>NC_052067.1:88266441-88891441 GCF_015852505.1 Tachyglossus aculeatus
GATTGACCCTAAAGCTAAAGTTAATGGCATGAAAATAAAATTGAAGCATTCTTTCTCCAACTGCAACATGCTTTTCAGACTCAGGCATGAAGGGTTTCTGATTTCCAATAGGCAGTAAGCTCCTTGTGTACAGGAATCAGGTCTATCAACTCTACTATATTAACCTGTACTATGCGAAACAGCATGGCTTAGTGGATAGAGTATCGGTCTGGGAGTTGGAAGGTCATGGGTTCCAATCCTAACTCTGCCACTTGTCTGCTGTTTGACCTTGGTCAAGTCACTTAACTTCTCTGTGCCTCAGGTACCTCATCTGTAAAATGGGGATTGAGACTGTGAGCCCCATGTGGGATAAGGGACTGTGTCTAACACAGTTTGCTTGTATCCACCCCAGCACTTAGTACAGTACCTGGCACATAGTAAGCACTAAATATTATTATTATTATCCCACACAATAAGACCTCAATAAATAGCATTGATTGATGGGTTGATTTTGTAGTGAATTGGAGTTTCACATGCTCCCTTTGGAGATGCCTGTTCTCCCACTACCCATTGCCAAATTGATCCCTTGGAACTCACCTCCAAAACAGTCATATTTTTCTGGTTTTCTGCAGTTAAACCTTCAGCCTCTCTGATTTTATCAGTGGCTTCTCTTAGAAGGTCTCTGGCATCATTTACTTTGCTTTGGTAATCTTCCAGTTTCTCCCGCACCTCATTCTCAAGTTCTTCGCTCTTTACCCGGGGTTCTCCAAAGAGTTTCTTCACTTTCTTCAGGAGGGCTTCAGCAGCTCTGCAGTTCCCCAACCCAAGAAAAGGCACTAAACCCATATTCTGACATAAACATTTGAATTGGGTTAAGCCTGAGGTGTGAAACCGTCAAAAAAAATGCAGGCAAAAATATTAAGCAGATTCACTTATGCACAGAAGCAACACTAAGAATCAGTCCCTAAAAATCACAATCAGTTTGGTAAGAATTTGAGAAAAAAAATACAAAAACCATAGCCCTTAGCAGAAACATTAGAATTGTTTCAATGGAAAGGTTTTTTTTTTTTTTCCAGCCATTCCTGGAATCTGACTGATCAAGGGAGTTTGATGAATCACTTCACTTGTCAAAAACCATCACCTCATTCACCGTAATGAGACACTTGGAACACTTGCTCTATTCTCTTGAATGAAGAGGGCTGAATGTTGATATGCCTGATTTGAGGCTGTCTCAGAACAGAACTTCAGTAAGCTACTGCCATGGTTACTTTGATATTATGACTCCTATTTTTCATTCTCCTTTGCCTGGGTCATCAAAAATGCCTGGTTATAATCTTTTTTTCTTTTCATTTATATTTTTCTCCTATATCTGGCCTGTAATTCTGCCCCAGGCAAGTCACTGCCTTTGAGGAGAAAAAGACCTAGTATTCTCAATGGATTATTGCCTCAAGGGTGATTTTTAAGTATTGATTAGATAGCCTTAGCATCTTTTCTCTGGAGACCTCAAAATGTTTCAATGGTTTAAAGGCATTAAGACCATTTTAACTACTCTGGTTAGTGTTCTTAATCAGTTCCATAAAAACAGAGTGGTATGTGAAAGAGGGCTAGAGAGAGGCTAAAGTAGAGATCCCTATAGAAAATGATGTAAAGGGCAAATATGTATTCTAAATTTTTTAAGCATATATATATATATAATCTATATAGAGATATATATATATATATATAGTAAAAAGAGTGATAAAGCATGATAAATATGGTTACCTAATCAAATAGTAATAGGAATATATATCAATAAATATTTTGAACTTGAGGCTTTCTGAGTACAATGCTTAATTTTCAAACTGTAAGCTTTCACATAATAATAATGACATTTATTAAATGCTTACTATGTGCAAAGCACTGTTCTAAGTGCTGTGGAGGTTACAAGGTCATCAGGTTGTCCCACGTGGGGCTCACAGTCTTAATCCCCATTTTACAGATGAGGTCACTGAGGCCCAGAAAAGTTAAGTGACTTACCCAAAATCACACAGCTGACAATTGACAGAGCGAGGATTTGAACCCATGACCTCTGACTCCAAAGCCTTTGCTTGTTCCACCGAGCCATGCTGCTTGTCTAACCAGACCAAAGGAACCTAAATCTAGCATACTAGATATGTTAGAGAAGCAGCATGGTGTAGTGTATATAGTATGGGCCTGGGAATTAGAAGGCCATGAGTTCTAATCCTGCCTCTGCCACTTCTCTGCTGTGTGATTTAGGGCAAGTCAAAAAACTTATTTGTGACTCAGTTATCTCATCTGCAAAATGGAGATTAAGATTGTGAGCCCCATGTGGGACAGGGACTATGTTCAACCTGATTATCTGGTTTCCATCTCAGCACTTTGTACAGTACTGGGCACAGAGTAAACACTTTCCAAGTATAATTTCTATCATTATCATCATTATTATTAATATTATAGATACTTGAGGGCAGGCAAACTGAACCCTTTTTTTTTTTTTACTGCATCCTCCCAAGTGCTTGGTACAGTGCACTGTATATGGTAGGTTCTTTTAACCAGTAACAAATGAATGAACATTTGTGATTTGTCCACTCACACCAACTCATCCTGGGCTATTTCTTGTTGGGCATCCAGATTTTTCCTTCTTAGTTTTGCCATCATCTGATCGATCTCTTGTTGCAGATCCTGAACACTCTTCTCTAAAGTCTTGTCCTGGACTCCAAGAGTTTCATTCAGTTTCACAGCTTTCCAATTTACAGCTGCAGGAGGCAAAAATATATATTTTTAAATAAATAAAAATGACATCTGCAAGTAAAAGCACTCAGCATTGTTCACCACCCCAATACTCAGAAAAATGCAATTTTTGCCATAGGTATTCTTACAGTTAATTCAGTCTAAAGTAATACACGAGAAACTCTAGAGTGTTCTGTAGAAAAAATTAATTGTTTTCAGGTCCAGTAATTAAAACATAATGCTCTTATATTCACGAGAAAAACTCTGAAGGAAAAAAGGAATATGACCCTTAAAATGTCAGAAGATAGTATGAGACATAAAGCACATGGACTTCGGCATAACAGTCAATCTTTAGAGAAATACAGATTCATATTTTGACTGGAGTATTTTGAGAAATTGAAACTAGGTTCCCGAAGATTATACAAATCATACTGTTAAGAGTCCTGATAATTAAGGTCTCATTGCATGTCTCACAAACTGGTTCTCTGTGTATAACCTCTTATGAGGCTCTGAGTTCCATATATATTTAGGAATTCACTATTTCAAATGATGCTATCTTCCAAGGTTTAGAATTGCAAGAGAAAGTTTTAGCATTGAAAGTTTAAGGCAAGAGAAATGTAGAAGAATTTTCCATTTCTCAGTGTTTGTAACAAAGGTTGGCCTGGTCAGAAGATTTCCATTCATTCATTCATTCATTCATTCAATTGTATTTATTGAGCACTTAATGTGCATAGACCATGTACTAAGCACCTGGGAGAGTACAACAATAAACAGTCACATTCTCTGCACACAACAAGCTAGATGGGGGAGAGAAAGATATCAGTACAAATAAATAAAATTACAAATATATACATAAGTGCTGTGGGATGGAGAGATGGATGAAGTGCTATGGGAAAGAGCAAAGAGAGCAGGACAGTGCAGTGCAGAAGGGAATGGAAAATGAGGAAATGCGGGGCTTAGTCTGGGAAGGCCCCTTGGAAGAGATGTGTTTTCAGTAAGGCTTTAAAGGTGGGGAGAGTAACTGTCCATCATATTTTAGGAGGGAGGGCTTTCCAGGCAAGAGGCAGGATGTGGGTGAGGGGTTCGTGGTGAGACAGGTACGATAAAGGCACAGTGAGAAGGTTAGCACTAGAGGAGAGAAGTGTGCGGGCTGGATTGTAGAAGGAGAGACATGAGTTGAGGTCGGAGGGGGTAAGGTGTGGAGTGTTTTAAACCCAATGATGAAGAGTTTTTGTTTGATGCAGAGGTGGATGGATAACAACTGGAGTTTTTTGAGAAGCAGAGTGACATATTTTTGTAGAAAAATATTCTGGACAGCAGAGTGAAGTACGGACTGGAGTGAGAAGAGACAATAGGCTGGGAGGTCACCAAGAAGGCTGATGCAGTAATCCAGGTGAGATAAAATGAATGATTGTCACTAATTCTGTTATATTTTACTCTCTTAAGTGCTTAGTACAAAGCTCTGCACACAGTAAGTGCTCAGTAAATCAGTTGATTGATTGGTGGAACTTTTGCCACTCAAAGGTCAGAATTAGAATACAAATTAGTGTGGTAGAAAGATGGGTCATTTCTCGTTGTTTCTCATTAAAAATGAATGGGTGGACAGGAACGTCTTGGGTCTCCTGTCCTGAGGGATATCTATACCTTAATGTATATCTGGCTCTCTACTTATCTAGGAACATTCATTGTGAATTTAGGCAAGAAGAGCCACATTTTGGTTTATTTAACAGATATTGTCCAAAGTACTCATTAAATGTCACAACCCAGAATGACTCTTCCTGCCTAATTTCTAAATGTTCTTTCCTTAATTAGTACTCATTTGCAAAGATGACCTCTCTTCATGTTGGTAATTAAGAACCAGTCTTTGTTCTGCAGTTTCTCTTTTCTCTAACAGCTACTCCTTCTGGGTTCACACACACAAATGGTTTCTAGCCTTCCACTTTGATTCTCAATCACATTGATAGTTGCCAAATGCTATTGCCTTGAGGGATCAAGGCTGGGGCAAGCTACTTCTTATGGTTAGTTGTTGCCTCTGAATTCCAAGCAGCAGATGTTCCTTTACAGCAAATAGCAGAATGTGTTAAAAGTCATTTTGAGAAATAAAAATGTAACTTCAATGCATCAAGAAGAATGATAAAATTATAGGGGCTATTTCCAAATGAAAATCTTTTTACTCACCTTGTACAAAACTGCAAAGCATAAAGTGCCCATTAGTTATTGAATCATAGCAGCTTGTTCTTTGAATATTAGAGCATTCCTAAAGCAATGTGGCAACTTTACTGGTATTCTGTGCTTTTAATTATCAATTCACTAACTCAAGTTACTAATATAATGCTACAGGTTGCAACTAGCCTAATACCTACCTTAAATTTCTTAACAAAAATATTTCCACGAACTCAACACTGAAATCCTGCAGTCATCTAATGAAATTCCCCTCTCTTCTCCCTTTCTCTTCCCATCTTTCCACTTCCCTTCTCTTTTTCAGTACATCCTTTGCTCCTCCCACTTCTCTCATCTTTTTTTGCCTTGTCCAGATAAATAATGAGTAAATGATGTATTTTTTCAATACCTTCTGCATCCTGAACGATTTCATTGATCAGTTTTTCTAGGGTCTTTGCTCTCATATTGGTTCTCTCAGCATCCTGTCCAGTTTGTTCACCATCTGATGTCACCTTGGTAGCCTAGAGAGCCAGGTTTAGGAAAAGAAAATGATGACCGAGATGAAACTGGATCACGACAATCTACTACCGGTTGTATTTACTTCAAATGAGACTTTGGACCAACTGAAATCATTGCATTATTGATTAGATGTACTGAAAATGACACCTGCTGCTCAAGTTCACAATTACACTTTATTACTTTTGTCACTAACCAAAAATCAGATGGATGAACCTGTATTCTCTGGGAACCTCTTTCAGGGATGAAGAACACACAAGAAAAGGAAGATTGAGATTATGCTTTGGAATTTTGAAGTCCCCTTGCCAAAATATTTTAATGGAGTCTTCTGAGGGTACTTGCTATCAATTTGACATGATTTGATATAGTGTTAGAAAATAGTGGTGCCCAGGAGTAGCTATCTCACTTGACGCATCACTGAACTGAAGGCAGTCTATCTACATAAGCATTCTGTTACAGGTAATTTTAAATCAATTCATTGATAAAAGAGACAAAAGAGGAAAGCAAGGGGGGAGTTGCAGTTTCAGTCACAAAAGAAGGAAATGACTGGTGTGTAACATATTAGAGAAATCAGTACAGCAGTGACTAAGAGTATATAAATGATTGATAAGTTCTACAAAACAACATCAGTCCCACAGGAGCTGAACATCAATCACCAAGCTCTGCAGAAAACTCTCCAAACATGACTGGGATATAGTCTCACCTTTGCACTTAAATTCACAACATCTTTTAACGTCTGCAATACAATTGCAATACAGTTCAGATTTTATATCTGTGAGACCAAAGGAATCTGTGTAAAATATTGCTCACATAAGTAGAAGGAGTGCTCTCCTCTCAACATAATGTATGTTTACATTAAACAATTAGGTAATAAACTCCTCAAGGGTAGGAACTAACTCTTCAATATTCATGTTACGCTCCCAAGTGCCTAATGCAGTACTGTGCTCACAATATGTACTTAAATATGGATGATGATGTGATATTCCCCTAGGTGAACACAATTCTCGTTCATAAAGAGACTTTTTGATCATATAATCCTGAAAACAGAGCTCCTGGAGAGCTCTGATTCTGGTACAATAAATGAATCTTTGCTTTCCTACACTATGTCTCCAGCATCTTAGGTTTTCTGGAGAAAATATCATTCTTATTGCACAGAAGAGGATTTTAAAAGGGGAAAAAGCACGTGGAGGGCAATAGTCTTTAAGAGTTGTATGTATTGTACTAAACTGTTTCCAGGGGATTTAAGAGGCTTAGTTTATTAACATTTATAAAGGTTTTTGAGGTATTTGGATAACAGATGCCAAATAACTCTAAATATTTTCATGTTATTTCTCCAACTGTGTACAGTCACATCACAGGGTGAAGTAAGGAAGAAGGATAAAAAGGCTTTTGAGGTTTATATCCCTCTTTTGAGTTAGCAGCTTCATCAGCATTTGTGGAGAAATTAAGGATGAAAAATGAAAAAAAAATAAAAGTTTTTAAGAGTTGAATAATTTAGATCAGGTGAAATATATCATGATAATCACACTGAAGAAAGAAATCTTGCCTAAAGCTCCTTAGTTGCACAGAATCCCTTCTGGAGGCTTTCTTCTAAAAGCTCTTCCGTTAGTTTACTTTCTTCTTTGTTTTCCTATTCAAGGCCCTGGAAGGGTAGAAACCTCTGGAGTAGCTGGCAGTTCATATTCATTCATTCATTCAATTGTATTTATTGAGTGCTTACTGTGTGTAGAGCACTGTACTAAGCACTTGGGAAGTACAAGCTGGCAACATATGCTCACACATGTCTTTGTCCTGCCCTATCTTGTGAAAAAGCAAGCGTTACTGAGCATTTTGAGTTTCCTTAACGGAAACAATGCCCAGATGGGTTCTAAGCTGGGTCCCAGTATTCCAGAACCCTCAACTACTAAAGGGTGATTGCATGGCTGTTTTCAAATGGCACGGTTATCTCAGCTATGGCCTCAGTTACCTCAATGTAAAATGGCGGTTAAGAGCGTGAGCCCTATGTAGAACAGGACTGTGTCTAACCTGATTACCTTGTACATGCCCCAGTGCTTGGAACAGCACTTGCCACATAGTAAGCATTTAACAAATACCACCATTATCATTATTATCACATTTCTTGCTGACCCTGGATTCACTGTTGCCATTTTTTAAATCTTCCTGAAATCCCCAGTCCCTTGGGCTTTGATCTTTTTTAACTCCCAAGAAGGTTTAAGTCTATCTGTTATTGGGAAATGTGACTGAAGTAGCAAGAATTCCACCCCTTTTGTCCAAAGAATACTTGTTACTTTTTGGAGAGACAGGACGGAGGAGTATGAGGTAATGGTAGGCGTTGTTTTTTTTTAAAGTATATTTGTTAAACAATCATTATGTATCCAACATTTTATTTTTTTTTATAATGACATTTACTAAGCACTTACCATGTGCAAAGCACTGTTCTAAGCGCTAGGGGGATACAAGGTGATCAGGTTGCCCCACAGGGGGGCTCACAGTCAATCCCCATTTTACAGATGAGTTAACTGAGGCACAGAGAAGTTAAGTGACTTGCCCAAGGTCACACAGCCGGCAATTGGCGGAGCCAGGATTAGAACCCATGACCACTGACTCCAAAGCCCGTGCTCTTTCCATTGAGCCACACTGCTTCAATGTGATAATAATGGCATTTGTTAAGTGCTTACTATGTGCAAAGCACTGTTCTAAGCACTGGGGAGGGCACAAGGTGATCAGGTTGTGCCACGTGGGGCTCACAGTCTTAATCCCTGTTTTACAGATGAGGGAATTGAGGCTCAGAGAAGTTAAGTGACGTGCCCAAGGTCACACAGCAGACGTGGCGGAGCCGGGATTCGAACCCATGACCTCTGACTCCAAAGCCCGTGCTCTTTCCACTGAGCCATGCTGCTTCACCTTGTGGACACTGTGGGCATAGTCCATTTCCCACATGATGCTCATAGTCTTAATCCCCATTTTACAGCTGAGGAAACTGAGGCACAGAGAAGTGAAATGATTTTCCCAAAGTCACAGAGCAGACAGGTGTCAGAGCTGGGATTATATTCCAGGTCCTTTGATACCCAGGCCTTTGCTCTTTTCACTAGGCTACACTGCTTCTTGTAGCCTAGTGGACATAAGAGGAAGATTTAGTGAATTTAGAGAAGCAACATAGGCCCGGAAGTCCAAGGGACCTGGGTTCTAATTCCAGCTCCTCCACTTCTTGGCTGTGTGACCTTGGGCAAGTCACTTCACTTCTCTGTGTCTCAGTTCTCTCATTTGTCAAATGGGGATTATGACTGTGAGCTCCATGAGGGACATGGACTGTGTCCAACCTGATTAAACTGCAGCTATTGCAGGACTTAGTTCAGTGCCTGGTACATACTAAGCACTTAACAAATACCATAAAAAATAGTGGGCACATTGGTGTGCCAGGGTGGCTGTCAATCCCATGATGTCCTACATCTTTCCCCTTTGTTGGCCTGAATCAACTGGCCAATGGTGTGCGCAAAAATATGCCAAACTATTTCCCATTGGTATTACAGATTTTTCTTACGGGAAAGAATAAAACAGAATACCAACCATAGTATCTTCTGCATTCATCAATTTATGTAGAGTATATTTGTCAAAGTATGGCTTCTCCCTACTGTCTGTTTACATTCCATAATGACAAGGATCAAATCCTTTACTTCTTGGGAGGCAATGAGCACTTGTGGAAAAGCAAGGGCCTGGAAACCAGATGACAAGGGTTCTAGTTCCGGTTTGGTCTCAAGTCTGCCATAAGAGTTTGGGCAAGTCTTTTAACTTCTCTGGCCAGTATCCTCCCCTGTAAAATTGGGATAGCATTTTGCTATCCCTCCCTGACCTCAGGGGAACATTGGGAGGTCAAAATTAGATTTTGGATATGAATTTGCCTTGGAAAACTAGAAACAGTATAACTATTCTAAAATGGACAAAGGCCAAGGGAAGGGAGGCTGGGTGACCAGGAAGCAAAAGACAGGAAATTGGGGAGGGGTTAAAAAATGATCATGAGGCTTTCCAATGTTTAATTCTCCCATTGTGTGTATCCCTTCTCTATTCCCCAACAGTTACTTGGGAGGATTTGGCCATCTAATAGATTTCCCAATTACTTTAGTCCTTCAGGGAACACTTTGAGATGTCTTCTGAGATAGTGAGAGACAGATGTCAGTTTTCCTGTTGTGTTTTACTGTCCTTTTGGGCCTTAAATATATCTCTGCAACTCATAGTGACACACAGTAGTAGTAATAGTAGTGGTTTTGCTTGAGCTCCTACTTGGTGCAGTGTAGTGCACTACACACTTGGGCAAGTACAGAATAAAGTGACACATTATCCACCTCCAAGGAGCTTATACTCCAATGGGAGAGACAAATATCAAAATGTAACCAGGAGTAGTCAAAATAAATAACTGAATTCACAATTAAAGACATGAGAGTTGGCGATGGACATGAATAATGCCTATTTTGAGGAGTTTTTGCTTGTTACAGCTATACATAGGAAAGCTATGGAGGGTTCTGAGTAGAGGAGAAATGTGGGCCGAGCAGTATAGATTAGAGTGGGAAAGACGCAGGGAAACCACTGAGGAAGCTGAAGCAATAGTTTTGCCACTCCAAGACCAAGACAGTACTACGGTGACAGGTGTTCGGATGGAGAGGAATGGGCAGATTCAGCAGAGGTTGTATAATGAGGTGGGACAGGCAAGTGATAGTCTTGCAGGTGGAAGTAAGGTCTCCACTTCGTGCCTCCTCCCTCAGTGGCTGGGGAGTCTGCAATCCATAAGGTAGAAGGACATTCTTCTAGACTGTAACCTCACTTTGGGCAGGTAATGTGTGTACAAACTCTTGAATTCTCCCAAGCACTTAGTACAGTGCTCTGCATAAAGTAAGCACTTAGTAAGTACCATTCATTGATTATGTCCCTATATATTGGATCCTATGCCATTGTAGATACAAATGCCTTTAGCTCTATATAATGGTATTTGTTAAGCATTTACTATGTGTCGAACACTTTTCTAAGCACTGGGGTAGATATAAGCTAATCAGATTTGATACAGTCCCTGTCCCACATGGGACTCACAGCTTAATCCCGATAATAGAGATGAGGTAACTGAGCCACACAGATGTGAAGTGACTTGTCCAACAGACAAGACACAGACAAAGCAAACAGAAGACAGAGCCAGGATTAGAACCCAGGTCCTTCTGACTCCTAGATCCTTGCTCTCTCCACTAGGTCACGTTGCTTCCCTTAGGCCATGCTGCTTCCTGCTACACTGTTACACTGAGTACAAGCAGCATGGCTCAGTGGAAAGAGCATGGGCTTTGGAGTCAGAGGTCATGGATTCAAATCCCAGCTCTGTCAACTGTCAGCTGTGTGACTTTGGGCAAGTCACTTCACTTCTCCGTGCCTCAGTTACCTCATCTGTAAAATGGGGATTAAGACTGTGAGCCCCCCGAGGGACAACCTGATCACTTTGTAGCCTCCCCAGTGCTTAGAACAGTGCTGTGCACATAGTAAGTGCTTAATAAATTACAAAATTAACTAATTCATTAACCATTTGGTGACATTCTATTCCAAATATCATGGATTCACGAATCTGGGTGTTAGGAGATCAGCTATTACAGGGTAGAAATCCCGTTATTATCATTATTACCTCCAAACTCCCTGCTTCTACTGGTGGATACTGAATTCAGGGCAGGTGAGATCATCAGTCTGACCCGGAAATTAAGTTTCTGATGATCTTTAGTCAAGGAGGGTGGAGCAGATATTCATTCAGCCAAGGGAAGTTAGTTTTAAAATGCTGAGAGTTAGGGGATGGTTTTTGCCTCTAGTGTTACTGCAAAGTTTTGCAAGTAGCTGAATATAGGGTAAATCCATGCAGTAAAAATGATATCAGATCACACAGAAGGTGCCCCATTAAAGTGATGGGGTCACCCATTGAGTAAGACAGATGAGTCTTGGTCCTGAGATGTCAGGATTGAGAATGTGCTTGGAGGAACTGATTGAAGCAATAGTGGATTGTGCTGCATCATTCTCACTCTCTAGTCCCTGGGGCATGGAGGGAGGGAATATGAGGGCATGGGTAGTAGCTGAATATATAAAATTAAATGTTCAAGCAAATCTACATATATACCAGCAAGAGAAACAAATTGCACAGTCCCTGATAAAGTTGTTTTTTTGTTTTTATGTGAAGCCCCCATTCTCAGCTGAAGTTGGTACAGCATAGTGCCAATGTGATTCCTTAGGGTCTCAATCTAAGCGACGGGTGCCTTGGTAGCTATAGCAACCCACATTACCACGTTAGCCAGCTATTTTTAAAGATTTCTGCTGGATCTTTCCACTCCCCCTGAAAGCCCTAGATGATTTTATTTATAATATTTGTAAAGCACTTACTATATGTCAAGCACTGCTCTAAGCATTGGAGTAGTTACAGGTTAATTAGGTTGGACATAGTCCCTGTCCCTAAGTAGGAGGGAGAACAGGCTTTGAATTTCTATTGTACGTTTCAGGAAACTGAGGCACAGAGAAGTTGAATGACTTGCCGAAATCACACAGCAGGTCAGTGGCAGACCTGGGATTAGAACCCAGGTCCTTTGACTCCCAGGCCTGTGCTCTTTCCACTAGGCCACACAATTCTTCAGTCCTAAGGCTTTGCTACTGATGACATTTCCCTAAGAAGTACTCTGCTACTTGTGGAGTCAGAAATAGAACTCAGGGCTCCAATTTCCCATTCAATACAGAAGTAACTCAAATGAAGCATATACTACAATCAGTTGAGAAGAAAACACTTTTGATAGATTCAGGTTAGGCCTATGGAATACACTGGCACAAAAGTCAGGAAAACAAAATCCTTTGGAAGTATTTTAAAAGATCACAGTATTAGTTATTTGTGGTATTTGTTAAGTGCTTACTATGTGGCAAGCACTGTATTAAGCACTGGGGTAGACATAAGGTAACTGAGTTGGACACAGTCTCTGTCACACATGAGGTTCACAGTCTTAATCCCCATTATACAGATGAGGTAACCAACGCTCAGAGAAGTTACTGGATAAGTGGAGGAGTCAGGATTAGAACCCAGGTCCTTCTGACACACAGGTGTGTGCTCTAACCACTAGGCCATGCAGAGCAGTGAGTACTGTTCAGTCACCTCTGAGGCTGTGAGTCCTGGGCCCAGTTCTATGCCAACCCCTATATTCAGTCTGTCATCAAATCCTACATTCAGTCTGTCATCAAATCCAGTTGGTTCTTCCTCAACAACATTTTCAGAATCTTTTCCTTCCTTTCCATCAACTGATCATTCATTCATTCATTCAACTGTATTTATTGAGCGCTTACTGTGTGCAGAGCACTGCACTAAGTGCTTGGAAAGTACAATTCAGCCATAAATAAGAGACAATCTCTGCCCTAAACGGGCTCACAGTCTAGAAAGGGGGTAACAGGCATCTACCAGTGGCATTTATTGAGGAAGTACTGTATACACACCACTGTACTAACACTTGGAGAATGCAATACAACAGAGTTGATAGACACTATCCCTGCTCACAAGGAGTTTACAGTCTAGACGGGGTGACAGATACCAAGATAAATTACAGATCTGCACATTAAGTGCTATAACGCTGAAGGTGGGGTGAATATCAAGTGCTTAAAGAGTAAAGTTTCAATTGCCACATTTCGAACAGCCTGGGCCGCTGCAATCAACAAAGGAGCAACTCTTTTTGAGCAGGTGCTTCTTAATGATGGAGAGAGGAGGTGGCAGAAGCTACAACTTCAAGAATTTCAACAATTAAAAATTATATAAATAGATGCCAGTAATGTTGACATTACCACCTTCGATCAGAGAAAGTGTGCTTGGATTGTCCTGTGCTCAAATACTGTGTGGAAAGGAAACCTTTTTCTATGAAGGAAAAAAGGTGTTGGGCTCTTCTATTTCATATGAATTGTACTTTCCAAGCACTTAGTACACTGCTTTACACATAGTAAGCACTCAATAAATACGATTGAATGAATGAATCTACAATTATCCATTTAATAATAATACGTATTTTGATATTTATTAAGTACTTACTATGTTCCAGGCTCTATACTAAACGCTGGGGTAGATACAAGATAATCAGGTTGGACACAGTCCCTGTTCCACATAGGACTCACAGTCTTAATCTCCATTTTACACACGAGGGAACTGAGGCACAGAGAAATGAAGTGACCCAATGTGACACAGCAGACAAGTGGCAGTGCTGGGATTCAAACACAGATCTTCCGACTCCCTAGCCCACACTTGCTAAGTACTGATGAGATGAGCTATTTATCTGAATTAGTAAGGTTGTTCTCCCAACCACCATTAGATGGGTATTCCATCTCTTGTTTGTCCTCCATCTCACTCCCTAGTCACAAGCTCCTTACATTCTAGACTAATGTTTCTTCATTTCTTCTAACATTTTCTACACACTCCCTTTCATTCTGTACCTTTGATTTTTTACTTCTTCACCCTCTTAACTCTGTGCTACTATCTGCCTGGTGTCCCTATATAAATGATGCCTTACATACTCTCCTTCATATTCCCTCTTATCACTGATTATTTTTTCCACATTCAAGTTGACTCAAGTCCTCTTTTATAATCCCGAGAAAATTTTTAGAAAATGGCAAGCATTACCCTTAGGCCCACATTAATTTAAATCTGGACAATGTTTCTGTTCCTTTGCTGCTTTATCTCTTGAAGCTGCATACACTTGCCGAAAACCAGCCCACAATTTTCTTGGTTAGATAGTGCTGATGTCTTCCGCTTTTTGATTCCACCAATCTCTAATGGCCATTCAAAATTGACTTGCTTATGGTGCTTCCCACTTCACAGTGGCAAATTCATCACTAGGGCTAATGAATTGACAAAACAAGACAGTATCATCTTCACATGCAATTCATTTTGTGGATCTATACCTGGTCCTGGATTTTCTTTCAAGGAAACCTATTAGGGTCAATCAGACATGGGGAAGAGGCAGAGCAGGGGAGCTAAGAGATAGATTGCTCCTGGAAGAAAATAAGCCCACGTTTTCCTTGGGTTTACTTTCTGAAAATAATTGTGTTCAGTCTGTCCAGTTTCCCACACTAGCCTGGAGCCTCCAATGACAATGTCTTTAAATCCGTAAGCAGAAGACAAGAGAATTTGGGCTGTGAAAGCCTATTAAGTAGAAACTCCCTTCATATAGTCATTACCTTTTCATAAACCTTTACAAATGGAAATTCTTCACATATTTAAAGAATATATAGCTAATCAAAATTTCCTAAAGCACCACCCAGGAATAACTGCAATCATTTCCTCCAGTATTTCTTAGCCTAGTACATATTCTGGATCAAGTTTTCCAGAATGCCCATACTCAAATCCTTTGTCACCACCATCATTCCCACCACAAGAATTTATGCAGATCAGAAATATCAGAGAGCTAGAGATGAGTTTGGAAACATTTGCAGGTGAGAATTTTGTAATAGGGTACTAGAAGCAAAGTAAGGGATGTTGAGGCGAAAAATATAGACATGATAGATGATACCTCCCAAAACATCAGGATCAGTGTTAAGAACAGCAGCTGTCATATAGTTCCTCAAGTATACCACAGTTAGAGGCAAAATTCTGGGCTGAATGGACCATAGGCCTGACTCAGAAATGGCTTTTTTCAGCATTAGATCTTCATTTTATCTCTGTGTCCCTTCTCTCACCCACAACTGTTAATTCCAAATTGAAAACCTTTGTTGCTTTATTCCCACTAATATCTAATTTTAGCTTCTCCTCAACCTCATCGTTAGCAAATATTGAGTACACATGTTCTATAAATGACATTTTGGAGGATAAGCAGTTTAAGCTAGTTATAATCACTACCTTTTAAATTACTGTCTAATGGGAAGATTAATTTGCCATATTTGTTAGACACTTAATATGTGCCAAGCACTGAATTAATCAGTCAAACAATGGGATTTATTGAGAGCTTACTCTGTGCAGAATACTGTACTAAATGCTTGGGAGAGTACAATATAGAAGAGTTGGTTAGCATGCTCCCTGTCCACAACAAACTTATGTTCTAGAGGGGAAAACACTGGAGCACATACAAGATAAGCAGGTCTGGCACAGCCCCTGGTCCCACATGGAGCTCACAGTCTAAGAGGAAAAGTGAAAGTGAGATGGATAAACCCAGATCTGATGCAAAAAGGATGAACAGAACAGATAGACTAACAAAAAAAGAATATATAGCAAGAGATGAATTTCAAACAAGTGTTCATGAGTGTGAGGAGAAGTTACTTGAAATGGGATGGGAGGTAAACCAATCAGAGATCTTCAACCTTTAACTGAAAAAAAAAATCAATCCTGACAAATTTCCTCCATCTTTAAACTATTTTTCTAAACTTCTTCCAGGTAGCCTGCTAAATCCATCACAGATCACCTGTCACTTAAATGTGGTTTGTGACGAATCATTAGATCATGTTCTAGCCTTAGATGGTCCTCAGACGTACTTCACAATTGATTCTTCACAATTGGATCCAGACATTGTGTTAAGGTGAAACTTAAGGAATTCGGAACCAATTTCTTAAGCTTCTTGAAGGGAGGAACTGTGTTTTTACTCTTCTGTATAATCCTAAGTACAGTAACTTTCTCACTAGTAACTGCTGTGATTGATCAGGATTTCATTAATGAATTGCATGCTCTTAGAAGTGTCCCATGATTCTGTATTTTTGCATTTTACTCATGTGGCATATTGGGAAAGTGTTATAATGAAACTATAGTTTGTAAAATACCTTGCACTAGCAAGTGCCAATAAATGTAATTTGTTAGGAAGAACAGCAGGGTTTTTAGAATTATATGACGTTTCACAAGGGAATTAAATTTCATTGCGGAAACTGTCCAGAGCTGCACCCCTTCGCTTTATCATCCCATTCTTTTATTTCACGACAGGATTTGAGTTCCCCTCACAAGGCTTTTTTTTACCACAAGATGGCACACTTAATGCTATTTATCAATGCTGATACACACATAACCATGGCCTCGTCTCAGAATTGATATGCAAACTTTCCCCATAAAAAATAAGAACTATCCATCCAAATGGCAAATATGCAGTCTTAATTTTAAATGATTTAAATTTTCTCTAGGAAATGGATTTCATCTTTTTGGAGGCTTCACTGACTGCCTTGCAGTTCCAAAGATATGGGTTTTAAATCTTACTTAAAAAAAATCCCGGGAATAAACACTCCTACTGCATGCCCACATGGCAGGCAAAGAAACAAGGTCAGACAGTATAAAACCTTGAAAGGATCTGTGAAAAACCTAAAAGTATTTCCTCATTGTGTCTGAAAGCTCCCCCAATTTAGACCTCACAAAGCTTTTTGGTGTGGCTTTGGAACTGCTTGTGTTATCTCTGAGTCAGTGCTGCCTATGGGTTTTAGACATGCAAAATTGGATGGCTTGACTCTTTCCTTTGCTCTGGAGAACTCAGGTTCTGCAGACCTGGAAGGAAGTGGAACTGCCTTTGGCTTCTTCTTGGATCCTCCCACAGAACTAGTGATGACAGCAAACTACTTGGCAGATATTACCTTCTCTCTAGGCCATCCTGGAACAAACTGACCTGGAAGTTGGGCCTCAAATTTCAGCTAAAGAGGATTTTTCAGTAAAAAAAAAATTCATTTTAAAAGATTCTGATGTATGGTCTTGTGAACTTGTAGGGTCAGATGGGGAGGATAGTGGCAGAAGAGACAGAATAACTCATTCAGTTCCTGAGGCAGACACTTTGAAAAAGCCTACAAGCAACCTGAGCTCTTTTCCCATTTTTTTTTCTCAAAGACTTTCAAGTTTCCAACATAAAGGTTTTAATTCCTCGGTAATTAGCCTTTCCCCAAACTACCTGGCACTTTGGAGCTCTGAAATGTCAGGAAGAATACATCTAAAAAGAAGTCAACAATCTGCAGATGATGGAAATGTGAGGACAGACGACATACATGGGGTTTTTGATGCTTTGAAATGTGCAAATCATCAACAGCAAGAGTACCATACACAGCAAAAAATCATCAAAAAATGAGCTTCTTACTCTTACCCATTTCACATTATCTTTCTGAGGGGGTGGATTTAGTCAGTCATTCATATTTACTGACCACTTACTGTGTGCAGAGCACTATATTAAGTGCTTGGCAGAGTACAAATGACAATAAACAGATATATTCCCTGTCCAGAAGGAGCTTATAGCATAGAATGAGAGACAGACATTAATATAAATAAATTAGAGTTATGTACATAAGTGCTGTGGAGCTGGGAGGAGGGATGAATAAAGGCAGCAAGTCAGAGAGACACAGAAGGGAGTGGGGGAAGAGGAAAGGAGGGCTTAGTTAGAGAAAGCTTATTGAAGGAGATGTGCCTTCACTAAGATTTTGAAGGAGGAAAGAGTGTCTGTGGGATATGAGGAGGGAGGACATTTTGGGATAGAGGCAGGACGTGGGTGAGAGGTTGGTTGCAAGATAAATGAAATTGAGATTCAATGAGAAGATTCACATTAAAGGAGTGAAGTGTGCAGCATGTGTTGTCATAAGTAGCGAGGTAAGGTGGGAAGGGGCAAAGTGACTGAGTTCTTTAAAGCCAACAGTAAGGAGTTTCTGTTTGGTGTGGAGGTGGATGGGCAACCACTGGTGGTTCTTAAGAAATGGGGAAACATGGCCTGAACATTTTTTGTAAAAAGATGATCCGGGCAACAGAATGAAGTATGGACTGGAGTGGGGAGAGACAAGAGGAAGAGAGATCAGCAAGAAGCCTGATACAGTAATCAAGGCAGAATAGCATAACTGATTGGATTAAAGTGGTATCAGTTTGGATGGTCTAACTAGGTCTGTAACCCCATAGACTTACTCTGGTCAGAAGCTCATCCATTTCAGTCACAAGTGTATTTAAGTTGCTCTCTGCAAGCTGAAGAAGTCTCTCTGGTGCCCGCTGAGGTGACAGCAAATGCTGAAAAATATTCCATTTCAAATGCATTTCAACAGCTGATTAGACAGCAACTGGGAGATGAAATTTCTACAAGGGCACAACTGTCCCTGTGATTTCTGAAAACACGACTTAACCACGCCAACAACCTCACACTCCATATTCAAGTGCCCGGTCATTATCTAACTTGGGAACAGGTTATTACACAAAATGACACCCAGTGGAAGCGTGGAGGATAGTTTAACAAGGTGTCTGGCATGAATACTTTTTTTTAAACACAGCTTCATTTGATTTCTCCCAAAGCCATACTCCATTTCCTTCAAAGTGCAAAAATGACTACTGCGCGATTTACTTTCTATAATTCAAAATAAATGACACTCATTACTGCAACATCGGCAATAATGGTAATTCCTGCCCCTTAACTGCCTCCAAGGTATGTGGTGAGGAAAATTAGATAATGCACTTGAAGTGCTTTGAGGTCCTCAGAATAAAAGTGCTACATAAATACCAGCTATGTATTATTCACAAAATGTCCCATTACATCTTGAATAGGTTTCTCCTTTTATCCTGCCCCTGGCACTCATTAGGATGGCCTATAGTTGCAAACATACCTTCAGCTCCTGAGTCACATTTTCAAAATTGTGCAGCATTTTATATGGGGCTGGGAGTGGCCCAGTCAGGTTGACGCTTGAAGCCATCTGTTCCAGGCGAGCCAAGTCTCCGAGAAGAAGTCCTGTGCATTCATCACCACAAACTGTGAAAGGGAAGCGACACAGAATATTTATTGCTGTTCAATATCTGAAGCAGCTGTTGCAAATTGGAGCTCTGCTATATTTTACAGTTCACATATAATTTTGTGAAAGATAACGCTACTCATCTCAAATAATTAACCCCGACAAATGTACAGTGGAAGACACAGCACCAGGGCTTGAAAACGGGGTCTGATGATACACACCCAAGTGGGGGAACTTCAGGGACCTGAGAGAGAAAAGTCTGGGGAGGCGGTGATAGATGGGACATTACACACCATTGTACAAAAACACACACTCGAGCCATGTAGAGGGAATTTTTGAATGGTCGGTGCATCACAGATACCTAAGATAACCTAAAGTGCACCACGACCTACAGCTTGGAAGTCCTGCAGTGAATCCCACTTCAGGGTATTGCAACAATTTAGGTGTCACATGCTTTGTATGGTGCCATATTTGAAAACTGCATAGCTATTTGGCCAAAGTAGAATCCAAGAGAAACAGCTGATGGTTTGCCATTTTTAATATTTTGATCTCATTCTCATTCATCGATTGGTTTCATTTATTTGTTGGTACAAGCATTCCTAATTATCTCTGGGCACCTAACCAAGTGTCATTAAAAAGTACATCTTTATGACAAAGACATTACAATTAGTCCTAAGCAGCCTTGCAGATAAACAATTACTTGGATCTAGGAACAATTTGTCCTAAGAAAGTGGTACAAAACTTTGACTTTGGATATCTTTTATAATATAGGAGGGCTAGCTCATTAAATAACTCTTTATGGGAGGATGGGAGGGTGGGATTTTTATTTTCTTACATGTAAGGTAACGTCATTTTCCTGACTTTTTTCTAAAATTATATCCATTTTTTGGTAAAAAATACAGCTCTTTCTTTTACATTGAAAATGTGTTTCAGAAATGTAATTGAATTTAAAATTAAATACAATTTAAACATTGGACCCAAAATCACAAGGTTGCAGGCAATTTAAGTGCCACTAGGAAAATGAGGGGTACATTTGTTTATCACCTTAGAAGGCATTCCTGGATTTATCCCACCTTCCCAGCCTGCATGTCATTCCATCAGCCACCTCAATGCTCATAGATAGCTGGTTGATACTGATTCATTTACCTACTTGTGTAGGTTATTCATATCTATTCTCTCACTCTTAACTAGGGTATACCTGCCAATTTATGACTACTGCCTCCCTCCTTTAATTTCAAGTTTCTTAAGAATTCCGTTTTCTGCATATTCTGTAAGTTTCCCAAATGCCCAACACCCCCATTTCTCCTATAATATTGGGGGTTGTGATCTTGCTAAGACACATGATTAGGAAAGCTGTTGTTATCTTTATTTTTGTTATTGTCACATTTGTTGAGCACTTAGGATGGGTCAAGCACTGTTCTAAACACTGGGGTGGATACACATGAATCAGGTTGGTCACAGTCCCTTTGTCCCACATGGGGTTCACAGCTGTAGTTCCTGTTATGTCCAAGACAGTGTACACACACAAAATACTGCTTCTTCCAACATTCCAGCACACTGAATTGAAACAGGCTCACACTGCTGAATGCTTCCTAGTTACCCAATAGGGTTCTCACTAAAATGGAGAGCACAGGCAGGCCACTGTATAATAATAATAATGATAATAATAATAATAATGGCATTTATTAAGCAGTTACTATGTGCAAAGCACTGTTCTAAGCACTGGGGAGGTTACAAGGTGATCAGGTTGTCCCACGGGGGGCTCACAGTCTTAACCCCCATTTTACAGATGAGGTAACTGAGGCACAGAGAAGTTAAGTGACTTGCCCAAAGTTGCACAGCTGACAATTGGTGGAGCCGGGATTTGAACCACTGACCTCTGACTCCAAATCCCATGCTCTTTCCACTGAGCTACACTGCTTCTCCATGTATGTACAGTGCTCTGCCGTAGTGGACATTCACTTATACCCACAATTAGCACAGTAACTTGCACACAGAAAGCACTCAGCTCATAATGTTCATGTACTGAACAATCAGTGCTATGGATGATATTCTGCATTCAAGAGGCCCAGAATTTGTAGAGCTATAAGGCATGAAAGGAAGAGGAATACTAGAAAAGAAAAACAAGTTCTTTCCTTTTTTTGGTGGGGGAGGCAGGGGGGTTGATGGTATTTGTTAAGGGCTTACTATGTGCATAGCATTTTACTAAGCCCTGGAGTAATAATAATAATGGCATTTATTAAGCACTTACTATGTGCAAAGCACTGTTCTAAGCACTGAGCTGGTTACAAGGTGATGATCAGGTTGTGCCATGGGGGGCTCACAGTCTTAATCCCCACTTTACAGATGAGGTAACTGAGGCCCAGAGAAGTTAAGTGACTTGCCCAAAATCACACAGCTGACAATTGGCAGAGTCAGCATTTGAACCCATGACCTCTGACTCCAAAGCCTGTACTCTTTCTACTGAGCCACGCTGCCTACATGATAATCAGGTCTCACAAGGGACTCACCATCTAAGTAGGAGGGAGAACAGATATTGAATGTCTAAGTAGGAGGGAGAACAGATATTGAATCCCTGTTTTGCAGATGAGGGAAACGAGGCATAGATAAGTTAAGTGACTCGCCCAAGGTCACACAGCACACAAGGGGTGGAACAGGTTCTCTGGCTCCCAAACCCATGATCTATCTACTAGGCCATGTCTCGGGTCAGAAAAATGGTGTACTCAATCTGGAATGCAGTCAGCATGTCACCAAGGCTACTTGGAAGAGCAATGTCATGGCTGTCCTTTCATTAATTCATTCAATCGTATTTATTGAGTGCTTACTGTGAGCAGAGCACTGTACTAAGCGCTTGGGAAGTACAAGTCAGCAACAAATCGAGATGGTCCCTACCCAACAACGGGCTCACAGTCTGGAAGGGGGAGACAGACAACTGAACAAAACATGTAGACAGGTGTCAAAATCAACAGAACAAATAGAATTAAAGCTATATGCACATTATTAACAAAATACATAGAATAGTAAATATGTACAAGTAAAATAAATAGATTGATAAATCTGTACAAATATATACATGTGCTGTGGGGAAGGGAAGGAGGTAGGGCAAGGGGGATGGGGAGGAGGATAGGAAAGAGGGGGCTCAGTCAGGGAAGTCCTCCTTGACTTCCCTATTTGCCTTTTTGAAACCACAAGCAATTTTACCACAAATGCTATGTTTGAATAGACTTTACAGCACTCAATCAACATCCCCCCGCTTATCATACGCCTTTGATTTCCTACCACAATCTGGCCTACATGCTTTGCTTCTCCAGCACCAACCTACTCACTGTATCTTGATATTGTCTATCTCCCCAGTGATCCCTTGCCCATATCCCCTGTCCAGGAAGTCTCTCCCTCTTAATCCATGATAGACTAGCACTTGCCCCACCTTCAAAGTCTTATTAAAATCACATCTCCTCCAAAAGCCTTTCCCCAACTAATCCCTCATTCCCCTACTCCCTTTCCCTTCTGCATCAACTATGCACTTTGATCTTTACCCTTGAAGCACTTGATTTTCACCCCACTCTCAGTCCCAAAGCACTTATGTACATTCCCATAATCTATTTAAATGTCTGTCTCCCTCTCTAAACTACAAGCTCCTAGAGGGCAGGGAACGTGTCTGCCAACTCTGTTGTATTCTCCCAAATAATAATAATAATAACAATGATGGCATTTGTTAAGCGCTTACTACGTGCAAAACACCGTTCTAAGCGCTGGGGAGGATACAAGGTGATCAGATTGTCCCAAATGGGGCTCACAATCTTCATCCCCATTTTACAGATGAGGTAATTGAGGCACAGAGAAGTTAAGTGACTTGCCCAAAGTCACACAGCTGACAATTGGGGAGCCAGGATTTGAACCCATGACCTCTGACTCCCAAGCCCGTGCTCTTTCCATTAAAGCCACAGTGCTTTGAATACAGTGTGCACTCAATCAATACTAGTGATTGACTGATGGATTGAAACATAGGTTTCCAGGAAGTCCTAGGACAGACAAGAAGTTTGTTCTTTACCTTGTGCTTATCTTGGAATAGGGGAATTCCTTATCATGTGCTTCTCCCCAGTCAGCTCAAGAACTGAAATACTCATCTGTCCCTTAAAGTCTCTAGAACTACCTCAGACAAGGCAGATAAGCCAGTGAATGAGGAGCCTGGAGCTGGACCTGATTTATTGAAATTCACTACAGAAGAAATTGGCAATGCAGAGTGGCAGATGTCATGGTGAATATTGATGCTTTTCCCCATTTATTTCTTCCCCACTTCAATTTATTTTGGTCCTCATGATATCATCTGTAGCTACTGCCTCCAGAAATGACTTTAATTGCTAGCTGAAGGACTCATCCACATCGAAGACCCATTGCAATTGTTAGTTTAAATATTTGAAGGCCCATTGCTATCTCATAGTGTACTGTGGTTGAGGCATTTATTTTGAGTGGGAAGAAAGCACCAGGCCATTTTCATAAGTGAAATGTAAGTTTTACAGCCTTCTGAAAGTAATATACCAACATCTGTCCCAGACTCCAACATCTCATACCCTGAGCCCCCTCTTCCCAGACTAAGCCCCCTCCTCCCCCAGACTGAGCTCCCTCCTACCTCTCCCCCTCCACCCCCTCCCCATCCCGTCTTACCTCCTTCCCCTCCCCGCAGCACCTGTATATATGTATATATGTTTGTACATATTTATTACTCTATTTATTTTACTTGTACATATTTATTCTATTTATTTTATTTTGTTACTATGTTTTGTTTTGTTGTCTGTCTCCCCCTTCTAGACTGCGAGCCCGCTGTTGGGTAGGGACCATCTCTATATGTTGCCGACTTGTACTTCCCAAGCGCTTAGTACAGTGCTCTGCACACAGTAAGCGCTCAATAAATACAATTGAATGAATGAATGAATCTGTCCTAACGGGGTCAAAAAAGACCTATGAATCTGCCAGTAACTTGAAAGGTTTTAAATCAGCTCCCCCCTGGGAATTCAGGATGTGCATATTTTTTAAATGAAGGGAATTCTTCTAAGTTCTTGAAAAATTTTAATACTCATAAGATAACAAATATGTGGGGAAAGGTGCCCTTTTCTTAATGCCTTACTATTTTACTATGACACCAACCTCGTACTTATACAACAAGCTATTTTCATTTGCCCTAAAAATGTGAAATAGCTGCTGATAAACACTAGAAATGGAATGCAAATTAAAACCAAATTTAATTTGCCATGGTAGGAAAGATTTGAGCAGTTTACAGCGACATGATATAGCCCCACTGGGTATACAACTGCTATTTGATGACTGCACAGTGAACACTCAGTGAGAATTAGCACTTCGCCTTGATGATCACTCCAAGAAAAGAATTACATCAAGACAGACTCTCAGCAAAACAGAGAGGACTAGGTACTATGGGACCCTGCCTGAAATCTACGAGAGCATAAGTAAATTTTTTCAGATGATGATTGCATTTTAGGTGACTAAATGCTTCTGAGACTTGGCCTGTAAATGTGCCAGAATGAATTTATATCTAATATTAACAAATGCAGTGCTAAATTCAGATCATTAATGCTGCATATACATATAAGGGGCAAGTCATGCAGTCAATACTATGCATCTTTCAGCTGGCAATTAATACAAAATATGATGTTTCCACAGCAATCTCTCATGCATAATAACTACCAGCTTACCTTGAAGTGAGAGCCCACTCCGAATGCATTCAAACCAAAGAAACATAATTTAAGAAAACTTTATCCAACCCATAAGGCGAGTGAAGGTGAATACAGTTTTCAAGCATTTCCAAAATAGCTACTGCAAAATTTGTATATCGAAATACATGATTTCCTGCATGAGATCATCTTTCTTTCAATAGCTTTCAGAGGACCTCCTATGTGGTTTTCAGAGACTCAAGGGTGACCAGAAGTTTTAAATATGATTTTCTAAATTAATTTCATTTCAGCGCTCGGAATTTCAGTAGTCTTCAGTAGGAAGACTTTCTTCCTACTTCAATAACTTACTCTTCCATGTATTAGTTAGGAAGGCTAGCTGCAGGTGCTATAGTTTCCAAAGATGAGATGCCAAATTAATGCTAATATGGCACCACAGTCATTAAGAAAAGCCTCTCTCCCTAGAACCACTTTGTTTCTTGATTTGTTTGAACATAGAAAACAATATTGAAACAGTGCAAATGAGCATTTGCAGGGCCAGCAGGGGGGTGATTGAATCACTATTCCAGAAGTGAGTGAGTTTGCTTCACTCCTAAGACTATCTATGGAGACTGGAAAGCGGGGTTAATTTGGGGCTAATGAGAGACGTACAGGTTACTGAAATTTCAGTTTAGGTTATCTAGAATAAAGAAATAATTTAATGTGAGCTAACATATTTGGATAAATGTGTTAATAGGGGTCAGGAATTCATTTACTATCTACTAGTTGATACAAAGAGGGAATCAGGGCAGGCCCTGTGTATGCACAGGGGAGTTTTTATGTGAAAATGACTTTCAGTCACTTATTGGTCTATGGGCCACACTTGCAGACACTGATAAAAAAAAAAAAAACCTCACCAAGAGTGGCATTATTTTTAACCCTACTCCACCTAAAGGGAGACTGATGTTTAGATTTTTCCTCAATGTCAATTGAATAGGGTGTGAAGAGCATAAGTTTCTTATTGTCCCTGGTTCTTGCCCTGTGAAAGAGAGATCAACTCTGTTAAGAAAAAAGCCAAAAAGAAAACAACTAACCATCAGTAGAATTATCTTTAACCCAATTCTACCTAAAGGGAGACCAAGATTTGGTTTCATCCCACTATAAGATAAACAGAATGCTAACAAAGAGCAATTTCTTATTGGTCTGTGGCTTTGTAAATCTGCAGAGAATGACTTTCATTCATTCATTCATTCATTCAATTGTATTTATTGAGCGCTTACTGCTAAGTGCTTGGGAAGTACAAATCGGCAACACATGGAGATGGTCCCTACCCAACAATGGGCTCACAGTCTAGAAGGGAGAGCCAGACAACAAAACAAAACATGTAGACAGGTGTCAAAATCGTCAGAATAAATAGAATAATAATAATAATAATGGTATTTGTTAAGCACTTACTATGTGCAAAGCACTGTTCTAAGTGCTGGGGAGGTTACAAGGCAATCAGGTTGTCCCACGGGGGGCTCACGGTTTTAATCCCCATTTTACAGATGAGGTAACTGAGGCACAGAGAAGTTAAGTGACTTGCCCAAAGTCACACAGTTGGTGGAGCTGGGATTTGAACCCATGACCTCTGACTCCAAAGCCTGTGCTCTTTCCACTGAACCATGCTGCTTCTCATTATAGCTATATGCACAACATTAACAAAATAAATCACAAACTTAAGTATGGATTAGCTCCTTCTATGCCTTCAGAGACCAGCAGTTCTGTCAGAGTAGGGCCCCGGTCTTGTCTGCTGCTACACACTGGCACAATCCTATTGGGTGCACCCACCTGGAGCCCTAGTAATGTAGATACTATGGGCTATAGTTTGAACACCCTTTGGTTTTCACTGTACACCATGGGTCCTAGATCATAGAAAGGAGAGCAGCCTCAGGCAATCCTGACTTTCTAGAAGGATAGAGTTTAGCTTGGAGCCCCAGTGAACTGGTGCCATTGAGCCCATTGTTGGGTAGGGACCATCTCTATAAGTTGCCGATTTGTACTTCCCAAGCGCTTAGTACAGTGCTCTGCACATAGTATGTGCTCAATAAATATGATTGAATGAATGAATGAGAAATATCCCCACTTAACAAGTGAAAATCTGAACAAAATAAGGACAGAAGGAATTGAATCCACAGAGGACACTCCAAAGTCAGATGCACTTCTCTACCGTCAGCCAATGTGTGCTTCCTTTAACTCTGCAAATAGCTAAAAATTACTCTTTTATACTACACTGGTTTGACACTAGGCTAAATACATATACCAATTTTTATTTATCAACATATATTTTAAGCACTCTTTTTGGAGGTAACATCTTGCCAGCAGCTGCTAATTTCTGTTTTTTGCCTTATTTTTATATTTTAACATATGGTTTAGACTGTCTTCTAGAGAAAATGTGATTTGAACAAATGAACACATGGATTTTTTTAAAAAATTACATTATTCACCGATTTATTGTACAGTTTGTGGTCTACTATGATGCCTGCCTTTTTTTTTTTTTGGCTGCACTTAGCCAAGAAAGGGTGCCAATATGTAATACCACTACCCAGACTAATTAAAGATAGCCAGGTGTCAGTTTGTTTGCTTCTTCTAGTATCTTTGAAGACCTACAGGTGCAGATTTTGGTTCCTTTGGCAAAGAATCATTTTATATTGGGCTTTAAGTCTTATGGGAAAGAGAGTATTGCCAAATGGTAGTAAACCATTGCATCAAGAATGTAGATTTCTATAGCAATGCAAACATTCCCTAATCTGAGCCACTTGGTGAAAGGCTAATGTGATTACCCTGACATGGGTTTGCACATCTTTGCAAAGGGCCATGTGAATGATCCTCCTTTAAATGAGTCCAGGAAGATTCTTCTGGATTCAAATCAAGTCAAAAAGGGACTTTAGAAATTGGGCCTGGGTAAGGCAGCTACTTGGTGAATATTCCTGGAATTTGATTCATAGGAGGAGAAATTCTGCAACAGGAGAATAGACAGGTAAGAAGAGACATATCTTGTAATAATAATAATGGTACTTGTTAAGTGCTTGCTATGTGCCAAGCACTGTTCTGAGTCCCTGTCCCACATGGGGCCCACACTCTAAATCCCCATTTTACAGATGAGGTAACAGGCACAGAGAAGTGATGTGACTTGCCCAAGGTCACACAGCAGACACATGGCAGAATCAGAATTAGAACCCAGGTCCTTGTGATTCCCAAGCCTGTGCTCTGTCCATTAAGCTATGCTGCTTCTCTGCTTCTACAACTTCTGGCATTTAACTGAATGAGCAGCCTAAAAGAAAGCCAAGTTGGCACTTTCATTCCTCCTTCCTATTAGAATTTAGGAACATAT
Organism: Tachyglossus aculeatus; assembly: GCF_015852505.1. Classification (NCBI taxonomy): domain Eukaryota; kingdom Metazoa; phylum Chordata; class Mammalia; order Monotremata; family Tachyglossidae; genus Tachyglossus; species Tachyglossus aculeatus. Next base: position 88,294,540 of record NC_052067.1, read on the forward strand.
GGAGTCCAATAAAACCAACAGCAGCCAATCCAAAGAGTCAAAAGAAAATATTATCTTTGTTGAAAGATCATAAAGGATGCTGTTTGAGCTATTGGAATGGCCAAATTCCCGATATCAACAAAACAAAGTATCAGTGTAGACAGTAAGGATAGTATGTGTCATTGAACGAGCCAGGAGAAAAGTAAAATTTTCAATATCACCACCCTCAAGAGCCAGAAAGAAATTTCCCTAAAGAATGTCCTTCCTAGAAAGTAGTCTCTATTGAAGTGTATGACCATATCTTAAGGATTTGACAATCTGCTTTGAAATAGTCACTACTGGTTACTGGTTACTGTCAGCTGGAATGTTATATTTAAAAGTACTTTCATTTGCTCCAGAGTAGCAATTCAGTTATTCTACACTGAAAGACTCCATTTTGGTATGTTTATTTTTTTTGTAGCCTATTGTAACTATGTTCTCTAAAAGTAAATTTTATGAAAATTATGATATAAACAATGCCTACAAGGTAAATAGAGCAAAATTACATCGTACAGTGAAATATAAAACTTAGTGGCTGATGGGCAAAACAATAATTCATAGTAAAATCGATTTCTATAATCACATCTTTCATTAGCAGTTCCCTAATTTGCAGCCCGGCCCAGGTTGCAAATCATTAAAATCCTGCAGTAAGGACCCAACTATAAATCTTGTATTTATGTGATGAGAGGAACCTGAAAACTCATCGTTCGAAGGCTACGGCTATACTGTTCTTTCATTTGCATAATCTATCTTTAAATATGGCATTGGCCTTTAAGATCATTTCCATAAAATTAATTAGGAAAAGAGATTTGGTGAAAGATCTCGGCTTAGAATCAGTGTTCACTTCAAGAGCACTTAATATCACATACATGTATTCTGTTTAAATGAAAAATGCCGGCTTACTGTACCACTGAGTTTTGCTACTGTCATTTGTGCACCCTTAGTTTTTGAAAGAAGACTGAAATGTACATTTAAGTGGGCATATTGGCATAAATTCACTGTGCAGCATTACATTTTATTTCCTCTGTCCAATCTCGCTTGGCATTTGAGGTGTCTAACATAAAAATGAGACCATAAAAAGAAAACCCTTTAGTTAAAAATGGCATTAACATCATTTTGAGCTGTTCAATTACACTTAAACACGCAAATCATTAAAAACGTTGGGGAGAATGGGTGGGGCCATTGCAGGTTCTATCTTTTTTAAATTAAGCAGTGGACTAAATTATCTGGGGACTGATATCATAATTTAATTAGTTTCTCAGCAGGTTTTTAATGGCAGAGAACTCATTTCAGCAGGGATTGATAGCATCCAAATTCAATATATAACGGATTTTGCATTCGTTTTCAATATAGTACTGCATCCTACAACAAAGAAGATTTAGAAATCAGAACAATGAGGAAAACAGTACAATATTAAATGGTACTGAAGTCTGAACATGGAAAAAATATCCAAAGGAAGGATAGAGGGAGACGACAGGAGTGAAATGGAAGAGATCAAGACTTTCAAGTGACTCAGCCTACACATCCCTGTTCCACACATTTATTTAAAGGTATTCTTTCAGAATTTCCTCTCCTACCAGCTCTGGATTTTTAAGGCAAGGACTTGGGGGAAAAGTCAATCAGAAAAATTGCTATCATATTGTGGACAACTGAGGGCATAAAGGAACTGGCCCACCGCTGGTAAATTTAGATTGGCAGTAAAAAAAATATTCAGGATTCCCAGATCGCTAATCCTCCAGTAAAGTAGTACCAACCTTTAGAAAAGTTATGGATCTGGCAAAAAAAAAACCACGCAAATAGGAGCCTTTTGCTAGATTTTCAATTAATTAACACAAGGTGAATTTTCTCGGCTTTAGTAGCAGCAGTAGAAAAAGTATTTATTAGGTCCTTACGATGTACAGAACAAGTGCTGGGAAAGAGTATACAAGTGGGAACAAAACAAAAACCCTGTCTCTTAAGGGGCTCACAATCTGAGTGTGTCTAGAATGATAGAAATTGGAGTAGAAGGTAAATGGTAGAGGTTTTCTAGATACTAACAGGAAGAATGACCTATTTTAGCTTGTTGTGAGCAAGGAAATATCGGCCAAATCTGTTGTAGTATACTCTCCCCCAAGCACTTAGTACAGTGCTCTGAATATATTGATAACTATTAATAATTTTGGTATTTGTTAAGTGCTTACTCTGTGCCAACAACTATTCTAAGTGCTGGGGTAGATTCAGGTAATCAGGTTGGACACAGCCCAACCTGCACATGGTAAGCCCTCAACAAATACCATTGATGATGATGATGATGATGATGATGATGATGGAACTTACTAATCAACCAACCCCCTCAGGGTATCTTTTCCAAGAAATGAGATATGCAGCAAGCAAAGCAGGCCCTGAAGCTATTGGCAGAGCCAGTATACATACGTACACATGCAGTCCGTGCCTTCACGCGCATGCCAGGGCTTGCAGCCTGCACACTTCAGGCCCGTGGATCCAGGTCGGCACGTGCACTGCCCCGTGACCCGGTCACAGGGGACAGGCAGCGCTCCATAGCGATTACACTCACATTCTTGACAGGAGCCTCCAGGGCTGCTGGGGTTACCGGTGTAGCCAGGGGCACATCTGGAGCCAGAGGGAGAGAAAGGATTAATGTTGCCTTCTGCCCTTATGTGGTTCCTGCTTGACTTAGTCTTGAAAGACAAACCCAAAGACAAGGGCCTAAATGACTGAAAAAAAAAAGCCATGAACTTCATTAGGTCCTCCTCAAGTTACTCTTCGGGGCGGGGGGGGGGGGGGGGGACTTGACTGCAAAGGACAGGCACAAATGCTATTTTTCCATTTCAAAATGAAATTGAAATCAATTTTCCTAGGATGGAAAAGAAAGCCGATGATTGAATGGTGCTCTCTACTCGGGTTTTGTGGATTATCCTGCAGATATGAGGAGGATTAAAATAAAACATATTTGTATTTTACCTCACAAGCTTCCCCGTTTATGCCCGCAAAATGGAATCCCCTCCTATGGGGGGAAATCTGCACTTTTCCGAACCCTGCAGCTGCTTAAGGAAGTTTCCATCTGGTTAGTGAATGAGTTTCAGGGTCAGCCCCATTATTTACAGGTTGCTGGGTTTGAACATTTCAATAGTGTGACGTTTTAGTTGGACTAGAGAAGTTACTTTTTTGTTATTATTATTACAGTATATGTTATTCTGGTATTGGTTAAACACTCACCATGAGTCAAACACTGTTCTAAGCATTGGGGTAGATACAAGTTAATCAGGTCGGACACAGTCCCTGTCCCACATGAGACCTACAGTCTTAGTGAGTGCTACACATTGATTAAAAAAAGTACTACATATTGAAATCATGGAGAATAATATGAAGACCATGTATTTCTAAATACAGTACTAATTTAGCTTTTGACTGGAGATTGGTGAATGTGCCAATGTATTTGACTGGAGGAGATAGGGCCTACAAAGTTACTAGTTTTCCAAGACTAAGTCAATTGTTTGTTAGGAATTATTCGAACAAAGTTTTGCCAAGCAATATTTGGCAATACTGATGCTGCTTTACAAAATGACAGGAATATCTTAGACATCAATAGGGGAAATCTCTGGATTGTCCAGAATCTCAAAAAAGTATCTGATTGAATATAAGACAGGTTTCCTTAAAATTTAGCTCTGGAGGCTTTTCGGAGATGTGGTCAGAGGGAATGGAAAGAATTACATAAGTCTACTAGTAAATTCAACTCTAACATATTAATGAAGATTAGCACAAGTCAATTTTTCAATGCAATAAATTGTCTGACATATTAGTTAGCACAAAATCCTGAATGCCAAATTGCCATAATGTCTTAGAGAAAAAGACAGTTTATCTTTGAACTCAAATATAATGCACAACCCTCTCATTCACTCATATTCATGATATTCATGTGGATGCCATTTGGAGTTAATTGCTTTCATAATTCTTGTTTAGTAAAGTAAACAAGCACTTAAGACACATAAAGTCTCCACCATTCTGGGTCTGAATGGCATGATGACGGCCCCCTTCAACAACAAAGATCTTCATATGACTATTGTTTACCGAGCTTGATTTTCCCCACAAAGTTCTGAAATGAGAAGAGCTGTGAGCTTTTCCACCATCCAGTAATAATAACTGCAGTATTTGTTAAGAGCTTACTACGTTCCAGGCACTGTACGAAACGCTGGCATTGCACTAAACCCCAGGGGTTCTGCGAGGCAGCTAAGGTTATGTTCAGGGGTTGAGAAAAATCTCATTCACAAAATGAAAATTGGGCTTGTGGCAGTGGGGGACCCATGTAGGGAATCCTGGGAGGGATCAAGAGATATAGCGAACTGTCACCTGTGGAATGACACCCCTTTAAATGTGGTTCATGGGCAGTTAGGGAAGGTCTGATTGAAATGCAACCACACAATGTTTGGCCTTTTCAATGAAATACTTGGGAAGATAATGAAAAGCAAGATATTTGTATAAAAAAAGATGAATACTTAAGGTTGTAATAATAATGATACTTTTTAAGTGCTTGCTCTGTGCCAAGAACTGTTTGTTCATTCATTCAATCGTATTTATTAAGTATTTACTATGTGCAGAGCAGCAGACTAAGTGATAGGGAGGCGATACTATAAGAATAAGCATTCCTGCCCACAATGATCTTACAGTTTAGAGCTAACTGTTCATTCATTCAATCATATTATTGAGCACTTACTGTGAGCAGAGCACTGTACTAAGTGCTTGGGAAGTACAAGTCGGCAACATAAAGTGCTAGGGTAGAGATAAGGTAATCTGATTGGACACAGTTCCTTTCCCACACGGGGCTCACAGTGTTAATCTCCATTTTACAGATGAGGGAACTGAGGCATAGAGAAATGAAGTGATTTGCCCAAGGCCATACAGTACAGATGTGGCAGAGCTGGGATTAGAACCCAGGTCCTTCTGACTCCTAGGCCCTTGCTCTATTCACTAAGCATCCCTAGTGATGACTGAATTTTGAACCCAATGAACCAACTGTAAAGGGCTTTCTGTGTCCATTATCCTCAGTCTGTTTCCAGCACTGTCACTCTGCCCCTATTCTTTGGGAGTTATTTTTCTCAGGTGTATTTTTACCTTTCACAATACTGGCCCTCATATCCACGTGGACAGGCCGTGCAGCGGTAGTCATCCAATCCTTCCAGGACACAAGAGGGGCTGAAACTGAAACACAAGACAGATGTTACGTCAATTCCACCAAATAATAATAATAATAATAATGGTATTTGTTAGGCACTTACTATATGCGAAGCACTGTTCTAAGTGCTGGCGGGGGGGGGGGGGGTACAAGGTGATCAGGTTGTCCCATGTGGGGCTCACAGTCTTAATACCCATTTTACAGATGAGGTAACTGAGGCATAGAGAAGTTAAGTGACTTGTCCAAGGTCACATAGCTGATAAGTGGCAGAGTCGGGATTCAAACCCTTGACTTTTGACTCCCACACCCTTGCCCTTTCCAGTGAGCCATGCTGATCAGATCACCCTCACACTGCATGGAAATTTCCTTCATTCTTTTATTCAATCATATTTATTGAGTGCTTACTGTGGGCAAAGCACTACACTAAGCACTTGGGAGAGTACACTATAAACAGACACATTTCCTGACCACAGTGAAACCGAGGTAAATCTGCATTGGGGGAATTTGAGATGGATGATGAGGCATTGTGTGTGCCAAGGCACTTTCAGTGAACTTAATGGATCCTGGGCTAGGTTTGGCAGACTCTTTTCTATTGTCTCTTTGCTAGAGGCAAACCAGAGTACAACTCTTCAAAACCATCGCCATGTAACAAATGAATAGTCTAGGTAGTTTAGGATCATAAAGTCAGTGATAAGTTAAGGTATCCTTGTTTTAAGAATGATGGAATCTATTAAGCACTATGTGCTAAGGACTGGAGATATGAGATGATCATATTGGATTCCTGTCCCACATTGGACTCACATTTTAACAGGGAAGGAGAACAGGTATTTGCATCTTTGTTTCACACCTGAGGCAAACCAGGCACAGAGAGGTTAAGTGACTGACCTATCTAAGGTTAAATAGTAAGTTATTGGCAGAGTGGGAACTAGAACCTGGATTTCCTTATTCCTAGATCTGTGCTCTTTCCTCTAGGTCAACCTACCTCATGAAAGACTGAAGCTATTACTGGTGCTGTCACACTATGTAACAAAATGACTAATCAGTGGGAGTTTAAGAACATCAGTCTAGTAAGGATGAGTAAAGCTTTTGAGTACCTTCCTGGAGAAGTCAGGGTGATTGAGAGCACAATGGTAGTTTCCCCATCTCTTGCCTCTGGACTTTCAACTATGTTTACTCCCCACTAATAGCTAATAATGTTATATGTGTTATTATGAAGTGTGAAGAATGAAATTCCTTCTGTACAAATAGCCAATCAATCAATACCCAGAGAAGCAGCGTGGCTCAGTGGAAAGAGCATGGGCTGTGGAGTCAGAGGTCATGGGTTCAAATCCTGGCTCTGCCAACTGTCAGCTATGTGACTTCGGGCAAGTCACTTAACTTCTCTGTGCCTCAGTTACCTCATCTGTAAATTGGGGATTAAGACTGTGAGCCCCCCATGGGACAACCTGATCACCTTGTAACCTCCCCAGAGCTTAGAATAGTGCTTTGCACATAGTAAGCGCTTATCAAATACCATTATTATTATTATTATTATCATCAATGTTCTTATTGTGTTCAAGAACTGTACTAAGAGCTGCAGAGAGTACCATACTGACAGAGATGATCCCTGTCCTTAAAGAGCTTAAGATCCAGTTGGTGAGAAAGACATTAAAACAAATTACAGATAAGGGGAAGAAGCATAGTGTACGGTTATTTATACAAATGCTTATGGGGCTGGGGGTGAGCATTGACATGCTTTAAGGCTACAGAATCAAGTGCTTAGGCAACACAGAGGGAAGGGTTAATAGCTGGGGAAGTGAGAGGTTAGCCAGGAAAGGCTTCTTGGAGTAAGCATGATTTTAGTAGGGTATGGAAGATGGGCAGAATGGTGGTCTGTCAGATAAGAGTGGGAAAGGAGTTTCAGGCAGACGGGAGCATGTGAGAAAGGAGTCTACATTGACAGAGATGAGATTGAAGCAGCATGGATTAAAGAAGCACCGTGCCATAGTGAGAAGCAGCATGGTTTAGTGGATAGAGCACAAGCCTGGGAGTCATGAGGTCACATGTTCTAATCTTTGCTCTGCCACTTGTCTGCTGCGTGACCTTTGACAAGTCATTGAGACTTGTCCCGGGTCATTAGCTCGGGACGAGGTGGCCGAGTGGTTAAGGCGATGGACTGCTAATCCATTGTGCTCTGCACGCGTGGGTTCGAATCCCACCCTCGTCGTGGGTATTGTTTTTTTTAAGTGCTTAGTACAGTGCTCTGCACACAGTAAGCACTCAATAAATATGACTGATTGATTGAGAAGCAGTGTGGCTCAGTGGAAAGAGCACGGGCTTTGGAGTCAGAGGTCATGGGTTCAAATTCCGGCTGCGCCACTTAGCTGTGTGACTTTGGGCAAGTCACTTCACTTCTCTGGGCCTCAGTTACCTCATCTGTAAAATGGGGATTAAGACTGTGAGCCCCCCGTGGGACAACCTCATCACCTTGTAACCTCCCCAGTGCTTAGAACAGTGCTTTGCACATAGTAAGCACTTAATAAATGCCATTATTATTATTATTATTCCATTTCTCTGGGCCTCAGTTTCCTCATCTTAAAAACAGGGACTGAGACTGTGAGCCGCATGTGGGACATGGAATGTGTCCAACCTAATTTGCTTGTGTCCACCACAGTGCTTAGTACAGTGCCTTGCACATAGTAGGTGCTTAAAAAATACCACAGTCATTATTATGTGGGGCAGGAACTGTGTCCAACCTGATTAACTTGTATCTCCCCCAGTTCTTAAAACAGTGCTTGGCACATAGTAAGCACTTAACAAGTACCATTATTATTATTAAGACACTATAAGCAGGTTGACATTAGAGAGGTAAAGTGTGTGAGCTAATTGTAGTAAGAGAGGACAGAGATTAGGGAGGATGGGGAGAGAGAGCTAATTGACCATCAAAAAAAAAACTTCTCTCTGCAGATTTTTTTCAATTTGCAGTACTTCCTGATACGTCACAGCACTACAGCACCCAAACCAAATTAGGCTAGCAAGTTCAAGCAGTAGGAATCACTTTATACAATGGCTCACTTGTCTTTTTAGCTCAGAATCACAAATTAATATTAATAATTTTAGTAATAACTGTGGTATTTGTTAAGCACTTACTATGTTCCAGGCACTTTACTAAGCATTGGGGTGGATTCAAGCAAATTGGGTGGGACACAGTCCCTGTCCCATATGGGGCTAATGGTCTCAATCCCGATTTTCCAGATGAGGAAATAATAATATTAATAATGATGATGGTATTTGTTAAGCACTTACTGTGTGCCAAGCACTGTAAGTTAAGTGACTTGGCCAAGGTCACGCAGCAAACAAGTGGTGGAGCTGGGTCAGAACCCAGGTATTTCTGGTTCCCAGATCCATGCTCTATCCACTAGATCATACTGCTTCTCTAAATTTCTCTCAAATAAAGGAAAGAAACCATGCTGGGAAATAACTGCTTGTTAAAATTGGATCCTGGTCTCCCAGAGAAACAGTACCCAGAGTTGGGTGCCAGTCACCAGTCCTCATCTACCATTTGCATAACAAAGGCTGAACCAAATGCTGAAAAAGCACCCAGGTGGTTTGGGTCTGGCACTGAGCTCCCAGTTGGTCCTGTGGAGTCAGCATCCTATTTCCAACTCACTTATAATGCATTAAATCAATAACGCCTGAATGCGTAATAGAATTACACTTTTGCAAAAATGTAAACAAATTGATCTACTACTCACAAACTCATTACCCAACACATTTTTTACTCCATAAAAATAGATCTGCAAACACATAAGCGGCTGGCTCTGCTCCGTTTCTCAGCTCGTCAGTTTGAGACTGAACGCTGAGGACACAGTACTGTAAAAAACTGACTTCAAAGCCTAAATAGGATGACTTGGACTGGTCTAAAGAAACTTTGGGATGTAAAAATCATTTGATTATGCACCCATTTGACTAGAAACCCTTAGATAATGATGGTGTCTTCCTTGAAACACGTGATATGTGCAGTTATTATTGAATTATCCTGTAGTGGCTGATTCAGATTTGGGCTTTCCATGTTCCCTAAAAAGGGTTATGGAAGTGGAAGCGCAAATAAAACCGTCAACCTGACATTTTTCAAATCTAGATTCCACCAGTTCTCTCAATCAATAAAAGAAGGAATACTTCCTGTAATAAAGAGAGGATTGGCTGCTTTCTAATTAAAGAAGTTTGAAAAATAAGGTTGCTATTTTGGGAGCTGCCATTTAGTGCCTGGGAGAGATATAAGGACTAAGCATTCCCTTCATTGGGGAGAGGCAATACCAGCAACATTTCACTCAGTTATAATCTTCCTGGATACCCTAAAAATGGTACTAATATAATCCCTGAAACAGAGGAAGCAGGAAGGAGTTGCTCTCTAATAGCTTGGGGGTGGGGGGGAGGGGGGGCAGGCAAGTAACATGTATTGTCTGAACAGAGTAAATTGTCTACAGTTGCCTAAACCAGAAATGACTTTAAACGTATTAGATGATGAGGGGGGACCATGGTTCACCCTTGTTTGAAGAGTGGGTAAATTCGTGTATATGGAGTTGAACATTTTGGTGGTTTGCAGGGGCTTTAAATACTTGTCTTAGGAACACCACAAAGAGTAATAATAATAATATTAATAATAAATATTTGTTAAGTGCTTTTTTGTGTCAAGCGCTGTACTAAGTACTAGGGTAGATACAAGATAATCAGGTCCCATATGGCTCGCACATCTAAGTAGGAGGGAGAACAGGCATTGAATCCCCATACTGCAGATGAAGGAACTGAGTCACAGGGAAGTAAAGTAACTGGCCCAAGGTAACACAGCAAGTAGGTGGCAGAGCCAGGTTAGAACTCAGGTTCCCTGGACTCCCAGGCCCCGTGCTGTATGAGAGGATACAGTATGCTGAAGGTAAATGGATGCAACATGGATTTCTCTAGCTTAGTCCTGAAGCTGAGTCCTTGTGAATCTTCTCTTTGGAGAGAAGAAGGGAGACTATAAGGGCTCTATGGAATGGAAGCTTTCTCTCCTATATTTGGCAACTGCCATACTATCAATACATAGTGCTCTAAATAAATTAATATGGAGCTCCTTTACAAGAAGCAAGGGAACAGCAAGGTGGCACAAAAGAAAGCTAGTACCTAGGTCCAAGCTCTAATCACATTATGGTTAGACTACTGTATTAGGCTTCACACAGGACTCCCAGGTTCTCCCCTCCCAAATTTATGTGCCATGCTCTCACTTCAATTACTGTTGTAAGCTCCTCTTCTAGACTGCATCTTTCCAGAGGAGAGAGAACAAGCCTACATATTCTATTGTTCTCTCCACCGACTCTCCCAGTTTAACTTTTCATTTCTCTTCACCTGCTGTGCCCCAGTTTGCTTTCATTGTTCTTCCCTAAGGCACCATATCCCTTCTGTCTGGACTGTCAACTCTGCCACACTTTTCTCCACCACTGGAACTCCCTTCCTCCTCAACACCACTAGATTATTATTATCATTATGGCATTTGTTAAGCACTTACTTACTATGTGTCAAGCACTGTTCTAAGCACTGGGGCCCACTGTTGGGTAGGGACTGTCTCTATATGTTACCAACTTGTACTTCCCAAGTGCTTAGTACAGTGCTCTGCACACAGTAAGCACTCAATAAATATGATTGATTGATTGACTGATTGATCAGGTGAGACACAATCTCTCCCACATGGGGCTAATAGTCTAAGCAAGAGAACACACAGTAGGCAAGTGGCAGAGGTAGGATTAGAAACTCAGGTTTTCTGACTCCTTAGCTCATACTCCTTCCATTAGGTTATTCTTCTCCTAGACCACAGTTCTCTCTATCTTCAAAGGCTTCCAATCACACAACTTTCAATAAGACTAATTTTCAGCATTTTAAATTGTACAATTCAAAAGTAACCTCCAGAATTTTGTTTTTATTTATATCCATGACTAGCATGTGGGTGTGTATGAAATGTACTATATATGTAATATATGTTAATAAGCATATATAATTATAAGCATATAATTCAACTGAGCATCCTTTATTTTTGAATTTTATTTAAATATTATATACCCTACTTTACGTGTGTATATATAATATATATATATATATCTAATTGTACATTCAATTATTTATTCTGATTGCACTTGTCTGTATTTTTATGTCTCTTTCCCCCATTTGAGCTTAATAAACTCCCTGTGGTCAAATAGTATATTTCTTGCCTCTGCTGTACTTTCCCAAATGCTTAGCACAGTGCTTTGCATCTAGTAGGTGCTTAATAAATTCTACTAGTACTACTACTACTGCTACTACCACCTCCACTACTATTACTTTCAGACACTTGTGGTGATACTGAATTAAACCCTAATTCTGTCCATATTTATTATACAGTACAAGGTACAGCATTTATAATCCTTATTGACAGGGGACAAATTCACATGGCAGAAACTTGTATGTCAATGTAAAAGTAAAATAATAATGTAGTGGAAACTAGTGAACGAAACTGCAAGGTTATACTTCACAGTAATTCAGGAGAATGTGGCCAGCCCACTACACTGATATCTTAGGATAAGATGGATGAAATTACTCATTGAGAAAGGCAGCCTTACTTGTTGCTTGAACTGATTAGAGGGCAAGCACAACGCTGACAGTCATCTGGTAATCCCCTGACTATCCCATAGTACCCAACAGTACACCTTTCACAAGAGTCTCCAGCAGTATTGTGCTGACAGTTCTGGAAAAGAGAAAGAGACATTCAAAGTTTGGGTTAAAATTGCAAAGGTTAGGATACCATTTTTTCTCCAGGCTTCACATTAACTCATCCCCTACAGAATTCTTTTTTTTTTTGAGATGAGTTGTTCTTAGACATTTCTCAATACAGTTCCCTCATCTAAGAAATTGCAAAAGGCAGGTCATAATATCTGAATCTGAAGTATCTGACAGAATAGGTACAGACGGAAATCACTGAGGTCAAACATCATATGAATCCTCCGAAAATCTTGTTTTCACTATCCAAGGCAAAACACTGGCCTGAAAGGAGCATTGGTCAGTCCCAGTAATGTCATTCCTGATGTTCCTTTACAGTGGTCAAGAAAGATGATCTTCATACAGACAAATTCTTATGAAATTCTTCTGTAGTTTTGACTTAAATTTCTGCCTAAATCTCCCCCTAAAATTAGTAACCGCATATTGACGTTTTACTCTCCAGATGGATAAAATTTGACATTCATAGGAGACACTAACCTGGCAACAATCTTGCCTCCTAGGAAAGTTATAAAGAAGGAGAGAATTTCCTGCCAGTGAGAAGTCTTGATTATATGTTCTATGATACTTTACACTCTTTGAGGATGGGATCATGTCCAGAAACCCTAAGGTACTCCCCCAAGTGTTTAATACAGTGCCCTGTACACACTAAATTCCATCAATTGATTAGCTGAATTAACATGAGGTGGTGGACCTCCTTTCCCTGTATTCTCAAAGCAAACTGCTGGTTTTTAGATGGTGATTGTGGTCACTTTAACCTAACAACAATCACAGAAAGAAAGTTTATTTATTCTAGATTGTAAGCTCAAAGTGGACAGGAAATGTGTCTGCCAACTTGCTATACTGTACACTCCTAAGCACCTAGTACAGTGCTCTGCACATAGTAAGCATTCAATAAATGCCACTGATAATGATGGCTCGTCAAGTTCCTGGATCACCAGAATGTAGGAAGGAAAACAAACCCCAGGAAACTGTATTTTCTTTTTTAATTTTCATCTCTCATCATAGACATTTTTCTAGTGCAATAAGAAGATAAATTAAAAAAAAAACTGTGACATACATCAAAGACCCATGAAGTACAGGCGAAAGCAGCCCTGCACACCTGCTTTCCCCTTCTCCTCCTCTCTGGCACCCTCCCTACCATCTGAATTACTCTGGAAATTGCAGTACTGTAGACCTAGCCAGAATGTGCTGGGAGAAAGATTCAAATAGGAATTCAAGGAACACCTTGAATAACTTCACCGCAGCACATCATCATCACTTTGATTGCGTTCATTATGGATTGTGAAAGAAATGAAGTGTAAAATAAAAGAAATCCAGATGATGCTGGTCAATAGGGTTGTTCATTAAAATGCTAGCTTTAAAAAAGGAATCCAAGTAGGAACTGGATAACAAACCAAATACATGAATAAAGCAATAAGAGCCACCCAAATGCAATCACAGTATCATTCTAACAGGAACTCTGATAAATGGTGTTACCTAATTAAGAAAAATATTGTCTCACAGCTAAGTAATAATCTGAGGGGATAAAAAGTCATGAATTTTCATGAAGAAAAACTGTCTCTAAATGGTAAAGCTTTTTAAAACAAGCTAAAAATAGAGAGAAGTGAAAAATATATTCAACTGAAGTATGCTAGAAGGTTATATTAATATGATGATTATAATGATAATCAGGTGGATTCATTCACACATTTTTTTAAGGACTTGTATAAAAGTTTAAGTGAGGCAATGTAATTCCCATCAAAGAAGCAGAAACCTAGCTTTGTTTAAAATAAATAAAAATATCTGGTTGGTGGGTTCTGCTTAAGGAGGTAAATTAAGAGAGCAAGGCATGGACCAACGTTATTTGGAACAGAAGTGAGGAAAAGATTCTGAAGTTGTTGACTGCTAGGAATAGCCTATTGGTCAAGGAAACATGGGATAAATGGGGGAGTCAGAGTGGCAAAGCATGTTAATTTTTAAGCCAAGAAAGGACTCTACCCTCCTTCAGCAACAAGGAGGAAAGGCAGGGGCAGAGATGGAGGCATTTGAATAGACTGAGGAAAAGGAAGTAAGATCCATAGAAATTGTAAAAGAAAATGTTACATTATTCAGGATTCCTAGGAGGGCAAAGAAATTCTGTTGTTGAGAAATGGGTAAGGGAGAGTAGGGAGTTTTAATCCAGACTTGGAGAAAAACACTCAGTTCATGGATAGGGATGGCCGCTGCTGTGGAGTAGAGAAAGTCGGCAGGAACTGCTACAGGGGAAGTTTTGGGCATGGAAGCCAGGGGCAGCGGGGTTCTTTGTTAAGGGAAGTGGAAGTCTTGAAGGACTGTGCTGTAAGAAGGCAATGAAACCTAGGAAAGGATAGATGGGATTGGCTCTGCCATGCTTCCTCCTGAATCTCCCCAGTATTGGGTGTTTATTTGTCAGAAATTCCAGCACAGCTCTTGATAGGCAGGAGTTTTTGATGACCAGCATCGATTTGGCATTACTATATTAGATTCTGTCTCTCCCTACTGATGGGGACCCCATTAACCATGGAAAAGTTGCAGATATTGTTTGAACGTATGCGGTCCTGTTGCCATGCTTGGTATGGGCCTTAGACCCTGCAGCCCACTGGCTGGGTCTGGGAACCAAACCAAATAAGGAGGTATACTTCGCCCAGCTCTGCACCAAATCTGCACCAATCCATCCCCTGCTGTTTTCAAATCTACCAATCACTGTGATCAGCAACAGCAGTATATAAGCTCGTTGCATCAGGCATTCGAGGCCTTTTCCCTTAAGGAAACGAGCCCGCCGGGTGCGTTACCCCCTATTTGGTCTTCGGCATTACCAATAAAACTTAATTAAAACTTTCAGTAGTCACATGCTGTCTAATTCTTTAGTCACCCGGTGACCTTGGTGGCGATCCAGAACAACCGCCGCCATCATTTTGGTGGCCCATACGGGGACCAGTAGATGTGACTGCCGCCATCCTGGCTGACCACAGCACAGCCTGAAGCCATCGGAGTGGTGAGTCCTCTTTTGAATTGTTCTTGTCTGTTCTCGCAGAGGCACCCTCTAGTTCCCAGGTACACTGGGGGGAAGGAGGGCCGACCGGGTCGGTCCGGGAAAAGGACCTCTCGTCGGAAGGCGGTCCGGGGAAGGGACCTCTCATCAGGGGATGCCCTGAGGTAGAGGGACCGCAGCTTGGGCTAGTGGGACGCCACACGCCGCTCGGGCATAGCCCAAGAGAGAGACACAGAACCAGAATTGTTCTTGTCTGCTCTCACGGAGAGACCCTCTAGTTCCCGGGTACACTAGGGGGGAAGGAAGGCCGACCAGGTCGGTCTGGGAAAAGGATCTCTCATCAGGTGATGGTCTGGGCATTTCAGTGTCAGTGGGATGCCACGCGGCGCATGGGCATTGCCCAAGAGTGACACAGAACCTGAATTGTTCTTGTCTGCTCTCACAAAGGCACCCTCTAGTTTCCAGGTACACTAGGGGGGAAGGAAGGCCGACTGGGTCGGTCATAGCCCAAGAGAAACACAGAACCTCAAAAAAGGAACATTTTCCATCCATTATGGGACAAATTTTTTCCATCACCTCAAAAGAGGAACGTTTTCCACCCATTATGGGACAAGATTCTTCAATCCCAGGCGACTCCCCATTGGGTTCCCTGCTGACCACAAAGAATAAGGACAAATTTGGTTTGGCCGATTTAAAATGCCAGCAACTGATTTTTTTGTGCACCACAAAATGGTCCCAGTATAAATTAGAGGATCAGGAGGTCTGGTCCGAATATGGGTCCCTAAGTTATAATACCATTCTCCAGCTGGACTTATATTGCAGGCGGTTACAGAAATGGTCAGAAATCCCGTATGTCCAAGCATTTATGGCTCTGTCCCAGAGCCCCGAGGGAAAGAACTGCCGCATATGTATTTCCGATGTTATGTCCTCCTCCATACCAGTCCACCTCCTCGTGGGCCCTAAATTCTTCCAGCACCCGGGGAGGCACACACTATGTCCCTCCAGAGAGAGAGGAAAGGATACTCCCCTTGAGGGAGGTCACAGGGAAGAGGGGACAGATAGTGCGGGTACAGGCACCCTTTTCTTTGAGCAAATTGGAAATGGCAAAACAGAAATTGGGACAATATTCTCTGGGTCCCGTGCTCTTTCGGGACGAATTCTGGAGTCTGACCCTGCAGTACGATCTGTCATGGGAAGATCTTAACCTGTTGTTTTATAGCCGCCCCTCACTCCAAACCAGAATGGAGTTATCAGGGGGAGAGTACTGATAGACAGCTCCGGGATCATATGATTACATGCCTACTGGCAGGCATGGAGAAAGGAATTAGGAAGCAAGTTAACTATGATCGGGTCCGAGCTGTGACCCAGGACTCTACCAAGAACCCCACCATGTTTAGACTAAGACTGGTGGAAGCGATTCGAATGTACACCTAGCTTGATCCTGACTCGGTAGAGGGAAGTGTCATTCTGAATATGCATTTTATTAATCAATCAGCTGAAGATATCCACCAAAAATTGCAGAAGGAGCAGTTGGGGCCACAAACCCCCACGAATCTGTTGATAGAGGCTGCCTTTAGAGTTTTTAACAACCGTGACCAGGCAGCCTGGGATGAGAAGGACCGCAGGGCCAAAGTGAAGGGCATTACATTACTTGTGGCGGCCCTGATGAAGGGTCGATCTCACCCTGGAGGGTCGCCCGATGTGGCCATGGCACTTGCCCGCAGCCCAGTGTCCGGGAAGCCCTGTTTTGCATACCATCAGTCTGGCCATTGGGCTTGGGAGTGCCCCCAGGCACGGAGGCCTGGTCACAGCCGCCAGCCGGAGACACGGGCACTGGAAGCGGGACTGCACACTGCTGGAGGTGAGCGCCAACCCTGAGGCTGGCCAGTTCTCGGCTGTTGGCACGTCTAAGAGCCGGGACTGATGGGGCCCAGGGAACAGCCAGGGCCCCACAGGAACCATCTCCATGGCTGAACCCAGGGTGAGCACGGAAGTGTCCAGTAAGATTATAAATTTTCTTATCGATATGGGGGCCACCTACTCTGTCCTTACCAGTTTTTGCGGTCCTACCCATTCATCTAGCATAAGGGTGGTGGGGATCGATGGCATCTCAAAATCTTGTCACCAAACTGACCCCCTACCATGTTTATACCAGCAGGAATTGTTTGAACAGAGATTCCTTATTATTCCCTCTACCCCCACACCCTTACTGGGGAGGGATATCATGATCAAGCTGAGATCGTTCTTTTTATTGGTCCATCCAGTTGGCATCCTCATTGCCACAGCCAATAGGGAGGACTTACCTGAGTACTTTGTGGAAAAAATCGACCCCCTCGTTTGGGATAAAGGTCTCCCCGGCCGAGCCATTAATGCAATCCCAGTCGAGGTGTGTCTAAAGGATCCCTCCAATTTTCCATCATCATCATCATCATCATCATCATCAATCGTATTTATTGAGCGCTTACTATGTGCAGAGCACTGTACTAAGCGCTTGGGAAGTACAAATTGGCAACACATAGAGACAGTCCCTACCCAACCAGTATGCGCTCCCAACAGAGGCATGGGCAGGGATCCAACCAATTATCGAGCGATTTCTCAAACAAGGATTACTTGTGCCATGCCATTCTCCCTGCAACACCCCTGTCCTCCCGGTAAAGAAACCAGACGGGACCTATCGCTTTGTCCAGGACCTGCAGAGGGTGAATGCGGCTACCATACCTATTCACCTGATAGTCGCGAACCCATACACTCTCTTTGCGCAGGTACTGGGGGAGACTAACTGGTTCTCAGTAATAGATTTGAAGAACGCCTTCTTTTGTATCCCCTTGAGTAAAGGGTCCCAGTATATTTTTGCTTTTGAGTTGACCGGACCAGGAGAAAAGTTGGGACATCAGTACACCTGGACGGTCCTTCTGCAAGGATTCTGGGATAGCCCTCACCTTTTTGGGGAATGCTTGGGCCGAGATCTCCGTGACTTTGAATTACATGAGAGCACCCTCATTCAATACGTGGATTATCTCCTCATTTGCAGCCCGACTGAGGAGGGCGCGAAGGAGGACATTGTCCGGACACTTAACCACCTGGCTTGTTCTGGGTACCGAGTCTCCCCTTCAAAATTACAGGCCTGCAAACAAGAGGTTCGATATCTGGGTCATGTATTAAGCCCTTTAGGGAAGACCCTAAGCCCAGAGAGAAAAGACGCAATCCTGCAAATCCCAGCCCCCCAGACCAAACGCCAGTTGCGTGCCTTTTAGGAATGACTGGTTTCTGCTGCATCTGGATTCCAAACTACAGGATCCTGGCCAAGCCTCGTATGATGCCCTTGCTGGGCCAGAGGATGAGCCGCTGGGGTGGGGTGGCGAACAGATGGCCGCGTTTCGAACTCTCAAACGGAAACTTTCCTTAGCCCCAGCCTTAGCCTTGCCTGACCTAGCCGAACCCTTTGCCTTATATGTAGATGAGCGGTGACACCACTGTGCCACAGTTCCAGGTCAATCTTTGGGACCAGACTTTCGGGCGGTAGCATATTTTTCCAAGCAGTTGGATAGAGTTGCCTCTAGTTGGCCAGCATGTCTCCATGCGGTAGCGGCCACCGCCGTAGCGGTACAGGAGAGCAGAAAGCTGACTTTGGGCCAACCCCTTACCATCTATACTCCACATTGAGTCCTAGCAGTGCTAGGAAATAAGGGCGAGCATTGGCTCACAGGAGGCTGCTTGCTGCAATACCAGGCCTTCCTTCTTGACACCCCTGAGGTTATCTTAAAGACCTGTAACTCTCTGAACCCAGCAACCCTTCTCCCTCTTCCAGGAGATGTGGAAGGGGACTGGCCAGCCCCAGTTCATGATTGCCTAAACGAAATTGACGAGAGTTACTCTAGCAGACCAGACCTTAGGGACTTACCCCTTGAAAACGTGGATGTTAACTGGTTAACGGATGGGTCCAGTTACATGGACCAGAGAGTCCGATATGCAGGGTACATGGTAGTGAGCCTCCACGAGGTTATCGAGGCACGGCCCCTCCCTCCAGGACCTCTGCGCAGAAAGCAGAACCAGTAGCCCTATCTCGAGCTATGGAATTGGGAAAGGGGATGCGTCTTAACATATTTACTGACTCCAAATATGGCTTCCATGTCTTTCATGCTCATGGGACTCTTTGGAAAGAGCGAGGTCTCCTTACTGTCCGAGGCACCCCTATCAAACATGCAGAGGAAATCCTCCCGCCACTCTCAGCAGTTTGGGAACCCCAGGAGGTGGCTGTAATTCACTGTCAGGGACACCAAAAGGGGAATACAGAAATAATCAAGGGAAATCGTTTTGCGGACTCAGCTGCTTGACAGGCAGTCCGCACCAGAACCAAGGCAGCCAGCATGTTGGCTCTTGTACCAACCCTCTCGGAACTTGTGGGTGTCCCGATCTATCCCGAGTCAGAGTTGGGCAAAGCGGATGAGGAAGGCTGCATCCTCCGGACAGATGGGTGGCTAGAAACCCCAGAGGGAAAGCTCTGCATTCCCCAAGCCTCCACTTGGAAGTTATTGAATGGAATGCATCTGGATACCCACCTGGGTCGGGACACCTTACATACCCTCTTAGAACCCATTTTTGTGGGACGAGGTATGCAGGAAACCATTAAGAGAGTTTGCCACACTTGCCCAATCTGTGCCAGAGCTAATCCTGAGGGGGCAGTTTGGAAGCCTCCCTTACTGACGCCAGTACAGCGGCACGGCCAGTTAAATCGGGAGAACTGGCAAATTGATTTTACCCACAAGCCTTCTTACTCTGGATACCGGTATCTGCTAGTCCTGATTGATACCTTCATGGGATGGATCGAGGTCTTCTTATGCCGCACTGAGCGCACAGTAGAGGTGGGCAAGTGGCTCCTTAGGGAAATAATCCCTTGCTTTGGACTCCCCCGCTCACTCCAAAGTGATAACGGACCTGCCTTCACCTCTCAGGTGACCCAGTCCATTGCCTGCGCCCTAGGGATTACCTACTCCCTGCATGCCGCCTGGCACCCACAGTCCTCAGGGAAGGTAAAGAAGGTTAATCACATTTTAAAACGTATTTTGACTAAGCTCTGCCTCGAAACCCGACAATCCTGGGTTCAGTGTTTGCCTACGGGTCTCCTCCTACTCCGTATGGCGCCCCGCAAAGGCCTGGGCCTCAGCCCCTTTGAGCTGCTGTAGGGCCACTCCTTTCTCACTACTGATCTCGTGGTGGACCCAGAAGCACAGACTTTAGGGCACTTTGCTTCCCAGCTAGAAGCAGTACATATGGCCCTACGCAGGTATGCAAATTCTCATTTGCCAGTCCCCGATGTAGACGGGGCGCCAGTGGGCACCACCATAATACCAGGCTCACATGTTCTTTTGAAAACTTAGCAGACCAGGGGGAAGGCAGATTTAGAGCCAAAATGGATAGGTCCTTTCCGGGTGATACTTGCTACCCTCAATGCTGTGAAACTGGAAGGCTAGTCCTTGTGGACTCATAACTCACCCATTAAACCCTATACACCTTCTGTCCCAGATTTTTTTGATTCTTCCTAGGAGGACACTCTCTCACAATATACCTGTTACCGAATCGGCAACCTCTGCCTCCAGCTCCGCAGGGAAGAGCACCAACCCATGGTAGAGATGTCAACTGAGGAACCTGAGGGGGATGCTGCCCCCGTCTTACAGGCTCTACGAGAAATCACCCCAAGCACAAAACCACCGCCATCTCGCCGTCGGGCTCACGGCCAGTTTGCAGTACACCAATATAACCCTGAACACAGACTGACTCCCCCCCTTCCCCCACCCCGGGAAAAAGGCCCTTGTTATCACCAAGTTACATTAATGACAATCTCATTCGCACCTACTCAGCCTCCTGTCCCACCATCGACTCCCAGCCCACGTCCTCCCCGGGGCCTGGAATGCCCTCCCTCTGCCCATCTGCCAAGCTAGCTCTCTTCCTCCCTTCAAGGCCCTACTGAGAGCTCATCTCCTGCAGGAGGCCTTCCCAGACTGAGCCCCTTTCTTCCTCTCCACCTTGTCCCCTTCTCCATTCCCCCGCATCTTACCTCCTTCCCTTCCCCACAGCACCTGTATATATGTATATATGTTTGTACATATTTATTACTCTATTTATTTATTTACTTTACTTGTACCTATCTATTCTATTTATTTTATTTTGTTAGTATGTTTGGTTTTGTTCTCTGTCTCCCCCTTCTAGGCTGTGAGCCCACTGTTGGGTAGGGACTGTCTCTATATGTTGCCAGCTTGTACTTCCCAAGCGCTTAGTACAGTGCTCTGCACACAGTAAGCACTCAATAAATATGATTGATTGATTGATCTAGTTATTAGTTCATTGCCCACTGTCAGCATGAAGCCGCTCCAGAAGACAGACCATCGACCTTCAGCAACCCCTAAGGAATAAGGGTACTATGTCTTTGAGGGGGGAATGATGGGGACCCCATGCAGCATGGAAAAGTTGCAGATATTGTTCGAATGTATGCGGTCCTGTTGCCATATTTGGTACGGGCCTTAGACCCTGCAGCCCACTGGCTGGGTCTGGGAACCAAACCAAATAGGGAGATAGACTCAGCCCAGCTCTGCACCAAATTTGCATCAATCCAGCCCTCGCTGTTTTCAAATCTACCAATCACTGTGATCAGCAACAGCAGTATATAAGCTCATTGCATCGGGCATTCAAGGCCTTTTCCCTTAAGGAAATGAGCCCACTGGGAGTGTTACCCCCTATTCGGTCTTCGGCCTTACTAATAAAACTTTATTAAAACTTTCAGTAGTCATATGCTGTCTGATTAATTCTTTAGTCACCCGGCGACCTTGGTGGCGATCCAGAACAACCGCCACCATCACTACCTCCCTGGGATGTTGTGAGGACAAAATGAGATGAGTAATTTTGAAAAACTAAGAAAGTCCTTTACACATTCCAAGTACAATTATTGTTAATGTTCTCTCTCCCTGTGTTATATTCAATCATATTTCTTGAGTGTTTAGTATGTGCAGAGGACTGTACTAAGCACTTGGGAGAGTACAATTAATAATAAACAGCTTGCCTTAACTTTTCTGTGCATCAACTGTCTCATCTGTGAAATGGAGAAAAAAAATCCCTTTTCTCCCTTGCTCTTAGACTATGAGCTCCATGTGAGAAAGGAACGGTCCAAGCTGATTATTTTGTATCTACTCCAGCATTTAGCACAGTGCTCGGCACATAATTGCTTTATAAATACAACTGTTATTATGAACAGTATGTAACAAGTGTGGCAGGCTATGAAGCCTTTCTGGGTGACTTTTCTGCATAGTGATTTCAGATAATCAGACCCAAAACTCCAGACCATGCAACCCCTGAGATTCTCCACCACAGGGCTCCCCAAATGGGGGAATGGAGGAGAGCAGGGTGCCAGACCCACCCCTATTCCCCCACCTAACACTGAAGAACCCAAGCTCCATCCCTCCTGCAGGAGTGGAGGACAAGCAGGAGCTGCCAGCACAGGAATTAGGAAGTAGCAAAGACTGGTGTCATTGATGCCCCACTGAAGCCATGTGGTGCAGAGGATGCTAGACATCAAACCCCTCCAACTAGAACAGTTAGAACAGTTAGAACTAGAACTGCTTAGAACAGTGCTTTGCACATAGTAAGCGCTTAACAAATTCCATTATTATTATTATTATTATTATTAACTAGAAATGTGCTGTGATGCTTGAATTTTCTTTTTCAAAATAATGACAACAATAATAATAAAAATAATGATAATATTTAAAAACTATATCCAAAACACTGTATTAAGTGCTGGGGTAGATGCAGTCAGACACAGTTCCTCTCCCACACGGGGCTCATGACCTCAGGAGGGAGGAAGAGTGGACATTTAATTCCCAATTTATAGATGTGGAAACTGAAGCACAGATAAATTGTAATCCAAGCTCATAGTATACAGTACTAAGCCTTGCACACAGTAAGCGCTCAATAAATATGATTGAATGAATGAATGAATAACTAGTCCAAAGTCACACACAAGGCAAGTGGCAAAGTTAGAATTAGAACCCAGTCCTCTGATTTCCAGGCCTAATGTCAGTTTGGATGAAAAAGAAAGGGACAATTTGAGCCTATTTTGAAGGTAAAATGAAAGGGATTTGGTGGCAGATTGAATATATGGGTTGTATGAGAGAGGTGATAATGATAATAATAATAATCTTTGTTACTATGTACAAAGAACTGTACTAAGCACTGGGTAGATATAAATAATTAGGGCCTACATGGACTTTTAAAGGCGTCGTGTGTCCATCGCAGCCCAACTCCTCCGGGATCCAACCCAGCCCGCACCCTCCGCTCCTCTGCCGCTAATCTCCTCACCCCGTGCCTCGTTCTCGCCTGTCCTGCCGTCGACCCCCGGCCCGCGTCATCCCCCTGGCCTGGAATGCCCTCCCTCTGCACATCCACCAAGCTAGCTCTCTTCCTCCCTTCAAGGCCCTACTGAGAGCTCACCTCCTCCAGGAGGCCTTCCCAGATTGAGCCCCCTCCTTCCTCTCCCCCTCCTCCTCCTCTCCATCCCACTGCCTTACCTCCTTCCCCTCCCCACAGCACCTGTATATATGTATATATGTTTGTACGTATTTATTACTCTATTTTTTTTGTACATATTTATTCTATTGATTTTATTTTGTAAATATATTTTGTTTTGTTCTCTGTCTCCCCCTTTTAGACTGTGAGCCCACTGTTGGGTAGGGACCGTCTCTATATGTTGCCAACTTGTACTTCCCAAGCGCTTAGTACAGTGCTCTGCACACAGTAAGTGCTCAATAAATACGATTGAATGAATGAATGACAGGTTTTGAATCACCATTTTGCAGATGAGGGAATTGAGGCACAGAGAAGTTAAGTGATTTGCCCAAGGTCACACAGCGGGAGTCAAAAGTACAACCCAGGTCCTCTGACTCCCAGGCCCATGCTCTTTCCACTAGTCCTCACTGCTTCTCACTGTGTGGCCTAGGATAATGAGTTGAGGATAATTCAAAGGTTAAGGGCTTGAGAGACAGGGTACACAGTAGTGCTGTCTACAGTGATGGGGAAGTCAGGGGAAAGGCAGGGTTTGGGTGGGAAGATCAGGAGTTCTGTGTTAAATTCGAGGTGTTGGCAGGGCATCTAAGTAGAGATGTCCTGAGGCAGGAGGAAATACAAGACTGCAGAGAAGGAGAAAGATCAGGGGGAGAGATGTAGTTTTGGAAATCATCTGCATAGAGATGGCAGTTGATGCCGATAAATCAAAAAGAGATTAAATATGCCCTCTGCTGTTTAGTGAAGCTTTTCTATGGCTGAATTTACATGAAGAGAAACAATACTGGTGCCCAAATACCCAACTCGCTGAGACGAATACCTGACAGATAGACGTTTCAGGGTCACAGAAACTGCTGTGCCCGTTGCACTGGCATGGAACACAGGTGCCAAGGGTTAATCCAGTTCTCTGACCACTGGGTTCTGAAGATAATCTATAAAATCCTGGCACACACGCCTGCAAAGAGAGAAAGTAGGTCATTAAAGACGTTATGCATCTTATCTGCAAACTTACCGGAACAATTCTGGGTCTTCAAGGCTGGGAAAGAATACATTTCCTTCCTTCCCAACTTCATTTTAAAAAATAGTATTTGTTAAATCCTTTATGTACCAACCACCGTACTCAGCATTGGAGCAGACGCAGGATAATCAGGTTAGAAATAGTCCCTGTCTCACAGGGGCCCACAGTCTTAATCTGCATTTTACAAATGAAGTAACTGAGGCAGAGAGAATTTAAGTGTCTAGGTTCATACGAAAGGTACATGGAGGAGCTGGGATTAGAACCCAAGTCCTCTGACACACAGGCCCATGATCTTTCCACTAAGCAATGCTGCCAAGATCCTGTACAAATACAAAAACTAATCATTTGTCAGGATACTGAAGGACCTCCAGAAGGCAAACACCCAGTGGGTCATATTTAAGCTCCAGAAACACTTTTCATTTTAGACAGTGGGCTTCATGAGATGGGATTCAAGCATCCTTCCTCTCTGTTCCTAAAGGAAGAGCGTAGCCTAGTGGATTAAAGCACAGGCCTGGGAGTCAGAAAACCTGTTTTCTTATGCCAGCTCTACCACTTGTCTGCTGTGCAATCTTGAGCAAATCACTTAACTTCCTCTGTTTCGCAATTTCCTAAACTGCACAATAGCCATCGAATACCTGTTCTCCCTCCTTCTTTGTTTGTGTGCCCCAGGTGGGACAGGAACTGTATCTGGCCTGATAAACTTCTGTTTACCTCAGCATTTGGAACAATGCTTTAAGGGCTTAACAAAAAAGGGCAAAAAAAAGTTGCCCTTTGGAATGCTTATTAGCTGAGATAAGCCTCCAACCTGCATGCCAGGGGAAAAAGAAAGCAAATACTGAATGACACAAATGCTCAACATATGGTCATATTATTAATGCTAGCATAATTTAAAGACTATAAAAGCATGGGATTCCAAATAACAAAATGCCTTGGTGTCTTGGAACCATTAGCCCCCAGGTAAAATTAAATCTTTCCCGATCTAAGTTTTTACTCAGCAGTTTAGATCACAGAGCAAACAAAGTAGTGAGCAAAGTTGATCTAAGCAAAATCAACTCTACCTTTATTTTGGACTTGTTCTGTAAGCACATCGATAGGGCTAAGATGGCTTTTGGCAAGCACCCAATTTTGGCAGAGTGATAAGCCTTTAAAACTAGGCAGTGGCAGCCCTATCCCTACATATCATTAGTGGGGAACTTAGGTCTCTATTGCCCTAGCTGATTGCAACTTTTCTTGCTGGGTTCCTAGAGAGAGGAAAGTCATGGTTAAGTAAAGCAGAACATACCAAATGAAGGGCTCCACCACATGCAGATTTCTCTAAAAGGTGATATCAATTATGCTAGGTTGATTAATCTCTGTAAGGCACAATACTCAACAAACACTAGGTTCTAATCCAAACTCTGCCTTTTGTCTGCTAAGTGACCTTGGGCAAGTTCATTCATTCATTCAATCATATTTATTGAGTGCTTACTTTGTGCAAAGCACTATACTAAGCGCTTGGGAGAGTACTATACAACCACAAACAGATACCTTCTCTGCCCACAGTCTAAAGGGGGAGGAGACAGTCGTTAATTTGCATAAATGAATGATGAATAAATAAATAAATAAAATATTTTACAGCAAGCAAACAGGTCTGCCAGCTTGGCAGTTTCATTTCCTGCTGACTCCTATCCAGCCATCAAGGAGTGTGACAGAACAGCTATGGCTGCGTAACCTGTCCAAAAAGGTAAGGAGGGGAGCACCAAACAGTGTCAGTTCTGGGCGGGCGATGGTTCCCCTGGTCCCTATGGGGATAGCATCCTTGCCAACAGCCTGCAGTCTTATTTATTGAGCACTTACTGTGTGCAGAGCACTGTACTATGCCCTTGGGAGAGTACAATATAACAACAAACACATTCTCTACCCACAAGGAGCTTACAGTCTTTAGGTATTAAAGATTCCTCCACTCCAAAGCTAGTTACCCACCATGTCTATGGGCATAGTTCATCCTGTCATTTTTAAGCTTAGAAGAATTGGGGAAAGGAACACAGAAATCACAAGGCTCAGCTTCAAAGAATAATGTGTATAAAAGAATGTGAATGTGTGCAGCAGATTAAGGTGGAAATACAACTTGAAAGTCTATGAGGGCAAGCAAAGTTAAAAGCTAGCCTAGTGTTTTGTTGTTGTTGTTGTTTTTTAAACAAAAAACTGTTCCTATATCATCTTTCACCTCTCCCCTTTGCTATTCCCATGGGAGTTCATGCATTTAAAAATAGGGGGACATTGAATATAATTTTCTTGACTAAATGAATCAATGCTGACTGCATCCCTGCTTACATTACTATCATTTACAGAACATGTCTGGCTTCAGTCAACTGCCTGCTTGACCTCTTTGGGGATGGAAGAAATCAAAATGAATTTAGAAATACATAACACTCTTGCCTTGATTCAGTCATCCACTTTGTGGATTATTCTGGCCTAGTGTTTTCTTTCCATTTTCCCTCTTTCTAGCCCTTTTTCTTCTTCCTTCTTTGGTCGTTTTTCTGATTAACAGTACTTTCAGTGGTGAATAAGAGCAGAAGGGAAAATCAGGGAAAATCAAATGTCAGGTTTTGATGCTTTTTACCATTTCCTGGGCCATGTTGTGCTAAAAAGGAGGCTGGCACTGAAAGGAGAAGAATGTCTAGAATATGAGCTGGGGATATCAATCTTTCATACTTGCTTGCCTTCTGTTGCCATGGGTAATTATTTAAGATACAAAGGCTGAACCATCAACTAGACATATTTCCATTACGTGCATGGTGAAGACTGAGAATGCATTTGAGAGAGGGAAATATCACAAAAAAAGGAAAGTATCTCTCATAAAGCAGGTCTCTAAAATATGAGAGGCCAGTAATAGAAGTTCCAGTAAGAAAACTTGTTACTTCTAGTTTCTCTTGGCATAATGTGATCATTTAATATGATAGCTTAAAAAATTCCATTTATCAATGGTAAAACCGATCCTGTACATGGAATCCATAAAACCTGGATTTAAACATTTCCTGGATTAGTTTTCTGAGTAATTGCTATCATAGCTACTACTGATATAATGAAACTTCAACTTCAGCTTTTGTTCATCTATGTGCTATCTTAGTTCTCTTGGAAGATCCTGAAGGTACAATCTTATTATCTCTGATTGACCTATCTAAAGTGGTATGATAGTCTAACCAGTCAGTAACTCTTAAAAAACTCCAAGGAAATCTCTGGTTTAGATATCATTCACCCTTAGGTAAGTGGTTTCATTTAAGCAGGCCAGTTAAAAATAAGCTTGAGTTTTTTGTGTATTTTTTTTTTTAATAAAAACAATCACAGTTCTCTCCTACTTGGAGACATCTTACAAAGTCTAAGCTTTAAGATAATCTTTGACTCATGTTTGATTCTCCCTAGCATGTTTCCATATTATCATAATTATAATAATGATGATGGTATTTGTTAAGCACTTATTATGTGCAAAGCACTGTTCTAAGTGCTGGGGAGGCTACAAGGTGATCAGGTTGCCCCACGGGGAGCTCACAGTTTTAATGCCCATTTTACAGATGAGGGAACTGAGGCCCAGAGAAGTTAAGTGACTTGCCC
Organism: Tachyglossus aculeatus; assembly: GCF_015852505.1. Classification (NCBI taxonomy): domain Eukaryota; kingdom Metazoa; phylum Chordata; class Mammalia; order Monotremata; family Tachyglossidae; genus Tachyglossus; species Tachyglossus aculeatus. Next base: position 88,322,641 of record NC_052067.1, read on the forward strand.
AGAGTCACACAGCTGACAGCCGGCGGAGCCGGGATTTGAACCCATGACCTCTGACTCCAAAGCTCGGGCTCTTTCCACTGAACCACACTAATTCTCGCCCCCTTGAAGGCTAGACCAGGGATCATGAATGTGTAGCTCATGAGCTAACTATGGCTCTTTGTGGAAACAGATGATAATGAGGTGCTTGGCACAAACTAAACTTGGGAACAAATGTAACTATGTGAAAGCAGGGTCCCCAAGATCTGTGGCTCCCATTCCATTTGGCTGCTTAGAGCTGGTGGTAGTGGAAGCAGCATAGTATAGTGTAAAGTATGCACAGACCCATGCGGGTCTGTGATTCAGAGGAGTTGGAGGACCTGGGTTTTAATCCCACCTCCACCACTGGTCTGATGCATGACCTTGGGCAAGACACTTAACTTCTCTGTGCTTCAGTTACCTCATCTGTAAAATGGGGATTAAGACAGAGAGCCCCATTAGGGACAGGGACCGTGACCAACCTGATTAGTTTGTACCTACCCCAGCACTTAGTTCAATGCCTGGCACACTAAAAAAAGGAAGTGGTGGTGGCATCAACAGTTGAGAGGGATCACAGGTGGAGGTGGCAGATGGTAGACTGGGTAGAAGCAATGACACTTTGCTGGGGTTTTGAGATCAATGTTGTTCCCCAGGTGGCTTTGTCACTTACCTGTTCTGTGACCTTGGGCAAGTCATTTAACTTCCCCGTGATTCAGTTTCCTCATCTTTAAAATAGTGATTAAATGCTGTTCTCTTTCCCTTTAGATTGTGAGCCCCACATGGGAGAGGGATCATGTCTGATTAGAATGTATTTTTTTTCCCCAAGTGCTTAACACATAGTAAGCACTTAACCAATACCGCAATTATTCTTATCGTTCTTCTCTGGATGCTCGGATGCAGGCTGTAGCTACAAAGGTTACTGTAGCCATACTGCTCCCAGGAAAGCATTGTTACTGTTTGAAGGGCAGAGTTGGGTAGCTCTCTTCCTCTCCCTTCCTTCTCTTTCCCTTCCATTCCCTTTCCTATCCACTGACAGGAACCTCTGTTGCTCTGAAACAGCCACACAATGCAGATTCACCATGCACACCATGACATAACGTCATCATGAGTCATGTGCGGGACCATAAATTGCGTGATCGGCTCTTTGTGCATCGACATGTTCAAAGGCTTCATTTCACTTGGTTCTTCTGCAATAAAAAGTTACCGACCCCTAGGTTAGAGATATACATACAAGTAGGGTTAAATTCAGCAAAATTGACTTGGGATGCTTATTCACTTTGTTCATTTGATGAATGGATGCCCCATCAGTTTGAAGCACTACCATACCTCACAAGACAAGCCGGAATACCCTGGGGGACATTCACATTTTTCAATCAAACGAGCTTGTGGAGTCAATGCTGATATATTTCCTTTCTCAGCTACTTCCAGTGATATTTCCGAAATCCTGTGAACAATGAATAAAGAGAGCTCATCAGATCAGCTCGCAGGCAAGTCAAAAGTAACCTTACAGGCTGTGGGGTCCTGCATTACTGAGCAGTCTCATTTTTTTTCTGTCTCACTCTGTGCTTGACCTAGTAAAGAGGATTTCAAGCTGCCTGACATCCATCTAAAACTCAGCATCATTTTTCATCATCCATCGCCATTATCATCATCATCATAGTATTGATTGAGTGCCTACTGGGTGCAAAGGTCTGCCTGGGCACCGAGGGAACATACCAAGCAGAAAATCCAACCCCTCACTATGAGGAAATTATCATTTTATGAGAAGAATTGGCAGGCTAATCAACAGATATACCCTGGATAATAGTGTGAGAATAGATATAAATATTAAATGCAGGTCAAAAGCAAATAATCAACAAATAATCCCAGAAATAGGAAAGTGTTTGAGAGTACTGAGTTGACTGGGGAAGATGTAACGGTCAGAAAATTGGAGGAATTTCCATTTTTAAGCTGCATTTTTATCAGTTATTGAGCATTTACTTTGTGCAAAGCACTGTACTAAGCCATTGACCACTCAATTGTATTTATTGAGCTCGTTGCGTGCGAGGAATGTGTCTGTTATATTGTTGTGTTGTACTCTCCCAAACAGTACAGTACTTTGAACACAGCAAGTGTTCAATAAATAAGATTGATTGATTGATACTGTACTAAAGCACTGTACACTATAATAGAGCTTGTAGACACTCCCTGTCCAGTAGAAGCTTACAGCCTAGAAGACTAAATGCTGGAATGAGTTCAATACAGTTGAGTAGAAATGGTCTCTGCCCTCAAAGCATCTATTTTGCTCTCCTCTCCTATCCAGAGAAAAGATATCTCTGGATGTTTCCATCAAATACTTAGTCAATAAACAATAAACAATGACATTACAGGAGAGAAGCTGAATACCCATCCTCCCCTTTGAACTCAGACAGTGGCAACAGGTTGCTAGGAGATGCAATTAAGATGGGTGTTCTTTAGACATCCAAGTTAGGGACTATCTAATAATCCTAAATCTTCTCTCTTCCTCTCTAACTTTTGCTGTCATAACCCATTAAGGACCTCTATTCCCTAAATGTATTCAAACCCTTTTTGAGCCTACTGCTATTTTTGGCTGCACTCTTTCCTGGTGTAATACATTTTGGAATTTGCCACACAGCAAGTAAAGAAATACTTATTTTTATTTGATTCTAGCATCAAAAGGGACCTGGAATCCTAACCCTTAATGCAATGGTAAAGTTGAGAGCTTTCATTAAGACCATATATTAAATTCTACTTCTGTCTTTTCTTTCTGGTTTCAGAAGCTTTGGCAATCTGTAAACTCTGCTATATGGCCATCCCTAATCTGGGGATCAAGATTGAGAAGCAGTGGCCTAGCAGGGAGTCAAAAGGACCTGGCTTCTAATCCTGACTCCACCACGTGTCTGCTGTGTGATTTTGGGCAAGTCACTTCTCTGTGCCTCAGTTACCTCATCTGGAAAATGAGGATTAAGACTGTGAGCCCTATGTGGGACAGGGACTGTGCCCAAATAGATTAGATTGTACCTACCCTGGTGCTTAGAACAGTGCCTTGTACATACTAAGCACTTAACAAATACTATAAAAAAAAGATGGAAAATTCAGAGCCTAATCTCATTCAAATTTAGAGACTAAGCAGAACAAGCCTTGACTCAACAGGAAGAACCCTGTGAATTCTGGCTCCAGGAGCTGGACCTGGTTATGATTGAGTTGGACTAGCTCCCACAAGGTTCTTTCCATCCTAATGCTTCCACGATGAGCACGAGGAGAACTTTATTTATGTTTCTGTGCCCACGGTCAAAGGTAAAAGCCCCACAAAACCTAGGGTTGAGAAAAATGATTGTACAGCCTTTATGTTTCAAGGAGAAGAGTGGCCTAGTGGAAAGAACACTTGGAGGCCTTGGAGTCAGAGGACTTGGGTTCTAATCCTGTATCCACCAGTTGTCTGCTCTATGACCTCAGGCAAGTTATTTAACTTCTCTGGGCCTCAGTTACTTCATTTGTATAATGGGGATTAAGACTGGGAGCTCCATGTGTGACAGGGACTGTAACCAACCTCATTAACTTGTATCTATACCCACAGTTAGAATAGTGCCTGGCACATAGTAAGTACTTGGCATGTACTATTTAAAAAAAAATCTACAAAGAACTTTTTCTTGCAAGCATCTGATTCACATAAAGTAAATGGTGCTCCATCTTCCATGATCTCTCTTTCTTATTCATGCATTCAACAAACAATAGCTTATATTTAGCTTGCTCTTTTATTTTTCAGGTGCTTTCATGTTACAATATCCTCATGAGGAATAGAAAATATGGTATTACTATCCTAATTTAGCAATAAGGAAACTGAGGTATAAAGATGTGAAGAGACTTGTCAGAGGTCACACAGCAGGCTTGTAGCTGACTGGAACCTATAACCCAGGTCCTCAGATTCCCAGACCCACACTCTTTCCATGACAGTACACTCTTCAGTGAAACAATGAGGAGATATTCCAGATTATTCTAGTTCTATTTGGGAAGTTTTCATTTTGTTTTTTCCAGAGAAACAAAACTAAGCCCCAATTCACCTTTTTAATGAATCCTGAAATGTATTTTTTGGGGACGGAGTGGAGGTGGGGATTGAGGGGTGGGGGTAGTACATGTAAATTAATTGAAAACAGAGGAAACCACTAAATTATAACATAGTTCAAGGTCTCAAAAAAACAGAACAAGACATAGAAACAAACAAGGTGCATAATCATTTCTTTGACTTCCTATTAATTAGTTTAAAGAATGGCATAAACATGAAGAAATTTATTTTAAATATGAAGAGAAATTTCTAAACTTAATTCTCATTCCCATCTTTCTCAACTCCCCATCTCATAAATGATCACAAATTGGCAGTCCCCAACTTTCTTTTATTTTCAGTTCACCCCCATCTTAATTCTGCCCAAGACAGGCAAAAGGATTTTGTTATTGCTACCTCAGTTGACAATAATGTGGCTAGGGATGAACTTTATCTGTGGCTCTGAATGCATAACAATCATTCAAGGGACTGAATTAGAAAGGGAAAAGGCATAAACAAAAACACCAACATTGTAAATTAAACTAGAAAAGAGACATTTATCCTTCCCTTCTCTAGTGGGTTACCACAATCTTGTAAGAAAGTCCCAGTATATTTCATGAAAAATGCAGAGCTAAATCTATTCTTGTCAGCCCCAGGACTAATGAAATGGACTGCATACTACAAAACCTTTTACTTCATGGTGGCAGAATTTACATACTATCAATTTTTTTTTGTTCAGTGGGAATACATTGGAGCAGTCTATCCTTCAGCTGCTGCCACCTAATCTGAATTTGCTATTCTAAAATTATTAACACTAAAATTGAGACTTTACCTTCAATCCACCTAAGTTTATTATTCTATCTTAGGTGGTCAAAAAGCAAATAGAATTTAATGGAAGACACAGTTATATTTTGAGTGGAGAACATAAGATCAAGGAAAACAAAGAGAACAGAGGGAGAGAAATAACGTTTGGCTTCTAATTTTCTGACATAAGTCCCTAAATCACTCAGAGAAACCATGTGGATTTTATGCAGATACAGAATTAGCATTTCTGTTAAATTATATGTCTAGCATAGAGTTTACATTTGAATTTAGTTATTTTTACATTGTTTGCCACTGTGTCGTTTTGTAATTTTTTTCTGGTGCTACATCAGTAATTTACTGTTTGAAATGAAAAAAAGGATAAAAATTTTTCATTTAGGGCATTGGAGATCTGTGGTTGCCATTTCAATATTCATTTTCGTTTAGGGCTTTAGAGAGTCACGGTCTGCATTTCAATATATATTCTGAAAAGATTGATGATTGTGATATAAACTGGAGTTAATGGGAGACTTACACTGTAAATTGCAATCTCAATACAAACTATGGGGCTCCATGAATTGGGGATTCATCTGGCTTCCAAAAAAGCCTCACATGGAAAGTGCATTCAGTTATCCTTATCCAAAAGAAGCTTTGTAATGAAAAATGAAGCAGTGACAATCACAACTGTATTCAAGTTATGAAAGGGAAGTCAAGGGAAGAGTCTTGAACAGTTGTTCATCATGGCCACTGAGGAATGAGGAAGGAAATGACTTAAATTAAAATAGGAGAGTTGAGGTGATAAGCAGTGTGACCTAACAGAAAAAGCACAGGCCTAGGTGTCAGAGGACCTGGGTTCTAATCCTATCTCTGCCACTTGTCAGATGTGTGACTGTGGACAGATCACTTAACTATTCTGCGCCTCAGTTGCCTCAGCTGTAAAGTCGGGATTAAGACTGTGAGCCCCATTTGGGACATGGACTGTATCCAACCTGATTACTTTGTATCTATTCCAGTGATTAATACAGTTCCTGGCACATAATAAACACTTAAATACTATTAAAAAAAGTAATAACTTTTATGGCTATTATTGTTAAGTGTGCTTTCCATATGCTGAGAACTTCACAAACATTGAGTTAAAAGCAAGACAAACTATCTGGATGTTATAGGGGTTTACAGATGAACAACTTTACCAATGGACTCCCAGAGAAGAAGAGGTTGATTATGTTTAAGAGACATGCCTGTCCTGGAGACAAGGGCCTGGATCAGATGATGTAATCTCGTTGTGGGCAGGGAATATGTCTACCAACTCTGTTATCCTGTACACATGCTTATAACAGTACTCTGCACATAGTAAGTGCTCACTAAATACAGTTGATTGATTGATCACTTGAAAGTCCATCCAGCTATAAAACTGTTTTTTGCGCATGTGCCTTTGAAATTTATTGGCATCGCTAAGGTTAACTGCAATACCACCCCATTTTTTTTAGAATAGGGGCAAAATATGATTTTGATGTACTTATGTTCACTAAATCTTTCATGGATCAGTACTGCTGAAGAATAGAATTTAAAACATTTTCAAATCATCGAACTTGCTTTCAGAATACATTGAAGTGTTGGGCTCTTGGAATAGAAAACCCCTCTTTTCTTAAAGTTTGCTGTGGGCAGGGAACAGGTCTACCAACTTTCTTATACTATACTATCCCAAGTGCTTAGGTACAAAGCTCTGCACACAGTAAGCACTAAATAAATATGATTGGTGAATTGATTAACATCTGTTTAGAGATTGAGTTGTCAGTTTCACTTTTTCCTTGATAAAGCCCCTTCATATATTACCACCTCTCATCTTCCATAGATTGCCTATGTTATCAAATACAGGATTTCTTGAGAAAACTGGATTAGTTTGTGTCTAAATAGGATTTAGCAGGGTGAGTCTTTAAAACTAGGTTACCTGCTTTGTCGCATGATATTTCCATAAGTAGCCTTGATAAGAATGTAATGAATGTCATAGAGTACATTCAAGAAGTCCTCCCGCGTCACCGTCCTACTGATTCGAGGGTCATCACCAAAGTATTTCCACTCATTCTGAAGATAAGAAACCCAGTTAATTGCATCATACGAAAATCCTGCTGAAATTTTTCTTCAATTCAGATGGATCCTTTACCTCTGTCATTTCTATCTCATGTCTTGTGAGTTGGCCAATCAACGGAGCTGCTACATGATGGACAATAATTCTAGCATTAGTCGCAGTGCCACCTCGAATGATGACTTGGGGGTTATAGGTGGAGAAGCCCGTTTCCTCCCGAGCTTCAAAATAAATTGCATACTTCAGCTTGCCACCGTAAGCGTTCAACTGGCAAAACAGAAGAATGGTGGGTGAGAAAAGATCATTTTTGCAATTAAATGCATGCACAGAGATTGTATTTGACTTGATTATCCTGTATCCACCCAACACTTGGTACAGTGTTTGGTGTGTAGTAAACACTTAACAAATACCACATTTATTGTATTGTACCAAACTCCGCACTTAATAAGGAAGCTCTTAAATACCACAGTTATGAAAAGGTGAAACATTAGACAGTTTTCAGCTGTTGTACTGCACAGTGAGAGCTTAATACATATGACTGATTCTCAGCCCTCCATCTGGAATACCATACTGGCAGTTGGAGTAGTAGTTAGTAACATTTGTTGAACACCAACCTGATGCAGTACTAGGTACTGGGGAAGTGCAAAAAACTGAACTATGTTCTCTACACTTAAGGACCTTACACTCTAACCAAGGAGAAAAACAGACAAGTTGACACCTGGAGCAGTCAAAATAAATAATTCAAGATACAAGTCTGTAAACTCCTTTTTGGCAGGGATTGGGTTGGCTAATTCTGCTGTATTGTACTCTCAGAAATGCTTAGTACAGTGCTCTGAACATAGTAAGTACACAATAAATACAATTGATTGATTACTGATAATTAAGTTCCTGTGTGCTAGAAGTGGTTGAAGGGACCATATAGCTCAGGGTGCTGGGAACTGAAAACCGGAGACCAGCCTGAACAAATCTACATTTTCTTGTACCTCATTTCTTGTGAATTTCAATTAATGTGGATTAATGTGGCATGATCTCAGAATGCTAATCCCACTTTTGGAATTTATCAAATCTTCTTTTAAAGGAGGGGCAAATATTTATTAAGCAACAAAGAGGAATCCCCAAACATGTTTGCTTCATGTTCTATTTGACAATGGAATGTCCAGTAATAGAAACACAAATCTTTGCTTGAATTTGCTGCAGAATAATCCAAGATTCCTTCCTCTTACCTTCTTTCCTTCAAATTGCTCTGGAAGTTTCCAATAAAAGGGTTCCATTCGGAACTCCTGCAATACAAGCTCCATATTTGCCACAATCTCTGGGTGCTGGAACATAATCCCTTTTGTGGTTGTGTGCTGGAGTCCTTCATCCACCAGTGGCAGGATGGTCTGTTCAGATTTCAGAGTGATCTTCGCAACATACAGGGGAATCAAATAAAAGGGAATATGAAGCACATTTGTATTGTTGTTAACAATAATAATGTTAATGATTTGGCCATTATAACTATAATAATTGGCAGATATGTTTAGTGCTTCTCTGTCCCATTTGGGGAATCACAGCCTATATTGGGGAGGGAGTACAGTATTTAGTATTTAGTACAGTATTAGTATTTAGTATTTAGTATATATTACCGCCGGCCCACATCACCCTCCGGGCCTGGAATGCCCTTCCTCTGCCCATCCGCCAAGCTAGCTCTCTTCCTCCCTTCAAGGCCTTACTGAGAGCTCACCTCCTCCAGGAGGCCTTCCCAGACTGAGTCCCTTCCTTCCTCTCCCCCTCGTCCCCCTCTCCAACCCCCTCATCTTACCTCCTTCCCTTCCCCACAGCACCTGTATATATGCATATATGTTTGTACATATTTATTACTCTATTTATTTATTTATTTTACTTGTACATATCTATTTTATTTATTTTATTTTGTTAGTATGTTTGATATTGTTCTCTGTCTCCCCCTTTTAGACTGTGAGCCCACTATAGGGTAGGGACTGTCTCTATATGTTGCCAACTTGTACTTCCCAAGTGCTTAGTACAGTGCTTTGCACACAGTATGTGCTCAATAAATACAATTGATTGATTGATTTAGTTTCCTTTTTTACAGATGAAAAAACAGAGGCACAGAGAAGTCAAGTCACTTACTCAAGGTCACATAGCAGGCAAGTCGTGCAACCAAAATTAGAACTCAGGTCTCCAGATTCCTAATCTGTACTCTTTCCACTAAGCCATGTTGCTTCCCCTAATCAAAGTTTAGGTGTTTTAAATGTTTCTATCTTTCTAGTTGTTTTGCTAAAATAAATACACCTAAACCTTTCAGTGTCCAATTTTATTTCCTGGTACAAATTTAGTATTTGGGAACAAGAATTAAATCTTAAATCACCTGAAAGAATTTGGCTTGCTCCACTGAGAAAAGTGAAATAAAATAAAATTATATCTATATGTGTATTGTATACACACGCATTTATATGCTATATATATACACAAGTACATATACATATTTACATATACATATTTACATATTCTACTTATTTTATTCTGTTAATATGGTTTGTTTTGTTGTCTGTCTCCTCCTAGACTGTGAGCCCGCTGTTGGGTAGGGACAATCTCTATATGTTGCTAATTTGTACTTCCCAAGTGCTTAGTACAATGCTCTGCACACAGTAAGAGCTCAATAAGTATGATTGAATGGATGAATGAATACAAGTGCCAGACAGGAGCTTTTCACAGTGGAGACCTTACATGTTCACCAGGAAGAGGGAGGGAGAGAATTATATATATATATATATATATATATATATATACAATATTTCATTTTTTTCAATGGAGCTAGCCAAATTCCTGCAGAATATTCAACATTTAATTCTTTGTCCAAAGTACTGAATTTGGTACCAGGAATTAAAATTGGACACTGAAAAGTTAACTTGTATTTATTTTAGCAAAGAAATTAGAAAGACAGAAACATTTAAGCCACCTAAACTTAGGTTAGGGGAAGCAACATGGCTTAGTGGAAAGGGTACGAGTTCTACATATATTCAATGGGAATGTCCTTGACATTTTTCAAGAAAAGCAGCTTGTCTGGTAAAAAGAGCCCAGGATTCATGTAGGTTTTGCCATGCGTCTGTTGGATGCTTCAATTGTATCTTTTGAAAAATGGGGATAATACTACACGTTTCATCCTATATCACATGAGTACTATGAGGAAAATAAAGAAATAATGGTGAAAGGGCTTTGGTTGAAACTGCTCTACCAATTCAAGGTATTAATAATCACTGCTTCATTGTCCCTGAGATGGAGAGTGCTTTAACTCAGTTAAAAAGATAACATTAGAGAGAAGAATGGCAAAAAAAAGTCAAAAAGCTAAATTAGAACAAGAAGCACATAATTCAGAAATGCCAGGCTTCCCTTGAAGATCCCCAGGAAATGGTGCCGCAAATTCTGTCAGTCTGCCCTGTGATGGTATTTATGGATCACCTACTGAGGGCAAAATTCCGTATTAGGCTTTTGGGAGAACATAATAGAATCAAGACATAAGTTCTCTGCTGCTGAGGGGCATTCAACCTAATGTGGGAAACAAGCAGCCAAAATTGATTTAATAGTAGTGGGTAGGAAGAGATTCCACCCTGCTACCACCTGCTAGACCACTGTGGAACTGAAGCTTCACTGTCTGACAGCAGTGGAGTAGGCGATAGAGGAGTCTCTCTAGGTCCATAGTCCCTTTAATACAGGAGTTCTGGGGTTGCCACCTCCTCAGAACCTAGTGGATGTAGCACAGACCTGGAAGTTAGAAGGACCTGGTTCTAATCCCGCTCTGCCACTAGTCTGCCAGGTGACCTTGGGCAAATCACTGTGTGCCTTGGTTATCTCATTCATAAAATGGGGATCAACATTGTGGGCCCCATGGGGGACATGGACTGTGTCCAACCTAAGTAGCTTGTACCGAACCCAGAGCTTAGCAGCAGTGCCTGGCACATAGTATGCACTTAAATACCATTCGAAAAACAAAACGTAACAGAAAAACCTCCAGCTCTGACCAAGCTCCTGGAGGCTGAAGCAATTTATATTCAAATTCAGTGTGTAGCTGGGGAGAGTCAGGACTCCTCCCTCTGAAAACAGTGGTTAGCTACTTTGTTTTAAATTGTTATCTTGCACTGCTGATATTGTAATTTTATTGCTGTTTTAGATTCATTGTTATTATCCCTGTTTTATACTGTGAGTCCTTTAGCCCATTTGGGATAGGGACCAATTCTAATTTGTTTACCATGTAATTACCCCAGTGCTTTGCAAGGTGCTTTGCCCATAGTAATAAATATCATCAGTCTCACTAGAACAAGCACATGTAACAAGTAGTAGTATAAATATATCAGAACGGAATAGCTGAATAAATAATTGAATGAATAAATAAACGTACGGAAGTGCCTAGGATAGGAACAAAATATATAAGCTGTAAATTCAGGTTTTAATCAGTAGATTTCATACCAAAACATGTTCTTTGGGGCACTCACCTTTAGGAGCTTAATTGCCCCTAAACCCACTCTTCTCCCTTTGCTCTTAGGGCCTTTATTTTTCATTGTCATCTATTCTGGCCATTCCAGAAATAAATGTGCCTTTCATTTTAAAGCACAGAACACAAAAGCACTGACCCCCACTTATGTAATGGCATACGCTCTCCTCTCCATTTCTAAAAGTCCCCGGGAGAAAAGGTCACTTAAATGTTTTGCCATTTTCCAGCTACTCCTCCGTGCCTGACTAAAAGACGCCAGCAGGAAATAGCATTATAGCATTACACGGCTCAACAGTTCCCTACTCACCCACGTTCGGATCAGTCCCTTTGCTTCGATGCACTGAGTTGTCGTGCCGAAGCAATAGCAGTCGCTACAGCCAAGGGGGTTGTTGGCGTTAAGTCCAAATTTTCCAGGCCGGCACTTGTCACAGTGGAGACCTTCCACATTCACCTGGAAGAGGGAGAGAGGGAGAGAGTCCCAGGTCAGGTCAGTGATGGGGTCACTGAAGCAAAGAGAATGGAGTGTGGAAACCTACTACTCTCAAGAGGAGAGAATGTCAAGAAAAAGCAAAGTAAGGAGAAGCCTCTTGGCCTAGTGGATAGAGCATGAGCCTGGGATTCAGAAGCAGCTGGGTTCTAATCCTGGCTCCACCACTCGACTGCTGTGTGATCTTGTGCTAGTCACTCTGTGCCTCAGTTTCCTCATCTGTAAAATGGGGATTAAGACTGAGTCCCACACTGGACAGGGACAGTGTACAAACCAGTTATCTTGTATCTACCTCAGTGCTTAATACAGTGATTGGCACAAAGTAAGTGCTTAACAAATACCCAAGTCATTATTATTACTAGTGGTGTGTGCCCTCTGCAACCTCTCTCCAAACTTAACCCAGCCCCAGACTGACACGGTCAAAGAGAATGATATTTCCCAAGTGGAAAGTTGTCAAGGCACCCTGTGATGAGTGTTAAAAATAGGCAATACAAGCTTCCCTGCTAATCCCTTGGTGGGCATTTAAGTGGATACTTGTGAAAGTGAGAGAATGGCAAAAATGAAAAACTCAGAGAGGGACAGAATAAGAACACATTGTAAGATGAGGATGAAATTCACGTTTAGGTGGGGATTAGTGCTGTACTTGGGAGCAATTCAAACAATACTTAAAGGAGGAGCCTTTCTTTGAGATTGAAGCCCACCCTTATCTCAGTGTTCAAGACTATTCAAAGACACTCACCTGATTCCCCTAACTTAATTCCTATTGTCCTCTATACTTGGACATTATTGGTGAGAAGACTTCAGTGGTTAGAAGACTCCAGACATGATATTTTCTGTGGAATTTGCTTTGGCAGAAATATCTCAAGGGAGCTGGGGAAGTGGGGAACCCCCTCTTTAATTGATTGTTTTCCCACATCATTTAACGATATTAACAGTGGGCTGAAATGGGCAGATAGTCACTGTTAGAATGTCAGTGTTTCTGTGTGATGTCATTTCACTGTCTTCTTTCACAGCAATAATTCATTCTATAATGTTCAGTGATTGCAGCGGCAGTTTTAGATGAAAATGTTCTCCTTTTGTATTTCTCTTTAACCTAGATAGATATGACTTTTCAAGCAGGACTCTCCCAAGCACTTAGTACAATGCTTTGCACACAGTAAGCGCTCAATCAATACCATTGAATGAATAAATGACAATGCCATTTAAATAAATGGCCCTTTATTTAGAAAGACAACAGTAATTCCTTAGCAGTAATTTCACAGCAGGCAGAGGTGCTAAACAAGAGAGAGAGACTTCAAAATGGAGCCACAATTTTAAGAGTTATGTAGCATGTGTCAATCAACAAAGAAAATACATTGTTCTCTACTAACTAGAAATATTTTCCATTGTCTGGTGGAAAGTGGCATTCCATTTGCGTGACCTGGTGTCAATATGAAGAGGAGCGATAGATCCAACCAAGTTCTACCTCTGGCCACACCTCATTCTATGAATAGTTGGAGCAAGAACAAAGCCAGACATTGGGAAAGTGGAAATAGAGTCAGGGCTCTATTCAGTACTGAATTCTGACAACAAATAAAGTTGCTGTACCTTACAGCTGCATTGTCCTGTGCGATCGGCACAGGAACATTTCTGAATCTCTGCGTGGCAGGTCCGCGGCTCAGTCCCTGCGAGGGAGCAGTCACAGAGATCACACTGCGGGTAATTCCAGTGCCCCAGTCTACATTCGGAGCATTTCGGCCCTGAAAACTCTGGGCGGCAGGGGCATTGACCAGTATTTACATTACACTGGAAGGCAAGTGATCCAACAGCACTGCAGTTACAAGCCTATGGAGAAGAGAATCAAGAGCAAAATTTCAGTCCAAGGTCCTGGAAAAAAATCCTTGACATTTTCCCCCAACTCCATCTTCCCTTGGCCCCCTAAGATTTTCTCTAAGCCTCCCTTCCTGAGAATTCTTTCCAAAAGACATGTCGATGTTGTGGGCAGGGAATGTGTCTGCTATATTGTTGTATTGTACTCTCTCAAGCACTTTGTACAGTACTCTACACACAGTAAATGCTCAATAAATATGTTTGACTGAGAAATGAAAAACAAGAAACTACTCAGAGTGCACGGAGGGAAAGGGGGAAACGTTTTATTTGATAACAATGCTTTTTTTCTGTTTTTGACATATTTGAAGTTTCAAAACCAAGAATTTTCATTTCAAGGACAAATAATTATATAGAGGACATTTCCCCATTTCACATTCAAAATAGTCAGTTCTCCCACCCCTGTATTCACTGCATGTTTGGGTTAGCACTCTGTTGGTGAATTAAGGAAGATTTTTTCCAACAGTGAGCATCTCTCCTGATTGACTATGATGCAGTGTAAGAAGACATGCTTGTGCTCATGCACACAAGACTGACAATCTCTACCACATGAAATGAAGGAAAGCACTGCTCCTTGTGATTTGAGTTTCATTTTCTTCCTTCCTTTCTCCTTGGAGGAGATAAGCAGCATGGCTCCCTGGAAAGAGCATGGGCTTTGGAGTCAGAGTTCATGGGTTCAAATCCTGGCTCCGCCAATTGTCAGCTGTGTGACTTTGGGCAAGTCACTTCACTTCTCTGTGCCTCAGTTACCTCATCTGTAAATCATCATCATCAATCGTATTTATTGAGCGCTTACTATGTGCAGAGCACTGTACTAAGCGCTTGGGAAGTACAAGTTGGCAACATATAGAGACAGTCCCTACCCAATAGTGGGCTCACAGTCTAAAAGGGGGAGACAGAGCACAAAACCAAACATACTAACAAAATAAAATAAATAGAATAGATATGTACAAGTAAAATAAATAAATAAATAAAATTTATTTTATTCATTCATATTTTATTCATATTTTATTTTATTCATTTTATTTTATTCATTCACATTTTATTCATTCACTGCAAAATGGGGGTTAAGACTGTGAGCCCCACGTGGGACAACCTGATCACCTTGTAACCTCCCCAGCGCTTAGAACAGTGCTTTGCACATAGTAAGCACTTGATAAGTGCCATAATTAATTAATTAATTAATAAGGATTTTTTTAGTGCATGCTGTTTATTTTAAACCAAGTCTTCAAGATAGTTTGCCTGTGGGCCTCTGTGGATAGAGAGATTCATATTGGAAAAGTTTTCCCTAAGGTCCCAGAAAAGGGGAAAAAATTGTTTATTAAGAGGTGGTTTAGATAGGGTAAGGCTGCACAGTTTGTTGCACAAAGTGGATTTCTAACTTTTTGATGGTAAATTTTTACTATAATAATATATTCATTCATTCATTCAATCATATTGATTGAGTGCTTACTGTGTGCAGAGCACTGTACTAAACACTCCCCTTCTCATCTCTTTACTGTAGGGGTTCCTCAAGGGTCAGTTCTTGGTCCCCTTCTGTTCTCTATCTACACTCACTCACTTGAACTCATTCTCTCCCATGGCTTCAACTATCATCTCTACGCTGATGACACCCAAATCTATATCTCTGCCCCTACTCTCTCTACCTCCCTTCAGGCTCGGGTCTCCTCCTGCCTTCAGGACATCTACATCTGAATGTCTGCCCACCATCTAAAACTCAATATGTCCAAGACTGAACTCCTTATCTTCCCTCCCAAACCCTACCCTCTCCCTGACTTTCCCATCACTGTAGATGGCACTACTATCCTTTCCATCTCACAAAACCACAACCTTGGTGTCATCCTTGACTCTACTCTCTCGTTCACCCCTCACATCCAATCCATCACCAAAACCTGTCAGTCTCACCTCCACAACATTGCCAAGATCCGCCCTTTCCTCTCCATCCAAACTGCTACCTTGCTGGTTCAATCTCTCATCCTATCCAACTGGATTACTGCATCAGTCTCCTCTCTGATCTCCCATCCCCCTGTGTCTCCCCACTTCAGTTTATACTTCACGCTGCTGCCTGGATCATCTTTGTGCAGAAACACTCTGTGCATGTTACTCCCCTCCTCAAAAATCTCCAGTGACTGCCAGTCAACCTATGCATCAGGCAGAAACTCCTCACCCTCGGCTTCAAGGCTCTCTATCACTTCACCCCCTCCTACCTCACCTCCCTTCTCTCCTTCTATGCCCAGCCCGCACCCTCCACTCCTCTGCCACTAACCTCCTCACTGTGCCTCGCTCTTGCCTGTCCCGCCGTCGACCCCTGGCCCACATCCTCCCCTTGGCCTGGAATGCCCTCCCGCCGCATATCTGCCGAACAAGCTCTCTTCCTCCATTCAAAACCCTACTGAGCACTCACCTCCTCCAGGAGGCCTTCCCAGACTGAGCTCCCCTTTTCCTCTCCTCCTCTCCATCCCCCTGCCCTATTTCCTTCCCCTCCCCACAGCACCTATATGTTTGTACAGATTTATTACTCTATTTTACTTGTACATATTTACTATTCTATTTATTTTGTTAATGATGTGCATCTAGCTTTATTTCTATTTATGCTGATGACTTGACACCTGTCCACATGTTTAGTTTTGTTGTCTGTCTCAGTCAATTAATCAATCATGTTTATTGAGTGCTTACTGTGTGCAGAGCACTGTACTAAGCGCTTGGGAAGTACAAGTTGGCAATATATAGAGACGGTCCCTACTCAACAGTGGGCTCACAGTCTAGAAGGGGGAGACAGAGAACAAAACCAAACATATTAACAAAATAAAATAAATAGAATACATATATACAAGTAAAATAAATAAATAGAGTAATAAATATGTACAAACATATATACATATATACAGGTGCTGTGGGGAAGGGAAGGAGGTAAGACAGGGGGGATGGAGAGGGGGATGAGGGGGAGAGGAAGGAGGGGGCTCAGTCTCCCCCTTCTAGACTGTGAGTCCGTTGTTGGGTAGGGACTGTCTCTATATGTTCCCAACGTGTACTTCCCAAGTGCTTAGTACAGTGCTCTGCACACAGTAAGTGCTCAATAAATATGATTGAATGGATGAATGAATGAATGAAGTACAAATCGGCAACATATAGAGACAGTCCCTACACAACTGCATGGCTCAGTGGGAAGAGCTTGGGCTTTGGAGTCAGAGGTCATGGGTTCATGGATTCAAATCCCAGCTCTGCCAATTGTCAGCTGTGCGACTTTGGGCAAGTCACTTAACTTCTCTGTGCCTTAGTTACCTCATCTGTAAAAATGGGGATTAAGGCTGCCAGCCCCCCGTGGGACAACCCGATCACCTTGTAATCTCTCCAGTGCTTAGAACAGTGCTTTGCACATAGTAAGCACTTAATAAATGCCATTATTATTATTATTACAACAACGGGCTCACATTCTAGAAGGGGGAGACAGACAACAAAATAAAACAAGTAAACAGGTGTTAATACTATCAGAATAAATAGAATTATAGCTATATATACAACATTAATAAAACAGAGTAATAAATATGAACAAATATATACAAGTGCTGTGGGAAAGGAACGGGGTAGGGCGGGGGGGGTGATGGGGAGGGGAAGAGGAGGAGGAGGAGAGGAAAAAGGGGGCTCAGTCTGGGAAGGCCTCCTGGAAGAGGTGAGCTGTCAGTAGGGCTTTGAAGGGAGGAAGAGAGCTAGTTTGGCGGATGTGTGGAGGGAGGGCATTCCAGGCCAGAGGTAGGACGTGAGCAAGGGGTCAACAGCAGGACAGGTGAGAACGAGGCACGGTGAGGAGGTTAGCGGCAGAGGAGCGGAGTGTGAGGGCTGGGCTGTAGAAGGAGAGAAGGGAGCTGAGGTAGGAGGGGGTGAGGTCATGGAGAGCCTTAAAGCCGAGAGTGAGGAGTTTTTGCTTGATCCTAGATATGCTCCCTCAGCTTCTCACCTCCCAACAGTGTCAGAATCTCCCTGCCTCCTGGGAAGAACCCCAACCCAAGCTGAACAGATCAGGAGAGAAGAGGGATGCAGCAGGGTGCTGGGGGTAAACACATGCTGGGCTCAGGGTGTCATGTCAGTGTCAGGTGTCATGACATAATGAAGCCACCATGAAGCCCCTTATTCCACAGCAAACTCCATGAGACTCTGCACTGAAACAGAGTAATGGTGAATGACTTCCCAATTTACTTCAAAAAACAAGGCATCTACTAAACTCCTAGAAATCGCTATCTGCAAATAAATTTAAATTGACTTTTTCCTTTACATCTGTGTCTATACATCTAGATATTTTAGATATGCTTCCAATTTACAATTTTAAATTACAAAAGTTATATATATATAATCCAGATTTCAAACATAGATGTCACCATTATTGTCTTTATAGTTGCTGAATAAACTGACTATGTAATATACTGTAGACTTGACTTTTAGCTTCAAAGTGTAGCATATCCTTCCCTAGTACTTATTTAATTACAGGGCATAGAAGTTGTCTTTCCAGTACTGAATCAATTGGAATGTTGTGACTCTGTCAAAAAGAATTGCTTCTACATATATGTGCAATGGCCTTGAGGATAAAGCATGGGCCTGGGAGTGAGAGAACATGGCTTTTAATCCTTGCTCCACCACTTGCCTGCTGTGTGACCTTGGACAATCACTTAACTTCTCTGTATCTCAGTTTTTTCAATTGCAAAATGGAGATTTTGATTCACTCAATGAAGGAAACCAAATGGAAGAGAGAAAAATAATCACAGCAATATTGGAAACTGTCATTTTAGTGCCAAGAATGTGGAAATAAAATCTTGCAGTAGGGACAATTCTACATAAAAATAATTTAAAATACTTGCCCCTGAATTTATGTTCCAGTAGAGATGCAATAGTTTCTAACTGGAATATGGATTCTTAAGACATGCCTGCTGAGAACATTCTGAAAAATGAATCTGGGGCCTCTGCGAATCAGAGAATTTATAGAGAACATTATCCCAGAGGATAATGGAGACCATTCACCATATGCTTAGATTATTTCCTGGCCAATATCAAAGCTTTGCTTCCAATCCAATGCTGCTTATTTAGCAAGAAAGCCACTTGTGTAATGTTCCCTTGCCTGGCTGTGAGTAATGGGAAACAATGGGTTTCACTCCGGTACAGATCAAGTTGTTTGGTCATTCACCCTATAGCATGGAGAGAATAGCTATAATATATGAAAATAGAAGATAAATATATATATATATTCATTCATTTAATCATATTTATTGAGTACTTACTGTGTGCAGAGCACTGTACTAAGACCTTGGGAAGTACAAGTTGGCAACATATAGAGACGGTCCATACCCAACACAATATCACACACACACACACACACACACACAAAAATACATATTTGTGTCTGTGCGTGTGTGTGTTTATCACATCTTACTCATTCAGATAGTGCTGTGGCAGTTCTCATGCTAATGCACTCCCATTATAGAGTAACAACAGGGATCTTTGTTCAAAGTAGTTTCTTCATGCCATTATGGAGGTTGACAAAGCCAACTAGTCACTCAATCAATGATATTTATTGAGCCCTTACTATGTGCAGAGAGAGCACTGTACTAATTCTTGGGAAAGTACACTACAATAGAGTTTGTAGACATGATCCCTGCCCACAAGGATTTTCCTATAAAGAACCTTACCAAAACTTTGTCAATCAGTCTCCAGAACTAAAGCAGGAGAAATTTAAATGACACCGAACTGCAACAAAGTGAGCTATCCACCTGAGGGTAATGAAAAGGAGGGAGGGGAGGAAAAATGAGGGGCTGGAGAGTGAGAGAGGAGAGAAGAAGATGCAGGAAGAAATGTGAAAAAGGAGAGGAAGAAAGGGGGAGAAAGGGAATGGAAGAGTGGAAGAGAATAAATGTCAAAAAGGATTTGCAATTGTCTGCCAGATTTTTGGAATGGAGCAGAAAGGACCCGTTTGATAGAAACCATACTATCCAGTGAATGCTTTCAGATTTGAGGGCTAAGGTCATCAGTACCACCATAACCATCCCAAACATCTTCAGTGGATACTTACTGATTGGTGATTGGGTGGTGGATCAATAAAGTAGGTATCCTAGTGAATTCCAAGAAGGTAATTCAATTACCCAGACTATGAGGTACAAAATTAGTATATTTACTCTCGTGGATGTTGTGTCTTCACATTCATTCATTCATTCAATGGTATTTATTGAGCACTTACTGTGTGCAGAGCACTGTACTAAGCGCTTGGGAAGTACAAGTTGGCGACATATAGAGACTGTCCCTACCCAACAACGGGCTCACAGTCTAGAAGGGGGAGACAGACAACAAAACAAAACATGTAGACAGGTGTCGAACCCATCAGAATAAATAGAATTATAGCTATATGCACATCATTAACAAAATAAATAGAATAGTAAATATGTACAAGGAAAATAAAAGCGTTTTCATATATCCGATCATGTTAACCCTCACAGTGCCTCTGTGAAGACTGAGAGCAAGGGAGTTAATAATGTTTTGGAGGGAAGTGAGTTGATAATCTGTGCAGAAGAGCAAGTTCTGACAGATAGGAGAATCCCTGATCCCGAATCTAAGGGATAATTTTTATGGACTTAAAACTAAATGGGGTTGGGGGAGGGGGCATTAATAGGGAAGATTGGTGGTTTTCTGCAGCCAGTGAGACAAACCACAGGTTAATATATGCTGTGAATCTCTCAAAGCCTGGAAAATAATATCAAGATTGCTTCAATAGTCTAACTTTTTTTTCCCTGGAAAAGCAAGAATAGTGGTTTAAATAGGGATGTGGTGATGCAAGCATGGATTCCCCACCCACATTTATAATCCCAACTGAACTGAAGACAGCTTGGGGCAGCTTTTTCAACCCAATGCGGAACTTTTAAGCTCTGAATGACCTTACTCCATTTCCCCCCAAGGAACCTCACGCTGTTTACTGCACAGACAAAAGTTAGGGACCTACTCACCTTGCACCCATGGACAATGCTGTGGCCCCAAGAATTAGGGGTGCACATATCACACTTCTCTCCCCGGGTGTTCGGAGGGCAGATGCAGCGGCCGGTGTTGGGGTCACAGTTGTTGCCTAGATGGGAACACTGGCAGGCTAAACAGGAGAGGTAAACAGAAGAATCACCATGAGAACCATCAGAAGAATTAAAATAAAAGCAGCATTTATTCTGCTCAAAATCCATTTTTCATACAGTAATTACTGATCAGATTAAAAAATCAAGCAACATTATTTCTGTCTCGTTAATGTAAAATGTATCATCCCTGGCACAGGGTGTACAGTAGTTTGGTACCTAAGTTCTGAACACTGCCTAGCTTGACATTTTTTTTCCTAGTTCTAAAGTCAGATTCCAAGTTAAAACAATAGGTATAATATTCATCTTGAACGCCAGCCTGGTACCTAAAGAGAAAAACAGTACACATCAGAAACTATCTTTCTACTTTGTAAACCAACAAAAGGAGACAAATTAAGAATATTATTCGTTTGTGAAAAGTGGGGCTGTTTGGAGCCGGCTGGAATTATCACCTGTTTTCTTCTTTGTTTTATAACCTTTTTTTTCCTTTTCTTCTTGATTTTAGGTGGTTTGAAAGAAACAGAACATCCATCTCTAGCCATATTCTTCCAAGAGAATGTAGAGATTTGGTTATGGCCTTAAAAGTACCAAGAAATAGAGTCACCTAAATAAAAGCCAATACCTGACCCAGTTGTGCTTAAAATCCTAGAATGTAGAGTCTTGTTTTACATTTAAAGGAGGGCAGGCAGAAGAAAGAGAACAGCAACTTAAGAGATGTAGAATAACAGCTTGGTGGGATATCTATGCTACTTATGCAATCACATACATACATATGAGAAAGATCAACAGAGGGAGAAAAACAGAGAAAGCAAGAGATTGAGGGGGGAGAAAGAGGAGAGAGAGGGAATGAAAAAGAGAGAGGGAGAGAGAGACACACACAGATGTTTCTTTCATTTTGAAAGAGGAGGCTGGTGGTAAGAGACTTACATATGCATTCAGTGTGGCTGAAAAAAGCAATGCCTTATTGGAAATACCCTTTGTTAGACCACAAGAGGTATAATAATAACAATTATGGTACTTGTTGTGTGCTTAAAATGTGCCAAGCAGTGTTCTAAGTGCTGAGGTAGATACAAGTTAATCAGGCTGAACACAGTCCCTGTCCCGCAGAGGTCTCACACTCTTATCCCCATTTTACAGATGAGGTACCTGAGACACAGACAAATGAAGTGACTTGCCCAAGGTCACAGAGCAGACATGAAGCACAGCCAGGGATGATAACCCAGGTCCTTCTGGCTCCTAGGTCTGTCCACTAAGCCATGCTGCTTCTTATAAGAAAATCAGGTTGGACACAGTCCCTATCCCACATGGGGCTTACAGTCTTAATACCATTTCACAGATGAGGTAACAGAGGCCCAGAGAAGTGAAGTGACTTGCCCAAGATCACACAGCAGACAAGTGGTGAAGCCAGAATTAGAACCCATGACCTTCTGACTCCCGGGCCTGTGGTCTATCCACTATGCATGTTACAGGGTATGGTTTATAACACATTACTGGGTGATGCCAGTGTGGGAAGCAATGCCTAAAGCAGATAGAGGCTACATCCTTAGAATTTAAGAAAATCTGGAGAGTTCAAAATATTAACTTGGTAGGACACTACTGCAAAGAAACCCAATGAAAAGTGAAAAGTTTCAGAGAAAAGATGTAAAAAAGTCAGGGAGGTGGTGGTAACAAGGTTAGGAGTGAATGAGTCTCCATTTTACGGGGTCTCCATTTTATGGGGACAAGAGGAGCAATATTAATCTGGGGCTTCAGATCCAAGTGCTCACAAAAGTATTGCAATCACAGCTCTCTATCCTACAGGTCCAATTCACAATAAATACACTCCTAGTTTAAAGCTCCTTGACAGATTTAGACTCCTTGCTAAATTTGTATTTGGCAGAGTGTCTATGCCTTCCATATCCTGGGCTTCAACTAGGATAATATAAATACACACCTGTGTATTCTCTGACAGTGTGCCCCGTTAAAAGTTGGATCAATTAGCACTCCTTTTCCTATATCATTTGGCAAAATGTTTCTAACTGTAGTGACCCACCTCTTTGATGAGAGCCTGATTTAATGTTTCCCGCTTGGATTTGCAGAGTGCCCATTTTACGGAGATTTAAGAAAAATGTCTTGATTTTAAGCTGGTGACAGAGGGGATTTTAGTAACCACAACTTAGTGATTTGCCAACAGGGCTTAAGGTATCAAGGTGGCAATTTCTCAACATCTCTCTCTGCCAAGCACTTGGTACAGTGACTGCACAAAACAGTTGCTCAATAAATACCACTCTTATCAGGCATCCTATTTTATCTGCGCTACTATTAATAATAATAATTAATAATAATAATGATAATTATGGTATTTGTTAAGTGCTTACTATGTGTCAAGCACTGTTCTAAGAGCTGGGGTAGATCAGGTTGTCCCACGTAGGGCTCACAGTCTTAATCCCCATTTTACAGATGAAGTACCTGAGGTACAGAGAAGTTAAGTGACTTGCCCAAGGTCACACAGCAGACAAGTGGCAAAGCTAGGAATAAACCCACATCATCTGACTCCCAAGCCTGTGCTCTTGCCACTAGATCAAGCCACTTCTCTCATTTGTTAAGTACTTACTATGTGTCAAGCACTGTTCTAAGCGTTGGGGTAGATACAAGATAAGCAGGTTGGACACAGTTTATGTCCCACATGGGGCTCACATCTTAATCCCCATTTTTGCAGATAAAGTGACTAAGGCACAGAGAAGTGAAGTGACTTGTCCAAGGTCACACAGTAGACAAGTGGTAGAGCTGGGATTATAACCCAGGTCCTTTTGACACCCAGGCCCATGCTCTATCCACTAGACCACACTGCTTCCCTTCCCATAGTGAGCTTCCAGTCTAGACAGGGAGGCAGACTTGGCTATAAATGAATAATTTAAAGTATGTCATTTATAGATATGCACATTTAGACAGTCTAGTGGACAAGTGATTTGACAGCTAAAGCATTGGTTCTACCCAGTGTCAGGCCTCGAATGTGGAAAACCATCAGGAGCATGCAAGAAAATACAAATAAAATGATATGGAGAAAATAGGAAAAGGAAATGGTTTACATACGGGTGCATCCTCCCTCTTCGAATCGGTAGTATCCATGAGCACAGCGGTCGCATTTCTTCCCCGCGACACCGGGTTGGCACCAACACTGCCCGCTCTCTTCGCAGTCAAAGCTCTTGGAGCCAAAGGAGTTGCAGTGGCAAGGAACACAGCCTCTCGAAGACTGCAGGCCAAAGGTTTTAGGCTGGCACCGAAAAGAGAATTCATCACGGTCAAGTCAAGGAATGCGATGGCACGGCATAAAAAGAACACAGTAAAAGTCCAGTTATTTCCTTCCCTCCTTGGATACTAATTGCAGCAAATTATACTAAGCATAATTAAAGACAATAGGCATTTCTTACCTTATCCAAATGCCAGGTCACACAGAGAAATGGAAAAAAAAGGAAAGATTGAAAAGAAATCAAAGTTACATCTGAAGCAAGCGCAAAACAGGAGGAGGAGGAGTGGGGAGAGAGGCCAATACGTTATTGCTCTGGCAACCCAAAATGATTAGTCTTCTTTCATGCATTTCCCAGGTCCACAGCAGTGATGAGACTTGATCAATCAATGTTGTTTATTGAGCACTTATTGTGTGCAGAGCACCGTAATAAATGCTTGGGAAAGTACAGTACAACAGAGTTGACAGACACAGTCTTTGCCTACAAGGAGCTTACAGACTTTTGGGGAAGACAAACATTAAAATAAATTACAGATAATAATAATAGTATTGTGGTATTTGTTACACTTTCACTATGTGCCAAGCATTGCTCTAAGCACTGGGAAAGAAACAAGGTAATCAGGTCAGACACAGTCCCTGTCCCACATGGGACTCACAGTCTTAATCCTCATTTTAAAAATGAGGTAACTGAGACACAGAGAACCACAGTGACTTGCCCAAGGTCACACAGCAAATATATATTGGATTCAGGACTAGAACCCTTGTCTTCTGACTTTCAGGCGATGCTCTTTCCAACAGGCCATTCTGCTATATACATAGGTGTTGTGAGATTGACAGTGGGTAAGAATCAAAGCACTTATCTAAGCACTGGGAAGGTTACAAGGTGATCAGGTTATCCCATGTGGGGCACACAGTTTTAATCTCTATTTTACGGATGAGGTAATTGAGGCACAGAGAAGTTAAGTGACTTGCCCAAAGTCACACAGCTGACAATTGGCAGAACTGGGATTTGAACCCATGAACTCTGACTCCAAATCCCATGCTCTTTCCACTGAGCCATGCTGCTTCTCTCATGCAGCACTTTGAAGGTGGGAAAAGTGATGTTCTGTTGTATGTAAAGGGGGAAGAATCTCCAGGCCAGAGGGAGGACTTGGGCAAGGAGTAGTTTTGTTGTCTGTCTCCCCGTTCTAGACTGTGAGCCCGTTGTTGGGTAGGGACTGTCTCTACATCTTGCTGACTTGTATTTCCCAAGCGCTTAGTACAGTGCTCTGCACACAGTAAGCGCTCAATAAATACGATTGAATGAATGAATGAATGAAGCAAAAAGTCACCTGTGCCGTGCATGGAATGTCTGATTTAAACTGAACTCCTTGTTGGACCTGGATTGCAATCTCCTTTCTTTTAGAATGGGCTATTTCTCATGCTGCTTTAAAATTTGCTGCATTGTACTGCTGTCTTGGAGGAGAAATAATATTTGTTCCTGTCTTTCACAGTCTAAAATCTTCAACTCTCCAGCTCCTTTTATCGTGCTCCCCAACACAGTCGGCGATGAATAAAGAATGCTGACTTTATATAAATCAAATAAATTCTTTAGGGCATAGGTATAAGTCAATCAATGAATCAATCATATTTACTGAGTCCTTACTGTGTTCAAAGCACTGTACTAAATGCTTGGGAGGGTACAGTGTAAGTCATTCAAGATCAAATAGTTTCTTGGCCCCCATTGCAGTGGTCACGAGAGCTCGTTCTTCTCCTTCCTGCTGGGCTCCCTGGTGAGGTCAGCACTTTAAGAGGTCCAGCAAGAAGGAGACCAGCAGGATCTGGAGGAACTAGGAGGAGAAACAGATCTTCCTGCTGCTTTTGCCAGCAGTACCTCCCTTAAGCTCAAGTCACTGCTGGGAGCACCACAAGAATCTTTGCCAGGGAAACGTTTTCTAAAATTGATTAGTCAAACCAAAAGGCCATTTGATTTGGCATAACATCCTAAACAGGACTGAATGTTTTGGGATGCTAGCCTCTCCCTTCATGTTTTCTCAATGCCACAGCACAGATGCGGTATCAAGGGGGAAGCTCACAGCAAATGGCACCTCCTTGTCACAAACATATCCTAATCTCTCACTCATCTTTATTCTCCCAACTGCCAGGTGACTGGCAAATGGAGTCTGGGGCCCAGGGAGGATATACATGCTGTAAGCCAAAGCAACCTGTGCTTCCCTCATGAGTAACCATGAATTCAGGTTACTGTGACAGTGACCCTCCCTGGGAGGCACCTAAGCTAATCATCACACTTACTCCATCACTGGCACAGCTCCAAGACTTTTGCTGTGGGCAGGGAATGTGTCATTCATTGTGATATTGTATTCTCCCAAGAGCTTAGTACAGATCGTTGCACACAGTAAGCACTCAGTAAATGCAATTTAATGAATGAATGACACTTTAGCAAAGGAAACTGGGAGTTTGCCACAAGACTTACTTTGATGAGATTTTTGCTTGAATACATTTTAAGTAAGTGTGATGGGCCAATTCTGCGGGTGTTCAAGATCTTGTGGCTGTTATTAAACAGAACTGCCCCATAATTCAACTGTTATACCCTTCGCAAAAAATATTTGCATAGTTAAATTAGCACAATTCTTTTCAACAATGCTTTCTATGCCCAGAATCCTCTTGTAGGGAAGATCCTCTTGTTAAAAACATCTTGGCAACATGAGACTTTTCCCAACATTGATGAGACCTCACCAAACTTCTCTAATCTAGCTGTTTGGAGCCACCACTAATTCAGAGAACACAATGTCTTTAGTCAGTACCCATTATAATAACAATCAGTTCCATCTCAAAAATGATTTCCATCTAGGTGACCAAGAACATTACTCAGTATTTGTTTGTGGATTCAACAGACTTAATTTCTAAGATTTAATTTCATCTTTAAACTTTTTTAATGTGCCTTATGTCTAGCTCTGATTTTATGCTATGAACACATGGCATATGGCAATTTTTACAAGTGAATGGAGTGGATAAAAAAACTAGAGAGAGAAAAGGACTTGACATTTTGAAACTAAGTTTGGCTAGTGGACTACGGTCAGGCAAGAGAGATAAGGTACTACACATTTTAAATCAGCTATACCAAATAGTGGCAGAATGAAAAAAAATCCTACAAGGCAGTCCCTAATACACAATTTTCTTTGCCATAAGATCCATGCATTGAAATGCCATACTGTTTTTTTTTTTGCTAAATCAATGTAAACACAACTGCAGGCCACAAGAATTAATTAATTGGTTCTCCCATTTTAATCAGGGGCTTCAAAGAATCTGTTAAGAAAATACAAACCCAGACTCCAAACATGAATGGTAAATTTCTCAAGATGGCAATCAGATCGATGCAGTGAAGCACACCCAGGCACAGCATGCAGCTCAGCACTCAATACGTAATCTGATAGGATCTAATAAATTCTGGTTATAAGGGTGAAAACATGAAAAATTGTCTCACAGGTTGAAATGCTGCATTGCACTACTGGTGCAAGGAAATCAGGAAAGAAATAGGAAAGAGGGCTATAATTCTTCCTGCAATTTTGGTGAAAAATAATTTTAACCTGCCTTCCTGCCATCTCAGTGAACCTCACTTATTTTCTAAAATTAATGAAGCATTCCAAAAGAATCCACATTGCCAAGTGAATATCTTTTTTCCCCATTTATTTTCCTAGACACCATATATGAAATTAGAAAGACTTGCAATATTTACTCTCTTTATCTCTTCCCTTCATACTCTTCCTTCACCTCATGATAATAATAATAATAATAATAATTATGGTATTTGCTAAGTACGTGCTATGTGTCAAGAAATCAGTCAATGGAATTTACTGAGTGCTGTGTGCTGAACACTGTACTAAGCACTCGGGAGAGTACAGCATAACAAAGCTGGTAGACATATACCCTGCTTACAACAGGTTTACAGTCTAGAGGCAGCACTTTACAAAATGCTGGGGTAGATACAAGATAAGTCAGAAACAGTCTCTGTCCCCCACGGGGCTCATAATCTTAGTAGGAGAGAGAATACATACAAAATCCCATTTTACAGATGGGGAAACTAGGCACATAGAATTTAAGTGATTTGCCCAAGGTCACACAGCAGATATGTGGCACAGCTGGGATTAGAACCTAGATCCTCTGATTTCTGGGCCATGCTCTTTCCACTTGGTCATATTGCTTCCCATGTGTACTTTAGTACCTGGTACAGTGCTTTGCACATGATAAATTTTCAATAAATACTATTGATTGGTTGACCTTGTTCCTGTCTGATTTTTCAAAGATGTTGTCAGAAAAGGGAGAGGGGATGAATCTGGAGTGATATTTTCAGAAATGTGGTAATGCATGAATGCTCATGGCAGAACTTCAATTAATAGGTTCTAGACATGTTCACTTTCAGAGTACCTCCCATTAGAGTTTAAGAAAGAAAAAGGAAAGTGAGACTGGAAATGAGCATTGATGGAATTATCTTGGAACTTTGATTATGAATTTTTGAATTCCAGTTACATGCCTGGGTGCCAGAGGCAGAAACCTATTATATCAATTATCTTCAAGATAGAGTTGGGTCAAAGTAAGAGCTTCTTTAACATTTAATTGAACCTATCATCTATCAATAAATTCTTGATGTTTGACCAGTGTTAGTGGAGCCTGCTAAACATTTGGTGAACTATAGTTACAGTTAATGATGCTTAAAGGACTGAAAAATATATGAAAGTTATGCCCAATTACTGCTTTTGCCACTTGTTAATTGTGCCACATGGTGAATTTGATTCTGAAGGTTACGCAGTGTTTGATTTTGGTTTTCCTAAAAAATCTTACGTGAAACATTCCCACCCTATGGGATCCAGGCTACAGTCCTGGAGGCCTTTGATGGAGTGCAATGATTAGGACTAATGATGGAGAAAGTCTGGGAAAATTTGGTACCCCTAAGAATTCTCAAATCACCACAGAAGCCAAATATATGGAAATTTAGATTTAATTCTGAGAGAGTAAAAGGGATAAAAAGCTAAATCCATTTTCTTAACCTTTAAACATTACATATGCTTTTTGGGCCTGAATCCATGTGCTTGGGCCTACACACTGTAATTCAGATGAAAAGAAGCATAACAGGACACGAGAAGTGGCAGAAAGTTCTAAGCTCTGCCTTTTCTAGTTCTCCGAGCCCGCTGCCCAGAGAACCTCTCTAAGATCCACAGGACCTTCACATAAGCCTTCTAGGATGTTATTAAGTAATATTGGGTGCCTGAAACTGTTCATTGAGTCATATTTATTGAGCAGTTACTGTGCACAGAGCACTGTACTAAGCGCTTGGGAGAGAACTATATTACAATGAATTCTCTGCCCACAACAAGCTTACAGTCTAAACAGGGGGTTTAGGGGGCAGACATCAATACAAATAAATAAATTAGAGATATGTACATAAAGGCTGTGTGTCTGGGAGGGGGGAAGAACAAAGTCATGTGTGTCTGAGTATCTAGTATCCACAAGTGCCGATTCTGGTTACCTTTCTGCTCACACAAGAGCAAGAGGTACTGTCAGCATACTCAGTCATGCTTATTGATTTAGGACATCTTTGCCCAAAGAGTCTCTCCCAACTAAGTTGCCTGGTCTGTCCATGTAGGGAAGCTTGAATACTTAGTTTACATATCACCCAGTGTGCACTCACTAGATCTCTATCCAGCTACTACAAAATAGCACAATAATTCAGCAGCTGTAGAACACACAACCAAATACACGCTCATTACAAATCCATGCCATGCCTCTGGGATTACCGGAGCGACGGGCCTGTGGGCACCCCGAGGACACCCGTTCGCAGGGGCAAAACCCCACCGCCGAGGTGGAACTTGTACTCGCTGAGCTACTGGTTGCTGCTCTTTCTGTCTCTGCACCTGCCCGCTGAGGTTGCACCGTTTGCCTATGAATCCTGATTTACAGGCACATCTTCCCATGGTGTCGCAGCGTGGGGACGTCGAGCCGATAGGGCTGCAGCCACACAGCACGCAAAACTGCTTCTCTGAGTCCCACCACAAGCTGGGCTTGTGGTGCCACAGGCAAAAGGCAATAGGAAAATGAATTTAAAGATGCTGCACGAGACGTGGAAACAAATGGCAGACTCAAACATTTTTAGATTAATATTTGTTGGTGTCTGAAAATGTGCAATTTGTGTTCAGCTCTTCTTACAAAGAAATAGAGCTACATGAAAAGGACAAAGCTGGAAGTCAGAAACTGATAAGATCCTAGGAATGGATAGGAAATTAGACTATGTCCTTCAAAACTCTGGGTAGATTTAAATCCTTATGAGACTACATGTGGATGTCCAATATTTTCATTGATCATTTTGTGACAGCCAAGCCTTTCCTCAAAAGAGGAAAATTAAATGAATTTAAAATTTGTTGGGAATACAAAATACACTGTCTTTTGACATGACTGGCTGGAGGAAACAGTTTCGAGACTTCTGGGTGATTTGGTCAAAACTTGTTTTTGGTCATTTATTTCATTTTTCTATGCAGCATGTTAGAAATTGCTTCATCAGGAGTATTGGCTCAATGAGTTTGTGTGGATTGTGTGTGATAGGGGTCTGGATGTGAGGGGGGTTGGGATTGGTAGAGAGGTGGGCCGGGATGTGGCAGAAGGGGCTTGAGAGGCAGACAGATTATGGGAAAGAAGTGACATTTCTAATCAGCTTTGAAATCCAAAGGATTGAAAAACCTAGCCATAGAGGAGCATACAAATAATATTCAGTGATGATAAAAATAATAATAATAATAATTCTGGTGGTTGTTCCGTGCTTACCCTGTTCCAAGCACGGTACTACGTGCTGGAGTAGGTTGGATACAAATCCTGTGCCTTAGGGGCTTACAATCTAAGTAGGAGGCATTAAGTGTTCATTTTACAATTGAGGACACTGAGGCAAGGAGAAGTTAAATGATTTACCCGAGGTCATATTAGGAGGCATAGCCAGGATTAGAACCCAGTTCCTCTGACCTGGCCTGTCTCTTTCCATTGAGCTCTGCTGCTTCTCTAAGATGAGCAGGCACACACCACCCTTAGTGCTCAAAATGGACCACATTAGCACTTCCCAGTCTGTTTCTGTACTTATGGCATATTCCAACAGAAAGAATCATTCTCCATGAAGTCCAACTTACAGTCAGTAGTGGGACTCAGTTTTCGATTCTTTTGCGAACCCAAACTCTGGGAGAAAGCCTTCCTGCTCTGATTTTCATGACAGATTTCCTGCTCCCCAGCACCATCAGAACCAATTTTTGAGCCGGTTTTGCACCAGAAGGCAGAACAGTATTCATTCATTCAATTGTAGTTATTGACTGCTTACTGTGTGCAAAGCATTTTATTAACCAATTAGCACTTAGGTTATGGGCACCGAAACTGCTGCAAGGAGAGAGAATTCCCCTGACAGTTTATTTTTCACATGGTATTTGTTAAGTGCTTACTACATGCCAGGTACTGTACTAAATGCTGGGGTAAGTACAAGCTCAACTGTGCCTAGATCCAACATGGGGCTTGCAGTCTTAACCCCCAGTCTACAGATGAGGTAACTGAGGCACAGAGAAATTAAGTGGCTTGCCCAAGGTCACTTCGCAGATAAGTGGTGGAGCTGGGATTAGAAGCCAGGTCCTTCTGACTCACAGGACTGTGCTGTAACCACTAGGCCATGCTATTCATCTTGGGGCGATGAGACTAGACTGCGGTAACCTCCACACTGTTGAGTTTTAAATTTTGAGTTCTGACCATTTCATTGTCCCAGGGTTCACAATCTTAGCCCTATTTGAAGATCTTACCTTTCTTTGATCTTATCCCCATTTAACAGATGAGGAAATGGAGGCACAGAGAGGTTGAATGATTTGCACAGGGTCATAGAGCAGGCCAGTGGCAGAGCTGAGACTAGAACTTGGGCCTACTGAATGTTATCCCTTTGCTGTTTTCTCTAGGCCAAGCTGCTCACTACTGTTGTTACTCATAATGAAAGACCCAGAATACACCAAGCCTTTGTTCAACACAAAACAATGGAAAATTTTTCTTTGTACTCCCCTTACCACCAACCCCCACACACAAAAGATGATGCCTTATTTGTTTTAGACATTCACAAGACTCTACTTTCAGGGATCTAAAATTGAGTGCATATCCATTCTGTTAAAATGATGGGGTTCTATTCTTGCAGAATTCCATGAGGAAAAACTCACACTGTGGTAGTGACTCAATGTGAACACCATATACACAACCCAGACAGATGCATGTTGTTGGAAGAACATTCTCGGATTCTGTGATTTATCCAAAATGGATAATGAAAACATGTGTGGTGACAGAATAACGATAATAATAATAATTGTGATATTTAAGCACTTATTACGTGCCAAATATTGTAATAAGCATCAAGGTAGACAGAAAATAATCAGATTGGACAGAGTCCTTGACTGACATGGAGCTCACAGTCTAGAGGGGAGGAAGAACAGGTATTAAATCATCATTTTACAGATGAGGGGATTGAGGTACAGCGTGATGTTAAGTGCTTTGACCAAGGACTCACACTAGGCAACTAGGACAAGTCGGGATTAGAACACAAGTCTCCTGACTCCCAGCCCCGTAATCTTTTTATTGGGCCACACTGCTTCTCTGGGTGGGTTTTTTTGTTGTAGTGTTTTGTTTGTTTGTTTTCGGTGATTCCCAGAGATTTGAACTTAGGCAACTATTTATTACTGAAGAAAGAGCAGATGGATGTAAGTGCCATATTTTGCTCCCACAGACCTAAAACATGGGAATATTCATGTTGCTCTGACAGATGTAGACGCATGGTCATCACTTCTTTCCTCACATACCCAGAGAACAAAAACTTGCTCCTGAGACCTGGATGGTGATGAATTATTTAGGTAGGACTAGAGAATCAAGGAAGAACATGCCTCTTACCTGGCACTCATCACACCGACGTCCTTGAACATTGGCTCTGCATTTGCACTGCCCTGTCTTAGTGTTGCAAACCTCCGATAATGAGCCATTGATGTTGCACTGACAGGCTGCAAAGTGAAACGGACACCGATGGCCCACGTGAGTTCACTGGCAAACTCCCCAAGAGCCCACCCTCTTCACCAGGTAACTGCCAGCCCAGGTTCTTTACCCTCAGGCTCACCCTAGGACAGTTCCTTCTCTGATTTCCTGTTTCAAAAGCTGCAATCACTTTGGGAGATTCTGCTGACTTCCTAAGCCGTGAAAGCATAAATTCAAGTCACTCTCCACGGCACAAAAATAAACTGATGTGCACTTTTCTATGGTGTTGGTTAAGTGCTTACAACGTCCTAAGTGCTGGGGTAGATACAAGATAATTAGGTTGAATACAGTCCCTGTCCCACATGGGGCTCACAATCTTAATTCCCATTTTACAGATGAGGTAACAGAGGCCCCGTGAAGTGAAGTGACTTGTCCAGGGTCACACAGCAGACTAGTGGCAGAGCTGGGATTAGAACCCAGGTCCTTCTGACTCCCAAGTCTGTGCTCTATCCACTATGCAAAACTGCTTCTCCTAAGTGTATGGAAGTGTATGCTCAGACTCTGCAGCTATAAATGAACCTGTAACTCCTCCTGGTGACAGTATCACATTAAGATGAACACGCAAGATGGAACAGGTCTACCAAGTCCATTGTTTGTTCTCTTCCTAGGGCTTAGTATACATAGTAAGCACTCGATTGACTGACTGAATGCTTACTGTATGCAGAGCACTATTCTAAGTCCTTGGCAGAGTACAATATAACAGATTTGGCAGACATGGAATGCTTCCTCTTGGGCCTACAAGATGGGGATCCCTGACATAGCTGTATGCAGTAGTGGCCTAGAAGGGAGAAACCATCACCTGGAACCCTTAACTGACTTTCTGTCCTAGAGGTTCACTGGTCCTGAGGGTCTGGGGCAGGGGAACAGAGCTAAATGTTAGACTTTTCTAAAACATGAATTTCCAGTCTGCACATCAATGCTCCTATTTTTCTTTATTCTGATTAACAGAATTTCTAAGAGTTTCTACTATTTTCCCATAATTTCAGCAAGAGGGATAAAGGAAAATGAACTGTGGACTTTGGTGGCCAATCTTCTAAAACCATAATAAAGCCAATAAAAAATATGACAGGCTACGAGAAAGACCCAAATTAACTCTGCATTTGTTTACATTAAAAAATGGGGAAATAGATTTTAAAAGTTATAAAATTCAGATTTCTAATACTATTTGGCTGGGATTCTTTAACAAAACAATACAAAAGAACACAAAAATCTAGCAAAAACAGCCTCTGTTACAGAATTGCAAATATATTTCTTTGAGAACTGGGCACAGGAGTCCTTTTATCTCCCAAAAGGGAATATTTCTTTCCAATGTTTTTCATTTAGCTGTATTTTTCTACACACCAGATCCAGCTCATATTCAAAGCTTATGCAAAACTCTAAGGGCTTGTTTCTGACTACATACATTAGACTGTAAGCTTCTTGAGAGCAGGGATCATGTCTGTTGTCCTCTCCCAAGCATTTAGTATAGTGCTCTTCACGCATTAAGTGCTCAAACCACTGTTCGGCTGATTGACTTCATCCCTGTAAATATTAACCTAAACTGAAGTTTGAGTTCGTAAAACATATTTTCCAATTGGAATCTATGAACTATAATTATTTTCCTGTAATTGCACGGGACAATTTACTGGCTATACAATGTCAGGTTTTGACGCTCAGTATTGAGTGAAAAAAGGGTTAATGTTGAGTCTGCTACTTTTCTGCTGTGTGACCTTGGGAAAGTCACTTAACTTCTCTGGGCCTCAGTTACCTCATTCGTAAAATGGGGATTAAGACTGTGAGCCCCATGTAGGAAAGGGACTGGGTCGAACCCAATTTGCTCGTCTCCACACCAGTGCTTAGTACAGTGCCTGGCACTAGGTAAGTGATTAACAAATATCACAATTATTATTATTGT
This sequence comes from Tachyglossus aculeatus, assembly GCF_015852505.1. NCBI lineage: Eukaryota > Metazoa > Chordata > Mammalia > Monotremata > Tachyglossidae > Tachyglossus > Tachyglossus aculeatus. The sequence continues at coordinate 88,357,713 of NC_052067.1, forward strand.
GGCCCCGATGGGGAAGGTTTCCTGTTCCCAGGGTAATCTGCTTCACAATATAAGGGCACTAAAGTGGGTTGTTGGTAGAAGATGGGCAACAGCTCCATACAATAGAGAGAGCGACTTATTGGAGCCAGCTGAAAATCAATTATTATTATTATTATTAATAATAATAATAATAATGGCATTTATTAAGTGCTTACTATGTGCAAAGCACTGTTCTAAGCACTGGGGAGGTTACAAGGAGATCAGGTTGTCCCACGGTGGGGGCGCTTACAGTCTTCATCCCCATTTTCCAGATGAGGGAACTGAGGCCCAGAGAAGTGAAGTGACTTTCCCAAAGTCAACACAGTTGGCAATTGGCAGAGTCAGGATTCGAACCCATGACCACTGATTCCAAAGCCCGGGCTCTTTCCACTGAGCCATGCTGCTTAAGAACCCTACCTGAGATGAAGGTGGGACGGTCTACCTATAAGTTGACCGGTGGCCTCACTGTAGTTACTGCAATGCCCAATGGCAAAGATGATGTATTTTCCACACCAAGAGACTCAGTTGAATAGTCATGCCAAGTGTGCCTTACATGAAATTACACACTTAATCCAGCACAACGGGCTGAGTAGGCAGAAAGGGAAGCGACCAACGTCGCTCTGTTCTCTGGATAGTGCTTGTGCAACTGTGGAGGTTAAAGTGAGCCCAGGAGCGGGACAGAGGGTGCAGGAAGCAGCACAGTGGAAACAGCAAGTCAGGACTCCTGCACTCTAATCCTGGCTCTGCTACTTAGCTACACTCCATAGACTGTAAACTTCTTGTGAGCAGAGATTGCATCTACCAACTCTGTTATATTGTAGTTTCCCGACGCTTAGTAGAGTATTCTGGACATCAGAAGTGCTCTATAAATACTATTGATTTTTTCCCCTTGGACAAGTCACAGCTTCTCTGTGCCTCAGTTTTTCATCTGTACATGGGGACTCAATACCTGCTCTCCTTCCTCCTTAGACTATGAGCCCCATGTGGTCCAGAACTGTGTATGACCTGATTATCTAGTATCTGGCCTGCTAATAAAGTGACTGGCCCACAGTAAGTAACAAAGATTAGAATAATTATTAAAAATAATTATAATTATCTTTAATAATAATAATTATTATTATACAGGGTATTTTTTCTCTCCAGGACTATTCTGTGAAGCATATTACCTATGTATTTATTTTATTTCTACAAATTTATTCTATTTATTTTATTTTGCTAATATGTTTTGTTTTGTTGTCTGTCTCCCCCCTCTAGACTGTGAGCCCACTGTTGGGTAGGGACTGTCTCTATATGTTGCCAACTTGTACTTCCTAAGCACTTAGTACAGTGCTCTGCACACAGTAAGCGCTCAATAAATACGATTGATTGATTGATTATCTTGTATCTGGCCTAGTGCTAATAAAGTGACTGGCCCACAGTAAGTAAATAACAAAGATTGGAATAATTATTAAAAATAATTATAATTATCTTTAATAATAATAATTATTATACAGGGTTTTTTTTTTCTACAGGACTGTTCTGTGAAGCATATTACTCTATGTATTTATTTTATTTGTACAAATTTATTCCATTTATTTTATTTTGCTAATATGTTTTGTTTTATTGTCTGTCTCCCCCTTCTAGACTGTGAGCCTGCTGTTGGGTAGGGACCGTCTCTATATGTTGCCAACTTGTACTTCCCAAGCGCTTAGTACAGTGCTCTGCACACAGTAAGCGCTCAGTAAATACGATTGAATGAATGAATGAATGAATGAATGAATGAATACAAGGATTTGCTTGGCTTCCCAGACAATACACTCAGCTCTATTCACATCATGGGTGTCACTTGCTGTCAGATAATGGATCTGCTCCAGGCCAGTACCCAAATACCACTGGCCACTGGCATTGCTAGTGGATGGGGGACCAGGGAAGGAGTTATTTCTGTTCCTAATAGTCACATATATTTTTTAAAGGCATCTCTTAAATCTCCTTCCCATTAGGCAAGGAGGACAGTGGAGGTACCCACCTCAGGATGCCCAGAAGGTGGTGATGCTGCACTGCATTCAACTACAAGAGCAGTTTCTACACTTCCACAGGACTTGCTTCCAAACTGGAAAGCCTATCTAGGTTCTTTAACATGTTGACTTTGAAAACAGCTTTTGTGCTGCTACTACCACATTTTTCGAGCTCTCCTGGTGGCACATGGATGGTCTTGGGAAAGCACAACTCTGCCGATGAAAAAAAGCCTGCATTCGGTAGTTTTTTCTGGAATCACATCCTCAACTTGGAAAATGCATATGGCCTGTGTTAAATGTACCATTATAAAATGCCTTGAAGTCTGAATATTAAAAACACTTTCTATTTGCAACAGTAGAATAAGCAGGGGCGAGGTGCAACATACAAACTTGTGTTCACAGAATGCACACACGAGCGATATGCTCATGTGAACTAAAGAATGCAGGCAAAAGCCTGAGGTTTACAAGGGTTATTGAAAATTCTGATAAAAGAAAATAAAATAAACTCAAGGATAAAATAGTCTATTATTACTAAACCAATATTCCTCAAAATTCAGGTGACACCCACAATCTTAAAATTAATCACCTCATGAATAAAGCATACTTTAATGGATTTTCTTCAAAGTTTTGAATAGGTTTTTTAACAGTACATCCCTGTGGTGTATGTACCTACACATTAATTTAATTTATTGAGTACTTTCTGTGCCGAACACTGTACTAAGCACATTGAAGAGAACAATGCAACAGAGTTGGAAGACACAGTCCCTACCCATAAAGAGCTGACAGTGTAGGGGGGGAAACAGACATTAATATAAATAAGATACAAATAAGTACTGTAGAGTGTATTTTCACATACACAGCCTGCTTTGAGGCATAATAGATATAGCCAAACACAGGTGTCACTTACACACACACAGAGATACACACTTTCCCCCCGCAATCCTTAAGTTTACTCAGATACCTGTCAGTTACTCTGAGACATAATACATCAATCCTGTCAGGTGCAACAATAGTTCAGGACTTACGCTGACAGTTCTTTGCATGAACGGCATCTCCAAAATATCCATCAGCACACTGCTCACAGTACCGGCCTGTTGTACCTGGCTTGCATATCAGACAAGCTCCAGACAAGCTGTCACAGCTGCCAGGGATGGAGAAGTCAAGGTTGTCACTGCATTGGCATGGCTGACATGATCCTCCAGGTACTGATGGTTGTCCAAAATAGCCTTCTGCACATCTAAGGCCAAAGAACCAATGTCAGAATTACTACAGACTTATGCATCCCTGCTAGTGGAAATGTTTACAGCTTTACCATGCTACTAAAGACCAAAGGTGATATGATACTCTTTCAGAGCATCTTTTATTTTTTTTTTAAAAGCAAGGTCTCTGTACATTTTTTATTTTGTGTTTCCAGTAAAGATACCTGCTGAAATCCTGCCAGCTCCACTAGTAATTAAATTTCAGTGGGGAAGAAGAATCTTGTCACTGGCATCGAAGAAGAGACAAAAGAATAATGAGAAGTCTGTCTCCTGGCATTCTGGAGGGAATCAGGGCCATGCTGGAAAGCCTTTGTATTACAACACATCACGGGTAGCTTCCCAAACAGACTGCTTTTCTGGACTGATATATGCATTGGAATTTTTTTTTCTTGCTGAAAGAGCTTGTTATCAAAAAACAGACTTATAAAGCTATTCAGCAGCAGGATTTCAACATTTACTTATTATGAAAAGTTTGTTTGACCTAAGTGATTTACATTTTAATTACATGGGTAGAGAGTGCAGGCAGTAGCTATGAATGTGACTGAATGATTGAAATGAATGAGTGTTAAGCATGTGTGGTGTGGAATAGGTGTCTGAACTTATATGTCCTCTCCCAGGCATTTTTTTTAATAAGAGGTTTCTGTGCAGTATTCTCTTCAGTTCTGACCCACACTTCCCTATGATGGTAGCAGTAAAAGACAGAAGTAGGGGAATGTCCGCTGAGACAATGCCATCAATAGTGAAAGTTTGTGACTAAAGATCTACCTTGAGCATTTCTCGAGTGACACATGGTAGGAGCCCAAATCCTGAAAATAGCTGAGCAATGTGGGTAGCAGGGGCTGCAGTGGTTAATGAGCTCTGGTAAAGTATTGACATTATGCTGCAGTTACCTTAGCCACAAATGGATTTGAACAAAAACACTTGCAAGCATTTTGCAATATGCTGATCCCTGGCCTGCATATTTGCTCATTAAACTCCTTGGCCCAGAGGTACCACATCTAGCAAGATGAGACAGTACAAGTGACAATCAATCAATCAATTGTATTTATAAGCATATACTGTAGGCAGAGCACTGTACTAAGTGCTTGGGAGAGTAGTAATCACTCATTTGTATTTATGTAGAGGTTACTCTGTTCAGAGCACTGTAATAAGCTCTGGGGAGAGTACAATATAACCACATAACAGACACATTCCCTGACTATAATGAATTTACAGTTTAGAGGGGGAGGTGCACATTAATATAAACAAATTACAGATATGCATGCAAGAGATGTGGACTTGGGAGTGGGAATGAATAAAGGGAGTGAGTCAGGGTAATGCAGAAGGGAGTGGGAGAAGAGGCTTAGTCAGGGAAGATCTCTTGGAGGAGATTTGCCTTCTATAAGTCTTTGAAGGTGGGGAGAGTAATTGTATAGCAGAGTTGCTAGATATGATCTCTGCCCACAGTGAGCTTACAGTCTAGAAACACTGTGCAGACCAGTAGCACTAGATTCAATTCTCCTTGAGGAGACTCTGACATCAGTCCTGCCAGGACCGAGGGTCATCCTTCATTTTTGTTGGAAGAACCCATGTGTGATATTTGTGTAGGATACCCTGGGGATCTCTTTGTGAGGGTTCAGAAAGAGACCACTACTGGCTAGTCTATAATGCAGTTGCCTATAAAAATAACAATAACAAAACATCAGTAATAATATGATAATAATTTTAGTGATAATAATAAGTATAATGATAATGCTCTGTTCTTTGTCTAGCATGAAATAAAAAAAAATCTTTAAAATTCTTACTAGGAATACTATACCCTATGGAAAAAGTCTTATTTAAAGTGATAGATCTAAGTTTTATTTGTGTAACACTTTACACTGTTGCCAATCTACATTTGACCTGTCTCCCTTCTCTCCCATTTGTTCATACTTCAACCTCAATGTACTTGAAAGGGAAGGGGTGAAATATGGCATTTTGGTTTTGACCTACACTCATTTCTAGCCACCCCAGCAGAACACAAAATACCAAGTTGTAAGGACCATGAATTCCAGGAAAAAAAAAAGGTCAAGGAACCCAATTTCTCCTCAGCAACAGACTGTTTCCATGTCACTTCAGACACAAATAGAAAAGCCACTGCACCATTAGGTTAGAAATCCTCTCCCTGTCCTGAAACATTGTTGGGCAGACATGCGTTAACAGCACAGCTGACCAGATTTATTCAAGAACCTTCAAGGTAGTTCAGTTCTCCTCAGAAGAACCGGGGAAAGTCATTAATTGGGTCCAGATTCAACCATTATTCCAATTCCTTTAAAAATCCAGTAAATGCCATGGACATATTTAAATAGAGAGATTTCTACCTCTTTCTTTGTTTTGTATTAGATGAATATCATTTTTAATATTAATATGCCTTATGTGGGGCAGAATAAATGATAAAAATTGAGAAAGAAATTGTGTCTGAATCTGATCAAACATTCCTTGGCAAAGAAGGGCTACCAATGTAAATATAATTGCTTGTTCCCCCGCCTTTCTGAAATGGAAAAGAGATAAGCTCATGTATTCTTTATGTATGGAGTTTTCCCTGTAATTCTCTTTCAATTGAAGTTCAATCAGAAAACTAAGAAGGCTCTTTGGAATTAGGTCCCAAACTTTGCCTGCCTTGTATATTTTGCAAACTTTACTGCTGCATCCATATAGACTCTCATCTGCATTATATTTACTACAAATAAATGGATTTTTCTCCACTGGCATGTAGTATATCAGCAATCATTTTAAAGCCAACTAAAACCTGTTATTTTCAGATGGCTTCCCTCAAAATGACTTACCACTCCTTCTGAGAGATGAGATTATTTAACAAAGTCTGGGAATTCTTAGCATAGGTACCAATTAGAACAATATAAACTTTTCCCCCAGTGGGGTACAATTCATCCATGGGGAAAAAGACCACAATTAAGCAGGCTGAAGTGTAAGTAAGAATCAGCATTCATGGATTTTCAAGGGTTATGCTCTATAATATTTGAGGAGAAATTGAGACATGAGGGTTAATTCTTAACTCACTGAAACTCTCTTCATTCACTGGAATTTGGGAGGGAGAGCTCTTATCCTTTAGCCATTAATATTCTTGGAGACATATATAGCAGTTCCCCTTGGAGGGAACATACTTTCAGGATTAGTTGGGTTCAATCATTTCTAATCACAAAGCTTTTCCAGTAATAAAAATAGTGCTTTAGATTCTCATCAGTTTGGGTTCAACTAATTAAAATTAGTCAGAATCATAACTAACAGACTTTCTGGACTTCTTAAAGAAGCACCCTCTCAGGGCTCAGAGGGGATTGACAACCATAAATTCCCTCCTAACTAGGAAAGGCAAAGGCTTTTCTAGCCTGAGACCAGCTGAGTTCCTCTATTTCTGGAAGTTCAACGAGACCCTTCCAAATCTACACCTCTTCTGGGATTCAATTTGTAGACACCAAAGGGGAAGGAGGGGAAGGAAATTAAATGAAAGAAGAAACTTGAGATAACAAATAAATTAAATTACTAATCAATCACTGGTATTTATTATGCACTTACTGTGCACAGAGCACCCTACTAAGTACTTGGAAGAATACAATACAATAGAGTTGGCAGACACTATCCCTGCTCCTGTTATTTCTACCTTCACAACATCAGAAAAATCTGCCCTTTCCAATTAAGCTGCTATCACGTTAATCCAATCATTTACCCTACCCACCTTGATTACTATATCAATCTCCTTGCTAATTGACTCACTGATGGCCCACAAGGAGCTTACAGTCTGAAAAAATGTATTTGTGTGTATGCATGTGGCATTTGTAAACATGTGAGAAGAGAGAAAGGGAAAGAAATAGAAGTAGGAGTAGATGGGAAAGAGAAAGAGAAAAGGAGATGACGACAATCAATCTGAAGTAGAAAAGTAAAGTGAAGGCTAAAAGTGAAGATAAAAGAATAAGAGAAATGTGCAAATGAAATTTCTGCAAATAGTATCTCTTCTCCCATCCTATAGCTCTATTACCTCCCTTTCTCTATCCTTTGTCTCTCTGTCTCTTTCCTTTGCCCCTATGTAGTTTGCGCTCATGCCAGAGGAAAATACAAAATCAAATCATTTGCTATTGCTATATATTTTTTCAGCCCTGGGTGACTGGATTTTCTGCATAGTGGTGAATGTCCCTAATGGTATCTAAAACACTGCAGGTTATAACAGCCTCATTAACTAAATTGATACATTCAATTACAGTCTCTTGTCAATGTGAGAAATAATTGTTCTTAACCGTTACTTGGTATTGTTGTGTTGTCAATAATTTTATAATTATCTTTATTGTTCACATTACTATACTAGTCTAACTCTTTCTGATAGTTTACCCTCAAATTTCCCTATGTATTGAAAATTAGAAAAACCCACGAGTGAGTGAATGGTCCTGTGGTATTGGAGGCACAGGTGTTAAGCAGAGATAATAATAATAAATAACAATAATAATAATAATGGCATTTATTAAGCGCTTACTATGTGCAAAGCACTGTTCTAAGCACTGGGGTAGATACAAGGTAATCAAGTTGTCCCACGTGGGGCTCACAGACTTAATCCCCATTTTACAGATGAGGTAACTGAGGCACAGAGAAGTTAAGTGGCTTGCCCAAAGTCACACAGCTGACAACAGGAGCTGGGATTCAAACCCATGACCTCTTACTCCAAAGCCCGGGCTCTTTCCACTGAGCCACGCTTGTGATCTTTTAAATGAGCAAACTTAATAGCCCCATGACAGATCAGCTGTCAGTTTCCAGTTGCTACTGGCGGGAACATTGGATGTAAACAGAGAAGCAGTGGCTTACTGGAAAGAGCACGGGCTTGGGAGTCAGAGGACATGGATTCTAATCCCGGCTCTGCCACTTGTCTGCTGTGTGACCTTGGGCAAGTCACTTAACTTTTCTGTGCCTCAGTTACCTCATCTGTAAAATGGGGATTAAAAGTGTAAGCCCCATATGAGACAACCTGATTACCTTGTATCTACCCTAGTGCTTAGAACAGTGCTTGGCACATAGTAAGTGCTTAACAAATACCATCATCATTATCATTATTATTATTATGTAAACCTCCTCTTCAGTTGTATTTTCACTTCTAATAATAAAGTACACATGTTCTTGACTCTTTGGGAGTTAATCAACTAGAATTATTGACCTTTATATTCCTCCCTGTATTTTTTTTTTAATTAAACGCCCTGTGTATTTTAATCTTGTCCTTGTCACTAATTTCAGATGATGCCACTCTCTGTAGGAGCACTTGGGCCATCAGGAATTATCAGTGACCCTGCTTTGCAATGGCACGGCCGTGCTGCTCACAGGGTGATTTATTCACTCAGTCATTAACTTTACAGACCTTAGGTGAAATAGGGGTGAAGGCTTCCAAGTTAGAAAGGAGGCTTAGCTTTAGCCATGGTGGTTACAGGTAGGTTCTGACATCGAACTAATGTTATCAGAACCACTCAGAAGTTTTGAAAGAGAGTGGTGGGGCAATGGGAGTGGAGGGGGTGGGAAGAAAAGTGTAAGGGGGAAGCACATGAGTAAAATTTTCAAAAGGATAAGATAGTTTTCAGGTTAAAGTCTTATTTCAGAAGACTTCTTCATTGGATATTTCTTCCTAAGTGTGCAATGATGGTGACACTTGTTTGTACAATTAAGATGAATGATACAATAAATCCACTGCAAAATAAACCATATGGTTTTAAATGCTCTTTTTAGTACCAAATATGATAAGGTCCCTAATTTATCAGAAAAATCTTGATTTAGGAATGATTTAGACCAGCATATAAATTGGAATGGTTAATATTTTTTTGACTTTCAAAGAATGTTTGCTTATCCATTTTCCTACATATTCAAGTCAAATTTTAAAGACAGAAAAGCAATTAGGAAAAGCAAAGGTCCTAGGGTTGCCACAAAGTACATCTCAAAACATATTCCTTTGTCTCAGGAAATTATTAGTAGACATTGTAGCTTCATGTATAACTTTTAAGTATAAAATATTAATCAAACATTCTCTAGGGGAATGGAGATTTATGAAGCAATTTACAGTATACAAATAAATTTAAAAAAATGTAAGTGCATTTGTTTGACAAGTGTGATGAGGAACTTTTTTCCATCAGTGCTACACTTTTGTAGGAAGCCAAGAGAACAAAGATGCCTGGTGGCTTTATGGCTCCCAAGGAAAAAAATTAGTTTGAAAAATAGTCAGTGCAGTGCTTGCTTACCTCTCACAGCGTGATCCCATGTACCCAAAAGGACATTCATCGCATACCAGTCCGAGCCTTCGGTCTAGGTGGCATGTTGGGCTAAAACTACATTGGCGATAGTGGGAAAGGATAGGGACAAGGGAGAAAGACAGATGAACAATCATTAGCAGCATAATTCCTATTCCTTGTTCCAACAGCAGCGCATGATCCACATAGGCCGTAGGGGGTTAGGGGGAAGACCTGGCTCTCACACAGAGAGATTAGGCATTAGCCAATAGAGGAAGACAAGCTGCTGCTATTTCTGCCGACACGGATGTGGCAGCAGCCCAACATCATGTTGTTATGGGACTTTCGGGTGTGTTCATCAATAAACAACAGGAATATTCAGCTGCTCTCTGGGAATCCTTCTGGCCTAAGCAAAGCACATCAGCAAAATGACTCTCCCAGCCCAATCCCTCTGACTTAAGAAGAATACATTACAATGCATTGGACATTTCAGATCATGGAGACAACTGCAGCAAACACACCAGACTGAGCCTCCGTTCCCTCATCTGTAAAATGGGGATTGAGACTGTGAGCCCCACATGGGACAACTTGATCACCTTGTATCCCCCCCAGCGCTTAGAACAGTGCTCTGCACATAGTAAGCGCTTAACAAATGCCATTATTATTATTATTATTATTATTATTATAATGTAATGAAGAACAGAATGACACTCTTTGGCGGCACTGCAGAAGATTAGTCAGAGCAAGAAGCAAAACTGAAAACCACCTAACGGGCTGCCCATGGCAAACACAATCGATCAATCGATCGATGATCGATGATTGATCGATCGATCAATCGATCGATGGCATTTACTGAGTGGTTACTGTGTACAGAACGCTGTACTAAATAATAATGATAGTATTTATTAAGCACTTGTTGGTATGTGTGAAGCACTGTTCTAAGCACTGGGGGGATACAAGGTGATCAGGTTGTCCCACGTGGGGCTCACAATCTTCATCCCCATTTTACAGATGAGGTAACTGAGGCACAGAGAAGTTAAGTGACTTGCCCAAAGTCACACAGCTGACAAGTGGCAGAGCCGGGATTAGAACCCATGACCTCTGATTCCCAAGCCTGGGCACTTGCTACTGAGCCATGCTGCTTCTCTAAAGCTGGGGAGCCCATTGTTGGGTAAGGACCATCTCTATATGTTGCCAACTTGTACTTCTCAAGAGCTTAGGACAGTGCTCTGCACACAGTAAGTGCTCAATAAATATGATTGCATGAATGAATGAATGAATGACAAAAGAGTTGGTAGGCATGATCCCTGCCCACAAGGAGCTTAGAGCACAGGACTACTTTTCAGTGTCATGTGTTGTGTTTCAGACTACCGGTCCCATAAAGGCTTTTGCAGTCACCCTCATTCCCATCGGTCAGCTTGATAATATTAACTGTGGCATTAAGAGCTTACTATATGCCGAACACTTGCTAAGTGCTGGGATAGAAGCAAGACAAGAGGGGAATGCATTGAGGCTGGAGCAAAGTGGGGGACCCATGGGATGGTCAGGAGCTCCCCTGGAGAAATGCTTTAGGTTTGTGAGGGTTGAACAGAACATGAGGGAGTGGCAAATTTTTTCCAGCTCAGAGCAGCCAAATGTCTGAAGCTAACCCTGCTGCCTCCCACCTAGATTTCTAACATAGCTCTTGGGCATCAAGGGAATAGCCTAATCAGTACTCACCCCTGGACTTATTGGTTTGCTTGCCACCCCTACAAGTGTGTCCTACTCCTGCTGGGCTTCTTTGTTTGTTTGGCACTTTGGTTTTCTATCATTCCTATCCAGGGTGATTGACATACCGTAATGAGGTAATCAGCTGGCATGCTGAAAAGCAATAAATGGTTTCGAATCCTCAGAGATCTGCTGCTCAGCCATTTTAAAGTGGGATGCCCTCAATTAATCTTTCTTCCATTCCTCCCCGTCCCCTTAAATGCATTTCTTCCTTTTTTTTCCTGGTAGGATAATTCAGGGAGACTGGAAAGATCAAAGGAATAGAACCAGGACTGCGAGTGCATCATCTCTGAATCTGAATTTCTGCCTGACCTTGATTCTCAGGGTTACTTTGCCTAAATTACTGTAATTAGGGAGGTAGCTTGGCCTAGTGACCTAGCATGGGACTGGGAACTAGGTGACCCAGGTTCTAATCTCAGCTCTACCACTGTTTTACTGTGCAACCTTGGGCAAATCACTTAACCTCTCTCTGCCTCAGTCAATCAATCATATTTACTGAGGTCTTACTATGCTCAGAGCACTGCGCTAAACCCTTGAGAGAGTACAAGAAAGCAGCATAGCACAGTGGATAGAGCACAGGCCTGGGAATCAGAAGGTCATGGATTCTGATCCTGGCTCTGCCACTTGTCTGCTGTGTGACCTTGGACAAATAACTTCACTTCTCTGTGCCTCAGTTACCTCATCTGTAAAATGGGGATTAAAACTATTAGTCCCATGTGGGACAGGGACTGGGTCCGATCAGATTTGCTTGTATCCACCCCAGGGCTTAGTACAGTGATATTTACTGAGGTCTTACTATGTTCAGAGCACTGTGCTAAGCCCTTGAGAGAGTACAAGAAAAGCAGCATAGTGTAGTGGATAGAGCACCTGCCTGGAAGTCAGAAGGTCATGGATTCTAATCCTGGCTCTGCCACTTGTCTGCTGAGTGACCTTGGGCAAATAACTTCATGTCTCTGTGCCTCAGTTACCTCATATGTAAAATGGGGATTGAAACTATTAGCCCCATGTGGGACAGAGACTGGGTCTGACCAGATTTGCTTGTATCCACCGCAGCGCTGAGTACAGTGCCTGGCACACAGTAAGCACATAAAAATACCATATTTATTATTATTATCACAATATATCAGGGTCTGTAGACACATGCCTTGCCCACAGTGAGTTTACAGTCCTCATCTGAAAAATGAAGCTAAATTAACTTCTCTACCTACCCCTTAGACTGTGAGCCCCAGGTAGTACAGGGAGGGATGCATTCAATTTGATTATCTATATCTACCCAGCACTTAGCACGGTGCTTGGCATATAGTAATTGCTTAATGCATACTACTATTATTACTACATCTTGATACCTTTGATTTCTAACAATTACTCAGCCCTAATTTCTTGATCTTTCTTACCCAACAGGTGTCAGGATTAAACTGTTTCGATACATTTTTGTGAATATACAAAATTCTTTCATAATTAAAATTGTGGTAGCCCAGTCACCTCAAGAGACTTTCAGGATTTAGGAACACCAAGGAAGTCTAAACTGAATAAACCTTGGAGGCTGGTGTGAGGAAAGTCGCAGTAGAGCAGCCATTGTGTGAAGATGGTCCAACAGAAAGGCCTCAAAGCCAGAAGATTTGGGTTCTGATCCCAGTTCAGCCTTTGGTCTGCTATCTACCATGGGCAAGTCACTTATTCTGTTTGGGCCTCTGTTTCCTGGCCTAAAAAAATGAGGATAATAGCTACTTCACTCTATCTCAAAGGGAGGTTGTGAAGACATGAGATAAGTGATGTGAAAGTATTTTGGCAAAATGCATAAGTGCTGTACAAATATAATGTATCATTTTTTACTGGAGCAGCTGGGATGTTGGTCCTGGATTCCAGGAGTTCAGTGAGTTCTTATGTCCCCTACAACAAATTAATGATAGCCCTAAAGCTTAGCATGCTCGCGGAGGTTGCCGGTCTCAAATGCACTAGCTTTCCACTGAACGCTACTTAAACATGACATGGAGGAAGAAGAGGCCACAAGCCGAAATTCTATCTCAGTCCTGTCTAGGACTCAAGAACTGAGAATACCTTTTGCCCAACTAGGGGAGAATTTCTCCCCTTATCAGACCCTCCATGGTCTTTGTCTGTGAGCTTTACCAACATAGAAAAGCTGAATGGTCAGGTGGATAAAGCATAGACTGGGAGTCAGAAGGACCTGGGTTCTAATCCCAGCTCTGCCGCTTGTCTGCTGTGTGACCTTGTAGCAAGTCACTTCACTTCACTGGGCCTCAGTTACCTCACCTGTGAAATGAGGATTAAGACTGTGAGCCCCAAGAGGGACAGCAACTGTGTCCAACCTGATTATCTTGAGTCTAATCCAGCGCTTAGTAAAGTGCCTGGCACATGGTAATTGCTTAGCCAATACCATTAAAAAATGGGCCCGAACATGGCCATAAATAGAGGAAGAGATTGGCCTCTGCCCAAGCAGTAGCATCACCACTTGAAGACTCTTGTATTCAGATGGAGCTAAGGATGAGACTTTTCCAGAGAGGAGAGCAAGGGGAGAGGAATGATTCTGCATCCTGTCCTCCATGCCCCTCAGCCCTCCAAGAAATCCATATTGTTCGGAGCTGGTCTTCTTGAATTAAATCTCAACTCCCCAGGCATTGGGTTGGAACTAACCAGGTTCAGTATGTATTTCATTATATTTCAGTAACTTTAGATGTTCTCCTTCCTTTCTTTAACTAAGGACTCATCCACACAGAACACATTTCTGAAAATTAATTATGATATTTTCAAATGAATGCTTTGTAATATACTGGGTTAAATATAAGATAACCTGATCAGGAATTATCCCTGTCCACATGGGACTATCAGAGATGTAGAGAGGAGTGGGTATTTTGCAGATGAGAAAACTGAGGCTCAGAGCAGTTTAAAAAATAGCCCAAGGACACAGAGCAGGGCAGGGCAGAGCTTTGATTAGAAGGCACATCTCCTGATTCTCAGTCTGTACACTTTCCACAAAGCCCTCCTTCTTCCCCTAGGAATTTCTAGGGGAGGTTTTAAGGCACTCAATAAGCTCTCCCCACCCATCTTACCTTGCTGATATCCTACTACAGCCCAATCTGCACACTTCTCTCCTTTATTGCTCTATTCCACTGATCTCATCTATCCCACCTCCAACCCCTTACCTTCTTCAAATCTTATTAAAATCACATGTCCTCCAAAAGGACTTCTTGACTAACCCCTCATTTCCCCTACCTATCCTCACTTCTACATTGCCTACCCACTTGGCTGTGTACACCTTAAGCACTTTAATACTCACCCAAACCCACAGCACATATATACATATCTTTATATTGAACTATTTCCCCTATCTGTAATTTATTTTATTGTCAGTCTCCTCCTGTGAACTGTAAGATCCTCGGGGGCAGGGATTTTATCTACCAACTCTGTATTTTACTTCCCCAAGTGCTTAGTACAGTACCCTGCAAATTGAAAGTGTTCAGTAATACCATCGATTGATTCCATTTCCTATCTTAACCTCAACAGGCAAAAAGCTAATATAATGCTCTGCCAACTGTAATCATGTTCATTAAGCCACAAAGTATTCATTGAACTGAAGAACCCATTCTGGAAACCCTGTTATCAAGACATACAAAACACTGACAGAGTGCATTTTTAACATTTCTAATCCCTTCTGCATCCTGCCACCCAGATACAGCTCAGGCATGGGTCATTTTCCTATGGGATGTCCATAGAGAAGTAAGTGTAGCCTAATGGATAGAGCACAGGTCTGGGAGTAAGAGGACCTGAGTTCTAATCCCAGCTCTGCCACTCATGTGCTGTGCGACCTTAGGCAAGTTACTCAATTTCTCTGTGCCTCGGTTACCTCATCTGTAAAATTGGGATTAAAGCTGTGAGCCCTACGTGGGACACAGGTTGAGTGCAGCCTGATTAGCTTTTATCTACTCCAGTGCTTAGTAGAGTGTCTAGCACATAGTAAGCACTTAACAAATACAATATGAAAGAAAAATCCCCACTACGGTCCAGCTGCAAAAAATAAACCAGTTTAAAATTTCTGGTAACATGAAGCTTCTGTTAATGACTGCCAATATTTCACCCAGCACCATTTAACCCGGTGTGATTCTCAAAGTCTTTACAATTGACACCATTTAAGAAATCGATCCTTCAACTACTGACATTATTAGGATGCATCAGGCTCTCTAGTTCACAGCAATGCTGTCTCTATAGCATTCAAATATCTGAGTGAGAGATGTCACAAAAATATTCATAAACAGTTGCTCTATTTTGGGGAAAATTGTTTGGCCGAATGTAGCAATTTCACTTTGGAATTTGGCAAGAATAGCAAGGGAACATTTCCTTCTGGGGCTGGAAGAGAAGCTTGTGAGATCACTGGAGACTACACTGAGATTCCAGTGAACTGTCATTTAACACTACTTGGCATTATATCAGCATAGTGGAAAAGGTACCACTTCCTGGATTACCAACTAAACTTTCAAATACCACAGGAGACTAAGAAGAGCCAGGGCAACCGGAGGCTCTCCTCAAACTCAGGCGTGCAAGAGCAGTAAAAACTTTAAGCAAAAGCCAAGAGCATAAAACCTAATTATGAGGATACTGCCTAGTGTCTTCTTTGGAGTTTTCAAATATCCAACTATTGGGAAACACAACTCAGTTATCTTGATAGATCAAGGTCTAATTTCATGGGGCTGTCAGCTAAAAGGGTCTGATGAAACAGTATTCTAGACTCTGCCTCAGACCTTATTTTTACAGTTTTATAAATACGACAAGATCCTCACCAAAATCTTCCTTTAGTCCCATGGAGAAGCATGCTATATGCAATTTACAGATAACAATAATAATAATAATAATGGTATTTGTTAAGTGCTTACTATGTGCCAAGCACTGTTCTAAGTGCTGGGGGAGATACAAGATTCTCAGGTTGTCCCAGGTGGGGCTCACAGTCTTAATCCCCATTTTACAGATGAGGTAACTGAGGCACAGAGAAGTTAAGTGACTTCCCCAAAGTCACACAGACTACAAGTGAGGAGATGAAAGAGCTTAGGTAAGAGATATTGCCCAAAGTCTGACAGCATGCCAGTGGCATAACCGGGCCACATAGCATAAAGGACTTTCCAATCTTAGCTTCCTGAGCAACACTGGCCTTCCTTTTAATGATGCATTTCTTCAAGAGGCAAAATAAATACCCAAACTTCATTTACATGTAGTTACCCTATGCTTCCTATAAGCTTTTAGAAGTGGATTTCCTGGTTTACATCCTCACTGCTTAGTAGCTCACAGGAATGTTGCATGGTTAATGATACTAGATGAATCATAAAAGCTCTATTCTAATGAAACATCATCAACATTTCTAAGATATATAAATTCTTCCTGGGTTATTATTAGTATTCTGAAAACAGAACACTGAGTTTCAGTTAGATTAACTGAGAAAGGCAGTGGTGGTTCAAATACAGTTTGCGCATTGAAGCCTAAGATCTGCACATCCAACATTATCTTAAGTAATAAAGGAGAAGAAATGCTAAGTACGGGGTATATTATTGGAAAATTATTAGAGTAAATAATTTCAGGAAAAGTCAGATAAAACCCCAAATGATCTGATATTCATTGTATTGAACAGAATATGGCATTTTCAAACTTCCATCTACCCATCCTCCAATAAAAGAACATGGACTCTAACCAAATTGTGGAAGGGTGTAGGAATGGGCAAAAGGAGGTGGGTTGAATGCGGTCTCCCTGGCGATCCTGGGATCTATTCTTAGAAGCATGATGCTAAAATTAGTCTCAGGCAACCCCTCACAATTCTCCAGCTGAATCTCTGCACAGTGCTACAATTGCCGGCTATGGTAAATCTTCCGAGTTGTTCGGCATGGCCTAGTCGCTAGAGCACAGGCCTGAGAGTCAGATAGACCTGAGCTCTAATCCCAACTCTGCCCTGCACCTATTGTGTAACCTTGGGTAAATCATTTAACTTCTCTGTGCTTCAGTTACCTCATCTATACAATGGGGATTAAGACTGTGAGCTCCCCACAGCACCTGTATATATGTTTGTACAGATTTATTACTCTATTTATCTTACTTGTACATATTTACTATTCTATTGATTTTGTTAATGATGTGCATTTAGCTTTAATTCTATTTGTTCTGACGAGTTGACATCTGTCCACATGTTTTGTTTTGTTGTCAGTCTCCCCCTTATAGACTGTGAGTCCATTGTTGGGTGGGGACCATCTCTATATGTTGCCAACTTGTACTTCCAAAGCACTTAGTACAGTACTCTGTACACAGTAAGCGCTCAGTAAATACGATTGAATGAATGAATGTGGGAAAGAGACTGTGTCCAACACAATTTCTTTGTATCCACCCCAGTGGATACACCCCAGTAGCACAGTGTCTGTCACATACTAAGTGCTTAACAAATACCACAGTTATTATCATCATTATTGTTCAGACATAGCCTAATCCCACTGGCATTGGATGCAGGCAGCCAAACTTTAAATGACTGAAGTATGCATCCACCCACTGAAAATATTTCGAAGGAAGTGTCTAAAGGATGTACAGAATACTGTGCTCCTTCATCCAACAGCTTGTTTGAAAAAGGGGACATAAACATAAAATCATTTACAGGTGTAGTCATATAGCTGTAATTCTATTTATTCTGATGGTTTTGACACCTGTCTACATGTTTTGTTGTCTCTCTCCCCCTTCTAAACTGTGAGCCCATTGTTGGGTAGGGACTGTCCCTATATGTTACTGACTTGTACTTCCCAAGTGCTTAGTACAGTGGTCTGCACACAGTAAGCACCCAATAAATACAATCGAATGAATGAATAATAAATTGATTGTACAATTGAATGGACACATACACAAGAATGTTGAAGGTGGGTATGAATAAGTTGATATGCAGTAGAGTTGGTGGTTGTCTTTATATATTTGGGATGCTTGTATGTTGTGGGCAGGGAATGGGTCTGCTATATTGTTATATTGTACTCTTCCAACTCCTATATGCTGTACTCTACTCTCAATGAATACAATTGATAAAGTGGGGAAGGCTTTTTGAAGGAAAGCAATTTTAGGAGGGCTTTGTTTACAGAGAAGCAGCATGGCTCAATGGAAAGAGTGCAGGCTTGGGAGTCTGAGGTCATGGTTTCAAACCCCGGCTCCGCCACTTGTCAGGTGTGTGACTTTGGGCAAGCCACTTAACTTCTCTGTGCCTCAGTTACCTCATCTGGAAAATGGGGATGAAGGCTGTGAGCCCCAGGTGGGACAACCTGATCACCTTGTAACCTCCCCAGTGCTCAGAACAGTGCTTTGCACATAGTAAGCGCTTAATAAATGCCATTATTATTATTATTACAGGGAGAGCTCTGATCTGTCAGATTTGTGAAGGGAAAGAGTGCCAAACTGAAGAGCAGTGTGAATGAGGGGATGGAAGAGGGAGAGTTAGGAGTGAGAGACAAATAGAAAGTTGACTTGGGAGAAGTGAAGAGTACCTTGGGGAATTGCAAATTCATTTAATTGTATTTATTGAGTGCTTACTGTGTGCAGAGCATTGTACCAAGCGCTCGAAGAGGACAGATATGTGAAATGGGTTGAGTTGATAGAGAGTCATGGAGCCAATTGTGAGGAATTTTTATGTGATATGAAGAGACATAGGAAGATAGTGGAGGTTTATTGATGAGAGCAGCAATGTTTTAAGATGATCCTCATGGCACAGGTTGGAGGGGGAAGAGACTGAAGCAGAAGGCTGATGAATATAATATAGTCTCAATATGATTAGAGCTAGAACACCACTGGTACTTGAATCTTTAGCCAATGAATGAGGAGGGGAGTGCTAACAGCACCCTTTTTCGCACTTCAACACAACAGAACTGAAAAAAATGGAGTCACTCCCAAAGAGTGGTTGTGAATCCTCATGCTACATGCCTTGTATCTGGCCCAGCCATTCACCTAATCGACAGCTCTGCTTAGTCTAGGGAATCCCAAACTCCTCTCCTTCCCACCCTCGTTCTCTCCCTTCTCTTCTTCCACCCACCTCTCCTTCCACCAACTCCCAGTCACCCACCTTTCTGGATGCCGCAGTTTAATCAGACAGGCAGGAAGGGGAGAGGCAACATTTATGCTTGGGAGTCAAGACTAATGGTATTTGGTTTCAAAACCGTTGATCTTATCTGCACAACACATTCCCACTATCAATCAATCAATCAGTGGTATTCAGTGAGCACTTAGGATGTGCAGAGCACTGTCCTAAGCACTGCATTCCAGAAGGCCCTCTGCATCACAGTCTAGTAGAGAAGCAGTACAGTACAATGGAAGGAAATATCATGGGCCTTGGTGTCAAGGGATCTGAGATCCAGTCCTAGTTTTGCCACTTGCCTTCAGTGTGACCTTGGAGGAGTCACTTAAATACTTGTTCTCCCTCTTGAACTGTGAAGCCCATGTAGGTCAGAGATTTACTATAACCTGATTATATTTTAATAATCATTTTAACAAGTTTGGTATTTGTTAAGCGCTTACTATGTGCAAAGCACTGTTCTAAGCGCTGGGGAGGATAAAAAAGTGATCAGGTTGTCCCATGTGGGGCTCACAATCTTAATCCCCATTTTACAGATGAGGTAACTGAGGCACAGAGAAGTTGAGTGACTTACCCAAAGCTGGGATTTGAACTCATGACCTCTGACTCCCAAGCCTATGCTCTTTCCACTGATCCATGCTGCTTCTCTATGCTTCTCTTTTAATGACCTCTATGCTTAGTACAGTGCATGGTATATAGTAAGCGCTTAACAAATACCAACATTATTATTATTATTATGATTATTATTATAAGCCCTTAAATTATACCACAATTATAATTTTTGTACAATGGAAGTTTTTTTATCAGAAATTCTCTTCGAATAGCACACTCTTTTACTGTACACCTGCCCTTTATAAAGTCCCAGAGAAAATCAATTTTATGAATTCATTCATTCATTCATTCAATCAATCATTCATTCATTCAATCGCCTTTATTGAGCGCTTACTGTGTGCAGAGCACTGTACTAAGCGCTTGGGAAGTACAAGTCGGCAACATATAGAGACGGTCCCTACCTAACAACGGGCTCACAGTCTGGAAATGCGACTGTAGTAAAATACAAACATATACTCTATAAGCTATGCATAATTGAATTATTATAGACTGCTATTTGTCAATAAATCATATACTATAAATGATTTATATATTCAAATGTAATTGATTTATGTAACAATGTTAGTACAGAAATTTGGAGCCAAAATGCCTGTAATCTGTAAGATTTATGAACCTGTTCTAGACATAAATCATCAAGGAAAAAAACATTCAATAAGCAGTGCATATATGTGAAATGGTAACAGCAAGCTTTGGGGATTTTCTTCTGAAAAACCTGCGAATATAATATAGCCTATCATACTCTATTCAGAATTACACAGGGAAACTCTTCTGTGTATGCCTAAGAGCATTCAATGGAAATCCATTCAAATTCTGCTTACAACAGTAATGATGAAAAATGAGTATTTTTGAAGCCTAATTGTATTCTCTAATCCATTACATTTTCTCATTGTATTCTGTTTGGTTAAAAACAACTGTCCTAGGTTGTTAGGGAAGAATACTTTCTCCTTTAATTCTGGAAAATTTACACAATTGCCACTTTTTAAACATTTTTAATTGGAAAACTTTTTACAACTGTAATTACACCATTTCTCGTTTCTATTGGGTGGTGACCATCTGCAAACTGAACTTCTTTCATTTAGGCCCTTCTCAAATGAATTATGGCCCTAATGGTGGGATTTAAGCAGCAAAACATTGGCACTGTAATTCCAATCCCACTCAGCCATTTCTGAGTTTCATCTTTCTACTAGAAATTCAGGGATAGTACCCAGGCTTTTAATTGGAATCCAAGGGTAAGGAGACATGCTACCTCCAGAGAAGAGTTAAACTAATCCCTTAATTTGTTTTAGGGCCCAAGTTCTATGATTTTCGTTTTCTTCAATTTAAAATGTCAAAGTTTTCTAAAATTGAAGTGAACCTAGGCAGTGAATTAGGCATTACCACGGTAGTTATCAGGTTCCTTTACCATTATATGTATAACTATAAGCAACGCCATCATTGAGTCAGACCAATCATCTAGAATTCTGTCCCAAGCTGGCTGCTTCCCTTCACATCAGTCCTAATGGATATGGGGGGTTGCATTTAACATCTCTATCTTTTCCCTTTACATCCCTAATTGTTCCTCTAAAAACACAACAATAATATTGTATTCATTAAGCACTACTATGTGCCAGACACTCTACTAAGTGCTAGGATATCTACAAATTAATCCAATTAGATTCAAAAAATATATATATCAATGAAGTAATCCAAATCCCTTTTGGACCTATAGATATTTCTGCCCACCCCTGAACTGACTTCCTGTGGTAACAAATTCTAAATGTTTATCCCCTTGGGGGTGAAGTGTTATCTTTTCCTTTGAATGTATCAACTTTGAACTTAAATGGGTTCTTGTTCACCCTGTATTGTGGTATTCAACTCACTGTGGGTAGAGAATGTGTCTCTTTAATGTTACCTTATACTCCCAAGCATTTAGTACAGTTATCTGCACACAGTAAGTGCTCACTAAGTATGATTAAATGAATGAATGGAATTAAATTCTAAATGCCCTGTCTGCACATTACTTAATTTTTTAAACTTTTATGATATCACCTCCTAGACTTTGTCTTTCCCAACCATAGCCTCCTCATCTTCTCTGTCTAATTTTACAGAGAAACCTTGCCATGGCCACTGATCTTAATACCTTGGTATATGAATAGCACTTCTGTTGTTGCTTAGGGCTTTTTAATCAATCTTCTCATTTCCTGTAATGCAGGGAGTGGCAGGTACTATTTTCCCCATTTTACAGGTAAAGAAATTGAGGCCAAATGACAGTAAGTCACTTGGCCTAACTAGAACCCTAGTCTCCTGACTCTCTACTCTTTCCACCTATCATCTTGGATGACCTGTTGCCCCTTCTCCAGCTCTACTATGCTCTCCTTAAGATGTGAAGACATAAACTGTATGCACTATCCAGGACTGCATTTATATAATGGCAAACTATGTATTTCATTTTATTTTATATGACCTTCCTGTTGATTCCCAGCAATTTTTGTTTCAACAACAGAAATTTCATATTTCTTTTTCCATAATACAGCACAATCTCCTTATTTTGTCTCCTTTCTTTACTTGAGACCTGGCTGCAGGTAAAAATCTATGACACAATGCACAAATTTAATAACTACATTTGATCTTACACTTAATCAGATATCTTAACAAGAGGCTGATAATGCACCAGCATGTCCCCTGCTTGACCAGAGTCCTATTTTTGTGACTTCTTGCTCATTAATATTATTATTTTCCAGAAGCACATTTAATACTGCTCGGTCTACCCTCTGTGCTTTTCAGTTGGAGAAGTGGATGAAGCATAAATGTGGCCATAAGCACCACCAGTGGTTTCTCAGATGCAGGGAAGGCCTTGGTGACTTGAAAAGATACATAGATCTACATAGATCACTTGGTGGATGTCAACTTTGCCCTAGGAGTTGCAACTCAGGGATCCTATAGCCATGGTTTTAAGCTTTTGCTGATTGGCTGTAAGCCTAAGGAGAAACTATGAGAAGGGATTGCAGGGTTCTACCTCCAAAGTGTATATTGATTTTTTTTTTCTGACACATTCCAGAAACAGCCTTCAATTACATGAGAGGATATTTATGTTCTTAGAGTACTTTCCAATAGACTTGAATTAGTTGAGTTTTTCTTTAGGGCACATCACAACAATGAAAATAACCACAGAGTGGAAAGGTGGGTCCTTGTGGGTGCTCACCAGACAGATTAGCAGGAACGGTGAATTCTGACCTACTGCATCCTGTTTGACTTGGAAAAATCAGTTACCCCCAGGGGCCCATTTCATCTTCCTAATTAATAGTAACAGAGCTCAAGTCTCTCTATGTGTTAGTAAATTACAATCCCCACTACTTTAAGTCTATTGAAAAACACTTTAAGGACATAAATATCATCAGCATGTCATTGAAAGCTATTTCTGAGAAATATTTCAGGTCATTAAGGTATCTTTCAAGATGTTACGGCTTTCCAGAATAGATTTTGGGGGATCATTTTGGAACCATTTCTGTTTTGTTCCTGTCACGGATAAGGCACTACCGGAAAATGTTTAACTAGTCATCTAAAAAATATCTGAGGCCAAAGAAATCATAATCAGAACCGTAAACTAACTCAAGTAGAAAGATACTATCTCTTCTAAAAGAACGACAAGCACACTTGTACATGATGGACAATATGGGGCCATATTGGACAGAAACTCTAAAGAATTTGTTTTAATTACCAGATGGAGAAATGACCAGGTGGTTAAACCTATGACTTACTTGTTCGATGGTATATTTAATGGGCAGGCACACAGATGACAGTCATCGGTGGTCCCTTCAGTTGGATCACCATAGAAACCAGGAAGACATCTATTACAGAAGGGGCCACCTGTGTGGTCCTTGCAGTCCTGAGAAGGAAACATATGGTCGTAGTTGTCATTTTGGTCTCAAAAATCATCAAAACTAGAGCTTAAAATAGATCAAGATCTCTTGGATGTTCCCCTGCAAGTGATAAATTAATTCCTCCTTTTTTCACGGCCAGTTTCCCAGCAGAGAAATAGTGCCGACGGCTAATTTTCATTTCATTCCTTAAAATATACTGCTAGTTTTCTTAAGAGTGAAAAAAATGCTTCATTTTTATATCACATCCCCATTATACAATGGTTACCCTTCTATCTCATTTGGCTTTGTTTATTGTTCTCGAGGATGTAATCTGATTATGTTACCAGCAAGGAAGGTTAATGTCACCAGAGCCTTAAAAACAGACTATTTGTTGTGATTACAATTAAGGAGTTCAGTCTGACTTTCAGACAGATCCAGCCCCTTTCTTTGTAAAATTAATCGGAGCCTTTGCTTCATCTGATTTAGTGGGAGATGTGACAGTACACTCTGCTCCTCTGAGATCATCATCTTAGGCATTTAATTGCTACCTACATGAACTCTAATGATAGATATGATTCACTAACAAGGCAAAAGTAACACATGTGAGCCAGCAAAGCCTGACTCATAATTAAAGATTTGAAAACTGAGGAAAACTTCACAAACAGATGGAAAACATTATACAGGGAAAAAAATAGGCTAGATTTTTGATAATTTAAATTAAGTATTCAAAATCATTCGGCAGTCTCATTTTGGAAGCCGTTGCTCTCATTTTGGACTCGTATTAAGCCAGGAAATGAATGGGAAATGTGGATTTGTGAACACCATGTCTTCATCATAATTCATTGTTCATTAATCAATTCAATCTCCATTGCCTCAGCCTAACAGTCAGTGCTGCTAGCCATCCATCAAAAGGCACTATATTTGTATGGGACAAGCACAAGCCTATTCTTTCTTGGCAGTAAATGTATGTTTAACTTCCCACACGGTAGCCTTCTGCTTGGGTTCTATTGCTTCCTTCTGGCTCTGTAGGACTTTTGTAGTGTTTCAAAAGGAAGCACACACTTTCTAGACCCATTTTTTTTAATGTAGAAGCATAATTTTGTAGTACATTCTACCAGCCTTATAATGTGCTTGTTTGTCAAAATCAACTGATCCTTGCCATCCCCTAAACACTGCTCTGTGAGATAGATACCACAGTTAGGCAAATGGAGAAAAAGTGTTTTAAAGTTTTATGTTTTGATGTTGTTTTGATGTCTGTCTCCTCCTCTCTAGACTGTAATCTTGTTTTAGGCAAGGATTGTCTCTCTTTATTACTTTATTGTAATTTCTAAGCACTTAGTGTAGTGCTCTGCACAAAGTAAGCACTCAATAAATGCGATTGAATTAATTAATTAATATTTTGCTGGAAACCCGGGCTCAGAAGGCTTAAATGACTTACCCAAAGTCACACAGCAGACAAGTGGCAGAGTGGGGATTAGAATCCAGGTCCTCAATCCTCAGACCTATGCTCTTTCCACCAGGCCATGCTGCTTTTCCCTTTTCCTCCTCATGTCAGATTTAGGGTAGGATTACACCATTTTTAGTTTTGCTGCTTCATAGCAATCGTCCTCTGGTAATTCAGTGAAAACCTAAGGTGGGCTAAATCTACCTGCCAATTCCCAAGATTTTCAATAAACGAATACCAAATCCATTGACTGTCACCAATACTTCTTTCAGTGAATACTACGAAATAAATCTTCCTCTTACCTAAGTTTAAGGTATTTAAAAAGAATGCATTTGGATCTTGGCTGAAATTCTGCAGAGGAAATACATCCTATTTATGTAGCATCTAGTCCCTTCTAAGTGTTAATGAGGAAATTGCATAAACTTGTCTCTCAGGCTTTCTAGAAGTCATGGTATACACTACTGAAATTATACAAAAACAAATCTAATATGTTCCATATTCTTTTTACAGTTATAAGATATCAATCCCTAAAATGACTGGGGATTATGTGACACTCTGATAGCATAATTGGCCTGGGGTAGGGAGGTGAAGGATGGGGAGGGTTATGCTGTCACAGGGATTTCAGAGTTTGCATTGGATTGCCCATTAAATCAAAGAACGGTGTATAGCACAATAAAAATAAACCTTCTCATTTGGTTCTTCTAGGGGATCAGAAGTCTCTCCCAGCTACTTCAAGATGGGAGCTAAAGATGATCTTTTTAAAAAGGCCTACAGTCAACAGATAACACGAGCTCTGATCCAAGTGGAAAAAAAAATCACAAAAGATTTCAGTTCTCTTCCAACACATTTCAAAGGTCAAGAGTAAAAGAGCAATGTCATATCAGTAAAATTAGATGTCTAAATTGTTGTGATACTACAGTGGGGAAAAAAGCATGATGAATAATAATGAGGGAGCCAAAAGGCCATATAAGTCTCTAAAGAAGGATTGCCTTTGAAGTGAAACACTTCTCTTCTGGAGGGTTTGAACATCCTCCATTATGTGGATTGTGTCAAAAACCCCGTGATCCAGAGTGAAGAGCAGCATTTCGAATAAACTTTACTCTGGGACACACAGCCAAAATCACCAGGACATCTGTACTCCACCGCCCATTCTAGGTCGCTTTTCATTCAGGGCCATACTTTATAACTGAGGCATGTTGAACTTCATCCTGTATCTTCCTTTTGCATTTACCCAAAGCATCCTTTCAGGAGCTCTGGGTAACATATTGCTGGGTCTCAATAAATCACAGCCCCAATGTGGTATGCATTAGGAAGCAACAGGAGAAAGATCTGTCAGAAATCATCACGCCTCATCCTCAGTCACCCAACCAATGAAGAGAATGCTCACTCTCACTAAAATGGAATGAAATCACAACAGAGAGGAAAGAGCTGATATAACTTTAGGCAGTGGATTTCTAAAGGCTAAGCAAAGGCTGGGAGTCACTGCCTAGAATGTAGCCTCTCTTAAAGAAATGTCCTGTGTAGGACAGGGATTGTGTGGGATTATCTTGTATCTACCTCACTAGCATAGCCCGTGGCACATAGGAAATTCTTAACAAATAATTTAATTATTTTGGGGATTTTTCTGGGCACTTTGTCTATGCACTTGCATCTGTGACCTTTGGGCATTTGATATTCACCCTACCCTCAACCCCACAGCACTCAAGTACATATCTTTAAAATACAATGTACAATGCATCAGAGTTGGTAGATATAATAATAATAATAATAATAATAATAATAATAATAATAATAATAGCATTTAATAAGTGCTTACTATGTGCAAAGCACTGTTCTAAGTGCTGGGGAGGTTACAAGGTGATCAGGTTGTCCCACGTGGGGATTACAGTCTTAATCCCCATTGTACAGATGAGGTAACTGAGGCACAGAGAAGTGAAGTGATTTGCCCAAAGTCACAGAGCTGACAATTGGCGGAGGCGGGATTTGAACCCATGACCTCTGACTCCAAAGCCCAGGCTCTTTCCATTGAGCCATGCTGCTTCCCCAAACTTACGGTCTGTGTGAGCAGGGAACATATCTGCCAACTACATTGAACTAATGTCCCCCAGGAATTTAGTACAGTGCTCCACAAATACTATTTGCAGAATAAATACCACTGACTTACATTTTGTCATGCAAGCTATTACACCAGCCTCTCTTTCCCATTCTTGAATAATTCCTTCTCAGTTAATCCTATCAAGTATATGGCTGGGAGCTCCACAGTGGCCCAATCATATTTACAGATTCTTTTCCCTTTTGAGGAGTAGGGAAAGACAAACCCATGTTCAATCAGGAGATAAATATTTCGCACTAAAGGTAACTATCACGATATTGTCTTTTTCCTAAGATTCACATATGAACTGAAGAATCGGTTCATGACTCTCTTCATGAAAATGCTATTAAAAAAAAAAATCTACTAATACCCAAATTAAATCTACCTTGTTTTGCCCTGCAATGCAATTAAGCAATATCTCATATAAGGAGAAGGAGGAAGTCCAACAACAATTCTGGATGTCAAATTGCATTACAACAACCCTGAATTTTCATTTTAGGCTTTCTCTAGCAGCTATTTCCTCAGAAAAATAAGTAATGAGAAGAGAAAGAGAAAGAGACAGAAAGAAAGGAAGAGAAGCAGAAGGAGGAAGGCAGGAGAGGAAGAAAGAAAGAAAAATATCCTATAAGGCAAGCTGGAACGACAGAATTTGCCTAAAATTCTGTAGGGAAATAGGAGTATGATATCCAGCTAAATTGGCATTGACTCAAATTGTTTCTCTGCAAGACTAATGAAATGAGAAATGTTGTTTCAAGCTTCATGCCATGTCAGACGATATAAAACTAAAATGCCCTTGAGTTAATCAGAACAGTCTATTCAGCATAATTCACCAATTCAAAGGCTTTGATGGGAAAAGTTCCTTTCTTAGTGGAAATGTTTTGGATAAAAAAAGCTGGGTTGTAATTGCAAAATCATGTTGCTTTGCATGATTTTCAGGATTCGTCTTTTTAATAATAGAGGCAAACCACATTCTTATTAAGTCTGTTTGTCTATTAAAAAATAACAACAACAACAGCAACAAAATAAAACCACCAACTCCCAGCTGCCCAAATGTCCGTTGTGGCTCTGTTTTCCCAAGGTTATTATGGATAGGGAATGTGATGCAGAGTGTAAACAGAAAATATGTTACACACTCTGCTATTCATACTAGTTGACGGGAAGGAGGGAAACCTTTGGTTTACCCATTTGTCCATGTTGATCATATCATGTGAGGTCTTGTTGATCCCATTTCAATAGTTCGAGCTAAGGTGACTTCCCAATGTTCCTTCCTGCAGGTTTTCCTGATCAACTCCATCCTGATCCAAAGGCAGTTCAAGATAAATATTTCCCCATGCCAAATTACATCTCCTTCTTTTGAGTACCACAATTTCCGAAGATGGTTAGTGAAACGGCACTGGGTTATCGAGCTGATCTTAATCTCATCAATCACTCTTCCCCGAGGACACTATACTTACCAGGCATTCTCCGGTCACATCATCGCAGGACTCCGCATGGCCAAAGCATTGGCATGGCTCACAAATCCCACCTAGGAGCGTCCCATTCACTCTCCGGTGCCTTGGCCAGCAGGACTGGAAGGGAGAGAACACAGTTGTCAGACTGGGAGCCATGCGATGGGGTTGCACACGACTAAACGTCATCCAGCAAATTTAGAGGGAAAGATAGTCACATGGCTGAGGTGATAGACACTTCGCAGAGAGCTAGTCTTCCTGACAACACAGCTTTGCACTGACCTTAGTTTTATTGGCAGGTGTGAGATTAGAGGAAGTATTAGCTTGATCTTTCTTCTGAAATGGTAAAATAAAGCAGAGAAGTGAAGAATGAAAATATGACAGTGGCAAGACAGGAGCTACAGACTGAAAAATAGCCAGAAGACAAAACACTGAAAGAAAAGGAAAAATAAGGAATATTCTGAGAATCTCAGCTGTTAGAAATTCACTCTCTCTCTCTCTCTCTCTCACACACACACACACACACACACACACACACATTCTATTTCTCGTTTACTCACAGCTCCCACCTCATCCCTTCCATCGCATTTCTGACTTTGAACACATCTTATGCCTAGGACATCCTTAGACCCTACCCTTCCTTCCCTCTCTTTACAAGCCTTCTGAAATTATATCATTTGACCTAGGACCAAATTATCTGAACCTACGAGTCCCTCATCTTATTTGGCCATGTCCACTGCCCAGAGGCATTTACAGATATGCTAGATTCAGTGAAAACATTTCAATTTAATAGATTCATTTATTCCATGAATTCTCTGCACCTGATATATCCCAGGGGGTGACCAAACCTCATGAACTGAAGAGCAGCAAACAAAAAGCATAAAATAGCTGGTCAAAAAATAATTTCTTTAACCAGAGCAATAAGCATGCATGCCTGTGGTAAGGGAGGGTGTCAGCTAGCGGGGTTGGTGAGAAAGAGACATAAAGCAAGATCCAGATGTGGCCCTTCTCACCCAGGTCAACATGCACACTACAGCCTGTGGTCACTGCATAACACAATCAACAATAAGGCACACATGTGGAAACTGCAAAACTAGTTAAGAGGAGTTGTGCATGGCTCACAAAACTTGATTTGGCCACCCCAGATACATACTATATTCAGCTGTGTGTGCTTCCTTAGATTTGCTTCTATGCATTCCGATTGTTCATTTTGGATTGCAAGTTGATCAAGCTCATCAAGAAGTGTACACATGGGCACCTGATACCTTTTGATGAGGATAGGTTTTTCATTGCTTTCTCTCATCCTTAGCAATGGTGATGCTATTTTACTAAGAGATCTGGAAACTAAACACCTTCTGAATTTACAAGTTTCTAGACCCCCTTTTGCGTACCCATCTTTTCACTTTAACGTACATAGCACGCTGAGGGATAAATCATGAAAGATTTTAAAACGCCTAAGTCAGTCACCAGCACATTTCCATCACTGATAAAGTTAGAAATTGAGGCAAGCCCATCAACAGACTTGAACTTTGAACAAGTCATCCCTTCTATTAAAAAAGACAAAGGGAGCTCTGGTTTAAATTGCCAATGCTGTAAGACCGGCAAATGCTCTCCAACCGAGAGTCTCTCTGATTAATAAAATGTTGTCTCTGGAGAATGTCCCCCTAGAGGAAGTTGGAAAAAGAGGGAAAAATAAGGACTCCAGTCAATTAAAGACTATCTCTATTCATGGAATGATGAAGTCAATCGGTAAGTCAATCAATAGTATTTATCAAGTGCTTACTGTGAGCAAAGCACTGTACTAGGTGACTGGAAAAGTATAATAGAATAGGCAAGTGGGATCCCTCTCCACAGGCAGTCTATTTACTAGATGACAAATTTACAGTCTAGATTATCTTAATTGGTGTGGAGTGTTTAAAAATGATCACTGTGGCATTCTTTAAGCTCTTACTCTATGCCAAAATTCTTCTAAGCACTGAGGTAGATACTAGATAAGTGGTGGAACACAGTCCCTGTCCCACATGGGGCTCACTCTCTAATGGAGAGGGAGAAGAGGTATTTTATCCCCATTTTACAGATGAGGAAGAGAAGGCACAGAGAAACTAAGTAATATGCCCAAGTTCAAACAACAGGTAAGTGGTAGAACTGGGATTTAGAACCCAGGTCACCTGAGCACCTGGTCTGT
Organism: Tachyglossus aculeatus; assembly: GCF_015852505.1. Taxonomy (NCBI): domain Eukaryota; kingdom Metazoa; phylum Chordata; class Mammalia; order Monotremata; family Tachyglossidae; genus Tachyglossus; species Tachyglossus aculeatus. The sequence continues at coordinate 88,388,681 of NC_052067.1, forward strand.
GTTTTTCCTACTGGGCCATGCTACTTCCAGGTAGGGAAATTCTCTTGCACCCCGCATGGCTTAGTGGATAGAGCACAGGCCTGAGTCTCAGAAGTTTCAGGGTTCTAATCCTAGCTCCGCTGCTTGTCTGCTGTGTGACCTTTGGCAGGCCATTTCACTTCTCTGGGACTCGGTCCCTCATCTGTAAATTGAGGGTTAAGAGTGTGAGCTCCACCTGGGACAGGGACTGAATTCTTAGAACAGTACTTGGCATATAGTAAGCATTTAACAAATGCCATAATTATGAGTGTTCTGCACAGAGTAAGTGCTCAATAAATACAATTGAATTAATTTTATCCTCTCTTGCCTGAAGATCTAGAAAAAAGAACTCAGTCCACTCTAGCTTGCTATGACTGATTGGTTTGATGGCTTGATTCTTGGATGGACAGTGATCCAACAAAAGCATTTATTTACTGCTTGGGTGCAGAACACCATACTTGGGGAAGCCCTTTAGAATTAACGCATTTGATGCCTACCTTCAGGAATCTTACATTAATAAGATACTTTAGACTGTAAGCTTGCTGTGGGAAGGGGATGTGTCTGTCAACTGTGGGTTATTGTAGTCTCCAGAGTGCTTAGTACAGTGCTGTGCATATAGTAAGCACTCAACAAATACCATTGATGGATTTATATTTACTTTCATAATTGCCTCTATTGCACAATTGCTTCACTTCAATTTGAGGTGGAAATAAATTGTAAGCCATGGTCCCTGAACACGCCAGGGAGGAGAAGGAGCAAAGGGTGAGGACAGGAAAGAGAAGACGGTTCACTGAGACTGCCATGTCCAGGTGAGAAGGAGCAGAAGGAAGAGAAAGGATAACACATCAGGGACAATTGGGGAGACTAAGTCCTTGAGTGCCTATTGTATAAAGCCCTCTGGGGCACGGAACATCATCAATGTTAATCAATTGTATTTATTGAGCACTTACAGTGTGCAGAGCACTGTACTAAGCACTTGGGAGAGTACATGCTCCCTTCCAACAAGCTTATAGTATAGAGGGAGCATGTCAACCAACTCTGTTGTATTGCATTCTCCCAAGCATTTAGTACAGTTACCTGCACAAAGTAAATACCATTGATTGATTGATGGAGAGTAAGACAGACATGAGAAGCAGTTTCAAATAAATTAGTCAATCAATTGCATTTACTGAACACTTACTCTGCAGAGCACTTTACAAATTCCTTGGGAGAGTACAGTATAACAGTTGGTAGACACAGTCCCTGCCCAAATGCCTTTTTACCTTCCTTATCCTTCTCCCCTTTCCCTCCTCCATTATTTCCTTCTTCCTTTTTTCCTCCCCCTCCCCTTATTGCTTGGCTGGATTCTGATATGACCCCACAAAAGTCTCACCTTTATTTTAATATTACAAAAATTATTATGTTATTTTAATATTACAAAGTAGATCAATAATGCAAGTAATGTGACAAATCAGGAGAGACTATGTTTGGGCTTTGGTTAATACTTGACAGTGTTATATATGGTTTTTGAAGATTTTATGGGAATACACATTTCCAGCTGTAATTGTTTCCATTTTAAAAATTATACTGCTTTTCTACTATAGAGTGTTATATTGTTAAAATAAATTATCATTTTTAATTTGGAATTGCATATTATAAATTATTAAACACACAGATCTAGGCCATATTATGGAAATATCTACACTATGAGAATTGCCATTTAGAAAAATAAGAAAAATAGAAATATATAGAAAAATAAGCCTGCGAGGAAAGATAGGGAATAAATAAAAAGAGAACTAATGTGTCACCAGGATCTGAATTACAGTATCTTTGACTTTTTTTTAATGGAATTTGTTAAGTGCTTACTATGTGCCAGGCACTGTATTAGGAGCTGAAGTAGGTACAGTATAATCAACTTGGACACAGTCTATGTCCCACACTGACTTACAGACTTAATACCCATTTTATAAATGAGGTAATTGAGGCACAGAGAAGTTAAGTGACTTGCCCAAGGTCATACAGCAGACATGTGGCAGAGCAGGGATTAGAACCCAGGTCCTCTGATGCCCAAACCTGGACTCTTTCCATTATGCGACACTGCGCAATTCTGGTTTAAGATGAATTGTCTGGCTTCTTAGTTGAAAATGTCCTCAAGGGTGGTATAGCAAGGGAATATTTCAACCCATTCTTGAATCCTAAAATAAGTAGGACAGTGTAGCTATATGGTGTTCCTTTAGTTTCTTCAAATTAAGATTGACCTAGTTAAGACTTTCATTTGTTCTTCTCACTGTCAATTTGGTAAAGGGTCGGGAGGGAGCTTGTCTGGAATCTCTGTGATTTTCTTTCTAGATAAATGATTCCAGCTCTGATTATACCAAACGCTGTTGGTGAAAACAAGACTTTAATCCTTCTGCAGCATAAAGAAGCATGTTTTAAAGAGACAAAGGGCTGACAAGAAAATGCCACATCAATCAATGGTATTTAAGGAGAGCTTACTGTGTGCACAGCCCTGTACTAAGCACTTTGGAGAGTACAATATAATAGAGTTGGTAAACATGTTCCCTTCCCGCAAGGAATTTTCAGTCTAGAGTGGAAGGCAGCCATTAAAATACATTACAGATACGTACAAAAGTCCTGTGGGGTGAATAAAGTGTAAAAATCCAAGTGTAAGGTCAATACAGAAGGGGAAAGGGAGTAGTGGAAATGAGAGCTCAGTTGGGGGAGGCCTCTTGGTGGAGATGTGATTTTAATAAGGCTTTTATGGTGAGGAGAGAGATCATCTGTCAGATATAAAGGGGGAGGGAGCTCAGGGCTAGAGGCAGGATGTGAGCGAGGGGTCGTCATCAGTGAGTTGGTTGGGATTAAAGGAGCAAAGTGATGGTGCTAAATTGGAAGAAATCAACCAGATAGAAGAGGGCAAGGTGATTGGGTGCTTTAAAGCTGATGGTAAGGTATTTCTGTTTGATGTGGAGTTGGACGGGCAACCGCTGCAGGTTCTTGAGAAGCAGAGGAAAATGGGCAGAACAATCTGGGCAGCAGAGTGAAGCATGAACTGGAGTAGGGAGAGACAGGAGGCAGGAAGATCACCAAGGGGGCTGATGCAATATTCAAAGCAAAATAGGATAAGGTCTTGGATCAATGTGGTAGTAGTTTGGATGGAGAGGAAATGACAGATTTTAGCGATGTAGTGAAGGTTGAACCAACAGGACTTGTTCACAGATTGAATATGTAGTTGAACGAGCTTTACAGTCTATAGCATTTGATATTCATGCCATGCTCAGCCCCACAGTACTTATATATATAAGCTCATTTTGAGCAGGGAATGTGTCTGCCAACTCTGTTACATTGCACTCATCCAAGTGCTCAGGACAGTGTTCCACATACAGTAAGCACTCCATAAATACCATTGATTGATTGATTGGGAATCAGAGTTGCCTAGTGGAAAGACCCTGGGCCTGGAAGTCAGAGGACCTGGGTTCTAATCCCAGCTCTGCCAACTGCTGTGTGACCTTGGGCAAATCACTTAACTTCTCTGTGACTCAGTTTCCTCAATTGTAAAAGGGGGATTAACTACCTGTTCTCCCTCCTACTTAGACTGAAAGCCCCATGAGGGACAGCAACTGGGTTCCACTTTTAACTTGTACCTACCCTAGTGCTTAGAACAGTGTTTTACACATAGTAAGCACTTAACATACCATAAATAAAAGAAGAAAGAAGAAAAACATTGATATCCAAAATGAATTTTAATGTCTAATTTCCCCTCTAGATGTAAGTTCCTTCTGGTCAGGGAATGTATATACCAATTCTGTGGTACAGTATTCTCCCAAGTGCTTAGTACAGTGCTCTACACACAGTGAGCACTCAGACTGTAAACTCGTTGTGTTCAAGGAATGTGTCTATTTATTGTTGTACTCTTCCAAGCATTTGGTACAGTGCTCTGCATACAGTGAGTGCTCAATAAGTACAACAGTGAATGAATAAGTACCATTGATAGATATACTCTGTCACTTGACTGCTGAGTGACCTTGGACAAGTCACTTAACTTCTCTGGGCCTCAGTTACCTCATCTGTAAAATAAGGATTAAAAGTGTGAGCCCCATGTGGGACAACGCAATTACCCTGTATCTACCCCAGCACTTAGAACACTGCTTGGCACATAGTAAGCGCTTAACAAATACCATAATTATTATTATTCTTCTACCTGTAATATGTTTAGTGTCCATCTCTCCGGCTAGATGTAAGCTCCTTCAGGACGGAGGTCAAGTCTCCTATTCGTTGAATAGTATTTATTGAACACTTCCTGTGTGTCCTAAACTCCCAATATAGTGCTCAACACACAATAGGTGTTCAACGCATACAATTAATTAACTGAGTTAGCTTTGAAGACAAAACCTCACAACCACCATCAAAAACCTACTTCACAAGAAGCACCACTGTATCCAGGAGGACACTGGCATAGTTCCACAGCACTGGCAATGTCTCCATCTGTGGGATAAGGAACTGCTGATTCAAGGTGAACAGACTTTAACCTGTGAAAAAGGGGAGGAAAAAATATGTTAAAAAGGGGTGACCATCAGTGACTTTAAAAACCAGCATCAGTGAAAAAGGCATCATAGCTTTTTTTGGTTCTCTTTTCTTACAGTCATATGAAAGTAGGGAAGCAACATGGCCTAGTGGATAGAGGATAGAGGACCAGCCTGGGAGTCAGAAGGACCTGAGTTCTAATCCTCACTCCTCCACTTGATAGCTGTGTGACCTTGGACAAGTCATTTCTCTTCTCTGTCCCTCAGTTACCTCATCTATATAAATAGGGATTAAGACTGTGAGTCCCATGTGGGACAGGGACTGTGTCTGTCCCAATTTGCTTGTGTCCACCCCAGCACTTAGTACAGTGCCTGGCACATAGTAAGCACTTAAATACCACAATTGCTATCATTATTATTATCATTACTACTAAGATGAGGAAATTTCCTTTCTTGGGAAGACAGCATGGCCAACACAAAACAATATAGGACTGGGAATCAGGAGAGCTGAGTTCTAGGCCTCTCTCTGCCACTGGCCTGCTGAGCAACTTATGACATGTCACTCATACCCTACCCAGGTGAGAGTATTATGCCAGATGCTTGGGGGACATAGATGATAAGTATAAAATCCTTGGCTTTCATGTCAAATTGGGAAGACAAGTAGATACAAGTTGGTGAATATATTAATAGAATGTGAAAATAGATATGAAAAATAAACACAGATGCATAAATAAATTAATACAAAATGACACATCAACAGGGGCATAAGATTGCTGAGGTGGCCTGAGGGGTAAGGATCATGATGATGTGGCGGATTTATCAAGGAATATTTCCTGGAGGAAGAAACATTGTAGATGGACTTTGAAGAAGGGGAAGGAAGGATGATGTATGAGCAACGGTTTGGAGGCAGACTTGACAGTGGAAGATCTTTAGAAAATCACAGGAAGTACATATTCTACCTCAGAAAATTCCCCAGAGGATTTCATTTCCTCTCCATACAAACTGCCTCTATGCTAATCCAAGCACTTTTCATATCCTGCCTTGACTACTGCATCAGCCTCCTCACTGACCTCCTTTTCTCTTAATTTTTCCCACTCCAGTTCTTACTTCACTCTGCTCCCTGGATCATTTTTCTAATTTCTCCATTTCTCCAAAACTTCCAATCACTTTTGTATCAAACAGAAACTTCTTACTATTGACTTTAAAGCACTCAATTAGCTCTCCCCCTCCTTCCTTATCTCTCTCATTTCTTATTACATTCCAGCCTACACACTTCATTCCTCCAGTGCCGACCGATTTACCGTACCTTGATCTCATCTAAATCTCGTGGTCAACCACTTTTCCATGTCCTCCTTCTGACAAGAATGCCTACCTGCTCCATAAATGACACACCATTAACTCCCCACCTTCAAAGTCTCATTAAAATATCATTTCCCAAAAGAGGCCTTCATCAACTAAGCCCTAACTTCCCATAATCTCTCTCTCTTCTACATCACCCTTAATCACTTGATATCCACCCCACCCTTAGCCCCATAGCACTTAGTACATTTATATAACGTGTTATAAAGTCTTCTTCCCCTTTAGTGTGTAAACTACTGCAGGGCAGGGGACATGTCTCCCAATTCTGTGGTACTGTGCTCTCCAACCTCTAAATACAGTTTTCTGCAAACAGTAAGTGTGCAATAAACACCACTGACTGGTATACTGTATTACGTTCTCCTATCTGCAATTTAAGGTATTGTTCATCTTTCCTACTAGACTGTGAGCACCATCAGGGCAGAGGACAAGTCTACTAATTCTATTGCTCTCCCTGTCCATTGAGAACTCCTCAAGGGGAAATGGTCTTGAATTCAAGTGGGAGAAATTGTAGTTGTATATGCAGAAAGACTTCTGGACTGCTTAGAGAGGGAAATAAAATGTTAGAAACACAAACCAGAGCAGTTATGATTCTCCATTCCCATCTATCTTGGATGGTTTACTACTGATTCACCTGGAAACATGAAGGCTGATCTAAATCAACTTTTGAGATCCCTTTAAGCTCTAGAGTTTTACAAGAATCTGTGATTTTTTTTTGGCCCAGAAACGATGAGCAAATGGTAATTAGAGAAACAAAATTAGAAGCCTAGAAACCAAAGCAACACACAAAAAAATCAAATAGCTTTAGAAAGAAGACCCATCAACCCAAATATTACTAATGAACTGCCAAATTTCATTAGTTTATTGAATAGCAGCTGTTCCTTCCCTCAACTCATGTAACCATTTCAGAGTCATTTCTCCACCCAAACATCTCACTTAATAATATTCTGCATTTACATTCACAAAGTATTACCAACGTTCATTAGTTTCTGTTGTTTGCTAAATGGGCTTTTAATGTGTTTAGCAGTTTTAAGTGTTAATCAGTCTCTCAGAAGAATGCTGCCATAGATTTTTTTTTTGCCCTCTCATTGTGGTCATTTCCAATCCTCAATACCATTCTGGATTTATTTAAATAAATAACACTTGTACGAGAGAGACAGATTTGGGAGAGTAAAGAATTCTGAGAAATTTGTCCACTGAAACAAGTACGTCTGCTGACTATTACTGCCTCTTGAGTATTACTTCTAAACACAAGCAAGATTAATCAGAAGCAGGTCCGAGCAGATGGGATACGATCAGCATATTCTCTGCCACAGAATCGGGGCAAAACAGATGGGATACAATCAGTGTATTCTCTACCACAGAAATGGGGCGGAGCAGATGGGATGTGATTAGCGTATTCTCTGGCATGGACAAAGGAGAGAGTTGATCGGGAAATGACGAGTGTATTCTGCCACAGGTCTGGTTCTGATGGTAAGGCTGCTGTCCAAAGAATCAAAAACTGAAGAATTGGTTTCTTAAAAAATAAACAGCAGTGTAACAATACATGATGATCTAGTTTCTCACCTTTTTCATATGGCAAATCATTTTGATTTCTATTTGAGAATAACAATTTTTTAAAACTATCTTTTTCCAGTGTTTCCTTCCTTGCTACTGTACACTTTTTGGGTGTCTAATTTGAAACATGTCCCTGTGCATTTTTCTAGTATGAGTCAGAAAGCATGTTTATGTAAAATTTGTAAAGAAATTTTCAACTGTTCTAAAGACTAAGTTGGGAATTTTGAAAAAGACGAGATTGAAAGGGACACATATGTTCGGTCATGTATATGAAGATTTGATAGGATACTGCAATTTATTTCTACCCAGGTATATATCCTCTTAGACCAAGCTCCCTTGAAAACCCAAATGAGCCTTCAGAATTGTTGCAAACTCTTATTTGAATGTCATCTTTGATATTATTCCTTTCAGCAAGTGCGGAAGGAAGAACTATTTCTCATATAATACAATGCAGATTCTGCAGAATGGAGACAAGATTGGTTCTCTTTTTAGCCTCTCATCTCAGAATCAGGGTTTAAGAAAATTGCCCACCTACTCTGCCAACAACTTGAACGGCTTGCCTCTTGGGGCCTTCATAGTTCCTGTAGGTCTGTGTTAGTCATGGGTATTTTTGGTCTGTGTAGCCCTTCATTCAGTGTTTGCACAAAACACTGGGCTAGTCACAAGGGAAGGGAGCAAGGACGATAATTCAGACAGTCTCTAGCCCATCAGAGAGCTCATGGTCAAATAACTAAGAAGTAGTGTGGCCTAGTGGAAAAAGCATGGGCCTGGGAGTTGGAGGACCTGGGCTCTAATCCTAGTTCTGCCAACTGTCTGTTGTGTGACCTTGCACAAGTCACTTAACTTCTCTGTGCCTCAGTTACCTAAGCTGTAAAATGGGGATTAAGACTGTGAGTCCTGTGTGGGACATGGAGTGTGTCCAACCTGATGATCTTCTATCTATCTCAGAGTGTAGTATAGTGTCTGACACAGTGGAAATGCTTAACAAAATACCATTAAAAATACAGAAATGGGAGGAATGGAGAAGGACAAATGAGGAAGGATTGAAGGACCCATATCAACAGGGCTGCTGCTGCTCTGCCCTATCTCACAAGCCCTTAGCTTGGCTTTGTCCTCCACTCATCTCTCTTATTCCACCCACATATTCAATCTGCCACCAAATCCTGTATGTTTTACCTTCACAGCATTGCAAGGGCACAAAATCCACCCTTTCCCCTCCATCCAAATTGCTACCATGCTAAACCAAGCACTTATCCTCTCCTGGCTTGACTACTGCATCTGCCTCCTTGCTGACTTGCAGGACTCCCAGACTCCTCTTTCTTCAGTCCACACTTCACTTGGTGGCATGGATCACTTATCAGCAAAAACATTGAGTCCACGTCTCTCCACTCCTCAAGAACCTCCAATGGCTGCTCCTCCACCTCCATATCAAACAGAAATGCCATAGCATTGACTTTAAAGCACTTAACTTTCCCCATCCAACCTCACCTCACTAATCTACTACAGCCCAACCTGCGCACCCTGCTTCTCTAGCGCCCAGTTTATTCATTGTGCTCTGATCTCATCTATCTCCTTGCCAACCCTTTTCCCATGTCCTCTCCTTAGCCTGGAACTCCCTCCCCGTCCAAATACACCAGATCATCACTTTCTCCACCTTCAAATGATTATTAAGGTCACATCTTTTCTAAGAGGGCTTCCCTGATTAAGCCTTCTTTTCTCTGGCTCACTCTTCATTCTGCATCATCTACGTGCTTGGTTCTGTGACCTTTGGACATTTGATCTTTGTCCCACCCCTAACCCCACAGCATTTATGTGTATATCTTTAAATTATAGATTATATACTACTTATTATTTACTCATATTAATGTCTGTCTCCCCCTCTAGACTGGAAGGTCATTATGGACAGGGAACATGTCTGCTAATTCCGTCGTACTCCCCAAAGCACTTAGTACAGTACTCTGTATGTAGTAAGCCCTCCATAAATACCATTGGTTGATTTTAAAATGAGGAGAAGCAAGGGCACATGTAGACTGTAAGCTTCTTCTGGGTAGAAAATGTGTCTACTAACCCATATTGTACTCTCCAAAGTACTCAACTCAGTGCTCAATAACTAAGATCGATTGATTGATAATGCAAGGAGGAGTGGGTGCATAATCCTGGTATAACTATGTGAAATAGATTTAGTAGATCTATGAATGCTTGTGAGAAAGAGTATGTATGGGTAATGTTTCCAATTATCTTTGAAGTTGGATGCCCAGTTGTGACACCAGATAGCAATTGACAGTAGGGGTATGCACTCTTTGGGCTCCATGCTAGTATACCCCATGACTGACCCAGTAATTTGCTAATGTCATCCTAGACTCCTTTTGGCCTACCATCCATCCTTTTGGCACCATTAAAAATCACAGGAAGCCTGCACCCCTAAAGGCTGGTTATTGGATCACACTACCATGCCTTCTGGTCATAAACAGCTATTCAGGAATTACTTTGTTAAGGGTTTCAGTAGCAACAGTCACTTGACGCCAAAAATTTTATAGTAGTCCCAGGAATCAACTGCCTATTCCCTTCTGGGTTTGGTTTCTAACATAATTACCTCTCTTTAGCTAATGCCAGTCATCCTTACAATGGGAAAAGCATTCCCAAACCCTACCCTGGTAGTTGATTGTGCTGATTTCCAGGCTTTTTGTCCAACACCATCCTCTTCCCAATCAGATGCCTCATGGGGGCCATTCTCTCATCACTGCTCTGGGCTTCCCTCAACTCTTTGCCTCAAATCCTCCCCTGCAACTGTTTGTGGTCCAGCTGATACAATCAGCTGAGTGGTTGTATGCCAAACAGCTACCCACTTGGAAGACTGCCTGAGGAGTAAGCAGATTCCCTGTTCTAGAAATCCCTGGGTTATGGCTGAGTTTGAATTGTCACTGAATGAAAGTATTCAAGGGGGCAGGGAGGGAAGAGGGGGAAAGGGGGAAGAGAGAGAGAGAGAGAGAGAGAGAGAGAGAGAGAGAGACTAAGAGGATGGGCAAGTGGTTATATGTGATTTGCTGGGGATTTTTTTTTCCATTCTGAAGGATCAAATCTAAGAGTCTCACCCTCTAGACTGTGAACCCAATATAGTCAAGGAACATGTCTGCTAATTCTATACAGTGTACTCCCCCAAGTGCTTAATGTAGGGCTCAGCACATACTAAATGCTCAATAAATATCATTGATTACAGGCAAGATCATCATTTGGGAACAATGTTGTAAATAAGCATTAGCTGCAACACACATTATTCTGTACTGAACTGAAAAAAAAATTCAGATTTTAGCTTCCTCCAAGTGAGGAAATACGATTTCTTAGAACAAAGTATATTTCAAAAACAGCAGTGTCTTTAGTCTTTGTTTCTTCAATTTCCAGGACATGCCTCATCTCACTCAACATTTGAAGGAATCACTCGGGTGGAGGTCACAGTACCCTGTTTGGAGGATGGGCTTGAAACACTAACCATATGAAATCACTCTTTTAGTCTATTCAATTCAGAAAACCACTCCAATTCCACTCAAAATGACAAGTAAGTTTTCTTCTTTGAAACCAGCAGCTAACCTCAAATGGCAAAGCTGCAGGAGTCCAGAGAGAGCCAGGCACTGGGGAACAACTATCTCAAATCCAGGGTCAAAAGGCAGTGCATTTACGGAAGACAGGGAATTTATAGAAAAAAGGCAGGAGCCATGGTAAAAGCACAGACCTCTGCTCCTCCACTCCTATGAGGAAAGTCACCCTTTTCTAGTCAATAAGAGAATGAAGCAAGAGCCTGGGAGTCATAGGATGTAGTTTATAATCCCTGTTCTCCCACGTGTGCACTGTGTGACCTTGGGCAAATCACTTCTCTTCTCTGTGCCTCAGTTACCGCATGTGTAAAGTGGGGATTAAGACTGGGAGCCCCATGTGGGACAGAGATTGTGTCCAACCTGATTAGCTTGTATCTACCTCAGAGCTTATAACAATGCTTGACATATAGTACTTATTGAATACCATTATTATTATTAATAATAACCACCCTCTGGGCATGGAGCAGCAATGACATGATCCCATGGTTACGGTCACTCTTTCATTCATTTATTCATTCAATCATATTTATTGAGCACTTACTGTGTGCAGAGCACTGTACTAAGTGCTTGGGAAGTACAAGTTGGCAACATATACAGACGGTCCCTACCCAACAGTGGGCTCACAGTCTAGAAGGGGGAGACAGACAACAAAACAAAACATATTAACAAAATAAAATAAATAGAATAGTAAATATGTACAAGTAAAATGAATAGAATAATAAATCTGTACAAACATATATATAGGTGCTGTGGGGAGGGGAAGGAGGTAGGGCGGGGGGGATAAGGGGGGGAGAGGAAGGAGGGAGCTCAGTCTGGGAAGGCCTCCTGAAGGAGGTGAGCTCTCAGTAGGGCTTTGAAGGGAGGAAGAAAGCTAGCTTGGCGGATGTGTGGAGGGAGGGCATTCCAGGCCAGGGGGAGGACGTGGGCCGGGGGTCGACAGCGGGACAGGTGAGAATGAGGCACAGTGAGGAGGTTAGCGGCTAGAGGTTACATACCCTTCCTACCTATTTGCTCGTTGTATTCATGCCCCAGCAGGACCTTGACTGGTAAGGACAAGAGAGTGCACAAACCACTACCACTACAATTAATTCCATAACAGTTCTTGGTTCTGAAGTTTCAGGACTGCAGCTAATGTATCTTTCTTGATAAGAGATATGAACACTAATTGTGAGACACTGTGCTGAAAACCTGGATTGTTATAGGATAATTAGATCAGATGCAATTTTTGTCTCAAGTGGAACTCAAAATTTAAGTATGGAGAGCAGGCACCTTTTCCCTATTTTACAGATGAGGAAACTGAAGAACAAAGGGATTACATGACTTTCCAGGGTCACAGATCAACAATGGCAGAGCTGTTAATAGAACCCAGGTTTCAAATCCTCCAGTCCCAGAATCCTTACAATAGGCCAAACAACACACTTCTTATCTTCTATTTGAGAAAAATGGGCTAACAACCCCTGAGGTCAGTCAGTCATATTTATTGAGCACTTACTGTGTGCAGAGCACCATACTAAGCACTTGGGAGAGTACAATGTAACCATAAACAGACAGATTCCCTGCCCAAAATGAGCTTACAGTCTAGAGGGGGAGATAGACATTAATGTAAAGAAATAAATTTCAGAGATGTATGTAAGTGCTGTGGGGTTGGGATGGGGGAATGAAAACAGGGAGCAAGTCAGGGTGATGCAGAAGGGAGTGGGAGAAGAGGAAAGGAGGGCTTAGTCAGGGAAGGCTTCTTGGAGACCTTCCAAGTGACTCTCATGGAGTCAGTGACAGATTTCTGGTTTACACTGTTCTTGAAATGAGTAGGGACAGAAAGTATATCAGGTGGGAAATATTGCCAGCATTTGTGTTTTGCTCAGCTTCCAGGTAAACCAGGTACCCAGACCAGCTGGTCCTTGGAATGTTATGAGCTGGTCCTTTCACTACATCATTAGATAAGTGTTCAGGTGAAAGCAGCAGCCACCTGCTTTTTCCCTCTGCTTCCCTTCCCCTTCCCCCTTTTTGCCTTCCTTCTCCTCCTCCTCCTCCCAAGGAGGGGCCTCCTCTCACAGAGACCAATCCAGTCTCAGACCACAGGCATGCTAACCCTCTTTGACACCACAGATCTTTGGATTCTGGCACCAGTTTCAAACCCAGTCAGGAGCCCATTGTGCCAGACAAATTGGAGTCAACTTGACTGATGTTTTACAAACACGAACCTGGCTGATGGGGAATAAATAAAACATAATTGTATTCCTGAATCACGGATCCATGCTGATTTTCTGATCTCCTGAAGTGGAGGGGGGAGGAAAAGGGGTTTCAATATCTGACATTCATTTGCCCAGATTGAAACTCTGTGCTCTAAGGTAATGCAAGCTGAACAAAGCTGCCACATACCTGGGTTTACTGCTGCGATGGCTCCTATAGCGATCCTCTATGAACATGTCATTCACTTAATGGGGAGACTTCAAACGAAACCAGTGATTTTAAGAAGTGGAGACAGTGGAATTATCTGACATAAATCAGGAAGGAAAGGCTTTGGACGAGCTAGTCTTAGATGGAACACTGACAAAAAAACCCAACCCCTAGTCACATTTTGTCGATTTGGTTGTCAGTCATTTTGAAAGCTAGAGTGTTCCTCTCTGCACTGTTTAAAAAGCATGACATTCTCTATTGGCTAAATGTGGGGAAAAGCCATAATTAATTTGTGGGTTCTGCTTTTTGTCTTCATGTCATTTCTAGAATTTCACATAGAATTGCCTATGTGAAAGGATATTATTCTTTGGCAGTAGTCTTGTTTATGGCTCTACAAGTTCCTCCTTGGAGAGATGATGACTCCATTTAGTTGGAATATTACAAAGTAAAGGTAAAGCAGGTGGTGGAGGAAAAGGAGAGAAAGAGGAAGAAAAATCTGTTGAAGAGGAATAAGTACTGTAACATTAGTAAAGGAATCAATCAATCAATCAATCATATTTATTGAGCACTTACTGTGTGCAGAGCACTGTACTAAGTGCTTGGGAAGTACAAGTTGGCAACATATAGAGACAGTCCCTACCCAACAGTGGGCTCACAGTCTAGAAGGGGGAGACAGAGAACAAAACCAAACATATTAACAAAATAAAATAAATAGAATAGATATGTACAAATAAAATAAATAAATAAGTAGAGTAATAAATATGTACAAACATATATACATATATACAGGTGCTGTGGGGAAGGGAAGGAGGTAAGGCAGGGGATGAAGGGGGGAGGAGGGGGAGAAGAAGGAGGGGGCTTAGTCTGGGAAGGCCTCCTGGAGGAGGTGAGCTCTCAGTAGGGCCTTGAAGGGAGGAAGAGAGCCAGCCTGGAGGACGTGTGGAGGGAGGGCATTCCAGGCCAGGGGGATGACGTGGGCCGGGGGTCGATGGCGGGACAGGTGAGAACAAGGCACGGTGAGGAGATTAGCGGCAGAGGAGTGGAGGGTGCGGGCTGGGCTGTAGAAGGAGAGAAGGGAGGTGAGGTAGGAGGGGACGAGGTGATGGACAGCCTTGAAGCCCAGGGTGAGGAGTTTCTGCCTGATGCGTAGGTTGATTGGTAGCCACTGGAGATTTTTGAGGAATCAGATAAAATACTAGTACAACTACTACTACTAATAATGATGGTAGCATTTGTTAAGCATTTAGCATGTACCAAGCACTGTTCTAAATACTGAGGGGATACAAGGTAATCAGGTTGTCCCACATGGGGCTCACACTTTTAATCTTCATTTTACAGATGAGGTAACTGAGGTACATAGAAGTTAAGTGACTTGCCCAAGGTCACACAGCAGACAAGTGGCAGAGCTGGCATTAGAACCCATGACCTCTGACTCTCAAGCCCGGGCTCTTTCCACTAAGTCACAATGACTACTACTACTACTACTACTACTACTAACAACAATTATATTATTTGTTAAGCACTTATGTACCAAGAAATGTTACAACTGCTGGGGTAGATATGAAATAATCATATTGGATAGAGTCCCTGTCCTACACAGGGCTCATAATGTAAGGGGGAAGGAGAAGAGATATCTTAACCCCATTTTTACAGATGAGGGACCTGAGGCACAGAGAAGTTTAGGACTTTCCCAAGGTCACACAGCAGGCAAGGAGAAAAATTGGCATTAGAACCCAGGTCTTCTGACTCTCAGTCCAGTGTGTTCTTTCCACTAGTCTATGCTGCTTGCTCCAGAACAAAGATTTATTGGCTAGTGAGAGATTCTAGCAGAAGGTTAGCATTAATTTAAAATATTTCTTCAATATTAGCATGGCATGGTAGAAATAGGATGATTCTGGGAGTTGAGGCTTGGGTTCTAGTTCCAGCTTTACCACCGCCTGCTCTGTGAATTTAGACAAATTACTGAACCTCTCTGCGTCACAGCTTCCTCCTTTGTAAAATGAGGATCAATCAATCAATTTATTTAGTGCTTCTATGTGCAGAGCACTGTACTAAGCATTTGGGAGAGTATAATAAAATAGTATAATAATAATAATAATAACAATGGCATTTGGTAAGCACTTACTGTGTGCCAGGCATTGTTCTAAGCACCAGGGTGGATACAAGCAAATAAGTTTGGACAAGGTCCCTGACCCACGTGGGGCTCACAGTCTCAATCTCCATTTTGCAGATGAGATCACTGAGGCATAGAGAGGTGAAGTGACTTACTCAAGGTCACACAGCAGACAAGTGGCAGAGCTGACATTAGAACCCATGTCATCCAGACTCCTGCAGAATTAGCAGACATTCCATGCCCATAATGAGATTACTGTTTACAGGGGGAGACAGACATTAATAAGAAGGGGATAATAATGCCAGTCTCCCTATATCACAGGGTGTTGTGGAGCAAAAAGACAATAGTGCTAATGTAAAAGTGCTCTAGAAAAATAAAATGTGTTATACATATTCAAGGTATAGAGTTTAAGCTCCTTGTGGGCTGGGAACATGTCTACCAACTCAATTATACTGTATTCTCTCAAGTGCTCAGTATAATGCTCTGCACACAATAACTGCTCAAAATATATTGATATATTATCAATCAATAATCAATTGATTGGTTATTATTGAAGGTTCAGGAAAATAGGTAATTACAATGTGGTGGAAATTTTAAATTATGTTCAAAAATAGTATCACTAAAAAAATGGAAGTTGAGGTGTAAGAAATCAATCAATCAATCAATCAATTGTATTTATTGAGCACTTACTGTGTGCAGGGCACTGTACTAGGCGCTTGGGAAGTACAAGTCGGCAACCCACAACACAGAAAATAATGACCACACATAAATTCTGGGAAAACAAAATTCACAGGGATTTTAATGTGAAGCAGAATCACTCTCTGTAGGGCTAGACATGGAATTTCAGAATGGGATTTATTAGCTATAAAACCTGAGGAGAGAATTCTATCTTTCTAACCACAGAAAGAGAGAGGAAGTCACCCCTGAAGAATAGCAGTTTTGCCTACTAGAAGAGCACTTTGGTCTGGGAGTGAAAGGGTCTGGGATCTAATTTCTGCTCTGCCACTTGCCTGATGTGTGACCTTGGACAAGTAGCTTAACTTCTCTGTGCTTCAGGATCCTCATCAGTAAAACGGGTATGTCTCCCTTTAACTTAGACCCTGAGACCTATGTGGAATGGGCACTGAATCTTACTTGGTTATCTTCTGTCTATGCCAGGGCTCGGTTAAATGAAAGTACTTAACAAGTACCACATACTATTATTATTGTTATTATTACTGTTATTCGTTTTATGAAAGAGCACACAACAGCTGCCTTAGTCACGGAAATGCACCTATACAGTCATTCACCTTTCATGATGTGTAATTCACAATTTTGAGTGGGTGGAAACCGCAGATTGAAACCAGCAGCCTCTAAAATTCATATTTTAGTTTACTTTTTATCATCAGTAGCCTTCCAGATGTTTTCTCTGCCATAAAATTTAAATAACAGTGGTTTCCCACTTATTAATGACTGTAAGCTTTCTGAGGGCAGGGATGAGGTTTAACTATATTATACTCTCCAGAATGCCTAGTATAGTGCTTTGCACAAAGTAAATGCTCAAGATATACAACTGATTGATTGGTTGTGGCAACTGAACACTTGGTCATTTCAAGGTGTGATTTTTATATAAATTAAGAAGCCTCTAACTGATTGATGTGAAAAACTGAGAAAGTGTAAAATTATTTAGCTTAGTGCAAAGCACTGTTCTAAGCACTAGGGAGGTTACAAGGTGATCAGGTTGTCCCACATGGGGCTCACAGTCATAATCCCCATTTTACAGATGAGGTAACTGAGGCACAGATAAGTTAAGAGACTTGCCCAAAATCACACAGCTGACAATTGGTGGAGCTGGAATTTGAACCCATGACCTCTGACTCCAAAGCCATGCTCTTTCCCCTGAGCCACACTGCTTCTCACATAATAGAAGCAGAGGCTTCTGCTTGGGCTGCGGGAAGGGTGGAAACAGTGTTACAAGTGAGTCTGATCATGACAGAACCTGTTTCTGTGAAATCCCCAGATTGGCCATTGTGGTTTAAAAAATATTCCGGGGTGGCAGTCTGCCGCAAACCCCATCCCCCTCTGATTCCCAGTGGCTAGAGCCGGAAGCCAGAAGATGGGTGGGTTGGAAGTGACCCTCTCCCCAACCTCACAAAGCCCACTCACCTCTGCTGTCAATAGAAATGAGGCTTCAAGGGGGATCTGGGAAGATGGGGGTTGGCAATGGAAGGGGTATAGGAAGATCTGTTGGGAGGGAGCACTGTTGGTGGAGGTAATGGGAGACTAAGATGCTAGCAGCTTGGCTCACTGGAAAGAGCCCGGGCCTTGGAGTCAGAGGTCATGGGTTCAAATTCCGCCTCTGCCAATTGTCAGCTGTGTGACTTTGGGCAAGTCACTTCACTTCTCTGGCCCTCAGTGACCTCATCTGTAAAATGGGGATTAAGACTATGAGCCCCCCACGGAACTTGATCACCTTGTAACCTCCCCAGCACATAGAACAGTGCTTTGCACATAGTAAACACTTAATACATGCCATCATTGTTATTATTATTATTCATTCATTCAATCATATTTATTGAGCACTTACTGTGTGCAGAGCATTATACTAAATGCTTAGGAGAGTACAATACAACAATAAACAGACACAATCCCTGTATACAATGAGTTTATAGTCTAGAGCTTTCCTGGCATAAAGGTGGTAGCCCACTATTTCCACTTTTTCTTCCTCCTCCCACACTACCCACTGTCCACCGCCACATCACCAAAACCTGCCGGTCTCAGCTCTGCAACATTGCCAAGATTCGCCCTTTCCTCTCCATCCATATCGCTACCCTGCTCGTTCAAGCTCTCATCCTATCCCGTCTGGACTACTGTATCAGCCTTCTCTCTGATCTCCCATCCTCGTGTCTCTCCCCACTTCAATCCATACTTCATGCTGCTGCCCGGATTGTCTTTGTCCAGAAACGCTCTGGGCATGTTACTCCCCTCCTCAGAAATCTCCAGTGGCTACCAATCAATCTGCGCATCAGGCAGAAACTCCTCACCCTGGGCTTCAAGGCTCTCCATCACCTTGCCCCCTCCTACCTCACCTCCCTTCTCTCCTTCTACAGCCCACCCCACACCCTCCGCTCCTCTGCTGCTAATCTCCTCACCGTACCTCGTTCTCGCCTGTCCCGCCATCGACTCCCGGCCCACGTCCTCCCCCGGGCCTGGAATGCCCTCCCTCTGCCCCTCCGCCAAGCTAGCTCTCTTCCTCCCTTCAAGGCCCTACAGAGAGCTCACCTACTCCAGGAGGCCTTCCCAGACTGAGCCCCTTCCTTCCTCTCCCCCTCATCCCCCTCTCCATCCCCCCATTTTACCTCCTTCCCTTCCCCACAGCACCTGTATATATGTTTGTACATATTTATTACTCTATTTATTTATTTATTTATTTTACTTGTACATATCTATTCTATTTATTTTATTTTGTTAGTATGTTTGGTTTTGTTCTCTGTCTCCCCCCTTTAGACTGTGAGCCCACTATTGGGTAGGGACTGTATGTGTTGCCAACTTGTACTTCCCAAGCGCTTAGTACAGTACTCTGCACACAGTAAGCGCTCAATAAATACGATTGATGATGATGATGATGATCTGGGGGTGTTTGTGGCCAAAGTCAGTGGATAAGATGAGGATCGGCCCATCCCTACATCCTCAGTGTTCCCTGAACTGCAGGGCCGTGCTCCCACGAGGCTGTGGGAAGACCTGCTTCACTGGGGGCATGGAGGAAAGACAATGGACTCTTTGTGGGGGCCTCTAGGCCCTTAACATATATGACATCAAGGGGAATTTCAGTTACAATTGTTTCACCTCTGGGCAAAAGTTGGAGCAGAAACAAAAGGGAGAGGAGAAGGGAAGGAGAACAGAGCAGCAGGATAGAGGAGGAAGGAACCAGGGAAGCAGGGAGACTGAGATCTTAGAGCCTGGAATCATGGCAGCTAAGAGAGAATGAACAGCAAAGCCGACCCCTCCAGAGAGTTGAACTGCAGAAAGGGCAGAGGTGGGGCAGCAGAGGTGAAACTGAACACATTTCTAATCACAACGCCAGTGACCCAGTCACACAGCATGATATGATGATATCACCGGCTGGGCATCCAGACAGGTTCTCCCCACATAGTGGAGACATTTTTAAAGGGTAGTTCATATTACGGAAATGAAATTCTTTATGAACCATAAGAAAAACCAGGGATCATCATCAATCCTAACCCCTGTAAACTGGATCTTAGTTAAAATAACAAAAACAAACAAACAAAAATCTCCTCCATTTTCAGGCCAAACTAAGCCCGTGCTAAAAGTTTGTCACAATTCAAAATGCTTAACGGGAAACATGTTTGTGATGCCCATCAGTTTAAGATTCCGCACGAAAGCAGGGGAAGCGGCATCAAAGCAAGCTTCTTGCTTTTACCTGAAGATGGCATCCATCCCAAAGCTGTATGTGGCCTGAATGAGGAGCCGCTTTATATTCACGAGGACCATCATGAATTCTTTTCTGCTGATTGGGGAAGCACTGTTGTGCATAGTGAATGATTCGGGTTGAAGCAGCACCACATTAGTGTGCTCTTCAGATGGCTGTAAGTGCATCCCCTCCTGGGTCGAGCTGATTCGCAGGCCACTTCCCTAGAGAAATACACGAGGGAGGAGAGAAGCTCAAGTAAAATGGATAAACAAGTAATGACTCTGCATCGGAAGGAAAGTTTAGAACTGGGACCGCCCGATTCAAACCACCACCTAGAAAATTGATATGGTTGGCCTGACCACTCACTTGATAGGAAGAGCGGCTTCAGAAATAAGCAAATAGAAAAGGAGGTAGAAAAATTTACAGATGATATTTTTTAAATAACCTTTCCTCCATGACAGCCCAGGGAAATTCAAGAAAACCCCAAGAATTTAATATTCTCAGCTTGCTAATGGCTCTGCAGTGTGTCTTACTTCAATCAACCAATCTATTTCACTTAGATTTTTTTCCTGCTGGATCTGTCCTGTCATATTATACTGTCAGTAATAAATCAAATGAGCATGTTTCTTTCAAAGAGCCTTAGTTATCACAGGAATCCAGGGAAAAATTCCCACTTCATTCCATTTATTAAATATGGCCATTTGATAGCAAAGCAGTACTCACTGCTTAACTACCTGATGATTTTGCAAAGTGGGGAAGCTAGCCAATGAAGCCAAGGCCTCTAGTGTGCCCAGACCTGACTGGATCCTCCCAATGACTGAAGTTTTCATAAGTATGTGAAGCTCAAAAAAATTGGGGGGAGCTGGCTGCATGGATAACCCGACAACTCAGCTGCCTTTCTTTCACTTTCCTCTTACTCTTCCTGTTCCTTTGCCTTCTGATGAATAGAAAATATATAAACTCCCAATGGTTCTGCAATGTTGGGGCTGTCTGTACAACTTAAGGAGGTGGGAGAAAGGATGGCCAGTTTTTGAGGCAAGCCAATGCTACCACAGAAATTTTCCTGAGTAATAATAATAATAATAATTGTTGTATTAAGTGCTTATTATGTGCCAAGCTCTGTTCTTAGGTCTGGGGTAGATACAAGCTAATCAGGTTGGACACAGCCTCTGTCCCACATGGGGCTCACAGTCTTAATCCCAATTTTACAGATGAGGTAACTGAGGCCCAGAGAATAGAAGTGACTTGCCCAAGGTCACACAGCAGACATGTGGCAGAACCAGGATTAGAACCAACATCCTTTGAACTCCCAGGCCTGTGCTCTTCACCAATTTCTCCATCTTTGAATTCTCTGCTTCACTATGTCCTCCAGCATGTGGCTCTTGGTTGAGATGGTCCCACAGCCCTTACCCCCAAAATAGATTTGTGTAGAATGGACACAGGGAACCTTAGTTGGATATGTTCTAATATGGCCTGAGCTCCCAGAAACCCCCACTCCTTTCCTATAATAAAGCACAATATAGCACTCTAGGTAGCGGGGCAAAACAGGAAACAGAGGGGGTAGAGTTGGAAGAATGAAAAGGTGGGCGTTGAGAAGAAAAAATATAATGACCCAAATAGGCATTTGTCCAGGAACACTATGATGAACTTTCTTATTCTTGCTAGATAGTGTCCTGGAAATTCGAATGACTCCAATAGGTAATATCAGTTGCAGGTTTCATATTGAAGATCGCATCTATTGAGACGGTTGGCAGGCGGAAGCAGTCAAAAATTGATCTTTGAGTTTAGTTTCTCTGAAAATGCTTCCCTGCTGAATAAAACGGACAACTTCCCATGATGACTGATTTTTTTTAGGACTTTGTAAGCCCATATCAAGACCACGTGGTGAGTATAAATTAAAGCCATAAAAAGAGATTATTCTGGAGAGAGACAAAACACTGAAGCCCAAATATACTCTACCTCTAGGATAACACTGAGCGGAAGTATGTTTTCCACAGCTTTGATCTGTTCTGTCAAGTCGTAAGAGATAGTAAACATCAGTTGTCCTCCTGCTGCGGTCAGCTAAAATAGAATAGAAATGATGGTTACATGACAGGAAGTGGATTAATAATAATAGTGTGGCTTAGTGGAAAGAGCCCGGACTTGGGAATCAGAGGACGTGAGTTCAAATCCTGGCTCTGCCACGTGCCTTCTGTGTGACCATAGCCAAGCTACTTAACTTCTCTGTGCCTCAGTTCCCTCACCTGTAAAATGGGGATGAAGATTTTGAGCCCCACGTGGGACAACGTCATTACCCTTGTATGTACACCAGCATTTAGAACAGTGCTTGGCACATAGTTGGTGCTTAAGAAATACCATTGTTATTATTAGGCCCTTACTATGTGCCAAGCACTGTACTAAGTGCTGGGGTGGATACAAGTAAATCATGTTGGACACAGTCTCAGTCCCAAATAGGGCTCACAGTCTCAATCCCCATTTTACAGATGAGGTAACTGAGGCACAGAGAAGTGAAGTGACTCACCCAAGGTCACACAGCAGACAAGTGGTAGAGCCATGATTAGAACACTCATGACCTTCTGATTCCCAGACCCATGCTCTACCCACTACGCCATGCTGCTTCATGGCCTTTTTAACTCTCTTTCCCCAGACTCCCTACATTCTTTACTCAGGAACAGAAACTCCCCAAAGAGAAGAGACAAAAAGATGCATGGCAAGAAGCCTTCACCTCTTAGCCTGCCCTGATCTATCACAGGCAAGCCTTTCTCCCACAAAGACACTGCTTCACCAGACAGGCCATTTACGACGTCTCTGAGCCAATAAATAGTGTAGGTCAAGATAGGAGGATAGAACAGGAGCCCAGGGAATTTTTCATCATGATCAATTTCAACTGAAATGGGAAAATATTCTCATTTCCCCTGTGCAGTCAAATAAGTTTGGTTCAAATGAGCACTATTACCCCTGTTTCAGCTTCAGGGCATGTTCAGGAACTATACAATGAACCTTATTTTGTATATTGTCTGTGACATTGTCAATAACCCTGTAGGATGAGAAGATCACCCAACAGAAATTATTTTTGGAGCTGGCATCAAAACAACAGTCCTGAATAGTAGAGTTCAATGCAAATACGACAGTCTGGTTTTGTTTACGTTACCAAAGGCCTCTAAATAGAGCAGATTTTTTTATTTTCTGAAAAGCGGCTGATTTGTATTCTAGTGTTTCTTCTACGCTGACACTTATTCAGAGAAGCAGGCTTTCTGTGGCCTCACAGTGTGTTTTTCTGATCGGAGAGAAGCCCAGGAAGGACTCTGAAGGGAGTGAGAAGAGCTTTTATTGTCCTCAATGCTAGTTCTTAGGAAATGGCATACAGCTCCCTTGGCTTATTAAACAGGATTTTTACATTTTAAAAACTGCAGAAATATGAAGCTTTCTAAGGACCCATTTATTTAGCTCTCCATAACACTTGAATTAAGAAAATCTCTGTGTCTTTTTCAATGAAGAAACCGTCCTTCAGTAATCTTCCATCATATTTGAGAGGGTGAAAAATAGGCTGGACTCTAGCATGTTCCATTACTATGATTACTGTGGGAATGAACTTTTTTTCAAAGTTAAGAGCAATATAGGATTTTTTCTAAAGAGCTTTTTAAAAAACTGCTTTTTTAAAAAGTTCATTTTATTAAGATAAGCACCCCAAATTTCAGCTACCATACTTGTTCAAATCAGCTCAACAGCCTCCTTCAGCATGAGGATGCAAGAAATGTGGCAGAGTAATGACCTTTCTGTACTGCAGGCAGAAAAAGGAAGTTCAGGACTCATACAACAGAAGATAAAATGGGGTTTGGGCATGGCTTTGGGGAAAACTTCTCTTCTAATCTTTAGAAAATCCATTTTGAATTTTAGATCTAGGTTCAAGACAGCTTTGATTTTTGTCTGATCCTCTTGATCAGATTAAAATACTCCAAAATAGTAAATCAATCCCTTTTTTTAGAGTTAACCTTTCAGTTGACAAATTGCACTGTAACTTCTGATGTACTGATATATACACGAGATTGTAACCTCCTCCATTGGACTGTAAACTGATTGGGGGAAGGGATCATGTCTAATACCTCTACTACACTCTCTACAGGCTAAGTACAACATATCAAATTCAATAGGTGTTCAATAAATACCATTGCTTCTAGTATTTAATTCCACCATATTTGGAATTAGTTAGCAGGACAATAAGGAAAGTCTAAATAGGATTCCCCAAATATTTTGGCCAAAAGCTCAATAGACTATTGGCCACCACCATATGGTTAGAGTGTGATGCAAAGCCATTTTTCTACAAAACAGTTACAGAAAGGTTGATGTTCATGTCCAAACCTGCCTGTATGATGAAATTAAGAGTAAGATTTCCCAAACATATCAGTGCCATGATAACATCTTTATCTTGGGCCTCTGATGGCTGTTCAGCAGTTGTTGGTGTAGGGAGGCTCTTTACAAAACACCCTATACTACTCTTACTTAGCCAAAGGATTTGTTCTGCATCTCTTTGTTGCCAACATTTGATACTTATTCTGTACCTATTCTATGCATATCACCTCCCTTATAAAGTCCCAGAGAAAAAGAACAAAAACACATCAGTAAATTCCTATTTTAAAAACGTCTTATTTCTTTAGCATTATACAAACATTTCTCGCTCAGAAAATATCAACCGGCTGCCCAGAATAGAAAATGTATTGCCAAATTTATGGCAAATTACTCAGAGGCTACATTTACCTACATTTCCTTTTGGGGTCCCTGCTATCTCTTTTAGTTGTAATGTTACAGCCATCAAATGGGAATGCTATGGAATTGGTGTCTCATTCTGAAAAGGAACTCAAATTTATCCTGAGAATGCATTTCTAACCAGCTGCCTCACAGGCTATGTTACTCTTCGAAATCTTGCTCTGATGTTTTGGAAAGTGAGGCCTGCGAAAAAGTTATTTTTTTAAATCGTATTTGTTATGCACTTACTATGGGCCAGGCACGCACTAAGCACTAGAGTAGATACAAGGTCCATGTCCCTTATGGGGCTCACAGTCTTAATCCCCATTTTACAGATGAGGCAACTGAGGCACATAGAAGTGAAGTGACAAGAAGTGACATTTATCCACCTACCTGGATGTTAATTTACATATATTTCTGTGTTCTAGTCACAATCCACGCAAGCACCTATTCAGTCATACTTAATGAATCCTCAATACATACTTAATAAATGCTACTGATTCATTTACCTATTAGTTTTTCAAACCCTGCCTGCCTCTCAAGTCCTGTCTCACTTGCTTCCATTCAAGCCCAGGTTCCTTTTCAGCCCTACAGTCTCCATTAAATGATGGTGCCTTTTTACCAACTGTTGAATGAATCACAGGCTTTAGCTGAGTTTGTTCTATATTGTTACCTGGAAATAGTACACCTATATTATATGATCCTCCCTTGATTTGACCATTATCCTAATATATCTTTCTCCAATAAACAAGTAGTTTACAGAGTTTTAAAAGTTAGACTAGTTAATCTGGTGGGGGGGGGCCTGTGTGTGTGTGTGTGTGTGTGTGTGTGTGTGTGTGTGTGCGCGCGCGCGCACGCGCACATGCACAACTTGAAGTCAACCTGAGCTGGTTTTCTTATACTTTATCGTCTAAGCTACTCACTATACCGAGTCTACAGTGTGGAGGAGTTAATAACATTCTGACAACCTTAATTTTTTGCTCTCACCTCAGAGTGTTAACATTAATGCTAAATTTGAAAACTTTAATTTCCACCGTTTCAAAGAAAAGACTATTGATTCTGTCAGCTGTAGCACTGGGGGGTGCTTCACAATAATGAAATACGGAAATTGAACTTTCTGACTTTAGTGGAATTAAACTTTCAGCAGGAGGGAGAAGTGAGCACAGATTTCTGGATCCAAGAGGCAGCCCAATTCATTCATTCATTCATTCAATCATATTTATTGAGCGCTTACTGTGTGCAGAGCACTGTACTCAGCGCTTGGTACAAGTTGGCAACATACAGAGACAGTCCCTACCCAACAGCGGGCTCAAGGTCTAGCCCAATCCCAGTTCACTTTGAGGGAATCCTTATTTTCCCTACAGTTGGTCCAGGGCAAAGAATACAGCTCTGGGAATCAAGAGACCTGGGCTAAAATCTCATATCTGCAGTTCCAGTAAAGTCTCTTGGGGCCAGGTCATTCCTGATGAACATTTCCAATCACAGTATCACCTAGGGTATCTCAGCTAGTGGACCTGGATAACATGGGCAGCAAAGACTACAGGAGATACCAGGGAAACCACCTGCTTGTTTCTTTTATGGTATCTGTTAAGAGTTTATTATGTGCCAGGCACTGTTCTAAGTGCTGGGGTAGATACAAAGTAGTCAGACATAATCCCCATCCCACATGGGGCTGACAGTCTTAATCCCCACTTTACAGATGAGGTAACTGAGGCACAGAGAAGTGAAGTGACTTGTCCAAAGTCACACAGCAGACAAGTGGTCTAGCTGGGATTAGAATCTAAGTCCTTCTGAATCCCAGGCCTGTGCTCTATCCACTAGGTTCCAGTACACACTGGTGCTATGCTGCAGTCACATCAGCCATAAATGGGTTCTGTATGTAAAACAACAACAAACAAAACAAAATAAAACTTTATGTTCCCATTACTATGCATTGCACACCTGCTCACCTCCTGGCTCATTATATCCCATGCCTTTTCTGAAACACAACTGGTAGGGATGAGGGAGTTCAAGTGGCACTGCAAAAACCACTGTCATTATAATTAATTCCTTAATGCATATTTTCAGTCCCGAAGTCTGAGGACCGAGACGCTCCTGATGAAAGCTGCTACTGGGAATGCTAAGGGGAAGTGAATTTGCCAACTGTAGTCCATTTCTACTGGGCTCATGCAAGATCAAAACTTTCCCCCTCTTCAAGTCTCACCTTCCTTCAAAGGAGTGTCCCAAAGAGACACTCTGGGATTGAGGAGATGCTTCAGGTTGGTGTATTTGGAGGCACACCTATTCCGAGGAAAGGACTGAACCTCCATCTATTTCTGGAGCTGGCTGAGATTTCACTTTCCTGAATATCAAATTTATCCAATTAGGATAACCCCCACACAAGTAACTGCTTTCTGGGAGCACCTGTTTTAATTCTACCTTCGGGGAGAGAAACAGCTTGTTTGCAAGTAACTTTACATTTACTCTACAATACAACTGACATGACCCATAATTCTGTGGTGTGCAGGCTGCACATTGCATTAGGGATTTAATGAGGCAGGCAAAATTCCTTCATATGTGGAAAGGCTAAAGGTAGAATGTAACAATGAGACACTCAGAAGGGGCTGCCCCATGGGTATTCTTATGCTCTCTTCCCCAGTTTGCCTCCCTGAGAAATGCCAACAAAGAAAAATGGGGAGGGAATAGCAGGCAAGACAAGAAAACAACTCAAAATGAAGTCCTTCCCACAACTGACTCTTCTCATGATGATACTGACACCTTCAAATGATCAGCATTGTTATATAACTGACACATAAAAGGTAACATTTGCTTTTACCTGCTGGAAAAAAATGTTTTAGTGGGTAGCATCTTAATCAAATAAAAAGGTGCTGTGAAATCACCAAAATAGGTAAATTGAGCCTGCCATTCTTTTGAAAGCTCAAAGATGAAAATCGCTGACTCCTATAACTAAACACACCTAATTTTAGGCCAGGAAGAAGGTCATCAACCTCATGTGTTCTGCATATAATAATAATAATAATGATGGCATTTGTTAAGCACTTACTATGTGCAAAGCACTGTTCTAAGTGCAATCTGTATATTCATAATGGTCTTCCTAAATATTGCACTAATATCCTTCCTGAGGGTTTTACCTAGATTAATGTCTTCAGATTAGATAACAGAAAGTTTGTCGAGTGCTGTCAAGATATAATTCATTCTTCACTATTTCTGAATCCATCATCTAATAATAAAAACCCATGCAAAACAAGTGAAGGTCAAATTCAGGATAAAAGTAAATGGTTGAACCTAATCTCTAAAATTGGGTGACAGAGCAAAGCAGAGGTCCTGGGTCTGGGAAATGGGAAGCAGTAAAAAAGAATTGAGGGTGTGTTTGGAGCAAATGGCAGCAGATGAATTCATGGATGAGAGATTCTGAATGTATAACTGCAGGGAAAGTTAGGAATGGAGAAGAAAACAGACACATGAGAAGCTTAGCAATGATAATGGATGCCACAAAGGGCTACCATCGCATGCTTCCTCCTAGAAACCTGTTGTCACTGTTGGCTCCCACATACTGGGCTGGATGGGACACTGATCTGAATGAACAATGGCATTATTCTTGTACTTGTGTTCCTGAGGGGAATAGAAATAGTGAAAAAAATAACAGCAATGAAGGAAATTAGAAGGGTTTTGGTTTTCACTGAAGTGACATAATGGGATGGCCCAGAACAACCTGGGAGTGTGAGACATGGGAGAGCCAGAGGCTCTCTCTCACCAAGGGGAAAGAACTATGAAAGATCAGATTCATCCTTGAGTATCTCATATGTGATTACACAGAGTAAAATAAATTGAATGAGATAGCCTAATACTGAATCTTAGCATTTCCTTTCTTCCTTCATGTTCCTCATAGTGTCAGGCGAGAGGGGAGAAAGAAAGTATGTGCAGGAAAGAGTTTTGCTGACAAGTCTAAGACGAGTAATATGACCTGGTCACCGAGTTGGATGTTATTTTTAATATGGTGTTTTAAAAGAGAAAATGCAGAGAAAACTCCCTTTGTGAAAACAATCTCCTCAAAGGCTATAACTGAACAGCAATGACTTAGTCCTCAAAAAGACACGTTGATCACAGCTGACACAGTGATCACAAATTTAATGTGAGCCAGGATTGTAGGTCACATGTTTAAAGAATAAGCACAATTCTGGGGCACAAAACAATAATTTGTTTATATATATGTAGATGTGTATACATCTGCATATTCAGGCATGCCCACACACATACATAGCTCTACTTGTGACTCAAAGATGCTGCTTCTGATCATGAGATTCTAGCAATATATGTTGGTTTGGCTGATAAGGCCAATGAATGATCAACAGTGCTTTACTCATTGGATCATGTGGCAATTGTCTCTTGCCGTCCCATTGTCTAGTGCCATTTTATTTTCCCTAATTTGTGGTATAATTTTTTCAAAGTCTCTGTTCTAAGCATCAGAGCAGGACACAATGACTCCCTTTCTTAAATAAAATCCTGTCATCGATTTGGGAGATTGTTTTATGAAAAACAGAAATAATTTGACAGAGAGCCAAGAATGTGAACAAAGGATGGGTTAATAGGATTCAAGTGGAGAGGCAGAGCTGATTTTCTGCAGCTGAAGAGGTGCAGGAGAATAGAATAGTAGACATTGTGTGTTCTCCAGAATGGGGAAGCCCCTGAACACAATGGGGGCTACATGAGGAAACCCATTTGGAAAGATTGAGTTTCAGCAGTTGACATTCAGTTCTGATCAAGTTCAAAACTGAACTCCAAATCTTATCTCCCAACTCATCTCCTCTTCCTAACTTACCCATCACTGTTGACAACACCACCATCTTCTCCATCTCTCAGGGCTGCAACCCTGACATTATCCTTGACTCCTATCACCTCTTTAAACCAACATATTCAATCAGTAACCAAATCCTGCCAAATCATTCAGTAACCAGTTCCTCTCTGTACTAACTGCCACCACACTAGTCCAAACATTTGTCCTATTCCCACTCAAAGGTTGCATCAACCTCCTCAGAAATCTCCCTTCCTCCAGCCTCTCTCTTCTCCAGTTCATACCATACCCTACTGCTTGAATCATTCATTTACATCATTATGTGAACATTTTCTTTCTTCACAAAAAACTCCAATAGTTGTAAATTCAGTTCTTCATCACAGAAACTCCTGAATATTGGCTTTAAGACACTCTATCAGCTCCTCTCATCTGCCTTTAACACTGTAGAACACCTCCTTCTCCTGGAAACCTTATCCAACCTTGGCTTCCCTGACACTGTCCTCTCCTGGTTCTCCTCATAGCTCACTGGCCTCTCATTCTCTATCTCTTTCAGTCATACTCTCTAATCCTTTCAGTCATATTTATTGAACACTTGGTACAGAGCATTGCACAAAGCACTTGGGAGATCCTTCGGTACAACAGAGTTGATAGACACATTCCCTGCCCACAACAAGCTCACGGCTTAGAAGGGGAGACAGACATCAATATAAATAAATAAATTATGGATATGTATATAACTGCTGTAGGGCTGAGGAAGGGTCTAATAAAGGGAGCAAATCAAGGTGACCCGGAAGGGAGTAGGAAAAGAGTAATGAGGGCTTAGTCAGGGAACGCCTGTTGGAGATATGTCTAAAACAAGGCTTTGAATGTGGGGAGAATCATGTGATGGATATGAAGAGAGAGGGCACTCTAGGCCAGAGGAAGAATTTGAACAAGAGGTCGGCGGGAAGATAGAGGAGACTGAGGTACAGTGAGTGGGTTGGCATTAGAGGAGCAAAGTGCACAGGCTGGGGTGCAGTAGGAGAGCAACGAGGTGAGTTTGGTGGGGGCAAGGTGGTTGAGTGCTTTAAAGCTGGTGGTATGGAGTTTCTGTTTGGTTTGAAGATGAATGGGCAACCACTGGAGGTTCTGGAGAAGTGGGGTAAAACAGACTGAACATTTCTGTAGAAAATGATCCAGGCAGCAGAGTAAAGTGCGGACTGGAATAGGGAGAGACAGGAAGCAGGTAGGTCAGCTTGGGGACTGATACAGTAATCAAGGCAGGATGGGATATGTGCTTGGATTAACATGGTAGCAGTTGGAATGGAGAGGAAAGGGTAGATTTTAATGATATTGTGAAGATTGAACAAATAGGATTTAGTGATGGATTAAATATGTTGGTTGAAAGAGAGAGATGAGTTAAGGATAACACTAAGGTAATGGGCTTGTGAGACAGGAAGGATGGTGGTGCTGTCTACAATGATGGGAAAATCATGGAGAGGATAGGGTTTGGGTGGGAAGATAAGTTCTGTTTTGTAAATGTTAAGCTTTAGGTGATGGGAGGACATCCAGATAGAAATGTATTGAAGGCAGGAGGAAGTATGAGGCTGCAGAGAGGGCGAGGGACCAGGGCTGGAGATGTACATTTGAGAATCATCTGCGTAGAGGTGGTAGTTGAAGACATGGGAGTGAATAAGTTCTCAAAGGTACTGGGTGTTAGTGGAGAATAGAAGTGAACCCAGAACTGAGCCCCAAGGGACTCCCACAATTAGAGGATGGGGATTAGAGGAGAAGCCCACAAAAGAGACATAGAATGAGAAGCCAGAGAGATAGAAGAACCAGGAGAGGACAGTGTCAGTGAAGCCAAGGTTGGATAAGGTTTCCAAGAGAAGGCGGTTTTCTACAGTGTTAAAAGCAGATGAGGTGCCGAGGAGGATGAGGATGGAATAGAGGCCATTGGATTTGGCAAGAAAGAGATCATTTGTGTCTTTTGGGAAGGCAGTTTCTGTAGAGTGAAAAGGGTGGAAGCCATAATGGAATGGGTCAAGGATGGAATTGAAAAAGTGGAACTTGAGACAGGGGGTATAGACAACTGGCTAAGGGAGTTTAGAGAAGAATGGTAGGAGGGAGATGGGACAATAACTGGAAGGAGACATGGGGCCAAAGGAGGGTTTTTTTTTAGGATAGGGGAGACTTGGACATGTCTTTCCCACTACATGCCAAATTACATGCTTCATTCCTCTTACGTCAACCTTCTCAATGGGATTAAATCTCAACTCTCTTACCAGTGACCTCTTTCTCACTCCCTCAGGCTTCACATCAGGTAGATCACTCCCCTTCTCATCTTCAAAGCCTTTCTGAAATCATATTTCTATGAGGCCTTCTCTGATTAATCTTTCTTTTCCTATCTTATTTCCTTTCCTACTACATTGCAGCCCTTCTGTGACACCTAAGTAGATACATATTTTAAATTATGTTGCTTTCCCTTACCTGTGATTTACTTAAGTGTCTGTCTCATCTATTTACTTAAGTGTCTGTCTTAAGAGACTTGTAAACTCTTGAGGACAGGGATTGTGTCTGCTAATTCTATTGTTCTCCCCTAAGTGCTCAGCACAGTGCTCTGCCCAGATTAAGTGCTCAATAAATGCTCCTGATTGATTTTTCTGGAAAATGTTTCCACCTAGCCAATATCAAAGGACAGACTGCCCCACCAAAGTGAGGTGTATTTTTCACCTCAACAATTATTAGAGAAGTGCACAGATCCAGATTATGTTTTCTAGTCCACTTCCCTTTATAGATTTTTAACTATATTCCAGAAAACAACATTTTTTGGATCGTCTGTGGTTCCAGACAATACTACTGTGGGAGAAGACATTACTCTTATGATTTTGTGATTCTATGATTCATCAACAAACTGCTGAAGTCAAATTTTTTTAAAAAAAACTTCCTTTGGGGATCTAAATAAAAGGGTTTGGCTTTGTCTCAGGACTGTCGCCTTACGGTACCTGTAAAGTGCGAATCATCACACATACCATCCCCTTGTCTGATGTTCTGTATGTACTCCCACTCATTCTACTGGATATTTAAATGACCAAATAAAAATCTAACAGAAAAATCTACCAATTCCTCATTTTCACTGCTACAGTTCTCAGGTGTCAGTTCTTATAACAAATCTCTGTGTTGTTTTGAAGGGCTCAGTGGACAAAGTACCAAGGAAGATGACATTGCTTGCAGGAAACACAAACCCAAAGACTTCCTACGGGCAGCCTAGAGGAAGCCTCCGTTGTCTCGGACTTCGTAATTCATGGCAAGGATTTACCAGGCAGTGAGCTGAAGCTGCCATCTCAACAGATGGGTGGTCATGGGGCAGCAAAGAGCCCATGTGAGCTTCTGCTGTGTTTACTATCAGTGGATTTAGACAGACAGCCTAGCTGCTACATGTCTTATTTATTTGCTTTGTTCTAAGGGAATGTTTCATCTGTAATCTAGCTCTGCTCTGGATTAATTTGAAAAAATAATAATAAAATAAATAAAAGCTTATGACTACTGCAAATACACTCAGTTTAAATCAGGCTTCAAATTGTGTTGTGGAGATATAAAAGAATTCAGAGTCCCCAGAACCTAGTTCCTTTCCTTATCTACAATAGTGATATAGAAACACAATGAAGAGGATGCATTTTATGACAATCCTAGTCCAATTTATTTAAGAAGCAAACAGACTTAAACTATCTTTAAACAAATGACAATAGAATTGAAGTAAAATATATAATCCTTTTGGAGAATTTGTATTAACATTGTAGATATGAGGCACAAATATTTATCATTTTCTATTTGAGTGATAATTAAAGTTAAGTTTTTCTCACTCTTTCAAGTTTTTGTCTTCCATCAGTATTCTTCCAATAAAGGGAGGTATGTAGATATTGTATAAGGCAAGATTTTGTTTTCCCTATCATTTAGGAGAGAAAAATGAGAATTCACTGATTGGAGCCAACACATTTGGTTCATGACAACCTAGTGTTTCTACTTTGAAATATGCACAATGTCAGATCTCTCCCCAAGGAGCTGGATACTTTGTGCTTAATTCTGGTACTCACTTCATTGACTTAACTCCTTTCTCCATAAAATAAAGGAGTGAGAACATGGGGTGCTCTCACCCCATTTCATTTTGTTTTAATGGTTTCTATGTCATCATTCCCTGCCATCTTTTTCATGGTATTTCTCAGGTGTTTACTATGTGCCAGTCCCTATTATAAGCACTAGGATATATGCAAGGTAATCAAGTTGGACACAGTCCATGTCCCACATGGGCCTCATACTCTTAATCCCCATTTTATAGGTAAGGGTACTGAGGCATGGGGAAGTGAAGAGACTTGCCCAATGTCACACAGCAGACAAGTGGCAGAGTTGGGATTAGAACCCAGGTCCTTCTGACTCTCAGACCTGTACTCTATCCACTAGGCTGTGGTGCTTCTCACACTGCCCCTCTATTGTGTTGCTGCTACAGAGAGAATAAAGATACAGATTCACTACTGCATCACCTGCATCATGTTCTCCTTCTTGGAAAATTGCTTTATTGCATTATTTCTTGGTCCTCTGACTTCTCATCACAGCAGATAGGGATGTCTGAGGACAAACTGCTACAACTTTCCACCATTCTACGTGTTAGGATGGCGGGAGCTTCTGTCTGCCCTCCTCTGTTGTGAGGGTGAGATGTCTTTGTCATAGGAGAATCAAGCTTAGCCATCAGGAACCCTTGCTTCAAAGAGCCCAGACCCTAAGGAGTGGAGTTCAAGCCACCTAGTATGGGATATCCCTTCTGCCTTGCCTCAACCCATCCCTTTCCGCTATAGTTGCAATAGCAGTACTTATGAAAAAATTACTATGTGCAGAACAATGGGAAAGAGCACACAGATGGGAATTGTCTCCCCTTTAGACTGTAAGCTCATGTCTGCTAATTCTGTTGTACTCTACTCTCCCAAACACTAAATACAGTGCTCTGCACATAGTAAGCACTCAAACACAATTGACTGATTGATTGATTGAATTAGATATGGTCTCTGAGTCTCAATGGGCTCACACTCTTCACTTGCCTTCAGCAGAGTAAAAGTGTTTCATCAACCCGGGGCTGGCTTTCAACATTTGGCTGCCTTGGAAGCAAGAAACAAATTTTCACCCCTCCCTTCGTGGTATCATGTCATTCCATGACACTGTGTGTACATGCACTGTTCCATATGTTGTCATATGGACCCCTAAGCCTATAGCATTTAACCAGGGGGATAATGACCCATCCCTGGTGCCCCGGGTCCTTTTCCAACAGAGGTTCCTTCTGACAGGCCAATACTTTGCAATTTTTAACTACTGCCATCTTATCTACTCTTGAAGCTGCTGACAGCTGTATTTCCCACCAAAATCTCATCTCTCCACATGATGCTCCCTGAGGCAACTGCCTTTCCTGCTTACTCACTGAAGTTGATACTGTCTCAATCCTGCTTTCTCTAAGCCCTGCAATCAATCAATGATATGTATTGAGTGTTCACTCTATGCAGAGCATTGTACTAGGAGCTTAGGAAAGTACAAGACAATGGCACTGATGGACATGATCTCTGTCCACAAGGAATTTATAGTCTAGGTAAAGATTAGGCAATTACTTTCTGGCTTCTAGGATTAGACTGCTTCAATTGTAGGGATGAATAAACATCAAGAGTGAGCAGCTATTTAACTAAAATAGAAATATGTCCAATGCTTATGAATCAGCTCTATGCTTGGTAAGAAAAGAATGCCCTCCTCATTTAATCAATCTATTATAGTTACTCAGTGTTTAGTGTGCACAGAGCATGGTCATGGGTTCTAATTCAGGCTCCACCACTGATCAGCTGTGTGACTTTGGGGAAGTCACTTGACTTCTCTGTGCCTCAGTTACCTCATCTGTATAATGGGGATTAAGACTGTGAGCCCCACGCGGGACAACCTGATAACCTTGTATCTACCTCAGTGCTTAGAACTGTGCTTGACACAGAGTAAGCCCTTAACAAATGCCATCATTATTACAGTACTAAGCACTTAGGAAAGTACAACATAACAGAGTTGGTAGACACATTCCCTGCCCACAAGGAGTTTACAAGTTTAGAGGGGTAGACAGGTATTAAGATAAATTATGGTTAGGTACTTAAGTGCAGGCTAAGGGTGGGGTGATGCAAATCCAAGTGAAAGGGAGAGGGAGTAGGGAAAATGAGGGCTCAGTTGGGGAAGGCCTCTAACTAAATAGAAACTGAACAGAAAACCTTTGAGCCATACAAGCCATGTGCTCATATGTGTGTGCGTATATGTATGTTTGCACATATGTCTGGTGCTGCATTGCTCCTCCAGTCATTAGAATGATTAGTGGCCTCCGGAGCTCAGGCAACTCGGGACCACAGCTATTGTGGCTCCAACTGGGTCTGCTTTCTGCTGAACCTACCGTCTTGTATTTCCTCACAGCGAAGGGCAGGGGAAGCAGAGGACAGGATGGGAAGGTTCAGGGGTGACCTTCCACTCGGACTTCTCTCCCTCCCTTCCCTTT
This sequence comes from Tachyglossus aculeatus, assembly GCF_015852505.1. Lineage (NCBI taxonomy): Eukaryota > Metazoa > Chordata > Mammalia > Monotremata > Tachyglossidae > Tachyglossus > Tachyglossus aculeatus. The sequence continues at coordinate 88,424,698 of NC_052067.1, forward strand.
CTAATTTCCCAAAGCTGATCCCAGGATCTCCTTTGCCCCACTGGCCAGGGCTGCAGCCTTGCATATCCCTGTCTGTAAGAATTTACCTTCATTTTTCTAGAGATATTTCACTGGAACTGTGAAAGACTTTAAGATTTCAACTTGACTGTATCTGTGTATTACATATCTACCCTGGCACTTAGCATATAGTAAGGTTTGATAAATACTGTAATTCTTCTCGAATGCTTGAATGGATTTGGCAGTAATAAAACAGAATAGGGCAGTTAATGCTAATCTAAATGTAAGGATGGAACATACCTCTGCCAAAATTAGCAGTAGAAATAACTTCTATTTGTTCATTAAAGTTTATCAAATTATCACTGTCATTAACTGACTATCCCATCATAACACTCTGCTCAGCAATTTTAGCCTCTTGAGAGGGAGGTTTTTATTTTAGTACATAACCTTTACCCTCATTTATGAGGAATGGCTTATTTTACCCAGTAGCTGTCTTTCCTTGCCCTACTGGCCCCGTCATTAAAACAAATAGCCAAGGCAGCAACAGAAAATTTGATCTTGTTCAAGTTGCATGCAGGCCCTACCACAGCATTGTCTTCAAATAAAAACAAAAACACAATAATAGAGTTTAAAGGAAGAAATACAGTAAGTTTCAAGATAAATATGGACATTTCTCTTAAAACAGATGAAGAAGTTTGTGATTACCTTCCAAGTTCAAAGCATCTCATAAACTATAGGTATTTTTTCAGAACAATGTAACTTTGAGTGATTTTTTAGGGGGGGCAGTGCTATTTTCTAAGAAAACAGAGCTTCTGTCACATAAAGGCAAACCCTCAGGATAGTCTGAAGTTCCTGCTAAGAGTTCAAAGTGGAGCATGAAAGCAGTGAATATCCATCAAAATATAAAGTAGGGCCACTCTTACTCTCTTGGGTGGTACAAATATTTAGGCAGCTTTGAATGCTTATTTTTTCATGAACTCTCTCTTACCAGAGTCTTAGTTCACTCCTTGAACAACCCAAAAATGTGAATGTTCATTGTGAGGGTATTATTTTGCACAGTACTATATGACATATCACTGCTTTCATCTTCAGGCTAATTTCTCAATATGTTCTTATGTAAAGGTCTTCCTGCCTTTCAAACCTAAGTTTGCTTCTATCCCACACAGACCAGCTGTTATCTTGTTTATAAGATGGTAAATGATTCAGATTATAAATACCAAATCATGAGCTTGAGGTTATTAAAAATAACCTTAAAGCACTGCTCTCCCATCAATGTTAAGCCTTCTCCTATCTTTTCTTTGGTTCTCATGGCACTACAGAATGTTGGAAAGCATAGGACTCATATTGTCAGTTTAATAGACAGAAGTCTGTGAACCTCAATTAATGACTAACATTTAAAGTACTGCCAAGAAAATTGGCAATGGTTGACTAGGCTGAATTTTCTGCAACAACATATCCATTGTTCAATCAATCAATGGTATTTATTGAGCACTTACTATGTTCAGAGCACTGTTCTAAGTGCTTGGGAGAGTACAGTACAAGAGAATTAGCATACATGTCCCCTGCCCATAATGAGCTCACAGTCTAGAGGGAGAGAGATTATTATGAATAAACAATTTATAATAAATAATCTAAAGATACATATATAAGTGCTGTGGGGTTTGGGTTGGGGTGAATATCAAATGTCCAAAGGTCACAGATCCAAGTGCATACCATTGTTTGTAAATGGTATAATGACCACCAAATTTCTAGCCCCATAATGTCAAAGCTTTCTTGATGAGTTTGCACTCTTCCCAATAAGCAACAAGACAAAGCTAAAGGTTTAGACAGCAAAAGCTCCTCTGCTGGAGGTATCACCTCAGAGTGACACTTCAGTATCAAGCAATCATATTTATTGAGCATTTACTGTATAATAATGATGGCATTTGTTAAGTGCTTACTATGTGCAAAGCACTGTTCTAAGCGCTGAAGCACTGTTCGAAGCACTGTATGCTGAGCACTGTCCTAAGTACTTGGAAGAGTACAGTATAACATAGTTGACATGTTCCCTGCCCACGTAGAGCTTAGAGTCTAGAGTATCAGCTAAACCATCTTCCCTAAATAGGTCTGAGAAGTCAAAAGACAGAGAATCAAGCAGTGTGGCCTAGTGGAAAGAGCACAAGCCTGGGAGTCAGGAAACCTGGGTTATAGCCCTGGCTCTGCCACATACCTGCAGGGTGACCTTGGGCAAGTCAATTTAATTCTCTGGGCCTCAGTTACCTCATCTGTAAAATAGGGATTAAGACTGAGCCCCATTTGGGACATGGACTATGTCCAACCTGAGTAACTTGTATCTAGCCCATTGCTTTGTGCAGTACCTGGCACATAGTAAATGCTTAACAAATACCATTTAAAAAATAAAAACAACAAGAACAAAACTTTTCTGTGTTTCAGTTAACTTGTCGTTAGAATGGAGATGAAGAATGTGAGCCCCATGTGAAAAACGGACTGTACCTAACCTGGTTATTTGTATCTAACCCAGCATTCAGTACAGTGCCTGGCACATAGTAAGTGATGCCATGTAAACACCACGGATGCAAGACAGTTAATCTTCCAAGCTGATGTTTATGAAAAACACATAGCAAAGGTATTGAGCACTGTCAGTCTCAAAAGCAAGAATGGTGATTAGGTGTGTGTGATATTATTAAAGCATATTGATGATGGAGCCAGAGCCATGTAAAGCACCTCGGTCAATAATAATTTTAATTTGATTTACAAGCATCAGTTGGGCAAATGGACATTCTCAACCAGATCATGTTTACATCTTACATCTTGATCAGTTGGGTCTTTAAATAATATAAGTGTTGTGGAGAATAGTATTAATTTTGTTACTTGATATTAAGCCTCCATTCTAAGGGATAAGATGCACATTATTAAAAAGGGTATGATTGCTTTGATTTATCCTCATTGATATGGTTAAACAGTGAAAATGTATTTTCTGATTTTGGATTTGTTGGTTCAGTGCAATTACTAAACACAATTTGGTACAGAAAAAAATGCATTTATGCGTTAATATCAATTCGAGACAGAAGCATCAAATAACTTTGTTAGGAAAAAAATACTTCTGCATTGACTTATGCTACCTTTCCTTCAGTGTCAATTGAGTCATACTGTTTACTTTCTGAATGATTTTAATTATTTAAATGGATGATTCAATAAAGCTGCCATAGTTTCTCTTTACATTGTCAGAGTTGGCAGAGTTATAAAGCCATTGGTTTTCTGATTGATAAAAAAATAAGCAGTTCACTTTATCTGGCACTTTATCAATCAGGAAGGTCAATGAACAACTATCATCTTTTATCACTCCCTTCACCCCCCAATCCTGGCCCACTATGAGTTATCTCAGGCATCTGATCCTTTATGGGGAATTCCTCTGTTCAGCAAAAAGAGTTTATAATTTCTGAGTCCTCCCTGTGGTCAGCAATGTCATGCTGGTAAAGTCACACTTGATGCCGTTCCCTGCATAAGTCTCAGAGTGCTAGCAGGTCTGCTTATGTGATTACCATTCTTCACTCTAAAAACCAGCTCCAGTTGCTGATGAGATGATTAGATTTCAAAGGACAGCTTCCTGAAGCAGCTTGGAAGACTGGAAAGAGCACAAACCTGCGAATCAGGGGACCTGGGTTCTAATTCCAGCTCTGCTCCTTGCCTGCTGGGTGACCTTGAGCAAAACACTTAACTTCTCAGGGTCTTAGTTTCCTCATGTACCAAATGTGGATTAAGTGCATTTTCCCCTCTCCTTCTTAGATTGTGAGCCCCATGTGGGACGGAAATAGTGCCCAACCTAATTTTTTGTAAATACCTCAGCCATTAGAAGAGTGCTTTACAGTAAGTTCTCAATAAATATATTTGTACCTATTTATTACTCTGTTTATTTTATTAATGATGTTTACATAGCTACAATTCTATTTATTCTGATGGCATTGACACCTGTCTACTTGTCTTGTTTTATTGTCTGTCTCCCCCTTCTAGAGTGTGAGTCCATTGTTGGATAGGGACCATCTCTATATGTTGCCAATTTGTACTTCCCAAGCACTTAGTACAGTGCTCTGCACATAGTAAGTGCTCAATAAACACGATTGAATAAATGAATGACTGAATGATTAATTGATCCAATCTACCCTCAACACTTTGCACTGTGTTTGGCATATAGTAAGCACTTAAATTCCACAATTATTAATATCTCGCTACCCCTCCATTTGACCCAAGCAAAAGTCTCTCTCTGGGCTGTTGGGTAGGGACTGTGCTGTTGGGTAGGGACTGTCTCTATATGTTGCCAACTTGTACTTCCCAAGCGCTTAGGATAGTGCTCTGCACACAGTAAGCATTCAATAAATATGATTGAATGAATGGGCATGCCCTGTGCCAGTCCTGGCCCCTAGCTAACCATAATCTCTGACCCATAGAATCTCTGTTCCCCAGAGAGTTGTTATTATTATATATTTTTTGCCTTTAGTACTTCTTAAATGTCAAATGTTTAAATGGTCCCGTGTTTTCGAGGGGAGATGTGGACTAAGGAGATGAATAAGGAGATATGATCCTGAGCTTTGATTCTGTGGACCTGGTTTTAGGTGAAATTAGAGTTCACGGATGGATTTAGAACATCCAGAAAAGGGAGGCTCACACTGGAAATGCTGACAGGCTTTTAATAACAGGAACAACAGCCTAGCAGGCACTGCTAAAACAAGAATGTTCCCCTAACTCCATCCATTCTATGTCATCTCTCTGAGCCTCAAGCAGGAGGGAGGATGAAATCTCTTGAGAGAATAAATCATGTCACAAATAACAGCTAAGCTCCGCAATGAATGTGGTAAAATTTCAAGTGACTTTTTCCCAGATTCTCTCACAGACACAAATTAGGACCATACTGTACACATTCTGCATAAAGATAATATCCTTCCAGGCAATAAAGCATCTTTTAAAAATAGACATTCATATTTCCTCAGGATATTGATCTAGCTTAGTTGATTTCATAAGTGACAGAAAACTGTGTATTACACAGTGAAGAACACCTAGGAGACTATTCCCAGCACTTAGAACAGTGCTTTGCACATAGTAAGTGCTTAACAAATGTCATCATCATTATTATTGTTATTGTTACTCCAGGTATCCTCTAGCTAGGGTTCACCGGCCATTTGTTTTTTAAATAACTAGTCAGCCTTATGTCTTCCTGGATAGGAAAGATTACTGTTAAAGGATGGAATTATTAGGTGGTGAGAGTCTAGTAAGTTATTTCTATGGGCCTTGTGTTCCACATTGGATTGCTACTTCAACTGACCTCTCCACAAAACCCAACTCTAAGTTCAAAGTACACATGTAGAACCAAGAGGAACATAGAAGTGAATTTGTGATTCAAAGGACATTGGCCTTTTGTCCTGCTCCTTCCTGTAGATTTTAGAGAACGAAAGACAGTCCCTGGGCCCCTTTATGGACAGAAACAGGGCACAGACTTTCTGCAGAAATCGACATTTCCTCTGGCATTTTTCAGTGGATAGCTAAACATATGGTGCAATCAGTAAACACTAGGGGATTTCTGGCATCATTGTGAAACTGAGAAAGATGGCAAATGAATAAAACTTTTCTCTGTAAAAAAAAAAAAGAAGCAATGCTCAGCTGCTTTCAGCAGAGAAGTAGGGAATAGCCACAATTTTCCCACCTCGAGGGGGTGCCAAAAATTCAAATTTTCAATATATCAAGCACATAAGGGAGAGTAGAGAACATATCTTAACTGTCCCTGCAGCCTGGTGTGGGGAGGCCCTGATGTGACAAGTCCTGATTTTTAGCTCTGGGCTCCAGAATCTTCCCAGAGCTGTCCCAAAGTTCAGCTTTGGGTAGGGAAAGGTGCAGGGAACAAAAAGCTTTCCTAAGGACAGTGGAGGCCAGTTGCCTGATTTTACATATGAATAATAATCATAATCATAATAATGTATTTGCTAAGCACTGACTTTGTACCAGGCACTGTCCTAAGCACTGGGGTCGATACCAGCAAATTGGGTTGGATACATTCCCTGTCCCATGTGGGGCTCACAGTCTCAATCCCCAGTTCACAGATGAGGTAACTGAGGCACAGAGAAGTTATGTGACTTGCCCAAGATCATACAGGAGACAAGTGGTGGAGCCGGAATTAGAACCCCTGACCTTCTGACTCCTGGGTCTGTGCTCTATTCACTACGCTATTCTGCTTCTCCAGGGAGAATTACAGTCCAATTCTCCCTGGTATGGCCCCAGTCTAGTCCCAATATATAACTGAAGGTTTCTAGGTATTTTTCCAAAATCTGGGTCATAAAGTTCCCCTCCTCTGTGGCTCCTGTCACCAAGTTCCATGGCTCAGGTACTGAGCTAGACTTCACATCGAGCTGGAAGGGGAACTCACAGGCTCTGGAGTAGGTTGAGGGTTCAGGGGTCCTCCCGAGGAGACTTTCTAACATTGAATGACATCCACGTACTTTCAGATTATGGCACCAATAATCACGTTATGCTTTGAGCCCGTTGCGGCCACATACATTTCCTTTCTAGTATGCAAGAGAGCTGTCAGCTGCCAGTATGCCTGGTCTATTCAGGTTTAGGCTAATAATGAGTTTGGTGGATCTCAGAGATCACTACGGCTTTCCCTACTTCCAAAGCCCTCCTAAAATTGTAACTCCTACAGCAAGCTGTAGCCAATTGATGAGCCATATCAACCCTTCAGCCAAAGCTAGGACTGTTGAAATGATATACACCCTCCTTAGCATATATATATATATATATATATATATATATGTATACAAATATAAATATCACATAAATACAAATATATATCTACTCAATCATTTAGTTACTCAAGTTGTAAATATTTTTGTCTGCCTATTTATTCATTCAATCATATTTATTGAGCTCTTACTGTGTGCCGAGCACTGTTAGAGTGTAAGCTTTTTGTAGGCAAAGAACATGTCCCTTCTGTATTCTGTACTTCACAGCTCTCCTGCACTACACCTCACCAACCTGATGTTCAGTAAAGGCTGCTACTATACGACTACCAGTTTTGATCCCTGCTTGGAGTTTCTCTAGGCTCATCTGATTTGGTCTGGATCCCATGGAAGCAATTCCAAGTGGGATTGAAACTCCTAGTGGGGTCCTGGAATAGTCCAGTGTCCTCAGCCCCGCCTCCCCTCCCTACCCACTCAAAGCCTGGCCTGGGGTTGTGAAGAGCTGTCAGCCCTCCCATAGAGTTGTTGCCAAACAGAGTGATCCTCTTAGACTGGCCCTGGTCCAAACCCACACTACTTGTCAATTCAAAGCATGGCTGCCAGTTCCAAACACACTTACAGATCACTGGTCACATTAGACTGTAAACTCTTCTAGGGGAGGGACTTTGCTTTCTACTTTATTATACTCTCCAAAGTGCCTAATAGAGTGTTCTGAACAGGGTAGGAATTCAATAAAACCACTTGACAACTGATTGGCAATATCCCTAAAGGTTCAGTGCCCTACACTAGGTGGCAAACAACGTGGGACTTTTCTCACAACTTTCTTCAATACTATTGTTGTGGCAATCAAAAGGTATCTTTTCAATAATTAAGAAAGTGACATTTTCCCTACCTGTAGACATTCCTTATAAACCATTCCTTTCAAGAGTGAAGTCAAAGTTAGATATTAAGTTGCCTACCTTTGAGTTAGCAACAGATTTAAAACTGTCATTTTTATGACTTTTTTCCCATTGGGTAGTGTAGAAAATACATAATTACAGTATTTAATGTAGGCCAGCTAATAATTACTTACCATTTCTAAGCGTGGTGTATAATTTGCAAGTTACTTTCACTGCACAGGATAGTTGAGATGAAATTTACATATTTTTGCATGGATAGTGACTGTCTATAAAATATGCCTTATTCAGTTTAAGAAAATCTTTTACTGCTGGTACTAGTGAATTATACACTTGACAAATATTGTTCAGTAGGAGTTGATCATTTAAGGTTTTAGTTTATATCTGTTCAGAAATCTGTACTAGTGTTTTTGCATTCTCTGCTAGTGTATATAGATTTTTTTATATCAGTTCCTTGCCATACCATCTGTTAGAATAAAGAAGTTGCCTCCAATATCATTATACATTAAGCTAAGACTGTCACATCAGAGAGTCCCTGCCACCTGTTCAATGCTATCTTCCCTTATGGGGGCCCACCAGAGAGTTCTAAAAGCTGTAGTCATTTTTCATTTTGTAAGATTTTACTCCTTAGTCCAGTATTCTAATTTGATGGATTCACATTTACAAAATATCTTTATTTTAGCATAGTAAAGTACAGTCATATAAAAGCCAGAAACATTTCCCTTTGTAAGTGAGGAAACTGAAGTGGAAAGGATGTTCCTTTCAAACAGGGGATGGTGTTCAGTTAATGGGAGAGGCACAGGGACTATGGAAGTAGCACAGACCTGAGCTTAGTTCTGAATTCTAATCCTGACTAGGTTCCTCACTCGTGTCATAACATGCATCACATGAAGCATTTGCTTATGGGGAAAACAAAATGCCACTGAAAATATTGCTTAAGTCTTTAAGACACTCCATCAGCTCTCTTCCACCTAGTCACCCAATTTCTTCTCATAATACACCCCTGACTCACCCTTTGTTACTCTCAAGGTGATCTAGTAATTGTGTCTCATTCTTGTCTCTCCCCACTCCAGCTACTTGCTCACACCTTCCCCCCCAACCTGAATCTCCTGCTCTGCAAATAACAGCTCTAGCCACCATCAGTCTTTTCAAACCACATCTACGCTGGTAAGCCTTCTGTCACTAATTTCCCTTTTTCCCAGGTTTATTCCCCTCTTCTACCAATCATTCAATCAATTGCATTTACTGTGCACTTCTGTATGCAGAGTACTGTATTAAGTGCTTGGGAGAGTACAATATAATAGAGTTGGTAGATGTGTTTCCTGACCATAAGAAGCTGGCAGTGTAGAGCAGCTCACAATATGGAAGCAGCATGACAAGTCACTTAACTTGCCAGAGAGAAGCAGCATGGTTCAGTGGAAAGAGCCCGGGCTTTGGAGTCAGAGGTCATGGGTTCGAATTCCGACTCTGCCATGTCTGCTGTGTGGCCTTGGGCAAGTCACTTAACTTCTCTGTTCCTCAGTTACCTCATCTGTACAATGGGGACTAAAACTCTGAGCCCCATGTAGGACATGGACTGTGTCCAAACTGATTAGCTTGTATCTACTCCAGCGCTTAGTGCAGTGTCTGGCACATATAAAGAGTCTAACAAATGCGACTATTATTAGAGCACTATTGACCAACTTTGCACTCACAGCCACCCATTGCCCTTCTGTACATATCAACTTACATATCCTTTTATTTAGGTACTAACTTGTTTACCAATCCATTTCTCCTTTTTCCTCTTATCTGTAAATTATTTCAGTGTCTGCCCCCCCCCCCCCCCCCCCAGATTGGAAATTCCTTGAGGGCAGGGATGGAGTCTACCTACTATACTGTATTCTCCCAAGTACAATGCTTTCCAGGGTTAGACAAAAAAAAAAAAAAAGGAGGGAGGAAGGGGCACAGCACACTGACCCAGTCTCTGAGCATATTCCCAGTTCTCCTGGCATCACCATATCCAATCACTTGAAAGAACATTTTAGACTTTTCCACCTGTAGCAAAAGTGCTATAAGAAACTGCAGAATGTAAAAAGAGGAAGTGGGGAGGCATGCAGTCAGGTCCAAGAAAATTGTGTCTGCGAATCCCCTTGAAAAACCCAAGCAGGACTCTGAACGATCCTGTCTCCTCCCCCTCTCTTATACCCTCTTTCCTAGTGGTGCTCAAGCCAAACTTGAGTAAACTTGAGAAAGGGAATGATCACTTCATAAAGCTACCCTAAAATGGTCAATCTTTGGGGAATTAGCCAAACATGAGGATTTCTGACTATAAAGTCAAATTGGCTTTATGGGATCACACTGATTAAGTGTACTGCTTTCCAGTCCATCATTCAGGTAACTGATGAAAATCCTGGGCCTGCATTTTGTTCAATCTCACAGACTCTACTTACCTAGCTGATGTTCAGTCTCTTGCGATGACCCTGTAGCTAGTTGTGCAACCCACAGAAAAGGTAAACCCTCAATAAATACCATTGATGTATTCACTAAAACTAAAGAGCCATGGAGTATAAAGTAAATCAAATCACTTTCCCTTCCCCAAAATCTTTCAAAGAGGAGAGATGGGCGCAATCCCTGAAGTAAAACTGGTTTTAGTAAAGTGAAGAAAATACACATCAAACGTCTGCTTGGATAGTAAATTCTCAAGTTAAGGATTAGAAGTGGACAGAGGAGATAATTTGGTTGAATTTTGTCTGGTGCGATTATCTTTTATCTACCTCAGCACTTAAAATAGTGTTTGGTATAGTAAAGACTTTAATATCCAATTAATCATTTAATGTCCCTCTAAAACGTTTGAAGTAATTGATATCTTTACCAGAAAAACCTACCCACATTAGTAGTTTTGCAACTAATTTTTATATTCCCTATTTAAAATGACTCCTGGTTAGGGCCTGGTGATTTTACTCAGTTATTGATATAAGGCCATCTCTACACTACCCAGGCAATTGGAAAATGGCACAGTGAAAAGAACAGCATGGCCTAGTGGATAGAGCATGGGCCTGGGAGTAAGAAGGATCTGGGTTCTAATCCCAGCTCCACCACTTGTCTGCTGTGTGACCTTGAGCAATTAACTTAATATCTCTGTGCCTCAGTTACCTCATCTGTAAAAGGGGGATTAAGACTGAGCCCTGCATGGGACACAGACTGGATCCGACCTGATTAGCTTGTATCTACCCCAGTGCTTAGAACAGTGCCTGGCACTTCTAGACTGGGAGCCCGTTGTTGGGTAGGGACCGTCTCCATATGTGGCTGATTTGTACTTCCCAAGCAGTTAGTACATGCTCTGCACACAGTAAGTGCTCAATAAATACGACTGAATGAATGAATGAGTGAACATAGTAAGTGCTTAGCAGATACCATTAAAAAAAAAAAATGTTCTCATTGCTCTCAAGAGGTTGAAGAAAATGCTCTGGCAAGTTTCAGTTTAGCTAGAGAGAAACAACAAAACCCAACCTGCCAGTGAATTTTGCTCCTCTCTACCTCTGGTTCACTTACATTTTCCATTAAAAAAAATAGTTGTGAAAATGTTCTGGGTGTGGAAAAATCTTTAGTATGAAAGCAAAATCATGTCAATCAGATAATTTATGCAATGCCCTGAAAGGGAGAAGGGAAATGGGAAAAGCCCGAGAAGCAGCGTGACTCAATGGAAAGAGCACGGACTTTGGAGTCAAAGGTCATGGGTTCAAATCCCAGCTCCGCCACTTGTCAGCTGTGTGACTTTGGGCAAGTCTTAACTTCTCTGTGCCTCAGTTACCTCATCTATAAAATGGGGACTAAGACTGTGAGCCCCCTTGGGACAACCTGATCACCTTGTAACCTCCCCAGCACTTAGAACAGTGCTTTGCACATAATAAGCTCTTAATAAATGCCATTATTATTATTACTATATACAGCCCTCAATACTCATTAAAGATGCAAAAAAATAACAAAAATTCATTTGAGAGCTTCCAAGATCCTAGAAGACTAATAAAACTAAAGCAAACATTTAAATTATAAATGGCAGCTGACCAAACATTCCAATAGTTATTTGATTGTCTTTTAAGGAGGACAATTACTAAATCTATTATTTATATTCAACAAATTAGGTTTCATCAATAGGCTTCATTAATACTGGCAGCCGAAGCTTTGAAGTTGTGCTTGAAAACATGACACAACTCACTAGCTTAATTTCATCAATCTGGTCACAAAATCGTCTGGCCAAGGTTTCTTGGTGACATAAATACATCCAACTTCACTGAGGGTTTTTTTTTTTTGTTTTGTTTTTTAGCTTTTCATAACGGCATTCATTCAAAACAAGAAAAAAGTTTTGTACTCAGGGTACATGGCTGAATAAATTATTGGTCTGACAGTCTGTCATTCCTCCTCCTCCTTATCATCATCAGTGGTATTTAGGGCTTACTATGTACAGAACACTGTACTAAGAGCTTGAAAGAGTATGCTACAACTGAGTTGGCAGAAACGTTTGCCGACAAAGAGCTTAAGATCTTATGATTAGCTACACCAAGCTTCCTCAATGCTTCTGATGAGGTGAGATCCAATAAGATTAGAAATGAAAGCACTCAATTCTATATAATGCAGGTTTTCATTATGCCTTTTGGAGAGACTACTGGAATTAGGGAACTTTCTTTTGACAACACACACCTTGGCCTCAAAAAGCCAACCCTAATTATCCAACTCACATCCAATTGCACCCCATATTGCATCAATATCACCCTTATTACTATGTATTAAGTACTACTTCTGCACATATTATTTTCAATTGCATAGTCAATTATTAATTCATCCTGACATAGTTGTGCTACTATTAATTACATTCTTGTTCTTCCTCCTTTTTCCACTATTTGAAAATGACTTATGGCCGCATAGCTCCCTAATTAGATTGTAAGCCCCTTGAGGACTGAGACCAGATTTTTTGCTTCTGATGTACTTTTCCTAGTATTAGTACGTAGCAGTAGTAGTAGGAACAACCACAGCATTTACTGAGCACCCAGTTGGTGCAGTGCACCAACTAGGCACTTGGGAAATATGGAATTAATAATGATAATAAAAATGATGGTATTTGTTAAGTGCTTTCTATGTGCCAAGCTCTGTTCTAAGTGCTGGGGTAGATACAAGGTAATCAGGTTGTCCCATGTGGGGCTCACAGTCTTAATCCCCATTTTACAGATGAGGTAACTGAAGCACAGAGAAGTTAACTGACTTGCCCAAAGTCACACAGCTGATAAGTGACGGAGCTGGGATTAGAACCCACAACCTCTGACTCCCAAGCCCATGCTCTTACCACTAAAACACGCTGCTTCTCTAAGTCATCACTCAGTAGGCTTGAAACACAAACCTTTATCATTAACAGTGGAACATGCATACCGATTGCGCCACAGAGAAGTAACATATTTCCTGTTCATACAGAACTAACACTCTAAGGAGTTGGGGGGAGACAAACATAAAAATATTTACAAGCTGAGAAGACAAAAAAAAATAAAGCTCACAGAAGTCCATGAGTGGAGGAGGCCATCATTGACTTCATATATGGTCTGCACAACTTAGAGTGCTCAATAAATACCACTGATTGCTTAAGACAGATCAGTGCAGTAGCAGAAGAAATGACTTTGTGCTTTTACACAATGTGGATCAAAGTTCTTTTTTTTTGTCATGTGAGATTTTACAGGAACACAACTGAGTTCTAGAAGAGCCAGCTTTGCTGAAATCCTTTTATTTCCTTTCTTGAAAGACCAAAATAAAACCTTTTCAATCTTTGCTAAAACCTAAGCAACTGAATTTTGGATTAACATCAGAAAAACACATTTCTTCTTTTTTATGGAAATTGTTAAGCACTTACTGTGTGTCAAATGCTGTTATAAGCTCTGGGATAGGTAGGTTAATTAGGTTGGGCACAGTACCTGCCCCACATAGGGCTCTCAGTCTAAGTGGGAGGGAGATCAGGTATTTAATTTCCATTTTACTGTTGAGGAAACTCAGGTGCAGAGAAGTTAAGTGACTTGCTCAAGGTCAAACACCATTAAATTGGCAAAACAAGTATTAGAATCCAGGACCTCTGAATCCTAGGCCTGTGCATTTACTTCTAAGCTATACAGCTTCTTCAAAGTGGTGATTTACAATAACCCTAAGGAAAAGGGCTTTCTGAAGATCATTCTAGGATACTTAGACTTTCCTTACATTATAAAATTGTTGGTACCTAAGTGCAATGCCCATCGTCACTTCAAATCCAGACCTACCCAAAGAGCACAACAACCCTGTCTATCCTTTGGTATGTGCAGATTGGGTTGGTGATATCAAGCATGTTCCTAGTGGATTGGCGAATGGTATTCCCAGGACAAGGCCACACATGAAGTAAGGACACACATAGGTGTCTACTTCAGGAGAGATAAATACTGAAGTACCTAAAACTGAACAACCCTCTCTGATTTCTAATTTGTCATTCTCAGTAAAATGGGGCAACAGCAAGGTTAGCTTGTATTGATCCTAATGAGTGGCAAGACTACTGTCTACCAGGTGTCTACCAGACCCCTGTTCTGTCTGTCTGATTTTCGTCACCAATTTTGTGGCCCACTATTTCCAACTTCATGTACACTCTAGGGCTTCCCACTATGTGAGTGCATAAGCAGCAGCATGCTGGGCAATCACAGGTTGGAGATGGAGACATACACCTGACAATCCCTCTGTAATTCCACATGTGGCATCAGGGAAAAGAAACAGTTTGGACACACTTTTAGACAGAGACCTGAACTGTTTGACTATTAAGTAGCCAAACAAATGTTTTTGTAACCTAGAAAATATCTAACTTCCCCACCATAAATTCCAAAATTTATAACGCTGAAAAAACCTTCAGAAAAGCCTTAAAGCAAAACCCAGCAAATCCCTACAGTACAAACAAAATAGGTGATAACAAAAAGTGATTGCTAAATCAAATCCCTATGTTGCATTTTCTCCCAATCCTCCAAAGCATGGGATTCTCTAGGCAGAATAAATATAAACACTGATGGGACTAAACTAATAAAGAAAATGGCTCAGTTGAAAGGGATATTTTTCATAAGGAAATTCTGCCCCCCCGCTCCCTTCGCAAGTGGAAGACATAGATTGAAAGCGCAAAAAGGACTATCTAGAATGAGGCAAGTCATTTCGGAAGTGGCAGTAGAGGAAGGGCTCTCTATTTGTAAAGGAAATATTACTGAATATATATTTCTGGCAAGAACAAGCAATGTGCGAGGAGGATCCATTTACTTGGAAATAGTGGTAAATATATTCGAGTAAAACAATCATCTGCGTCTATTCATGCATGCTATCTGCTCCCGATGCTGTCACTCCTGTCGGGCTGACATTGCGGAGGTAATGGCTCTGTGATTCAGGGAAACTGCTGAAGTGTGTATTCAGGCTTCAGTTTGAGAGATGGGTTCATTTATCATCATAATAAGCTATTACCATTGATAGGTCACAATTCATTGAAGAGACAGTCAGTCTAATTGGCTTAAATTCTGCTAGCTTTGGATATGCCTCAAGGAGATAAGCCTTACCTTGCAGGTAATATTCCATCATCCAATCAACTGCTTATTTAATAATTCAAAATAATTCTGAATTGGGGTTCTCTCTCACATTCCATTTACCCACTGTCTCATTAACTCTTTGGAATCTCAAGCCTCAGGAATGGAGAGGGGGCAGATTCTCAGGGAAATTAGTAGAGCCTGTACTTCGATGAGGTATTGGAAATCTGTCATGGATGAGCGAAGGAATGAATGTCAGAGCTTTGTATTCCTCCACTCCAATTTCTGAATACTATATGGTCTGGAAGCTGTGTAGTAGGTGGAGCCTTCCATTTGAAACCTTAGGATGAATCAAGCAAGACAGACCACTTTAGCTCTATAGTGTTAAGGAGGGAATTAAAAGAGTTCTATTGCCATTTCTTACTCTTCACTAAATGATTACTGTCATTCTAGATGCCAATTAGGAAAAAAAATGATGTTTGAGATAAAGAATTTCCAATTTGTTACAGCTTGAAGAAACAGTTGAAAATTTTTGAGAGCCCATCAAATGCCATTGAAACTGTTATACCACTCAATCTATTATTGTGCATGTATTAGCTGAACAGCACAAATTCAAAGAGCATTATTATTATGTATCTTTAAACATTACTTAAAAAATCTTTGGAGGCATGAGAAACAAACATTTTCATATCTGTATTATTCACACTTGCCTGATATGCACACATACTGTGGGAAGATACACAATTTTAAACTCAATATAAGAATTCACAATCATTACGTTCTTCATCTAAGGATTAATCATATTTACTTTAATCAAATTCATTGAGATGAAAAAATATATGCATTTGATGGTCCTTTGTTTAAATATATGATTGATTTGATATGCTGTGTCTTTCCAAAACTTAATTATCTTCAGTATTTGTGAACCCTGCAGTTGTGCATGTCTAGGTTCTTGGGAACATGAAATAGAAGTAGAAGATGGGCCCTGGCCTTAAGAGCCTATAATTGGGGATATAGGTGACAAAAACAATAAAACATTCAATCAACTGATTAAACATAAGTAAACAAAAATGAGTAAATGGAGAAAATAAATAAATGTAGCTGAGTGCTGCTAAGGGGAGTTCTTGGGATGACATTATCAAGGAAGTGGGAATTAGAGAACACCTCATAATAATAATGATGATGATTATAATATAATAATAATATTTGTTTAACACATACTACTTACCAAGAACTGTGCAAAGCACTGGGATAGATACAACACAATAAGATCAGACAGAGTCATTCTCCAACTTGGAATTCACAATCTAAGGGGGAGGGACAGAACAAGTAACTAATCCCCATGTTTCATATAAGGAAACTGAGGCACAGAAAAGTTAAGTGACTTTTCTAAGGCAACACAGCTGACAAGTAGCAGAGTCTGCATTAGAACCCAATTCTACCCCTCTAAATTGTAAACTTGCTGTGGACAGGGAACGGGTCTACCAGCTCTTTTATATTGTACCTCCCCAAATGTCCAGTACAGTGTTCTGGACACAGTTAAGTGCTCAATAAATCCAACTTGATCGATTGAATGATCCTGACTACCAGTCCTTTGGCCTGTCCAGCAGGCCCCACTGCTTCTTGGGAAAAGGTGTTTTTGCAGGAGAACTTTGAAGGTGGGAATCAATCAATCAATCAATCGTATTTATTGAGCGCTTACTATGTGCAGAGCACTGTACTAAGCGCTTGGGAAGTACAAATTGGCATCACATAGAGACAGTCCCTACCCGATAGTGGGCTCACAGTCTAAAAGGGGGAGACAGAGAACAGAACCAAACATACCAACAAAATAAAATAAGTAGGATAGAAATGTACAAGTAAAATAAATAAATAAATAAATAAACAGAGTAATAAATATGTACAACCATATATACATATATACAGGTGCTGTGGGGAGGGGAAGGCGGTAAGGCGGGGGGATGGAGAGGGGGACGAGGGGGAGAGGAAAGAAGGGGCTCAATCTGGGAAGGCCTCCTGGAGGAGGTGAGCTCTCAGCAGGGAAGTGACCGGGAAGTGACCGGGAAGTGACCGATTCATTGGATGTGAGAGAAAGGAAGTTCTTTTTAGGATGAAAAGGGTGTTAAATGGTTCTAAGACCAGAGAGCCACAAGTGAGGCATAGTTCAGAGAAGTGATGAGAACAAGTTGGAATGTAGCAGAATAAGAGAGAAGGCTATAGCTGTTGGTGAACCTTGAAACTACGGGATGGGTGTTACTGGTTTTTTTTTTTTTCAGAGAGAGGTGGCCAGGGGAAGCTTTGAGGAGGGTAGTGTTGCAAGCCCCCCCTTTTTCCTCTCCTCCTCCTCCCCTCCCATCTCCCCCCTCCCTCCCTCTGCCCTACCCACTTCCCCTCCCCACAGCACTTGTGTATATTTGTACATACTTATTACTCTATATTATTAATGATATGCATATAGCTATAATTCTATTTATTCTGATCGTATTGACACCTGTCTACTTGCTTAGTTTTGTTGTCTGTCTCTCCCTTCTAGACTTTGTGCCCATTGTTGGGTAGGGACCATCTCTGTATGTTGCCAATTTGTACTTCTCAAGAGCTAAGTACAGTGCTCTGCACACAGTAAGTGCTCAGTAAATATGATTGAATGAATTTTAAATAGTGTTTAAGAACACGATACCAACAACTGTATATCAGATTAACTGAATTAGAGAGTAGCTGAAGGCAAAGCAGCCAGCACACACATAGCACTTGATACACTGGATTTTAATCCCAATTATTTATTACTAAGGAGAAGGAGGAACACCCAGGAATAACAGTGTTCAAAGAGTAATAACTCAGAGTATTGAACTCTATTATACATCTCCAATTTGCTATATTTTGCATGATTTATAGAGGGGTGAAAATCTATTATTTTCATGCTGAATTATCCATCTTTCTCTTTCCTCTGAAACAAATAGACCTTCATTACTGATTTTGATTTTTTAAAATCTCCTGAGAAAAGTTGCACACCATAGAGTCATGTTTCGAATTGCGTATCTATTGTTATGGCAATCTGTTTGATTGTGACCTTCAAATGATGCCTATTTCTTCAATGGAATCTCCTTTGCCAAAAATGGAAGAACTCTCAATTCTTGCGCCCTGGTCACAACCTCATTTAAATTCACTCCATTAGTTCCCAGACAGGATCATTCTTGTGGTTTTTGTTCATTGTCTTATTTCAAAAACTATTGATGCAACAGCAGCTCTTTTGGGTGTTATAGAACTTGAACCCACTGTGCCTTGGCATTTCTCATTTCCCTAGTGTGCTGCTAACTTCACTATGTTTTAATCATAATTCATCAAGCTGAGTTGATGTTCCTTGGCCCAAGGAAGTGCAAAAGTACACAGCAACGTAGTCTCATATTTTCTATCAAACTTTTGCTTACAAATCATCTGCACACTTTTAAATAGACTGTAGGGATAAGGAATGTGGTTTATTGAACATCTACTTTAAAATTTAGAATAACTGATTATGACATTCCTGGAATCTTTACATAATGTATTATTTCTTTTGATCTTCAAAAAATAACTATGCAATGAGGTTTATTTTAATTATTGCTGAAACTTTAAAAGTACATATATATATTTATATAGCTATATGTACATGTATTTATTATTATTCTCCATGTTAATCAACATATTGAACAACTCCGGGCAGAGAACTGAGCTGAGCACTTAAGGAAGTAGAAATAGACATGGTTCCTACCCTCAAGGAGTTTTGTGGGGGTCCCTCAAGGTTCAGTTCTGGGTCCCCTTCTATTCTCCATCTACACCCTCTCCCTTGGAGAACTCATTCTGTCCCATGGCTTCAACTACCACCTCTATGCAGATGATACCCAAATTTACATATCCAGCCTTAATGTCTCTCCCTGTCTCCAGTCTCCCATTTTCTCCTGCCTTCAAGACAAATTTACTTGGATGTCCTCCCATCACCTCGAACTTAACATGTTGAAAACAGAGCTCCTTATCTTCCCACCCAAACCCTGTCCTCCCCCTGACTGTATTCTGCAGATGGCACCACCATTCTTTCTGTCTCACAAGACCACAACCTTGTTATTATCCTTGACACCTGTCATTCAACCTACATATTCAATCCATCACTAAATGCTGTAGTTCACACCTTCATAACATTGCTAAAATCCTTACTTTCCTTCCAAACTGCTACCACGGTAACACAATCACTTATCCTATTCCACATGGATTGCTGCAACAGCCTCTGTGCTGACCTCCCTGCCTCCTGTGTCTCCTCACTCCAGTCCATACTCCACTCTGCTGCCCAGATCATTTTCCTACAAAAATGTTCAGGACATGTCACCTTGCTCCTCAAAAAACTCCACCTCCAAATCAAACAAAAACTCCTCATCACTGGCTTTAAATCACTCCACCACCTTGCCCCACCTACTTCAACTCACTTCTCTCCATCTACAGCTCAGGCCTCATAACCCAGCCCTCAGAGTATGCTCCTGTAGTTGCTAACCTTCTCACTGTGCCTTGATCTCCTCTGTCTCACCACTGACACCTCACCCACGCCCTGTCTCTGGCCTGAAACTCCCTCCCTCCTCAAATCTGACAATTACTTTCCTCCTCTTCAAAGCCTTACTGAAAGCACATCTCCAAGAGGTCTTCCCGGAGTAAGCCGCACTTTTCCTCATCTCCCACTCCCTTCTGATACCCTGACTTACTCCCTTTGATCTTCCCCCCTCCCAGCCCCATGGCACTTATGTACATATCTGTAATTTATTTGTATTGATGTCTGTCTCCCCTGCCCCCTCCCCCCCCTCAAAACTGTATGCTCATTGTGGGCAGGGAATGTGACTGTTTATTGTTGTATTGTACTTTCCCAAGTGCTTAGTACATAGTAGGCACTCAATAAATACAATTTAATGAATATAATCTACTGGGGAAGACTGACAAAATAATTACAGATAAAAAGATAATAGTAGTGTATGAGAGCCTATATGTACAAAAGGGCTATGCATGGGTGTGAATACAGAAGATTGGAAGTGACACAAAAGTGCTGAAGTAGTGGCTAGCAGAATAATCATGTGGTGCAAAGAAATGTTGGTTTGAGAAGATCTCCTGACCTTTTGATGGTGGGGAAATGTGTCCTTTGGTGGAGCTGAATGGAGCAGGGAACTTCCAGGCAGGGAGAATGATGTAAGCAAGGGCTCAGGCAAGAGAATCAAGAACAAGGTGCAATGAGAAGGTGAGATTAAGAGGAATACAGAGTGCAGGCTGGAATGTAGAGGAGGAGGAGTAGATAAAGAATTTGCTGATCAGGTGTCTTAAATGTCATTGACAGGGCCTAAAGGAAAGAGCATGGGCCTAGGAGTCAAAGGATCTGGGTTCTAATCCTGCCTCTGCCACTTGCCTGCTGTATTTCCTGGGCAAGTCACTTAACTTCTCTGTGCCTCAGTTTCCTCATCTGTAAAATGGGGATTAAACCCAGCTCCCTCCTAGTTAGACTATGAGCCCCATGTGGGACAGGGACTCCATCTGACCTGATTATCTTGTATCTATCCCAGGTCTTAGCTTAAGTATCACTACAAAATAAAAAGTGAGTTCATGATTTGAAGGAATAGTAGATGATGATTCCAAATCCTCTTTATGAGTCACAGCTGGCAGTGTTCACAAGTGAAAGTTCAAGTTTGAATGATTTTTCTCTAGACTGTATGTCACATTTGCTCTTCATGAACCATCGTCTCTCTTTCTAACCTACTTTTCAAAATGTCTTTAATTTAATCCCCATCTACAAACACCAGTACCCTAATAACAGAAAAAATTGTGCAAAGAAAAATGACTCCCTTTTATAATGCTTTTAATTTAATTGTAGTATTTCCAAAGCATGGGTTTAGTAAATAAGACAGGAGTAGAGGAGTATGAATTGTGTTTTTTTAAGTCCATTCAAGTTCATCTTGCTATTTTATTTGTCACTGGCTTACCACCCTACCCTGCAGGCCTGGAGAAATGTCCCACTTCAAACTGTGGAACAGACATTTTAAGAAGGAAATTGCACAAAACTTCAGATCAGATAACTTTCCTCAAAGGATATGGAGAGAGTGGTTGGAAAATAAACACTAGGCTGGCCTGAGGGAAAAGGGAGGAGGTAGAATATTATTTCAACACAAACCATTTCTCCTCTACTTAAAAGATCACTTTTTTCTGGGAAGTGTGAATCTTCACTTATCAATCCAATCCCTACATGCTTTATTTAACCAATAAATAACTTGTGTAGACATATAAATTTTCTAAGTAAAACAAAGTTTGTTTTATAGTCCTTTTCTGCTTCTGGGTCTACAAGAAATTCAATCAATCAGTCACATTTATTGAGCACTTGCTGTGTTCAGAGCACCGTACAATGTAACCGAGTTGGTAGACACTTTCCCAACTCCTTCTTAAAGGAATGTTCTCTAACAGTGAGGAGTCTCAGATGGGACTCAATAAGCCCAACAAAGGAACTGAGGAACCAGGGAACTCATTTAGTCCTTGGTGAATGTGTATTATCCCAGCCTGACACTGCCTCGCACAATTCTAAGGCACCTCACACAGATTTCACATGTGGACAAAGAGATGTCCTTGAGCTAGTCATCAGGTTCAGCCTCAGCCTATCCAGAAGCAGACTGAGCAACCGGTCAATCTTTCCCTGCAATTCTGGACCAAAGTGGGGAACCCAGTAGAAGAGTTGAACAGGCACATGACCAAAAAAAAGTAACTCAAACTCCTGAATCTCAATCGCAGTTTTAGACTAGCTTCAGCAAGTCACAATATAATAATATGAATAATTATTATAATTATAATTGTGATATTTTAAAAGCACATACTATATGCCAGGCACATAAGCACTGGACTGGATACAAGCAGATAGGGTTGGACACAGTCCCTGTCCCATGTGGGACTCACTGTCTCAATCCCCATTTACAGATGAGGTAGCTGAGGCACAGAGAAGTGAAGTGACTTGTCCAAGGTCACACAACAAAGTAGTGGAGGCAGGATTAGAACCCACAAACATCTGACTCTCAGGCCTGCACATGAATTCCTAATTAAAAAAAGAACTGGGGCAATATTGAACAATTACAATAAAGCAACATGGCCCCGTGGAAAGAACATGGGCCTGGATATCAGAGGGTCTGAGTTCGAATCCCAGGTCCTCCACTTGTCTGCTATGTGATCTTGGACAAGTCACTTTACTTCTCTATGCCTCAGTTACCTCATCGGTAAATGGGGATTCAGTACCTGTTCTTCTTACTTAGACTATGAACCCCATGTAGGGCAGTAGCTACATCCAAACTGATTATCCTCTATTAACCCCAATCAATTAATGGCATTTATTAAGTGATTACTATGAACAGAGTACGTACTAAGCAGTTGAAGAGGACAGTGAAATAGAATTAGTAGGTGTGTTCCCTGCCCATAACAAACTTACAGTCTAGTGCTTAGTACAGTGCTTGGCACATAGTAGGCACTTAAGTACCTCAATTAATGACTGGTGGTAACAAAGTCAGCTTCAAGGCCTCACCTTAACTATTTGCTCCCTTAAAGCATAATGGCCTAGTGGATAGAGCGCAGGCCTGGAAGTCTAAAGGAGCTGGGTTCTATCCTCAGGTCCACCACTTGTCTGCTGTGTGACCTTGGGCAAGTCATTTAGCTTCTCTGTGCCTCAGTTACCTCATCTGTAAAATGGGGAATGAGACTGTGAGCCTCATGGGATGTGTGGCTTAGTGGAAAGAGTGGAAGTCAGAGGATGTGGATTCTAATCCCAGCTCTGCCACTTGTCTCCTGTGTGAACTTGGGCAAGTCACTTTACTGCTCTAGGCCTCAGTTACCTCATCTGGAAAATGGGGATTAAGACTCTGAGACAACCTGATTGCCTTGTATCTACTCCAGTGCTTAGAATAGTGCTTGGCACATAGTAAGCGCTTAGCAAATACAATAATAATAATAATGGGATGTGGACTTTGTCCAACTTGAGTAACTTGTACCACTGCTTAGTACGGTGCCTGGTACACAGTAAGCATTTAGCAAATACCATTTAAAAACAAAAAACAAAAAAACCCCAAAACAACAACAAAAAACTTGTTGTCTTTGTTTCTCTCAGGCCAGCCTTCTAGCTGTACCTCTTTCAGGCTATCCTTCCTCTGTCCTCTCATGCAAAATTCCCTCCCTCACCACAGACATAACATAGCTCCCTCACATTCAAAGCCCTCCTAAAACCCCACTTCCTCCAACAAGCTTTTCCTGATTAATTTCCTAGCATCCTGAGCCATCATCCCTGCAGGCAACTAACACCTCTGAACCTATTTACCCCCTCCTTAGCACTTATGAATCTATATGTACTCAGTTATTCATTCTGTCCACTGTAGTGTAAATATTTTTTAATGGAATTTATTAAGCACTTACTATGTGCAAAGCACTGTTCTAAGCACTGGGGAGGTTACAAGATGATCAGGTTGTCCCATGGGGAGCTCACAGTCTTAATCCCCATTTTACAGATGAGGTCACTGAGGCACAGAGAAGTTAAGTGACTTTACCAAAGTCACACAGCTGACAATTGGTGGGGTCAGGATTTGAACCCATGACCTCTGACTCCAAAGCCAAAGTGTGCTCTTCCCACTGAGCCATGCTGCTTCCTACATTTTTACATTTGACTTACCCATTGAGTGTCAGTTTACTGTGGTCAGGAAATGTGTCACTTTATTCTGTACCTCCCAAAAGCTTAGAACGGCACCGAGTGTTCAAGAAATGCTACTTCATGGGTACTAATCCTGGCTCTGCTACTTGTCTGCTGCGTGACCTTGGGCAAGTAACATAACTTCTCCGGGCCTCAGTTATCCCTTCTGTAAAATGGGGATTGAGTTGTGAGCCCCACGTGGGTTAGGGACTGTGCTCAATCTGATTTACTTGTATCTACCCCAGTGCTTGGTACAGTGCCTGGCACATAGGAAGCACTTAACAAATACCATAATTATTATTAATATTATTATTATTATTACTACTACTACTTCTACCATCTGGCCTAAGAGTCCCTGCTCCTGGTCATTGTTTCCTCCCCTGCAGCATACTCTGTCCCCACAGCTGTTCATTCATTCATTTGTTCATTCATTCATCATATTAATTGAGTGCTTATTGTGTGCAGAGCACTGTACTGTTTGGGAGAGTACAATACAACAATAAACAGACACATTCCCTGTCCACAGTGAGCTTACCAGGGGTGACGCCAGCCTTAGACATTTGACACTTTGAGGTGGGAAAAAAATTACCCCTTTCCCTTGTAGTATTTTGTTTACTAGGCACCTATATATGCCAGTAACCTTGGCATCATCCTTGACTCCTCTCTCTCATTCAACCCACATATTCAAATCCTGTCTGTTTCACCTTCATGACATTGCTAAAATCCTCCCTTTACTCTCCATCTAAACTGCTACTACATTAATACAATCATTCACCTATCCCACCTGGATTACTTAATCAGCCTCCTTGCTGACCTCCCTGACTCCTGCCTCTCCCCTGTCCAGTCCTTATTTCACTCTGCTGCCCGGATCATTTTTCTACAAAAACGTTCAGGATGTTTCCCCACTCCTCAAAAGACTCCAGTGGTTGCCCATCCACCTCTGCAAACAAAGCAGTCAAAGTACTCAATCACCTTGCCCCCTGCTACCTCACCACTCTCCTACAACAACTGAACCCACATGCTTCACTCCTCTAATGCTAACCTTCTCACTGTGCCTCGATGTCATCTATCTCACTGCCAACCAAACACCCACCTCCTGCCTCTGGCCTGGGATGACCTCCCTCCTTAAATCCAACAGACATTTACTTTCCCCTCTTCGAAGCCTTACTGAAGGCACATCTCCAAGAGGCATCCCTGACTAACCCCCCCGCTTTCCTCTTCTTCCATTCCCTTCTGCATGGCCCTGACTTGCTCCCTTTGTTTTTCCCCATTCCTATCCCCACAGCACTTATGTACATATCTGTAATTTATTTATTTGTATTGATGTCTGTCTCTCCTGCAGGTACCTGCTCACTGTGGTTAGGGAAAGTATCTGTTTATTATTGTATTGCACTCTTCCTAGTGCTTAGTACAGTGCTCTGCACACAATAAGTGCTCAATAAATACAATTGAATGAATGAATGAATAATTCCAGCTCCACCACTTGTCTGTTGTGTGAACTTGGGTAAGTCACTTCACTTCTCTGTGCCTCAGTTCCCTCAACTGTAAAATGGGGATTACTACTATCAACCCCATGTGGGGGAGCACAGTATGCTCATATCTACCCCAGCACTTGCTACAGTGCCTGGCAAATACTAAGTGCTTAACAAATACCACAATTATTATAATTATTAATAATAATAATGATTTTAGATTAATCTCAAAATCACCTTTCTTCAAAAGTACCAAGTAAAAAAATAAGTCCAGAGCTATCACTTGCAGAATATTTTTTTTTTTCAAATTTTCAATCTCCCTTGGCCTTAGGTACAGTGCAGGAAAGGGTCAATAAATGCCACTGACTTATAAGCAGATCTCATGGATGAGTTAATAGAACATATATAGAATAAACAATACGAAAATATTCTTTTCCTGTAATCACATCCTACATGAAAAAGTTCTCACTTGCAGAATACAGCTCCCAAAGAAGATTTAATCCAGTAAAAAACTCTAATGTAAACCTCAGGCTAAAATTTGATATATACACTTTACAGGAAAAAAAATGGCTATCATGTACTTTGTGACCAAACTAGTTATTTGTATGTTCCGTTCTTCAAACTATCTAGAAGCTTACTTCTTCAGAAAGAACTAATAGGCCTAAACATTCTAACATTTAGAAGTAAATTATGATGCGCAGGTCAGAGTTTTAAAAGATACAGTGGATTTCTTTTTTAATGTTGCCAAACTTATACTTAGCTAAACCATGCTTTAGAAGTAAGCTGTAATGTTCCTAACCCTAAAGAGCTGATCTCTTTCAATATCATTTACTAGAAGGCAAATCTCAGTACTCACAGATTGAACCTTATCCCATTTGACGGAGTGTTTGGACATGGTGGCT
The DNA here is from genome assembly GCF_015852505.1 of Tachyglossus aculeatus. Taxonomy (NCBI): domain Eukaryota; kingdom Metazoa; phylum Chordata; class Mammalia; order Monotremata; family Tachyglossidae; genus Tachyglossus; species Tachyglossus aculeatus. Next base: position 88,450,929 of record NC_052067.1, read on the forward strand.
AAACAGAGACTCAGAAGGCATATGGAGAGCTATGTTAAAAGAGCACTTGCACAGTACCCTCACTTTAGCATACGCCCACCAGAACCCTTATAATCAAGGGTCTTGGAGGAGGTTTGCAAACTGAAGGATATTAATACCACCAGGTTTTGGCAAAAGAAAAAAAAAGCAAAACAAGAACAAAAACATAGGAATTTGCAGGCCCGCAGATTGAAAGATATGGAATAACCATAGCATTCAGTGGTCTTTTTCTGTGTGTAAAACTCCTGCTTCTAGCCTGGAACACCCTCCCTCCTTAAATCCGACAGATAATTATTCTCCCCGGCTTCAAAGCCTCATTGAGGGTGCATCTCCTCCAAGAGGCCTTCCCAGACTAAGCTACTCCTTTCCTCTTTGCCCACTCCCTTCTGCATCACCCTGACTTTCTCCCTTTGTTCTTCCCCCTTTCCAGTCCCACAGCACTATGTACACAATTGCAATTTATTTGTATTGATGTCTGTCTCTACCTGGTCTAGACTGTAAGCTCATTGTGGGCAGGGAATGTGACTCTTTATTGTTGTACTGTACTCTCCCAAGCTCTTAGTGCTCTGCACAGAACAAGTGCTCAATAAATATGATTGATTGAATGAATGAACCCTACCCCAGCTGTTATTATTAATGGTATTTGTTAAGCACTTACTATGTGTCAATCACCATTCTAAACACTGGTGTAGATATAAATTAATCAGGTCAGACACAATCCCTGTCTCACATGGGATTCACAGTCTAAGCAGGAGGAAGAACAGGTTAAATAACAATAATAATAATAATAATAATACTAGTAATGAAGGTATTTTTTAAGAACTTACTATATGCCAAGCACTTTTCTAAGCACTGGGATAGATACAAGGTTATCAGGTTGTCCCAAGTGGTGCTCAGATCCTTAATCCCCATTTTACAGTTCAGGTAACTGAGGCACAGAGAAGTTAAATGAGTTGCCCAAAGTCACACAGCTGACAAGTGGCAGAGCCAGAATTAGAACTCATAATCTCTGACTCCCAAGCCCGTGTTCTTTCCACTAAGCCAGGCTGCTTCTCAATGTCCATTTTACAGTTGAGGAAACTGAGGCACAGAAAAGTTAAGTGGCTGTCCAAGGTTGAACAGAAGCAACTAACAGAGCTGGGATTATAACTTTTATTCTCAGGCCCATGCTCTTTCCACTAAACTATGCTATTTCTCAGACATCACTGTTTTTAAGAGAGGCTCTTTTCATCTACTCTCAACTATTTAGAGAGGCTGTTTATTGAGTTTACAAACAACAACCTGTAATATTCCATTTCCTAAGCAAGATACTAAATCATCCAAGCTAAGCATGTCATCCTGACTATAATTTACGGGATGTGACATGACAGTAAGATGTACTGTGGTAATTCGTGAGTACTTGGTTTATTATTGTAGTATCAAAAATTCATATGGTTCAGTTATTAAGGCAAATTATTTCATTCAGACACAGATGTCTGACAGCAGACCATAAAGAGACTCCACATTCAGATTACATTACAAAATGTCTTCCACAGGAAAAACAAGGTACTCACCCTATTACCATTCTTGTGAACACCAAATGGAAATAGTGCAAAAAGACCTCCTGGGTGACAATGGAAGAAGTACTCAAAAGCTATTGCTGCCATGCCCAATGATAACTTCCCTGTTGAAGTCAACTGGCTTCACAAAACAATATATTCAGGGGCTCCTTCCTTCCCCTGTTGTTCCTGCCACACTTGTTTGTCACCCAACCCTGCACCTGCCTTCTACACAGTAAATATGCCATGCTCTTGACTTTGGGAAGACCCCATCCATTTCAAGCTCTCCTCCCAAGCCATGTTGGCACTCTGTCCTTTCCTGCTCCAAACCCACCTCTTTTTTACTTTGGAACCACACCGGCCCCATCCCATTCCTTTTCCGAGTTGTTTCTGGTTCTTACCCTCCTCTGGTTCCCACTGGGTTTAGTATGGGTAATTAGAGAGACTAACAACGGGCAGTAAGGGAAGTATGGAGAAAAATGGTGCCCCTAGAGCTGCAGGTAGGGGAGGTTTTATTAATAAGCAGGTGAAAAGGGCCAGGAATGGCAACTCATGAATACAGACTAGTATCCAGTGTGGGCCAGTATCCAGAATTTTTACCTATCTTGCTCCTGACCAGTGTAATCATCATCATCAATCGTATTTATTGAGCACTTACTGTGTGCAGAGCACTGTACTAAGCACTTGGGAAGTACAAGTTGGCAACATATAGAGACAGTCCCTACCCAATAGTGGGCTCACAGTCTAAAAAGTGGGCTCACAGTCTAAAAAGTGGGCTCACAGTGTAATGACATACCTAAGGTGTCAAAATGAAATGGAACCTTGGTTTCTTAGTTGTTTTAAGATCAGAGCCATCTACAAATGGCACATACAGGCTAGCCAAAGGAAGTTAGTTCACTTTGAGCAGGATGTCCAGATACCCTGAAACAAAAGGCGTTTAATTTTTTTTCTCATTTTTCTTTTGTTCTATTGGTTGCCAGCTATCAGAAAGAAACATTCTATATACCTATAGAAGATAAAATGATAGAAAGTGTAGCCAGGAATATTTCTATTGAGCTTTCAAATAATTTCCTCCTTCAGCAGAAACATAATCTCATGGAAATCCATCAAATTCTGACCTGAGGTTGGAGTTTCAAAGCCTTCAAATGGCAATTTCAATCACTGGCTATTCAACCTAAGAAGTTCATTTGTTCTCCCTGAGAATACAGCAAGTGTACATGGGTACAGCTAAAAATAATTAGTTGAAACCATTTATTGATGTCAAATGCCTTGAAAATAATGTTTTAGTTAGTCTTTATGACTGCTGAATATTCATGAGACATATTTCTGCTTTACTGTTATTAGGCATATATTGAGCACATTTTATTCCTTTGTCTATCTTCACTTTATAACATTTAATAAGATTTCCAAAAAAAGCTTTTGCTTTGTGACATAATTCATTCAGCAACATCAACCCTCTCTCCTCACAACCATTAGTATATACGTGCTCTTTCAATTGTTCGTGGAGGAATTCTCAGAAACTGTCAGAGCTGGGAGAGAAGGAAAGGATAGTTCTACAGCTGATCCTGCCTTTCCTCGAAAATTTTCTGTCTTCTTCTTTCCATCCTCATTCGACACTCCAATGTGTGTATGTGGGCAGAACAGGCAATTCTGCCTTCATTTTCCCCCGTGCCCCTCTGCCCACCTGCTGTGTGACTTTGGGTAAGTCACTTAACTCCTTTTTGCCTCAGTTCTTTCATCAACAAAATAGGGATTCAGTACTTATTTCCCCTTCTACTTAGACTGTGAGCCCCATGTGGGACCTATAATCTTCTATCTACACCAACATTTAGTACAGTGCTCAGCATATATTAAGCATTTAAATGCCACAGTGATTATCCCTCTGGACTTTATGCACCCTCTAGATTGTAAACGCTTGGTGGGCAGAAAACATGTCTACCAACTCTGTTACAGTGTACTCTCCCAAGTGCTTAGTACAGTGTTCTATACATAGTAAGCACTCAAGCAGCATGGCCTAGTGGATAGAGCACAGGCCTTTGTGCTTTATCCAGAAGTTCTTTGGTTTTAATCCCAGCTCCGTCACTTGTCTGACAAGTGACTTGTGACAAGTGACTTGTGACAAGTGACTGACAAGTGACAAGTGACTTGTCTGACTTGGGCAAGTCATCTACTTTGTGACTCAGTTACCTGGGGATTAAAACTGTGAGCTCCATGTGGGACAGGGATTGTGTCCAATGTCATGCTCTTGTATCTATCCCAGCACATAGAACAGTGTCTGGCACATAGTACATGCTTAATAAATACCACTGTAAAAAATAGGATTGATTGGCTGATTGAAAACCCGATAGGGTGCCAGTGCCCAGGTTGCCTTGGGGCTTCCCCAGAAGCAGTGAAGAGAACTGGAGAAGCAGCATGGTTCAGTGGAAAGAGCATGATCTTGGGAGTCAGAGGTCATGGGTTCTAATCCCGGCTCCATCACTTATCAGCTGTGTGACTTTGGGCAAGTCATTTAACTTCTCTGTGCCTCATTTACCTCATCTGTAAAATGGGGATTAAGACTGTGAGCCCCACAATGGGAAAACCTGATCACCTTGTAACCTCCCCAGCGCTTAGAACAGTGCTTTGCACATAGTAAGCGCTTAACAAATGCCATTATTATTATTATTGTTATGATTATTAACTGGGGATCATGAAACAGCAGGAAGAACTGGAGGTTCAATCATGGCAGGATGGACTTCAGCTTGCCCTTGACAAATTGGGTAACTGGGAGAAGGGCTTTTGCAGCTGGGCAAGTTCAAGAGTCGTGGGTTACTTGTATTGATCACAGACTGTGGATGAGCCTAGAAGTGTCTGAACTTGTAGAAGAGGAAGAAGCAGGAATTGGGGAACTCTAGACTGCAAGCTTGTTAGGGGAAGGGAATGTGTCTGTTTATTGTTATATTGAACTCTCCCAAGTGTTTAGTACTGTGCTCTGCATACAGTAAGCTCAAAATAAATATGATTGATGATTGACTGATCGACTGGAACCAAGTGTGCTGCTTCACGTTTTTCCTTCAGACATTTGGGGTGTCAAGGAAATGGCAAAAGTGGGTGGAGAGGGAATAGCTTGAAACATGAGATATGGAGCAAGGTTCCTTTCAGGAATGGGAAATAGCCTACAAGAGGCTTTTCCATTTCTCCCCCTGTAGACTTTGAGTTCATTGCAGGCAGGGAATACGTCTTCCAACTCAATTATATTGTATTGCCTAAGGGCTAAATATAGCGCTCTGCACGCAGTAAGCACTTAATGCATTTATTCATTCAATCATATTTACTGTGTGCAGAGCACTGGACTAAACGCCTGGGAAGCACAAGTTGGCAACATATAGAGATGGTCCCTACCCAACAATGGGCTCACAGTCTAGAAATGCCACTGATTGATTGATCATCATGAATAGCAACATTGTCTGAGTGCCTTTCTTGTCTAGAGTGCTGAACTAGGCTCTTGGGGACAAATGTAAAGGGTACTTTATGGTAATAATAATAATAATTATGGTATTTGTTAAGTGCTTACTATGTTTCAGGTATTTTACTAAATGCTGGGGTGGATACAAGCAAATCAGGTTGGACACAGTCCCTGTTCCCTGTGGGGCTCACAGTCTCAATCCCCATTTTACAAATGAGGTAACTGAGGCACAAAGAAGTGAAATAACTTGCCCAAGGTCAGCAGACAAGTGATGGAGGCGGGATTAGAACCCATGACCTTCTGGCTCCCAGGCCCATGCTCTATCCACTCTGTCATGCTGCTCTCTTCCAAGGGCTTAGTACAATGGTCTGCACCCACTAAACATTGAATAAATACCAACGATTGATTGACTGATGGATACAGTGCATTTCACAATCCTCAGTTTCCACCCTACACCAGCCAATTCTAGTTGTTTTTGTTTTTCTAAGCATTTAGAGGAGCAGCGTGGCTCAGTGGAAAGAGCCCGGGCTTTGGAGTCAGAGGTCATGGGTTCAAATCCTGCTCCCCCACGTGTCTGCTGTGTGACCTTGGGCAAGTCACTTAACTTCTCTGAGCCTCAGTTACTTTATCTGTAAAATGGGGGTTAAGACTGTCAGCCCCACATGGGACAACTTGATCACCTTGTAACCCCCCAGCGCTTAGAACAGTGCTCTGCACATAGTAAGCGCTTAACAAATGCCATTATTATTATTATTATTATTTAGTACGGAACTCTACATGCAAGAGGTGCTCTACAAATTCTGCCAATGACGACAATGACAATCTTGTCTTCACCTTCGGAAATAATGAAATGGGTGAAACTAGACACAGCAATTCACTGGCTTTTCTCTCTAACAAAGTTTCTGGAGTGATTTTGTTCTGAAGATTAAAGTTTTACACCATCAGGCTGGGAACATCCTTTTAACCCAGCGAGGTAAGTTCCCTTGTGTTCCCTGTGTATTTTCCCACACAGGATCATTGGACAAAACAGAAAACTTCTCTCAAGTCCTCTTTTCAGAATGTTAACACACTTTAGAAATAGTCTTGGGTTTAGGGTGTGTTCAGTGAGCTCATCTGGATATGTTTTTATCTATAGAGGTGATTAGGCTTAATAAAGATTAAATGCATTCAGTGCCATCTTGAATTACCTTCATTGTACCACTCCTGAGGGGCAGGGTGCTGCTGCTTCCATAACCCTCTTCCTGAGCGTGAAATTATTTTTACGAGACATTTCGTAACTTCTGATCTCTAATTAAGAGCTGTTAAAGGTGGACACACCAGCAGTCTTTTCAAACGTATTTTAGGATTCTGAATGAAGCTGCCCAATTAGAATTTGAATAAAACTACTCTCAAAGACCAACTCGAAATAGGCCTGCTATTTCCTACTCAAGCTCTTTCTTATACCACTCAAGCTGTTCATTTGCAGGCCTGGGAAGTTAACTATTTAGTTTATTCAACTTACCATTTTTCGCCTGAATCTCTTGGAGCATCCCCTTGAAGAACTATAACAAACTTACTGATTTTGCCAGTCATATTTACAGCCAACTGAATCTTCCAAACCAAATGTAGAAGAGACATCATTTTTCTTGCTAATAAATTCCACTGCAGTAGAGAGAATCGAGCCCCACAATAACTTACTTTGTTACCCAGATAAGGGCCTGGGGCTGTCCAGTAATATGTCTGAGGTAGTTTCGTCCTGGCATCCTCACTGTTGAAGCTGAGTTCCTGTGGTCTGTCAAAGTCATCCTGCAGAGGTCCAACTCTAACAAGGCCAGGTAAGTCAGTCAAATACCAGCCGTTCATGTCGTGAATCTTTAAAACAGAAACCGGAGGTTCGTTAGGGAGCTTTCCACTGGTACTTCGCTCATCCTCTCTGTCTTTACTGTAAAACCTCTAAGAACCTTGAAGTTGACCATGGAAAATTCAGGAAACAGAAACCTTTCCAGTTTAATGAAAAGGACTTGCTATCTCATTGCTGCCTAAAAGAGAAGCTGAAGGAGAGGTCCAAATTCAGAAACAAAAATTTACAAAAATGTACCATTTTTAGACAGCTGTGATTTACAGCAACTAAGAAACCAAGGTTCAATTTCATTTTGAGACCTTAGGTATGTCATTACACTGGTCAGGATCCAAATCGGTAAAAATTCTGGGTACTGGCCTAGTGGAAAGACCAAGGTCCTGGGAGTCAGAGGAAATGGGTCCTAATCTCGGCTCCACCATGTCTGCTGTATGACCTTAGACAAGTCACTTAACTCTTTTGTACCTCAATTACCTCATCCATAAAATAAGGATTAAGACTGTGAGCCCCATGTGGGACAGGGACTGTGTCCATCCTGATTACCTTGTATTTACCCCAGTGCTTAGAACAGTGCTTGGCACATGGTGTTTAGCAAATACCATTTCTTTTTAAAGAGAGCCTCAGACACTTTGTTTTTTCCAGAACTCCTAAATTCCACATCCTCAGATCAGTTCCTTTTTAACTCTGCTTTCTTAGCTTAATATTGAAGTGCTGCAGACCTAAATATGCTTCACAGTGCACAGCTAAATAATGAACGAGTCTTGTCAATTAACAAGGTAACTTTTAACAAACTCAGTGAAAACCCATGGGTACTAAAATCATCAGAACTTCCCTTGTGTTCTATAATCAAGTGCTTGGAAAAACATCAAACTACTATGGAGCCAGAAATAGTATTGAACAGGATATGGCTTGCAAACATGCCTATTGCAAATGAAGTATATGAATTTGTGTGCAAAGGTGTGAACTTTTTATTCATTTTACAAGTTCAGATGTTTTGGGGAATTTTTAGCACATATCTAGAAAAGAAACCAGTGTAAACATATCAGGGTGAAAAAAAATGTATATACAGAATACTTTTCCCCCATGGAGCACAAGGCACTTTCCAGACAACATTTTGTTAATCCTTTTAGCAGCCTTGTTTCATAGGGAATTAGTTGATATTTGTTCAGTGATTTAATCTTTTGAAAGATCTGTATAAGACTTGGCGTTGGTAAAAGTTTGAATGTCACACTGCAGATGGGATGATTATGTCTTCTGTAGCAAGCTGTGACCTCCCAGGGACATGGCAAAGTCATGGCTTAGTATGAACTAAGTGAAATAATGGGTGGTCGAGTGCTTTATTTCCCACATGTTTTCTCAGCGAAGAGGTAAATGTGGTCAACAACCCTCCAACAGGTTGGGATGACCAATGCCCTGAACTACCATGAAATTGGAGATGCTAGCCTGAAACTTAGCTCCTCTAGCCACAGTTCCCTATTATATTTTTGTATTGTTTTTTGGTGTTTGCCTTTGTCCTTGCCATTTAAACTGTTTTCATTTCAATTGTTTTATCTCTTCTTGTTTATCTGTTATCAGCCATTTCCTTTTCACCACTTTTCTCCACCTTAGGGGGCCAGGGAAAGCCATACTTCTTCCCCCAGGGCTTCTTAGTACAGTGCTTGGCACAAAGCAGGTTCTTAATGAATACTATTAATAGTAAGCTCTCCTCAAAGCTGAATAGGATGGGTCATTAGAAGTTCTATAGTACCCCCTCATTAGCTCAGACCACGTTGATTTCAAATGTGAGCAAGAAGGAAATGAGAGAGGGGAAAGATAGACAAAGGCACATTGATTTCTTCATCACTCCAGAGCGTGTAGAGAAATGAAGGAAGCATCTGGGGAAGATTCAAAAGAAGGGTAAGATGCAGTCTCTGTCTTCTGGTTCTTATAAGAGGGAGAGTGAAGGAGAATATGAGAGCAAGCAAATAAGAGAGAAAAAGGAGAACAATAAAGAGGAAGTGGACTCTAGCACTCTAGGTGTAGATGGAGATCTCCATCCACACTTTATCTAGGGTTAGGGCTTTCACTCTGTGGTTCCATTTTCAAATTTCAAATTAGAGCTCCTAATGGCTAACATATAAATATATATATATATATATATATATATATATATATATATATATGTGTGTGTGTGTTAATGGCATCTTTAAGCACTACTATGTGCCAGGTACTGAACTAAGTGCTAGGATAAATACAGGACAATCAGTTTGGACAGAATTCATGTTCCACATGGGGCTCACAGTCCTAATTCCCATTTTACAAATAACTGAGGCACAGAATCAACGAATCAATCATATTCATGGAGTATTTACTGTGTGCAGAGCACTGTACAAAATGCTTCAGGGAACATACTATAACGGAGTCGGTAGACATGTTCCTTGACCCCAAAGATTTGCTCAAGGTCACACAGAAGACATAATTAACTCTCTGTTCCAACTGCTAAAGCAGTACCAATCAAGGTTTAATTCAGAAGGGACCTCCCAGTATCTGAAATCCTAATTCCCTTTTTTAGTGGGCAAGAAAGAGGTAGAGGGTAGGGAATACTCAGAAGGAAGAGGCAAAGACACACCACCGCAGTGGTTGCAATATTTTTTGGAATGCACATTTCCAAGTTGTTTCAAGAGATACTTGTCTTTCTGGGACAGTGTACTGGGCTATCTGCCACTTCAACACAGCTTTTAAACAATTCTGATCATAGAGGCATAAAGAATGCTAGCTTCCTCTGAAAGAAAATCCTCCCTTGTTTAATGTAATTGAGTAAGTTCAGTAAACAAGACTTTCAAAGAAATCAATGTCTGCCTCAAGAAAAATGAACACACCATAGAAGCCCATGAGTGTAATAGATTCAAGAAATGCAGCTTACTTTCTTATATGTCCAGTAGGAGTCTGTGCAGGTAGTTGACACCCCTGAACAAAAACACTCCTCACAGCCTTTGGGATTGTCCTGTTGCAGATTGAAGAAGCCTGCTTTGCAGCGACTACAGTCTTCTCCCTCAACGTTCTCCTGAAAAACAAACATACACACATTCAGGTTTTGGGGCTGGAATGGGTTTGTCTTCAAAGTAGTAGTCTTTCACCGAGTGAAAGACAGGAGGAGAGAAAATGAGAAAAAGTAAAAATAATGATAGTGATATTTTCTAAGTACGTACTATGTGCCAATCACTATACTGAGCTCTGAGGGTGATACAATACAAGCTTATTGGACACAGCCCCTGACCCAACTGAAGCTCATGGTGTAAGGAAGAAAGAGAAAACATTTCTTATTCCCATTTTTACACATGAGGAAAGTGAGGTATATACAAGTTATTCATTCATTCATTCACTCAATAGTATTTATTGAGTGCTTACTGTGTGCAGAGCACTGTACTAAGCACTTGGGAAGTACAAGTTGGCAACATACAGAGACGGTCCCTACCCAACAACAGGCTAACAATCTAGAAGGGGGAGACAGTTATTTGACCTGCCTAAGGATACACAGCTGGTAGAATAGGATTAGAACCCAGCTCTCCTAACTCCAAGGCCCATGCTTTTTCTATTAGGACACACTAGCATTTAAATGCCCTATTATAAATTGGATTTTGGCCTGTATATTGAATGATATTCATAATCACGTTTCTTTTATGGATGAAAATCCTGACTGAAAGGCCATGCCCAATTCTACAACTACATGATGCCTGTGACAGTGGAAAGTGACCGGAAAAAAGCGAGGGAAACTAATCATCTTTAGTATGGGTACACCACATATGGAAGGAGTGTAGTCATTTAACAATACTCAGATTTTCTAAAGCTGTTTTAGCTTTAAATGGATGGATTCTTTTCCATCAAAAAGGGCTCTCTTTAATCCTAGGCCCCAGTGCATGCAGCTGAGTTGATAAAGTATACTATGGACCAGCAGAAGATGACTGATGATATTAAAAAAAATTGAGATGGGGCAACTGTGGAACTGTAGAGCAATCTGATCAATCATTACAGTAAAGCCTGCCATGAGCTTCTTAAATAGAAGGGATTAATTTGAGGAGGGAAGGAGGTAAATGTGATTTGATTTCAAACAAAATGAAGTAAGAGGAAATAAAGTGGGAGGAACACGAAAATATCCTAAGACCCCAAAAGGAGAGAGAACAGTTATTCCTATGGATTTTCTGCCCTCCAATGAGTTTCCCCACTATGCTCTAACTTCCTCCCTTTGGATTTCAGCATCCAGATTAGTCCACCAGTGTCTTCTTACAAAATAAAACCTCCAACAGAGAAGGATAGATGAAAAAGGAAACTTTCCTAGGCCTGTTTTGATCTTTTAAGCTTCAAGCATCCAGGGATTCATACACATTTAAAGTATTAGCACCAACACCATTATTATAGCTTCTCTGAGCAGGCTTCAGCAGGGGTTAGCCAAAATAGAAGAATTTTCACAGATTTCAGAACTACAGTAATGAAACCCCAAAGCACTGAAGGAAAGAATTGCCATAATATAAGCCAGTCAGAAGCAAAAGGATAGAGTGGTATGGAAATTTAATCTTTCCCAATGCCTAGGCACACAAAGTTGTATGGTATACTGGTCTTTGTTTATATAATTTTAATCAGATTAATTTTGATGATTTCAGTCATTATTAAATTTCTGTATTTCTCTCCTCTCCTTCCACCCTTCTCTTCTTTCCTATCTGATTTCTTTTCTCCCTCCTTCTCCTCCATTCTATCCTTAGGGTATGAAGCATGGTCTAGGGGATAAATCCCAGGCCTGGGATTCAGAAGAACCTGCTATCGAATCCCAGCTCTGCCACTTGTCTGCTGTGAAACCTTGGGCAAGTTACTACATTTCTCTGTGCCTTGCCTTTTGGATGAACTGTGCTGTAAACTCCCTCTACACTGTAAGCTCATTGTGGGCAGGGAACGTGTCTGTTATACTGTTGTACTCTTCCAAGCACTTAGTACAGTGCTCTGCACACACTAAGTACTCAATAAATATGATTGATTGACTGACTAGCATTAGCCGAAATGGCTTGGCCATAAACATGTGGCATTGAACACAGATAGTATTATAACATAATACTAAAAAAGCAATCCTTCTGTTATAGGAGAACTGAATGTATTCATCTAGCATTTATTTATCTGGCTCTGGGGAAAGATTTTTCCCCATTAAGTTGATCCCTTTAGCACAGAGATCAGTAACGTCTTTGTGAAGCAGTACCAAACAAAATTAAATTTTTGATCAGTTCGTGCACAAAAATCCAATCACAGAAACAAAACAAACATTTGTAGTTGACTTCATTACTGATGTGTAATTGTGAATAATCTTAAAAATTTAAAGGGGAGAGAGAGAGAGAGAAACAGAAGAAAAAAAGGAAGAGGGGATAGAGAGGGAAAGAGAGGGTAAGGGAGGGATAGAAGGAGGAAAAGGAGGGGACAGGATGGGAGGGAAGCAGGGAGAGAACAGGGTGGGCACATGGTGGGATAGAAAGGAATGAGAAAACAGAAACATATTCCAGATTGTTTTTATCTGGGAAGTGGGGAAGGTGGGTACCAGAATTGTCATGTACCAAGATTACACATTGAGCAGATTTGTTAAAAGGATTATTATTCAGTTATCACTAATGAAATGGTCCCTAAACTATATGGAGGTGGAGGGAAAGGGGATGTGGGAGGACACAGGCTTAGTGGAAGAAAAGAATCCTACAAATTAAAAAAAACCCATAACTATAAATTAATGGTGGACAATAATAATAAAAATAATAATTATGGTATTTGTTAAGCACTTACTATGTGCCAAGCACTGTTCTAAGCACTAGGGCTAGATCCAAGGTAATCCGGTTGTCCCATGTAGGGCTCACAGTCTTAATTCCCATTTTACAGCTGAGGGAACTGAGGCCCAGAGAAGTGAAGTGACTTGCCCAAGATCACAGAGCAGACAAGTGGTGGAGCTGGGATTAGAATTCACGTCCTCTGACTCCCAGGCCCAAGGTTTGCCACTAAGCTATGCTGCTTCTCTGAGAACAAAGGTGAGGCAGATCTCACCAGGCAAAGCAGAAGGGACTGCACAATTTCTGCTGCCACCACTAGTCTCTTACTCAGGGTGCACTGCCTCAGTGGCCCTAAAGGAACGAGGCAGCAATGGCAGGGGTGACATTAAACTAATTTCACTCCATTCTCCTCCTACACCTCTTGTGCCCACAACTGCTGCTGCTTAACTGGACTTCTCTGGACTTGACACACTTGGGAACCAAATTTCCTTTTTCCTAGTGCTCTTGAGGACCACATTCAGTCAATAAATGGCTTTTATTAAACCATTACTGTGTGCAAAGCCCTGCACTAAGTACTTGAGGAAAAACAATATAATAAAGTAGGTAGATGTGATTCTCTGCCCACAAGGAGCTTACATTCCAGAGGGGCAGACAAGCATTATGGCTTAGTGGAAAGAGCACAGGCTTGAAGTCAGAGGTCTAATCCCGGCTCTGCCACTTGCCAGCTGTGTGACTCTGGGCAAGTTACTTAACTTCTCTGTGCCTCAGTTACCTCATCTGGGGATTAAGACTGTGAGCCGCACATGGGACAATCCCAGTGCTTAGAACAGTGCTTGGCACATAGTATGTCCTTAACAAATGCCATCATTATTATTCTTCCCTTCTAGACTGTGAGCCATTGTTTGGTAGGGATTGTCTCTATTCGTTGCCAAATTGTACTTTCCAAGTGCTTAGTACAGTGCTCTGCACACAGTAAGTGCTCAGTAAATATGATTGAATGAATGAATTAATTAAAAGACGACATATAGGGGAAAAGGTAGAGTAATGGCTAGGGTCGTAAATGGTGTGGGGCTGACAGTGGGATGAATAGGACTGTGATAGAGGGTGTGCTTAGAATAAGAGGGGTTTGGTTGGCTTAAAGATTTATCAGGGTGTCCTATCAGTGCTACGAATCCTGAGGTGAAGGGGATTAACTACAACCCAACATGGTGCCGACTAAGCAGAGTGGCTCAGTGGAAAGAGCATGGGCTTTGGAGTCAGAAGTCATGGGTTCAAATCCCGGCTCCGCCAAATGTCAGCTGTGTGACTTTGGGCAAGTCACTTAATTTCTCAGTGCCTCAGTGACCTCATCTGTAAAATGGGGATAAGGCTGTGAGCCCGCCGTGGGACAACCTGATCACCTTGTAACCTCCCCAGAGCTTAGAATAGTGTTTTGCAAATCGTAAGCACTTAATAAATGCTATCATTAACCTCTGACTCCCAAGCCTGTGCCTTTCCACTAAGCCATGCTGCTTCTATAAGCAGGTGATCTATAAGGGAATCCACACTCTTTGGCATCAGGTGGGACAACCTGATCACCTTGTAACCTCCCCAGTGCTTAGAACAGTGCTTTGCACATAGTAAGCACTTAACAAACACCATCCTCATCATCATCATTACATGAAATAATCTGACACCTATCTGAGGCTCACTCCCCTCCTCATCCAAGGCACCAGAGATGGGAAGAAGAGATGGAGAAAAAGGCAAAGCGGCTTTGTCCTGGCCTTCCGAATTGGGAGAGCTGCCACCACCACTGCAATGTGAAATTGTTTCATTCCATGAGCTGGTACGGAGCCAGTTTGGCTTTCCCTTCATCTCCTTTCTGTTTGGGGTGGCTCCATAACATAGACAGGACAGGGGGATTGTAAGCAGCGCACACGCTTCCCGGTTCACTTCCTGTCCCCGCAATCACCATAGGTGCTTGGGCAGACTCCATCCCCAATTCAGCTGCTGTGGGACTCTGCTTCAGAGGGAAGTCCCACCTTCCTCTTCCCTGGTGCCTCTCTCTGCTTAGAATTCCAGGTGTCTTTGTAATTTAAAAGATGCAGACACCAAACCAGGAGGCACTATAAACCACCACTGTATGGAATCATCCTGAAGGATTTCACCAGATGAAGTTTCATTGTACAAAATGTCCCAACCTGTCATGGGACTGGGTGAAAATCAGCGTTTGTGGCACCTGGCATGGGGGCTGCTTTTGTTCAAATGGCTCCCTTCTCTGCCTGCCTTGGCTGGCCCAATTCAGTGCCACCCCTGATGGCATGCAGCATAAGGGGCTTCAAGGGAGGGGATGCTGCTTGCTGTCAGGAAAGGAGATGGATAGTCCCCCCAGGCACCAGGTTGAGGAGGGCAAGAACGATGCCAGATCACCCTGGTATTGGATGAGGACAACACTGCTTCCCAGGCCAGTTAGGGCTACATCCTGCCTTCAATGGGCAAGGAGTGGAGCCCCCATTTTGTCTCTACCACAACTGTTTCCATCCCAAAAGAACATAGAAGCCAACTGCTTTCCACCCAAAAAGTGGTGGGAGAGATGCTAATGGTGCCACCCTCTTAAATGGGTGTCTATGCTCAAGAGACATATTTGATTCCAAGAATAGCTGCATGTAGCTAGTGAGCCATATGTGGCTGACTCCTGCTCTAGCAGAAGCCATTAGAAGGTCTCGGTGCTATGAAGGGCCTACCCTTATTCCCTACTTCCAATCCATTTACAGCTGAAGCACTTTCTACAGGAGAATAGACAGTCTCAAGGGAAGACAGGATGAGGTTCTGTCCTCCTCTCTCTCCAGATTTGTTTTCCAATGGCTCCAGAATCACAGACCCCTAAAGACCTGCAAGCATCTTACCTTTCTAAATCAGCTCATCCTTGCTTCCCTCGCTTACTTTTAGCCCTGAGATCAGGTCTCTTGCTCAGATTCCTTGACATTCAATTCATTCATTCAATCATATTTACTGAGTGCTTACTGCATGCAGACCACTGTACTAAGCACTTGGGAGAGTATAATATAATAGTAAAGAGACACATTCCCTGCCCATAGTGAGCTTACAGTCTAGAGGGTAATTCTAGAGGTAATTCCATGGAGTTCCTGAACGAGAACAACACCTGAGAACCAGGTAGGGTAGGTGGACTAGTACCTTCACAGAGAGAAAAAGTGAAACAACATCCTGACTCCCTGCATATGTATGGTTACTCTCCATGCCTTCTCCTTAGCTCTACTTTATCATTCCTGCCACTCACTCATTTCTCACTGCTAGCTCCCAAAGCCATGTCCATTTTAAGCCATTCATTCCTTAAATCATATTTAATGAGCACTTCACTCCATGCATTCTTTCCTACTTTTGTTTTTGTCGATTTAAGTTGCAATGCCCCTCTAGATTGTAAGCACCTTCAGGGCATGGATCATGTTTACTATCTTTATTGTTCTATTCAAAGAACTTATTGCAGAGCTCTGCACAAGGTATGTTCTCAATAATACTATTGATTGATTCCTTCTCCCTATTTGAAGTTTTGTTTTGTTTGCTTTTCTGATGTTTGTTAAGTAGTTTGTGCCAGGAACTGTTCTAAGTACTGGGGTAAATACAAACTAATCAGGGTGGACACAGTCCATGTCCCTCACTGGGCTCACAGTGTTAATCTCCATTTTACAGAAGAGGTAACTGAGGCCCAGAGAAGTGAAGTAACTTGTCCAAGGTCACACAGCAGACAAGTGGCAGGGCCAAAATTAGAACCCACTTCCTTCTGGCTCCCAGGCTCATGCTCTGAAAGCGCTCCACAAGAAGGGTCTAATGCAGTTCCTGCAGTGTTTGCCCTAGGCATTTTCTCTTGATTTACAGGGTTAATCACATCAACTGCCCTTTGTTCACAGCACTTTGGTAGTTCTTCCCCATTCACGATCAGAAAGGTGAATTCACATGGACTCCAGTGAAAAATGGTGCTCTGGGGCCCCAGATGAGTCATGCCAAGTTGGTACCCAGAGCAGGCCAACCTACATATTCCCAGGGGATGCAGACTTGAAGAGGTGGTTAGGACCACCTTGTACTTGTACTTCCCAAGCACTTAGTACAGTGCTCTGCACACAGTTACCGCTCAATAAATATGATTGAATGAATGAATGAATGAATGAATGACCAGAGAAGCCAGGGAGAAAGTAAGGATTGTGGCTTTGGGTGTTTGGTTTCTAAAATTAATTCGTTAGAATTAATTCCTGTTCCTGTGAACAACGGCCCTGAGGCAATATTGGAGAAGAAGTTGGTCCCAGGAGAAGAACCCACAAAATAATATTAAAATGAGAAAAAAAAATGCAGAGAGGAAGTCACAGTCTCCTCCTTCTTCACATCCTTGCCTCCTACCACAAGATGGTAAACTTACTGGGGGCAGGGAATGTGACTCCCAACTCCACTCTCAAGCTCTTAGATCAGTGCTCTGCACATAGTATTCAATAAATATCTTTGATTGATTGATCATTTGGTAAGAGTTTAATATTTTCTCACATTTCACCACAACGAAACTCTTCTAAGAAATGTAACAGTTCTGCCCTGCTGTTTTTCCTAAACTAATGATTTAGCTGGGAAAGTATTTAAATTTAAGATATTTTATTCCTATATGTTACAACTATACCCATGCCTATGTCTCTCTAGACTGTAAGCTCACTGTGGGCAGGGAATGTGCCTGTTATTGTGTTGTACTCTCACAAGTGCTTTGTACAGTGCCCTGCACACAGTAAGCAATCAATAAGATCAATCTTTGCAATATACTTGCTTTAAGCCACAGTTTGCTTCCTTGCTTCCTGTTAAAATATAATGACACCTCACTATAAGAGGGCAAATTGAGTCATTAAAATTTCATTGAACACCAAAATGGTATCTGTACTACACAAATGAAATCACATCCACTTGGGTTTTTCACCCTAGGAAACAAGGTAAATCTTGTTTTCTTTCTTTCTTCCTTTCTTCATTTATTAAATAATCACTGATATCTTGAAATTATTTCTCCATTAGGTAAAGGAAAGGACAGAGAGACCCGTTACAGAATGGTCATGAAATTTGATCTGACTTCTTTTGTTCCCAATTTGTTTATTAGGCTCTGCAGTGTGGTTGGTTTTACCCCAAGCTCCCCTATTTTTCAGGACAATTCCTTTCTGGAGGAAAGGAGCACAGCCACAATCACTCCTCAGAGTTCCTCCTCATGACTGTGCCCTCCTCTAAATTAGAAACCTCTTCTGGGGTCCATGTTTAACCGAGACTTGTTAGCCAACAGGTGATTGTATTGATAAAGTTACCAGCATGCCTCCTGCAATTTTTCCAAGCTTTTCACTACTATAATTGGCTGAGTATTCTTTCAGTCATGCTTTCCCCTTGGGGTATTTAGAGTTTGTTATGGGCTTCCCTGAGTTTCTTGGTCTCACTTTCAGAGTTATAGAGATGCTGACCCCACCTCTTCCCTAGTATGGCAACTCGCACTCCAGGCCCTCCTCGTGAGTGCTGGGTAAGGTGACACGCTGCTTCACTCTGCACCTTCCTAGTTCCCTGGGTGAAACAGGCCTGCTCGCCAATTCTGGGAGGAATCCACAATCTCTGTAACATGCCGCATGTATATGTATGGGAATTCCAATCTTTTCATTTAACTTCAGGGAAAACACATTCTTCTTTGGAAAATAGAATAGTGAGCTCGATTCTCTCACTGCCTTCCTCTGGAATTCAGAGATCTCCATCCTCTCCCCTCTTCCCTGAACCCTGTTCTCCAGAGGGACCAGATGTGCTCATGAGCCACAGCTAGTTGAGAAGCAGAGTGGACTAGCAGATAAAGCATGGGACTAGGAGTCAGAAGACCCTGGGTTCAAATCCCTGCTCTGTCACTAGTCTGCTTTGTGAGCTAGGGCCAAGTTACTTAACTTCTGTGTATCTCAACTGCCTCATCTGTAAAATGAGAATTAAGACTGTGAGCCTCT
Source organism: Tachyglossus aculeatus (assembly GCF_015852505.1). Lineage (NCBI taxonomy): Eukaryota > Metazoa > Chordata > Mammalia > Monotremata > Tachyglossidae > Tachyglossus > Tachyglossus aculeatus. The sequence continues at coordinate 88,469,525 of NC_052067.1, forward strand.
TGAGAGAGAGGGAATGTGTCCAACACAATTTACTTGTATCCACCCCAGTGCTTAGTACAGTGCCTGACACATAGTACTGAACAATACCAGTTATTATTATTATTATTACTTCAGTGGCACAATCTGGGCCACAAGAGGCCCAGCTGGTCTCACCTTTGGAAGCTCGGGTCATCCAATGATCGGAGTGTCTTTGGACTTTCACTCTGACCACCAGGGTCATCTGAGAGGCCAGGTAATAATAATAATGATGATGGTATTTGTTAGGCACTTACTATGTGCCAAGCACTGTTCTAAGCGCTTGGGTAGATATAAGGTAATTAGGTTGTCCCACGTGAGGCTCACAGTCTTAATCCCCATTTTATAGATGAGGTAACTGAGGCACAGAGAAGTTAAGCAACTTGCCCTAGGTCACACAGCGGAACCAGGATTAGAACCCACAACACAGAGGAGCAGCATGGCTCAGTGGAAAGTGCACGGGCTTTGGTGTCAGAGGTCACGGGTTCAAATCCCAGATCCACCAGTTGTCAGCTGTGTGACCTTGGGCAAGTCACTTAACTTCTCTGTGCCTCAGTGACCTCATCTGTAAAATGGGGATAAGGCTGTGAGCCCGCCGTGGGACAACCTGATCACCTTGTAACCTCCCCAGAGCTTAGAATAGTGTTTTGCACATAGTAAGCACTTAATAAATGCTATCATTAACCTCTGACTCCCAACCTGTGCCTTTCCACTAAGCCATGCTGCTTCTATAAGCAGGTGATCTATAACGGGATCCACACTCTTTGGCATCAGCTCTTCCTCTCAGAACCTGGGGGAGGAAGGCTTTTGGCAAGGTTTCTCACCATCCATGAAAGTTCTGAAGTTTCCTATAGTCTGGCCTGATTCTAGGGCTCTATCCCAGGCCTCTACAGGGGAATAGCTGGGTTGGGCTGGATTCCCTAAGAGTTATGGCTAATAGAAGCAGGACACATGAGGTTGCCGAAAGCCCTGCCAGGATTTGATGTTACTTCAGGCACACAGGGACCTACAGGCCCTAGGCGCATAGTACCATACTCCTCAGTGCCAATTCAAGCAAGTGGGTGCTGAGTACAGGAATGACATGCATATTTCTAGATATATATGATGATGGTATTTGTTAAGCACTTACCAGGTGCCAGGAACTGTACTAAGAGCTAGGTTAGATGCAAGCAAATCAAGTTGGACACAGTCCCTGTCCCACTGGGGCTCAGAGTCTCAATCTCTATTTTACAGATGAGGTAACTGAGGCGCAGAGAAGTGAAGTGACTTGCCCAAGGTCACACAGCAGACAAGTGGCAGAGTCGGAATTAGAACCCACGACCTTCTGATTCCCAGGTCCGTGCTCTATCCACTGCGCCATGCTGCTTCTTTATATAAATTGCATGTGTGTGTATATATGTGTGTATGTGTGTGTGTGTGTATATATAAAATATGTATATTCATTCATTTAATCGTATTTGAGCACTTACTGTGTGCAGGACACTTTACTAAGCGCTTGGGAAGTACAAGTCAGCAACATATAGAGACAGTCCCTACCCAACAACGGACTCACAGTCTAGAATATATATATATATATATATATTCTATATATAGATATACACATATATATGTATATATACCTACATATACATACCCAGAAGAAGGCAAAGATAAACCACTTCTGTATTTTTTTTTACCAAGAAAATTCTATGGCTACACATACCAGAACAACTACAAGTATGGCAGAAGATTGGACATTAGGGGGAAAATATGTCCACAGAGTCACTATGTATCAGAAATGACTAGACAGAATTTGCTACATAACCATCCATATATACTTTCATTCATTCATTCAATCGTATTCATTAGGTGCTTACTGTTTTCAAAGCACTGTACTAAGCCCCTGGGAGAGTACAATATAACAATAAACAGACCCATTCCCTACCCACAATGAGCTTACGGCCTAGAGGGGAAAACAGACATAAATATAAATTAATATGTTATAGATATGTACATAAGTGCCATGTGACTGGGAGAGGGGATGAATAAAGGGAGCACGAATGTAAAGGTATGTGTTGTCCATCTCCTGCAGAAAACCATAGAAGGCAGCTTCTATGTATATCATCATCATCAATCGTATTTATTGAGCGCTTACTGTGTGCAGAGCAGTGTACTAAGCGCTTGGGAAGTACAAGTTGGCAACATATAGAGACAGTCCCTACCCAACAGTGGGCTCACAGTCTAAAAGTATATATATGTATATAAGTTTGCTGTTCCCCTATATTACTCCAGGGAAATATAGGGTATATTTTATTTACAGGCTCCTCTAAGTCATTTACATGTGCGTGCAAGCATGCATGTACATAAACACACACACATAAAATGAGTTGTGAAGGCAATGTTCAGTAATAGAGGTAGTAGCTTTGTATTTTTTACCGAGTGCCCTTGTGTGTGTGGCAGTGGCACAGACTGAAAATTCAAAGTCTCTAAAAATATGTAAATGGCCACTGCACAACAAGTACATCTCCAAAGATAACTTTCTAAAATGATGTTTGTTTTTCCCCCTCTCCTTCATGATTTCTTAATTAGTGCTTATTATGTACTTTAAATCGTCTATGCGTTGCCTCAAGGGCCTTGGTAGGGGGTGTCTATGAATAGGATTATAATTACTCTCACTAGGAACTCAAGAGAAGCAGTTCATGAATGAGTTTTCCCACAGAATGTTGCTAATGGTCACACATCTTGGAGCTTTTCTGGCAAATACTAACTTCAAGACCAAGTTTAGAGACACACTGTACATCGTGTTCCCTTGATCTTTTTTGCATTCTCCATTTTTGAAAAGGATTAATCAATCAGTGGTATTTACTGAGATTTACTGTGTGCAGCTTACTGTACTAAGTGCTTTGGAGAGTACAATTGAAAAGAGTTTGCACATACAATCCCTATCCACAATGAGCTTACAGGTATAGGGATGAGCTTTCTCTTCCATTTTTCTGATGATTTTTTATTCCTATGCTCAGAAGTGTCTCTCCCAGTGCCTAGTGGATAGAGCATGGGTCTGGCAGTGAGAGGACCTGGGTTCTAATCCTGACTCTTCCTTGCTCTGTGACCCTGGACAAGTCTCTTAACTTCTCTGTGCCTCAGTTGCATCATCTGTAAAATGGGAATTCCATACCTTTTCTCCCTCCTACTTAGACTGCGAGCCCCATGTGGGATCTGATTATCATGTATCTGCCCCGGCTCTTAGTACAGTGCTTGACACACAGGAAGTCCTTAAGAAATACCACAATTATTATCATTATTAGTATTGTTGCCAGTATTATCATTCTTATTATTTTACCTTCCTCCAGGCCACTCCACAATAGTCCAGTCCCACTCTGTCCCCTCTTTAGCCAGAGACATCAGAAGAGGAGATCTGTCCCCACCAAAGACTCATGTCAACCTGGTACATGAGTTAAAGGCGATAATACCAGTCTCTTGTTCATTTTATTTACCTTACCCCCTATGTTCACGTGTGGAGAACAAAGGTTTCCAAGGTAGAGGGTTCCTGTGAATAGAGGTTGCTCTCTGACACAGCCTAAGCTCATAGCTTCTGGGGGAGGGATGGGGGTGAAGGCCTGGCTCTGGTACTAGTGCTATTTGGATTAACAACTCTGCAATACTAGCCAACCTTACATGGGACTGTGGAACCTAGATCCACTCCAAGTGACACAAGCAGCTTCATAAGACAGCTTCAGATAAGACCACAGGGGCTAATAATAATAACAATAATAATAATAAAGCAGTATTGGTTAAGTACTTACTATGTGACAGACAATGTGCTAAGCACTGGGGTACATACAAGTTAATTGGGTTGGACACAGTCTCTGTCCCACATAGGGCTCACAGTCTTAATCAGCGCTTAGAACAGTGCTTTGCACATAGTAAGTGCTTAATAAATGCTATCATTATTATTATTATTAATCCCCATTTTCCAGATGAGGTAAATGAGGCACAGAGAAGTGAAAGGACTTGCCCAAGGTTAGAAGTGGTAGATCTGGGATTAGGAACCAGGTCTTTCTGATTCCCAGCCCTGGGATCCATCCACTAGACTATGCTGCTACCTCTTCTCATCTCGGTCACCGAGTCTGAAAACTGAAGCATGAGGGGAAATTCCAACCTCCACTCTTTACTCCAATTTCATTATTATTGCCAGGATCTCTGATAGAAATGCCTAAAGGAAATGCTTTAATGGTTTCATGATTAAGGGAAAACATAATGGCCTCAAGCCCATTTATTGCTCTCAGGATACGCACACTGTGCTTTACTTGGCCTTCTTTTTCACTTTTTTTTTTTTTTTTTAAGTGAATAGGCTTTGGTAGGTGCAATCCAGGAAGTGGTTCTCAGGATGGTGAGGGTTTCTGAAGTGGCTTATCTTCTCTGTATTTATAAGTGTTTCTGTGAACAGTGGGGGAGCCTCAGGAGTGTCAATCTCTGGTTCACCATTTTGCTGGGGTGAGCCCAGTCACCACTTAAAACACACTGCCGGAGGATCCCATTCAGAAGAGATAATGGATATTTATCAGAGCAACAGCCACAAAAGCTAGAGGAGGAAGAAGAGCTGCCTCCCTTTTGTGGGATAAGAAGGCGATATCCATACCTTGCAGATACAGGGCCCAATGCAGGGGTCTTCATTTGTGCTCCCCATCACAGTGCAGTTACAGCGAATGCAGTCAGGGTAGCCAATGTACCCCAAGGCACACCGATCACAACTCCGTCCTCCAAATCCACTTTTGCAATGGCAGAATCCAGGGAGTAGTCCTTCAGAGAGACCAACCAGAAAATAACAAATCTCAGAAAAGCTCATACCCATATTAGCTGAATCCCTGGTGCTACAGAGAAGACCTGCCTAGAATGTTCCAGCTGGAAGTATCATTAATGGACCTAACAACAATGCCCTCAGTGACGGGGGGCGGTGGGGGAGAGAAGGGAAAGCCCCACCCTGATAGGTCATTTACACTGGTAATTCTCCACCTGACTGAGGGCCAGGACTTCAGGGAAATAATAATAATGGTGGTGTTTATTAAGCATTCTTACTATAATAATAATAATAATAATAATAATGGTATTTCTTAAGTGCTTACTCTGTGCCAGGCACTGTACTGAGCACTGGGGTAGATGCAAGCAAATTGAGCTGGACACAGTTCTTGTCCCATGTGGGGCTCACGCTCACAATCCCAATTTTACAAATGAGGTAACTGAGGCCCAGAGAAGTGAAGTGACTTGCCCAAGGTCACACAGTAAACAAGTAGTGGAGTAGGGATTAGAACCCATGAACTTCTGACTCCCAGGACGATGCTCTACCCACTATGCCATGTTACTTCTCATATGCCAAGCACTGGATATATGCATTGCAGAAAAGAAGGTAATCCAGCCAGGTACAGTCCATATTCTACTTGGATTTGCCCAGGTGAGGGAATTCTAGACTTTTCCCCCTTCTAGAATGTAAGCTTATTGTGGGAAGGGAATGTCACTGTTTATTGTTGTGCTGTAGTTTCAAGGTACCTGGTCTAGGACAGCAGGCCTGGCATGTGCTCCCGCCTGCCCAAAGAGTGAATTCTAAGGTGGCTGCCACTAGCAAACACTGTATGGGTCAAAATATCATTTCATTTTGTTGTTGGAATACATGATATAAAGATGATTCAAAGCTGGATGTGGGGTACACATGATGTAGGCACAGAGGAATCAAGAATAAACTGCTTTTCACAGAGACTCCCAGTTCTAAGATTCTCTTTGGGTGGAACAGATTAGCTGCTGCAGCACAGTGCTCCCTCCACAAAACCTGAAGAAGACTATGGCAGCTGTTGCTGAGGTGCCTCCTGTTTTGACGTTGGATTCGGAGCCACAAAGAGCCTGAAATTCTGCTCCTCTAGCCACAGTACGTTTCATTTATTTGCACTGTCTTTATGTTCCCTAAGTGTTTTCTTTCATCTCTCCACATGTCTGTCACCTGCTCCCCCATTTTCATTTTTAGATGATGAACCTTCTGAAGACTCATTGACAACTACATAATTCATTCATTCATTCAATCATATTTATTGAGCACTTACTGTGTGCAGAGCATTTTACTAAGCGCTTGGAAAGTACAAGTTGGCAACATATAGAGATGGTCCCTACCCAACAGTGGGCTCAGAGTCTAGAATAATAATAATAATAATAATAATGTTGGTATTTGTTAAGCGCTTACTATGTGCAAAGCACTGTTCTAAGCGCTGGGGGAGATACAAGGTGATCAGGTTGTCCCACGTGGGGCTCACAGTCTTCATCCCCATTTTACAGATGAGGGAACTGAGGCCCAGAGAAGTGAAGTGACTTGTCCAAAGTCACACAGCTGACAAGTGGCGGAGCTGGGATTTGAACCCATGACATCTTGACTCCAAAGCCCGGGCTCTTTCCACTGAGCCACGCTGCTTCTCTAATAATAATGGCATTAATTAAGCGCTTACTATGCGCAAAGCGCTGTTCTAAGCTCTGGGGAGGTTACAAGGTGATCAGGTTGTCCCACGGGGGGCTCACAGTCTTAATCCCCACTTTACGGATGAGGTAACTGAGGCACAGAGAAGTTAAGTGACTTGCCCAAAGTCACACAGCTGACAGTTGGCGGAGCTGGGATTTGAACCCATGACCACTGACTCCAAAGACTGGGCTCTTTCCACTGAGCCACGCTGCTTCTCTGCAGAATAAATTCTATTAATAATAATAATAATAATGATGGTATTTGTTAAGCACTTACTATGTGCAAATCACTGTTCTAAGTGCTGGGGAGGTTACAAGGTGATCAGGTTGTCCCACGGGGGGCTCACAGTTTTAACCCCCATTTTACAGATGAGGTAACTGAGGCACAGAGAAGTTAAGTGACTTGCCCAAAGTCACACAGCTAGTTGGAAGAGCTGGGATTTGAACCAATGACCCATGACTTCTGAAGTATTAGTACTTCTTCTTCTTATGTATTTTAGGATTGAACCAACGCTTCTGCCTAGACCATTTAGACAGGCAAGAGAGGTACTTCCTGAGAGAATACTTTGAGTTTACAGTAGAAAATTAAAGGTAATGCAATGTTTGCTTATTCCCTTCCTCCAGGATGATCCATTGTTCTGTACTCTGTACTGTTATAAAACTAACCTTGATCATTGTGTGGTAGGATAATCAGTGTCTTGATGTAATCACCTGGCCAATTACAGACCTCTGGGTGCTTTATTTTACAGCTCTGTTGTACACCTTGTTTTCCACTGATCTATTAAAAAGGGATGAGGGCAATCTCTCCCAAACACAGGCTTGCCAATACTACACAATGAGTCCAATTAAATGGCATCCTATAAAAATGACCTTGAAATGTAGTAGTTTTTGAAAGGAATGTAAAGAAGGAATCCAAGGAGATAAAAGAAGCCTTAGTTGCAGTTCAAGGTTTCCATGTTAAAAGAAAGCTGCTTATTTCCTAATATTCAAAGAATGTTGCCTATGCTGAGACTCAGGATCAAAGTTCTGTAGTTTAGTGGCAGCGGGAAATGTTTGTCTATCAATAGGACTATTCCCTCTCTTCAAATTGATGAGGTGGAAAATATTTTAGCATTGTTATTAATCGTAATTATTCTTTGGAAAATAGCAAATCTTGGGTTACAGTGGGTCTACACTAGTAAATAAGTAGCAGAATTACAATTAAACATATCCCCCACTACTTTCGTATTTCTAGAGCAAAAGGAAAACACTGTAATCTGAAAAGTCTAGGTGGCAGGGGGCAAGTGTGTTTCGGGGTCATGAATTACATACAATTTACTAGTGCAGGTCAAGCCACAGAAATAGGTTGAAAATGTAGTAAATGGTGAGACTGGTCTGACCAAATATACCAGTTTGACAAGGGCAGGTTTGTCTAGATGGTGAAGGTTGTCACAGGATCTCAATTTCTTCAAATATCCTGGAGTCAAAGGGGACCCTTGTTGTGAGGACCCGAAGCAGCGTAGCTTAGTGGAAAGAGCACAGGGTTTGGAGTCAGAGGTCATGGGTTCAAATCCCAGCTCCACCAATTGTCAGCTGTGTGACTTTGGGCAACTCACTTAACTTCTCTGTGCCTCAGTTACTTCACCTGTAAAATGGGGATTAAGACTGTGAGCCCTCCTTGAGACAACCTGATCACCTTGTAACTTCCCCAGTGCTTAGAACAGTGCTTTGCACATAGTAAGCGCTTAATAAATGCCATCATTATTATTATTATTACGAAATAAGGGTGGGGAGAAGAGGGGTCAAATGATTCTCTCTTCATTTCCTTAAAATGGAAGACTGTACAGCGCCTTCCTCTCTGTCTACCCTCATGTTCTTCAGTGGCCAGTTCTCTACAGGCTTAAAGCCTCATGCTATATAAGTTTCACTGTAGAACTGTTTTGTATACTTATGTAATACTGGGAATGGGTCAGACTCATGATCCACCTAGCCAAATATTATGTCTCTGACAGGGATACAAGGCCACTTGGAGAAACACTGCATTGATTGCCCTCTCATGGCTAGCTTTTCCCTCTTACATCCCTAACTTTCCCTCTAACCCATTATGGACAGCTACTCCTAAGTTACCCAGACCCCTCTAAAACCTGCAGGCAACTAACATTAATTCAATTGTATTTACTGAGCGCTTACTGTGTGCAGAGCACTGTACTAAGCACTTGGAAAGCACAATTTGGCAACAAATAGAGACAATCCCTGCCCAACAACGGGCTCACAGACTAGAAGGGGGAGACGGACAACAAAACAAAACAAATAGACAGGCATCAGCATGAACAAAGGTTTCATTGGTTTTCACCCCCTTAATAATAATGATAATAACAACGCTTGCTAAATGTTTACTATGAGTTAAGCACTGTTCTAAGTGCTGGGATAGATACAGGGTAATCAGGTTGGACACAGTCCCTGTCCCAAATGGAGCTCGCACTCTGAATCCCCATTTTACAGATGAGGTAACTGAGGCCCAGAGAAGTGAAGTGACTTCCCCAAGATCACACAGCAGACATTAGAACCCAAGTCCTTCTGACTCCCAGACACATGTTCTATCCCCTAGACCCTGTTGCTTCTCATAGCGCTTGTACTTCCCAAGCGCTTAGTACAGTGTTCTGCACACAGTAAGTGCTCACTAAATGATTGAATGAATGAATGAATGAATAAATAGCCAATAGCACCTGTATTCCCAGGCAATCTCCCAGTCAAGTACTGATGTTTGTGGGCCTCACCCACATGATTTATTGTTTATCTCTACTCTCATATACTCTAAACTGTTGTATAGTTCTCAGTTAATGTCCACTAGTCTTTCCCTTTAAGCTTCTTGCAGATTTGGACATCATATTGTTCATCTTCTTCATCTTTTAGTGCAAAAAGCCTGGGCTTGGGAGTCAGAGGTCATGGGTTCTAATCCTGCCTCCGCTGCTTGTCAGCTATGTGACCTCGGGCAAGTCACTTAACTTCTTTGTGCCTCAGTTACCTCATCTGTAACATGGGGATTAAGACTGCGAGCCCCACGTGGGACAAACTGATTACCTTAGAACAGTGCTTGGCACATAGTCAGCACTTAAATACCAAAATTATTATTATTATTATCATCTTCTCTGTATCCCTCAAGCCCTAGGATAGTGTATGCACACAATCGTCATTCAATCATTCCTCTTGACTGTGAGGACGATAATGATCAAGGATTTTGACAGTGAATAGGAACACTGAAGAAGTAGTGTTGCCTAGTGGACACAGTATGGGTTTTAATCCCAGCTTCACTACTTGCCTACTAGGTGACCTTGGGCAAGTCGCTTAACTTCTCTGGGTCTCAGTTTCCTCTTCTGGAAAATCAATCAATCAATCAATGGTATTTATTGAGTGCTTACTGTATGCAGAGCACTATACTAAAAGTTTGGAAGAGTACAATATAACAGAGTTGGTAGACACATTCCTTGCCCACAGTGAGCTCACAGTCTAGAGGGGATTCTAAAATGCGAATTAATACTTGTTTTCCTTCTCCCCTAAACTGTGGGTTCCAAGTGGGATAGGGACTGTGTCTGATCCGTTTATCTTGCATTTACCCCAGTGCTTAGTACAGTACTTGGCGCATAGTAAGTGCTTGACAAGTACCACAATTATCATTATTGTGATACTAATACTAATAATAATAATAATAATTGTGGGATGTAATAATGATGATAAAAATCTCCAGAAATCTAAAAGAAATAAATAAACTAGGAGTTGGACAGTTAGACTATAATTCAAATGAATTTATTATTCTCAGTTCCCACGTGAATGTTGAGAGCAACAAATGATGCTTTTGGCCTTTCCCTTTAATATTACCATAATCTCACTATTTCAACTCTCACCTCGTCTGGCATTTTTCTCATCCTTGACACAGATGTCACTCAAAGATCCAATAGGATCACAGTAACAAGGATGGCATGGTTGTTGATCATTGGGTGTGACCTAGAAACACAAATATATAATCAATAGGCTTATTGTCAATCTTCATAAAAAAAATACAAACCAACTCTTCTAATTTGAAAATAACATAAACTGAAGAATATTTCTGTTGGGTAGAGGGAATAATTACTTAACAAATAAAGCAATTCTTGGAACACGCTATTGTTTCTCCATAGTCAGGGCAACGTCTAAGACAAAACCTTCAACCATCTCTCCTGTAACATTTTGTCTGCTGAAATACTGCAGAGTCATAAAAAAAGTTTTGACAACCTCAATAATTTATTTCCAAGTGCAATATGAAACTTAATGCCAAATAAATTGAATAATAATTATCAATAGCTCATTTTTTTAAGGTTCATTATAAAATAATTACTTTTTCCCCAAGAATTTTGGAGACACTTAAGAAAATGAGCTATCGATAATCATTACTTGATTTATCTTTCAATATATACCTTAGTGCACTTGGAGATGTATTACTAAAATGTATTACTAAAAGTATCATTTGACTAGAATTTGAGCAGCATAATTTTCAGATGCAGCCTCATCTTTAACAATGTCATTAGATAAATCTGCAAAAGGCAAGCTTTTCCAACTGTAAATCATTCAGTCGGCTAACATTTTCTTTACTCTTCACCCATAGCTTTTTGTGTCCATAGTGGACAATAAGCTTTAAAATGAAAAAACCCTCTGATTTTCCACAAATGTTTTGATGAAGCGTCCAGGGTAGCTCTAGATAGTCCTGCTCAAACATTTGTTGACCAAAATGTAGACAGGGCCACAGGATCTTCATTTGTTGGGAATGAATGTAAGTGTGCAAAAGTCAGTTTTTTATTATGGCATTTGTTAAGTCCTTACCGTGTGCCAGGCACTGAATTAAACACAGGGGTAGACTTTTAGACTGTGAGCCCACTGTTGGGTAGGGACTGTCTCTATATGTTGCCAACTTGTACTTCCCAAGCGCTTAGTACAGTGCTCTGCACACAGTAAGTGCTCAATAAATACGATTGATGATGATGATAAGCTTATCAGGTTGAACAGAGTATTTGTCCTATATGGTTCTCACAGTCTTATTCCCCATTTTAGAGATAAATGAAGCACAGAGCAGTTAAATGACTTCCCAAGGTCACACAGCAGACAAGTGACAGAGTCAGGATTGGAACCCAGGCATTCTGACATCCATGCCAGTACTCTATCCACTAGGCCATGCTGCTTCTCAATCATGAATCAAAAATTACCAATTACCAACTATTTGGTGTGTTTATGTTATTTGGGGTCTATGCCTTATAGTCAGGACTGTAAAATGATTATGAACAGTACATCTGCTTCCTAAAGGCCATCATAAGATTTCCTTCCCTAACACACTTATTTTTCAGAACAACACACCTCCTAATAAACTTTCAATCGGTCAATCAATCAATGGTATTTATTGAGCACTTACTATGTGCAGGGCATTGTTCTAAGCACTTGATGGAGTATAATACAAGACAATTAGCAGACAGGTTCCCTGCCAATAATGAGTTTATAGTGTAAAACAAAACACCACAGATCTTGGCTTCAGTACCGTTAATTCTGCCCTGGAAATAAGCTGCACACTCATTTTTTCCCAGTAGTTTAACAGAAATAAGGAGCCTACAAACAAATATTTTAGCATCCATATACTCTTCCAAATAAATGACTTTGTCAAAGTAAAGCTTCTCTCCTTGTTATAGCAAGTCCAGTCAAATGTCTCTGTTTAGCATGCCAGAAGTCTTGCTAGTGGGAAAGCTGTGTTTACAAAACTGGATTCTCTTTTAATTCAAACTGAAACACTAGCTGGAGGCTCTGGCCTCAAAAACATCTTTCAGATCAACCGGACTTTGTTTTCATAGCCCCGTGAACATCTACTTTGTAGTATTTCCAACTGGGAAAGATGACCGGTCAGCTGTAGAAATCAGAAGTTAACCCTCCTAGAAGATGTCATTAAAAATCCATATTCTCAATATTGGGAAAAAAAAAGCAAAAACCTGATTGGATCCCAGAAGAGAGTGAACAGAGTATACTTTACCCCTTTTGGCCGAAAGAAGCCGTCAATGCATGATTCGCAGTTGATGCCTGTGGTGTTTTCGGTACAGTTAATGCACACACCACCCCCGATGTACTTTCCATTGATGTTCAGACTCAGATTTCTGCTGGCGACATTTTCATCATAATAGCACTCTTCAGCCTTTCCATGACAATTGCATGCTGCGCAAGGGAAAGATCTGTTAGCAAACCTCACATCTGGGTACCTGACATGGTAGAAGCAAAGTTAGGGATGTAGACAATGAAGAAAGGGATGGCCCACTCCCATCTTAAGGATAGCTGTCAAGGAAGGCAACTGTTTTACCAACATCCTTTTACCCTCTCTGTGGGCAGAAACACAGGCTAGTTGAACCACGGTTCAACACAATATCAGCATTGCTTATACACTTAAGACTGACATCAGAGTGCAACAGTTGATGTTGCATAATTAGCAATCCTTTAAGACCCTATCTACTCTGTGGTGGGTTTTAGGTCATATTTGAACCTTGTCTCCCCAAGGATGGGGCCACAGAGTTATTCAGCAATATGCAAGTATTGGGATGGGCCAGAGAAGAAGAAGGGAAAGGATGGGAAGGAAAGGGAAAGGAAGGGAAGGGAAGCCTTAGAGTTCAGTAAATCGGGGTAATTCCTTCAAAGTCTGCAGTTCAGAGCTCCCTATCAGTACTGGCACAAGCAGCAGAGCAACTCTGAGTGGTCTCAAATCAGCATCCAGGAACCAGTGGTTCTTGAACTCATTCCCAGAAGTAAGGAGCATCTGCCTGAGGATCAGAATAACTAAACCAGGAAGTAAATCCATTCCTGGAACCTCCTCCTACCCACCAAGCTCAGAAGTGACCCTGAAGCTCATGCCTTGTGTGACTATCCCTGGGAGAAAAAGCACTTGGTTGGACGAGGATCAGGTTCACATCCTAGATGCTAAAGATGAAGTTCAAATAGGTCACAATTTCATCAAAGGGAGTCTGTCGGCAGACATGTAAAAACAGCATTCCTAGTAAGCCGTCTTTCTTCATTCTGACATTTCTGTTGCTTACAATTGCATTTGTTGAAAAAAGGGAACAACTTGTCAGTGAACGACTTTCTCTGCTATTAAAATTAACAAGGTCCACTCACAAATAGAATCAGCATTATTTGTACGTTATATTTTTCTCAGTTTTTTTTATAGAAAGTGAAATATTTCAAACGTTCCTTATTCTTGAATTGTGACAAGTGTCAGCATAAATTATTGTCAAATGGGCCATGCCATGGAAATTTTCAAAATGTCAATAAAATAGAAAAATGAAAACGAAATAATTCAGAACCCAAAATTTCAGTTGCAATAGGAGTCTCACCACCTCATCCAAATCCTGACAATAAGCCATTTGTCTTTGAGTTATATAGTTCTCAAAAAAGAGTCTGGTGACACCAGAAAATGAAAATTTATGTTACCATTATGTTTCAGACTAACAATCTATGAAAGTTCAGTAATTACTGCATGCCCCTCATTTATAGTTCAAGGAATTCATGTTAAAATCCATAACTGGAAAAATGATGAGGGAAATTAATTTAAAAAACAATTTGCAAGAACTAGAAAGATAGCTAAAGGTTAAGATGAAGCCATCACAAGCTTGTCAAAAAGCAATCAGACCAAACAATCTAATATTCTACTGCCTCGAAAGATTGGTAAAAGGAATCAATGTGGCATACCTCTCCCCAAGTAAGATTTTTTACCTGGCTCAATGTAAAATAGGTATCATTATTATGATTATTATTTTGGCTTTTTTTTTTTAAGATCATCATGTGCTAAATGCTGGGTCATTAAATCAGATAGAGTCTCTATGCCACACAGGGCTCACAATCTATCATCCCCATTCATTACATATGAGGAAACTGAGCTCCAGAGAGGTGAAGTATTCATTCATTCAATCGTATTTATTTAGTGCTTACTGTGTGCAGAGCACTGTACTAATCAATTGGAAAGTACAATTCAGCAACAAAGAGAGGTAAACCCTGCCCACAACAGGTTTACAGCCTAGAAGGGAGTAGACTTCCTGGGGACCCCAGGAACTGCCTCTCTATAATTACTGAAAACTGATGAAGCATGGTTAAAGTGAATTACCCGTTTTGAAACTATCTGTAAACAGCAGATACATTAGGCTGGCTGTCAGTAATGCATGGCAGTATCAAGAAGTTTCAGGAATCAGGATTCAAAATGCTTTAGAGGAATAGGATGAATGGCCTAACCTTCTTCAGAGATTGTGGAGACTTCGCAGGGAACAGGGAGAAACAGCTAGGCCTAGTGAAACGAACCCAGGCATGGGAATCAGAGGACCTGGGTTTTCAACCTGGCCCTACCATTTGTCTGCTGTGTGATTTTGGGCAAGTCTTCTCTGTGCCTTAGTTACTTCAACTGTAAACTGGGTATTAAGACTGGGATCCCCAGGTGGGACATGGACTGTGTCTAACCTGATTAGCTTATATTTACCCTGGCACTTAATACAGTGCCTGACACATAATAAGTGCTTAGCAAATACCATTAAAAAAAACAAAAAGGTGGGAGCGTTAGGTGATGAGTAGGATGTAACTGGAAGCAATAGCCAAAGCTCACCACTTAAATAGCACCCTGAACAGATACAGCACTCTCTTATTTTCCCAAGTGCTTTCCTATCAGTTATCTCATTTTAGTCTCACAACATCCCCATGACATAGAGTGAGGAAGGTATTTGCTTCTTCATTTTTTAGATCAGGAAATCAGGACAGAGAGAAGTTAAGCAACTTGCCCAGATTGTGCAGCGGTCCAGTGGCAGAGCTGAAATTGGAACTCAGGTCTCCTGATTTCCTAGAAACATGCTCTTTCCACTGAACAACACAGTCTCCATTTACTTCTGGGAACTATTTAACCTTCCCTTACTGCATCTCTGCCACTCATGTGCAAATGGGAATAGATTAAAGCAAATAGTGGAAGAGCCTACAAGACAAAAGGAAACCAGAAAGGGTTGGAGGAGGAGGGATGGTGGAATTGGAGCAGCAGGGATGTGGGGTGGCTGGATGGCATGAGCAGAAACCATCAGGAAATGAGGGCACCATCCTTCATCTACTTCCCAGGTGAAGTCAGCCTGACACTCAATCAAAGCAGTTCAAATTCCATTTAGGTGGCAAATGCAAAGTAACACATTTCAGAAGGAACTATGAATACTAAAACTTGTGAACTCAAAACAGAGCAGAAGAAAAGATCGGGGGAGTCATACTAGCCTCAAACTGAAATTGAATCTATAATTCAGGTCTAGGCTACAACAAGGTAAAACTGCATTCTGGAACTCATCAGCTGGGATAGCATCTACTTGAGCATGCCCCCATCTCTGCTCATCAGACGTCAGACCTCAGCTAGAGGCCCATGGCTACTGTGTTTACAGAAACATGTGAGAAATTTTAGAGGTGTAGCAGAGGCAGAGAGGTACCTATCCAGGCACTGCTACAAGCTGCTGAGAATTAATTCTCTTTTTAAAACTCTCCAGTGGTGGCCATTCCCCATCTCTCTTGGCAACTTATTTTAATGTTTAACAAAACTTCTTCCTAGACTTAGAGATCCCATCTGTGCTCTCTAAATCTGCTCTCTCTTTCTTCTGATCTCTGTGGGTCAGGAACACCTGGTCACTGTCCTCTGGGTGAGATCTTCTGCTCTATTTTAGAAGTTGTTAAGTCTCTCCTCGGGAGTTCTTCTAGTAATAATAATAATTGTGTTGTTGTCTTATGCTGCCGAGTCATGTCTGACCCATAGCAACGCAATGGACACATCTCTCCCAGAATGTCCCACTTCCATCTGCAATCGTTCTGGTAGTGTATCTGGGCATGTTACTCCCCTCCTCAAAAATCTCCAGTGGCTACCAATCAACCTATGCATCAGGCCAAAACTCCTCACCCTTGGCTTCAAGGCTGTCCATCACCTCGCCCCCTCCTACCTCACCTCCCTTCTCTCCTTCTACAGCCCAGCCCACACACTCCACTTCTCTGCCGCTAATTTCCTCACTGTGCCTCATTCTCACCTGTCCCACAGTCGTCCCCCCGGCCCTCGTCATCCCCCTGGCCTGGAATGCCCTTCCTCCGCACATCCGCCAAGCTAGCTCTCTTCCTCCCTTCAAAGCCCTACTGAGAGCTCACCTCCTCCAGGAGGCCTTCCCACACTGAGCCCCTTCCTTCCTCTCCCCCTCCTCCCCCTCCCCATCCCCCCTTACCTCCTTCCCCTACCCACAGCACCTGTATATATGTATATATGTTTGTATGTATTTATTACTCTATTTATGTATTTATTTTATTTGTACATATTTATACTATTCTATTAATTTTATTTTGTTAATATGCTTTGTTTTGTTCTCTGTCTCCCCCTTCTAGACTGTGAGCCCACTGTTGGTTAGGGACCATCTCTATATGTTGCCAACTTGTACTTCCCAAGTGCTTAGTACAGTGCTCTGCACACAGTAAGCACTCAATAAATATGATTGAATGAATGAATGAATGTATCCCTAGAGTTTTCTTGGCAAAAATATGGAAATGGTTAGCCATTGTCTCCTTCCGCGCAGTAAACCTGTCTCTGCCCTTGACTCTCTTCTATGCCACTGCTGCCCAGCACAGGTAAGTTTTGACTTGTAGCAGATTGCCTTCCACTCACTAGCCACTGCCCAAGCTAGGAATGGAATGGCTATGCCTCTGCTTGATTCTCCCTCCTATAGTCAAGACTGGAAGGGTACTGGAAACTCTCCAGGTGTGACCCTGAGAGGAATAATAATTGTGGTATTTCCTAAATGCCAAACTCTGAACTTAGCACTAGGATAGATACAAGATAATCAGGTCCCACAGTGTAAGTAAGAAGGAGAACAGGTTTTGAATCCCCATTTTGCAGATGAAGGAACTGAGACCCAGAGAAGTTAAGTGACTTGCCCAGGGTCACATGGCAGGCAAGTGACAGAGATAGGATTAGAACACAGGTCCTCTGATTCCCAGCTATTTGCTCTATCCACTAGGTAACCCTGCTTCTCAGGTGGAATCATCTTCCTTCATTAACCAAGTCCTCCTATGTTTTGTTACCACGAATCACTTGATCATTGCATTGTGTCACAGGAAGACAAAAATAATGTTTTTCTAATCAATTTTATGGGCAGCACCACACTGTGGAATGCTAGATATGATTGGGCCAAATGTTGGTTCTTGGTAGTATCTACTTAAACTTCTGGTCAAAAAAATGGAACAAACTCTGAGAGTACTACAATTTCATCCATTCTCCAGTTGGGCTCCATGGAAGCCTCAAATCCTCCTGAGGTCAAAACAGAGTAACCAACCTCCCCTCCTTCCTCCTTAAATCTCCCTGGCAGTATGCTTGTGCCAGTTATTTTTGGACAGATTGTGGTATTTGGTACTTACCATGTGCCAGGCACTGTACTAAGCACTGGGGTAGGTACAGGGTAAGTGAGTTGGACACAGTTCCTGTCCCAAATAGAGCTCAGTCTTAATCCTCATTTTTCAGATGAGGCAATAAGCACAGAGGAAGTTAATTGACTTGCAAGATCACACAGCCGACGTGACAGAGCTGGGATTAGAACCCAGGTCCGTGATGATGATGGTATTTATTAAGCGCTTACTATGTGCCATGCACTGTTCTAAGCACTGGGGTAGATACAAGGTAATCAGGTTGTCCCATGTGGGGCTCACAGTCTTAATCCCCATTTTACAGATGAGGGAACTGAGGCCCAGAGAAATGAAGTGACTTGCCCAAAGTCACACAGCTGACAAATGGTAGAGATAGGATTAGAACTTGTGACCTCTGGCTCCCAAGCCCGTGCTCTTTCCAGTAAGCCACACTGCCTACCAAGCCATGCTGCATTTCTTGGATTGGGAGCTGCAGGGATGGGGGCCACTAAACTACCTTGTGTATTTATCACTCTGAGAGGGCATTATCTCTGATCTCCCCACATCATTTCCCTCCCAACTGCTTGTGCCCCCACTAAGCACTCAGGTACTCACCCACTGCCTCTTCCCACGTACTTACCAATCAGTGGCAGTTATTGAGCCCCTACTGTGTGCATATCACTGTACAAAGCAATTGGTGGCAGTTATTGAGCCCCTACTGTGTGCATATCACTGTACAAAGCAATTGGTGGCAGTTATTGAGCCCCTACTGTGTGCGTATCACTGTACTAAGCACTTGGGAGAGAACAGTACAACAGAGGTAGTGGACACTTTTCATGCCCATAAGGAGTTTACAGTCTAGAAGGCTTACTTATGTCCATATCTTTATACTTGATTGCTTCCCCTAAACGTAATTTATTTTGGTGTGTGATGACCACTTCCTCTGGCCCCCATGCTAGGAAAGGGAGGAGGAAGAAAGGAGAGTCACTCCTTGGTATCCCTTCCTGAAGTGTAAGCCAAACCAGAGAGGAGGATTGGGGAAGAAACAAAGGAGCTAGGTTAGGGTAAGGAGAGAGAATCTTGGAGTGTTCTGGAAACTCTGTTATCTTGGACTCTCCCAAGCACTTAGTAGAGGGGTTAGCATATAGTAAGCACTTAGAAAAGTAGTGTGTCTCAGTGGAAAGAGCACAGGCTTTGGAGTCAGAGGTCAGGGATTCAAATCCCGGCTCCGTCACTTGTCAGCTGTGTGACTTTGGGCAAGTCACTTAACATCTCTGTGCTTCAGTTACCGCATCTTTAAAATGGGGATTAAGACTGTGAGCCCCCCGTGGGACAACCTGCTTACCTTGTATCCTCCCTGGCACTTAGAACAGCGCATTGCACACAGTAAGCGCTTAATAAATGCCATAAAAAAGTGTCATTGATTCTGGACAGACCCTGGACTCTGGACAGACTCAGGGTCCAGGGAGGCATCAGAAAATATCCCTGGAGGTGCAGAGTCTAGTGGCCAAGACTCCAGAGGAGCAAGTCTCCTGCCCCCAAGGGGGAAAAGAATGTGGACCCCGGGTCATTTACGGGGAAGTTCAGAGGGTCCTGGGGGAAGAAATAATAGATTCAGAAAAATATGGCTTCAACTGTATTTGTTGTGGTTGTGATCTTCCTAAGAACATATTAAATATTGCAGAGATTCTTGGTGTCTGTCTGCGGTAGGGGCTGGGAAAGAAGCCCCAGGTGTCACTGAGATGGGTGACCCAAGGAGCCATGGACACAAATTATTTGTCCGTGGACTTCCTGCAGCCAGCCCTGGGAGGGGGGTAGTTGGCTACTTCCCCAACACCCTCTATGCTTTTGGAAAATATCTGGCCTTCAGGCACAGAGTGGTGGCAGCAAGAGTGGGGCAAGACTTGGGGGCAATGAGTAGAACATCTCAAAACCTGCAGTAGAAGAACAAAAAAACTAGAAGGTTTTAGGAGCCAACAGAGGCGGACAGATCTGGGCACCCCTACAGTGACTCTGAGGGCTCTTTTGACAGGGATTTAGGGCTGAAAATGCCTGAGAACATCACTTGGTGCCTGTGTCCTCAAAATACTTTAAGCTCCACGAGAGCAATGATCATGTCTACTACTTCTATTGAACTTTCCTAAGTACTTAGTACAATGCTCATTAATGGGATTGATTGGAGGATGAGAAAATGTGAAAAAGACCCAAAAGCTGAGGGGTACCATATGAAGTCCCTGATAGCAGTCAGTGGAAGATTCCTGCCACCGCCTCCCCATGATGGAAATTCGTGGTGGCATGTAATGACCACAGTGGTATTTATTGAGCACTTACTATGTGCTGAGCACTGTACTACGCACTTGAGAGAGTAGAATTGGCAGACACTTTACCTACCCAGAGCAAGCATACAGACTAGAAGGGGGAGACATACATAAATAATTTATAGTATTTAATATTATAATTTAATATATATGTGAGTGTTTGGGGGTTTAGGGTTAGGCAAGTATCAAATGCCCAAACAAAACAGATCCAAGTGCACAAATGAAGTGTGGCTCAGTGGAAAGAGCACGGGCTTTGGAGTCAGAGGTCATGGGTTTGAATACCTACTCCTCCACATGTCTGCTGTGTGACCTTGGGCAAGTCACTTAACTTCTCTGAGCCTCAGTTACCTCATCTGTAAAATGGGGATTAAAGACTGTGAGCCCCATGTGGGACAACTTGATTACCTTGTATCCCCCCCAGAGCTTAGAACAGTGGTCTGCACATAGTAAACGCTTAACAAATGCCATCATTATTATTATTATTATGAAGCAAAAGGGAGAAGGAGCTGGGGGGGAAAAACATTCAATCAGGGAAACCGCAAGTGCATTGTGGGCAGGGAACATGTCCATCCTCGTGTCTCTCTCCACTTCAATCCATACTTCATGCTGCTGCCCGGATTATCTTTGTCCAGAAACGCTCTGGGCATATTACTCCCCTCCTCAAAAATCTCCAGTGGCTACCAATCAATCTGCGCATCAGGCAGAAACTCCTCACCCTGGGCTTCAAGGCTGTCCATCACCTCGCCCCCTCCTACCTCACCTCCCTTCTCTCCTTCTACTGCCCAGCCCGCACCCTCCGCTCCTCCACCACTAATCTCCTCACTGCACCTCGTTCTCGCCTGTCCCGCTGTCGACCCCTGGCCCACGTCATCCCCCGGGCCTGGAATGCCCTCCCTCTGCCCCTCCGCCAAGCTAGCTCTCTTCCTCCCTTCAAGGCCCTGCTGAGAGCTCACCTCCTCCAGGAGGCCTTCCCAGACTGAGCCCCTTCCCTCCTCTCCCCCTCGTCCCCCTCTCCATCCCCCCATCTTACCTCCTTCCCTTCCCCACAGCACCTGTATATATGTATATATGGTTGTACATATTTATTACTCTATTTATTTATTTATTTATTTTACTTGTACATTTCTATCCTATTTATTTTATTTTGTTGGTATGTTTGCTTCTGTTCTCTGTCTCCCCCTTTTAGACTGTGAGCCCACTGTTGGGTAGGGACTGTCTCTATGTGTTGCCAATTTGTACTTCCCAAGCACTTAGTACAGTGCTCTGCACATAGTAAGCGCTCAATAAATACGATTGATTGATTGATTGATTATCAACTCTGTTATATTGTATTCTCCCAAGCACTTAGTACAATGTTCTGCATACAGTGAGAGCTCAATAAATAGGATTGATTTAATGAAGGCCTCTTGGAGGATATTTGAATTTAATAATGCCTTGAAAGCGGGGAGAGTGGTGGACTGGTATATATAGAGGGAGAGGAGCTTCAGGATAAGGGAAGGTTATGAAAAAGTGGTTGACTGCGAGATAGATAAAATTGGGGCTTAGTGAGTAAATCGATCCTAGAGGAGTAAAGTGTGCAGTTTGGGCTGTAGTAGTAGGAGATCAGTGAGATAAGGTAAAAGGGAGCAAGCTGACTGAGTGCTTTAAAGCCAATGGCAAGGAGTTTCTGCTGGATGTGGCGGTGTGTGTGCAACCATTGGAAGCTCTTGCAGAGGTAGAGAGACGTGAAGTGAACTTTTTTTAGAAAATGATCCATGCAGCAGAGTGAAGTATGGACTGGAGTAAGAAGAGACAGGAGGCAGAGAGGTGAGCAAGAAGACAGATGCACCAGTCAAGGTGGGATAGGATAAGTGCTTGGATAGCGTGGTAGCTGTTGGGGTGGACAGGAAAGGGCAGATTTAAGCACTGTTGTGAAAAACCTCTTCGCAAACTCACAAAGGCCCAGCTGCTCCTCCATGGTGGGGAAACGTAGGGAGGGGATGGGCTCTATATAAAAAGACACACCTTACAACTACGTTCTGCCTTTCTTCCTAGGATTTCAGAACACTCCACAAACTCTCATCTGTTAAATTCTCCTAATATTCTGGGAAGGTCAATAGGACAGAGTGATTACTTCCCACAGCAAAACAGCTGTGAAGATAAAAGTTCACATGGGCTGCCTACTGCCTAACTTGAACACACTTTCCACCAGATTACTCATGCAAAAATATGGGAGAGCTGATGCTATGGGAATCTCCTGGGTTTCTCCAAGTCAAATCTTAACCAAAAGGTTGCAACAAGGGGCATAAATCTGAAGAGACAATCTGCTACTGTGGCTTCCAAAGTCACAAAGCTTGCCTTGTGGATGACTATCAGAGTCTTGAATGGATTTCTTGAGGGTCCCAAACTCGCTCACCAGGGAATGAATTATTTGGTATCACCCGAATATGAATAATTAAAATAGTCCTTTTAGGAAAATATGAATATTTCAATGTGTTGCATTCAGATAGTACAGACGTATGAACATACACACTCTCAGGCATGGAAATGCCGTGTTTATTTGTAGATTTACATAAATTTTAAATGGGGAAAGTTTCTGGGCATGTATTCAAACAACACAAATATTTATACAAAAGGATACCCTATATATTTCAAGCAAATTAGGAAATGGAGCCAGAAGCCATAGTCTTTCATTATTATGCCTGATTAAGGGTTAGTGTTAAATAACATTATCCCCACTGTATGTCTAGAGTATTGGTTCAACTCTGAAGAAATTATGTTTAAAAATGTCATTTGCAAGTCAAGTGCAGGAAAAATTAAAGAAATTTGCTTTTTGTGAGCCAGACTTATCCA
Organism: Tachyglossus aculeatus; assembly: GCF_015852505.1. Lineage (NCBI taxonomy): Eukaryota > Metazoa > Chordata > Mammalia > Monotremata > Tachyglossidae > Tachyglossus > Tachyglossus aculeatus. The sequence continues at coordinate 88,492,579 of NC_052067.1, forward strand.
TGCGACTAATCTTACCTCCCTGATCTTCTCCACTTCAGTAATTGTATATATTTCTGTATCTATTTTGTTTCATACCAATAATGATCACTTCTAATTATTTTATTTATATTCTTCTGGCTTCTCTCATTAGATTATAAGCACTTTAAGGATAAGGACTATGCCATTTATTTCTATTTCATGCAGCCCAAGTGCCTAGTACAGAATTTGGCACACAAAAGGTTTCAATAAAGGCTGTTGAGAATGATGCTGCAAAGATAAGAAAAGTGCCAAGAGGAAACATTTTCTTTCCACTCTATATAACTATCAGAAAAACCACATAAAACCCAGGCCAGAAAAGTCTTCATTGCCACCGGTTTTACCACCTATTCATATGAGCTACAATCATTTCCCCTTGGCAAATACATCTGGGTCTCTCAGTCCCAGCTGATTCTTAACAATATTTCATAGTTCGTAAGGTCTGGGTTCATAGAACTGGGCCATTTCTCATTTAGTCTCTGTTGCACAGGAAACTACTTCAGGAAGATAGTGGAAGATAGAAGTGGTCAATCAATCAATCATCAATTAACGGTATTTATTGAACACTTACTACATGCAGAGCACTGTACTAAGTGTTTAGGAGATTACAATAGATACATTCCCTGCCCATAACGAGCTTACAGTCTAGAGGGAAGAAGTGGTCATCGCCTAATACCATGAACAAAGTTACTCCTGGATCAGAGGAATGGTCCAACCAGCCAATCAACAGGATCCTGGGAGGCACCATGTCAATACTGCCCTCCATGGCACCTACTTGATGAATCCAAACAGACCACTTACCTTCCCTAACTTTCTTCACCACACTTATAACATTACCATAGTAACCTGGAAAGCAGCATGTACTAGGTAACACAGGCCAGAGAACAAAAGACCTGGTTTCTAATCCTGAGTCCACCACTCACTGCTGTGTGACTTTGAGCAAGTCACTTAACTTCTCTATGCCTTAGTTCCCTCATCTGCAAAATAGGGATTCAATACCTCTTCTCCCACCTACTTAGACTGTGATCCCCATGTGGGACCTGATAGGCTTGTACTTCCCAAGCGCTTAGTACAGAGCTCTGCACACAGTAAGCGCTCAATAAATATGATTGAACGAATCTTGCATCTACCCCACGTTTAGTACAGTGCTTAGCTCACAGTAAGTGCTTAAATACCACAATTATTACAACGGATCTTTAGCCCATGAATTAATCCAAACCCTTCTTGGACCTCTGATGCTTGGCCTATCTCATTTCCTGTGTAGATGAATTCCATATGTTTGCCACCTGCTGATTAGTCAGTCAGAAATTGGACAAGGAATGAAGTAGTTTGAGAGAAGAACTGCTCGACTGGACAAAAGGAACAGATGGGAGAGTTAAGAAATGAAGGAAATGATCTAAGCAAAATCCCACTAGAGGACTTTGTAGCCAGACTGAGAACAGGATTGTCGACCTAATAAAAAGAGACAAAAGGTAACCAGGGACCAACAGAGGTCTGAGGATTTTACCATCATCATACTGAGTCAAAGCCAGGAGGCCTTCCCCAACTAATTTCTACTGTCCCCAGACTATATCCCCACAAAGGCAACTTCAGCACTTGTGTATTCACAACTGACTGTAGCACTAATGAATATTCATTAACTCAATCGTATTTATTGAGTGTTTACTGTGTGCAGAACACTGGACTAAGTGCTTGAGAAAGTGTGAATAGTGCTATTGATTGATTGATTGAAGATAATTGCTGTACCGCTGGGCTCACTGCACTCTGGTTCTGGGAAGAAAGCAAAATTAGAAATGAAGAAACTGGAGGGAAGGAAGCAACTCAGAGGAGAAATGATCAAGGCCCAAACAGGAAATTGGCTTTGAGGGTGAAGAAAAACAGAATGTACTTGAATACGTGGTTGAGAGTAGAAGTAAAATTTGAAAAGAACATTGGACTACGCCCCTCAAGGGGAGGGGACTGTATATTTTACTTCTATTGTATGTTTCCCAAATATCCAGCTCAGAGCTCTACACACAGTGGGTGTTCAATAAATGTAATATTTCCATTAGGCCATGATGCTTTCCTAATATTTCTGATAATGAAGACAATTAGGACAAAGAAATATTCAGGAATTCAAGATACAGATATGATCCTCTATATGAGAGATGGATGTCTGAGAAGTAAGACGAGTGGGATTGCTGAGAAAGCCAAAGAATTCAGTGTCAGCCACAGGTTAAATAGAAAAAGATCTATTCTAACTCGTAGATTGTGAACCCCCTTGACACAATGCTTAATTCCAACTCTGTATTCTCCCAGAACTCAGAAGAGTGCTTTGCAAACAGTAAGTGTTTAATAGGTATTATTACTACTACTACTGTCTTTCTTATGGTATTTTTTTTTCTTATGGTATTTGTTAAGTGCTTATTATGTGGCAGGCATTGTACTAAGGATTGTGGTAGATACAATCTAATCAGGTTGGACACAGTCCATGTCCCACATGAGGCTCAGAGTCATAATAATAATAACTGTGGTATTATTAAGTGCTTACTATGTGCCAAGCTCTGTTCTAAACTCTGTGGAAGATACGGGATGATCAATCCCTGTCCCAATCCCCATTTTACAGATGAGGTAAGTGGGGCACAGAGAAGTGAAGTGACTTCTTCAAGGTCAGAGAGCAAGTAAGTGCCAAGTAAGAACATATTTACTATTCTATTTATTTTATTTTGTTAATATGTTTTGTTTTGTTGTCTGTCTCCCCATTCTAGACGGTGAGCCCGCTGTTGGGTAGGGACCATCTCTATATGTTGCCAACTTGGACTTCCCAAGCGCTTAGTACAGTGCTCTGCACACAGTAAGCACTCAATAAATACAGTTGAATGAATGAATGAAAAGTGGCAGCCACAGGATTAGAACTCAGGTCCTTCTGACTCCCATACCTGTGCTCTATCACTAGGCCATGTACTATCTCATCTCGATTAATATAGGGCTTAGACTGTGAGCCCACTGTTGGGTAGGGACTGTCTCTATATGTTGCCAATGTGTACTTCCCAAGCGCTTAGTATAGTGCCGTGCACACAGTAAGCGCTCAATAAATACGATTGATTGATTGATTCAAAGGAGGAAATTTCAGATTGCACAGAGCCTCTAGAACATACCTTCACATTCAGTCTTGAGGAGAAAGGTCCCAGCTTCCCAAGGCTTTTGGTGAAAGCCTGGACAGCACTGATCGCAGCTATCTCCACAGGTGTTGTGTTCACACTCACAGCGAGATTTCTAATCACAAAAAAGAAAGTCAAGTGGAGCATTTGCTTTAAGGGGCTTATTGGAGCTCTTGGGGGTATAGGAGAGAAATAACCTTTGACTATGTATATTATTAACTCAATACTACTTGTTACAATTATATTGTTTTATTTACCACAACTGGAAAATTCTCACCTGTTCAATTCTTCATATTCTTGCTTATGTGCACACTATTCAATAACCTCTCACCTGGTTTAAAGACCTGCAACAGGGTTCCTCCACAGTAACTAGCTAGCTCCCCCAGAAAGCTGGGAGAAACTGCTTTTGAAAAAAATGCAATAAGAACCCATTAACCCAAATTAAGTCATCAGTTTATTCAAACCTCTCTGTTTGCACAACTTTATGTAGTCTAGTTTTTCACCTGCTGAATGAATCAAACAAGGGCATTTAGTGAGCACTTACTGTGGGCAGAGCACTGTACTAAGCACTTGGGAGAGTACAATACAACAGAGTTGGTAGATATGTTCTCCGTTCACAAGTAAGCTTACAGTCTAGAGGGGGAGAACTTCATCTTAAAAGTCTCATCTTTCGAACTTCATTAACTGCTCTTTTGCCCTGACATTGTGGAATTGTGGGGACAACCCTTCTTTCTGTAATACACAGCCCTAATCTCTTGTTGGTTACCAGAAGTTTACTTACCATAAGTGGCAATGAAATGGCTACCTTGGATTTAGACAGTAGATAGAAAAGGGAGTCAACCCACTTGTCAGTTTGAATTATGTTATTTATTTAAAATTAATAACAGGGTTCATGTTAAGTTAAAAGCCCCCCTGTAAATGACAAATATTTCAATATTTCTCAGTTTGACTACACAAAACCTTTCTGACCTTTGGATCCCCAGTTCTGGTCACAAAAATATTTATAGGTAGGAAAGAGACAGTCACTAAAGCTTTTTTTCCCCATTTCATTGCATAGGAAAAATCTTGATTAATATTGCAAAAGAAATGGAGAGCCTGACTGATTCTGGACTTTCCCTTCAGCTAAATCACACTGCATGCTATCACAGCTAAAGAGTTTTTGAAACGAATAGGCCAGTTTGAAGCATTAAAAAAAGGCTTGTGCAAATACCGTTGAGGCGGATTTCAAAGTCTATCGTTTCGGCTCACCCACCTCATCCCCCCACAGCTTGGCTTCATTCTTTCAATCATATTTATTGAGCGCTTACTGTGAGCAGAACACTGTACTAAGCACTTGGGAAATACAAGTCGGCAACATATAGGGACGGTCCCTACCCAACAATGGGCTCACCGTCTAGAAGGGGGAGACGGACCACAAAACAAAACATGTAGACAGGTGTCAAAATCATCAGAATAAATAGAATTATAGCTATACGCACATCATTAACAAAATAAATAGAATAGTAAATATGTACAAATAGTTACACGTAGCTACCCTATCCAAGTAAGGACCTGACATTAGTTGGCAGGATGCCCTAACTGCCAGCGTGAATCAGAGACCATGTTGCAGTCTCCTGACTGCATTTTGCCCCAGGGTAGTATAAATATACATACATTTGTTGCTGGATCAAGAGGGCAAGCTCTTGCATGACCATAGCAGATACACATCCCGCCAACAGAAATATCCTTGACTGAGTAGTAATACTGCAAAGGGAAACAGAGACACTTCAGTTTAGAGGAGGTAATCCCATCAAGTTTGTTTCTGGAAATAACGTTAGAAAATACTCGGTTAGCAAGTATACTATTTGAAGGACTCACATTGAGAAAAGTGTAGCCATGGGTTTTAGAATGATTGTGAACGGTGCACCTTACCACAAGTCATTCATTCATTAATTCAGTCATATTTATTGAGCGCTTACTGTGTGCAGAGCACTGTACTAAGCGCTTGGGAAGTACAAGTTGGCAACATATAGAGACAGTCCCTACCCAACAACGGGCTCACAGTCTAGAAGGGGAAGACAGACAACAAAACAAAACATGTGGACAGGTGTCAAGTCGAAAGAACAAATAGAATTAAAACTAAATGAACATCATTAACAAAATAAATAGAATAGTAAATATGTACAAGTGAAATAAATAGAGTAATAAATCTGTACAAACATATATACAGGTGCTGTGGGGAGGGGAAGGAGGTAGGGCGGGAGGGATGGGGAGGAGGAGAGGACAAAGGGGGCTCAGTTTGGGAAGGCCTCTTGGAGAAGGTGAGCTCTCAGTAGCTTGAAGGGAGGAAGAGAGCTAGCTTGGTGGATGTGTGGAAGGAGGGCATTCCAGGCCAGGGGGAGGTCATGGGCCAGGGGTCGATGGTGGGACAGGCGAGAACGAGGTACAGTGAGGAGGTTAGCTGCAGATGAGTGGAGGGTGAGGGCTGGGCTGAAGATAACACATTGTTACTCATAATAAAATGTAAAACATTCAACACCTTGAAGAAATTCTGATATTACTACAGCAGCTCCATTAAGCATCAGGCACGGATTTTTTTTTTCTTTGATGTAACATATCAGGGAAATGCATTAAATGCATCATTAACTGAGATGGTTCTGTCTTAGAGACTAAGAATTCCAGTCAGGGTAAATTGAATTAAAAGAGTAAAGTGAAGAGTGGGACAGGGATAGGTTGGGGATTTTTTTTCCCCTCCAAAATTCCAACAGCAACTCTGCTGGCAGGAACCCAGCATCTTTGACCCAAGTAGTCAATAACTTAATTTTCACATTAGGTTTTCACCAAGTTTACAATTCCCACTCTAGTTCTGTTAAACTCTGCACTGTTGGGTAGCTAAGCTAGAAAGAAGAGCTTTTCCTACAATAACTGTGGTATTTATTAAGTGCTTACTATGTGCTATGCACTAAGCTAAACACAAGCGGTCATACAAGATGATCCTATTAGACACAGTACCTGTCTAGGGTCACAGTCTAAGTAGAATGGAGAACAGGTACTCAATCCCCAATTTACAGATGAGGTAACTGAAGCCTCAGGTCACACAACAGGCAAGGGGCAGAGCCAAGAATAGAACCCAGGCCATCTGACTCTCATTCATTCAATTGTTTTTCTTAAGCATTTACTGTGTTCGGAGCACTGTACTAAGTGCTTGGGAAAGTACAATACAACAATAAAGAGTGATAATCCTGATCACAACGAACTCACAATCTAGAGGAGTGGGGAGAGAGGCATCAATATAAATAAACATTAAATAAAAATAATTAAAATTACGGATATATACATAAGTGCTGCGGGGCTGGGAGCAGGGGGAGCAAACAGAACAAGTCATGGCGAAGCAGAAGAGAGGGGTTCTTTTCACTAGCCCAACATGCAGCTACTCAGTGCTGCTAGAAGCAAAATGTATAATGAAAGAGGGTTAAAAGAAATACCCTTTAGATTGCATTTGCATCTCCACAGATGGGACTCATGGAGCCTCGGAGAGTAATTGACAGAAGCACACTGGAGTTCCTGTGTCTCTGGGATTGCTTTAAAGACCCAAGCAACATTGCAGTCCTCTATGAGAGACATCCATTATGCCCAAGATGATGGTAAAAAGGAGATGCAATTGATTTTCATTGATTTTTCTTCCCATGACAGATATACTGTCAGAGAAGTTTTTGTTTTATAGTCATTTTCTTCGGCATTCCCCTCTATCATGCTTCTCCCCAGGTTGGAATGAAAAAGTCGTTCCTAGACTGTCTACCGTCAGAAGCATCATTTGGAAGTAATGATCCCTGTCTGCAAGTAGGGTAAGTTTGAAACAGATCCATCACCCCCTGCCCAGTCCACATTTCCCCTCCTTGTTTCAGGCCTACTTGTTTTCCCCTCGTGCACTGAGAAGCTCACAGAGATGGCAATTAGCCCAAAACTGGTGCCCCCGCCTACGCTGTGGAAATCGGCTATGCACTTAACAGCTTGGGTTCCACGTCCCCGTCCATAACTCCTTTAACTGGGTGGATGTGATCAATAGTGCATTGTATCCTCCTTTCTTTCCCGCTGAAACTTCACATTTTAAAACTGTAATTGAGCTACTTGGCTATAAAATGTCTGCTCCACCGATATTGTCTAAGGAAGGTTAAATGAACCAGGGAACAATGTGGGGGTTGTGGGAGGGATGAAACACAATAATAACTGACAGCGGCTTCCTGCTGATCCTCCGTTTCTTAATCTCACAAATGTTTGCCATTGGAAAGGTGCATTTTTTATTTTTGTTGCTCCTCATGCTGAAGGAATTGTCAGAAAGATGATGTTAAAAATTTTCCTCTGGCATTTTACTTTTAGGGAAGGCAATTATCCACCACTGCTGCTTGACAGACCATAGCAGAGTCTTGCATCTGATGAAGGCAATTTGAATGAAGATAAAAGGGCAATAATTGTGGTATTTATTAAGTACTTAATATGTGCTTAATGTGTAAAGCACTGTGCTCAGCACTGGGATAACTAAAATGCAAATAGATCAGTCACAGTCCCTGCCCTCACAATCCAAGGAAGGAGAACATGTTGCCAACTTGTACTTCCCAAGCGCTTAGTACAGTACTCTGCACACAGTAAGCACTCAATAAATATGATTGAATGAATGAATGAATGAGAACAGGCATTTAATCCCCACTTTGCAGATGAAAGAGCTGAAGTACAGAGAAATTAATGAGGCAGTTAATAGCGTTCAGACCCCCATTCAATCAACACCCAAGGATGAACTTACTCTTCTGGTCACTATGGGATCAATTTCTCTGGGATCTTTGTGGGCAAACATCATCAGGTCGGCATTCAGTGTCCGGATCCTCTGAAATCTCAGGCGAATGTAACGAGCAGAAGTGAAGTCCAGGAGTTCAGGGGAAGGATCATCGGCACTGGGTCTTCCATTGATCAAAGATGTGTGAATCTAAACAAAAGTTTGAAAATATTTAATTCAAGAATCACCCTCTTCATTTGAGGAAAGGGCCACTAATATCATGCTTCAGAGTTCCAGCTAAAGAGACTTCTTAAATGTCAGTTTGTATATACACCACTTATCCTATTGTGCTTCAAGCCGCTCCTGCACCTGGTTACTAGGTATTCATGAGTGAATATAATAACTTGAAACAATAATAATAATAATGGTATTTCTTAAGGGCTTACTATGTGCCAAGCACTGTTCTAAGCTCTGGGACAGATACAAGGTAATCAGGTTGTCCCACGTGGGGCTCACAGTCTTCATCCCCATTTTACAGATGAGGTAACTGAGGCACAGAGAAGTTAAGTGACTTGCCCAAGGTCACACAGCTGACAAGTGGCAGAGCTGAGATTAGAACCCATGCCCTCTGACTCCCAAGCCTGTGCTCTTTCCTCTAAACCACGCTGCCGGGTCAGGAAAATGTTCCAACTAATTCACTAATTTTTCTCTTCTAATGGCATCGGGAATGCTTGGTAAAACAATGCTGGACATCAATGAGAAGTGGTGTTACCTAGTGGATACCGCACAGGCCTGGGAATCAGAGGGACCTCGGTTCTAATCCCAGCTCTGCCACTTGTCTGCTCTGTGACCTTGAGCAAGTCACTTCCCTTCTCTACGCCTCAGTTACCTCATGTGTAAAATGGGGACTAAAAGTGTGAGCCCTTTGTGGGACATGGACTGTGTCCAACCTTATTAAATTGTCTCTACCCCAGCACTTAGTCCAGTGCCTGGCACATAATAAGCACTTAATGAATATCATAAAAAAATGTTTAGGGTTTAGGTGGGGGCATCTTCACCACTCTATCTTTTTTATCATCAGCAATATATACTAAATGGTTACTTTGAGTAGATCTTTGCACTAGGCTGTGGAGAACATAGAAAAAACATAAAAAACCCATTCCTGCCCCCAAGAAGTTGCACTCAAGAGGCAAGTGGAAAAAGAGACAAAACATACAATAAATAATTGACCATAGGTATAAATTAGATAAAATGGAAAAACTAAATAAACAGCCAAATATGCATGTGAGTGCTAATGTGGCTGTTGGGATCACACAAACAAGAACATAGGGATTGATCAGGAAATGTGTTTTGGAGATTATTATTTTGGGAAGTTTTTCAAGGAGAGGACTTTGTGAGCAGGGATCACGTCACTCAATTTATGTTACTTACTGAGTGCCTACTGTGTGCTGAGCACTGTACTAAGCACCTGGGAGAGAGTTGGTAGAAATGTTCTCTGCTCATACGGAACTTACCATCTAGGGGGAAGTGCTTTTAAGCACTTAGTGTAGTGCTTTCTATGCAATACATACTCAACAAATACCACTGATTGATTGATAGAGTGTGATTTAGTGACATTTAAGGGGAAGGAAGTTCCATATGGGGAAAAGGAGTGTTAATGGGAGAGAGATGGGAAAATCACAAGAGAGGAAGAGTTAGTGGTAGAAGAAATCGGATAAGACTTATACAGAACTTCCATTCACCTTGAGATGAGAAGGTAGCTTTTCATGTCCATTAAATGCCGGGGGAAAAAGTTCTTAAGCAAATGTGTTGCACTGGGGTTAAGCATTTTGCATCATATCTTTAAAGAGGGTCTCTGTGTGGTTTACATAATTTCTTAAGATGAGCCACTTAACTCTCTTGCTAAAGGACAAAACAACTGTTTTCAGAAATGAATCAGTGGCAGAGAAGGAAGAAGTTAAAAGAAGGCCCAAACCTCAACTCTTGCTATCGTTCTAGGGACACCATGACCAAGCCTCAGTAGCATGTACAGAAAATGGCTGCTTAGTTTGGTGTTATACAATGCAAATGCGAGTGAGCAAGCGTACATGAGTTAGGATGACAAAATTGGTCAAAGGCACATTTGAGCTTGATACAAAGCAGTAAAACAACATTTACCTCAACAGCCAGGAAACAACAGCTAAAGACAGGCCCTGCTGGTACAGAGCTGTCAGGCAATGGGTGGCCCGTTTTGAGCCAAAATGCTGTTCTGACTGAGAGACTGGGACAGGGCATCAAGCACTGACAGATCCTGAAAGCAACAGATGAAGCCACTTTCCAAAGGACAGACTGAAACTGCAGACGGCTTGAAAGAGATTGCTGGTCACAGTGGAATTTGAAATTGCACCGTTCAAACACTCTAATAGTAAATTTCATGCGTTTTTTTGTCATTGTGGTTTTTTTAATAGGAAAAGACAGGATTATTTAACAAGAAAGGTAACATTTTCAGCAGTTCCTTCACAATTATTTTCCTTTAAGTGAGCCTATAGAGACCCTGACCAATCGAATGCCCATGGAGGACTTCACTTTAAAAATTCAGCAGTCTCTCAGATAAGTACTGCTGAGAATAACCATGTAATGGCTATGTAAGAGAATGAAAAATCTCCCTGCATTAAAACTACATGAGGTATTTCATGTAAGGACAATGGATCTGGTGGTGATATTTCCCCAATCTAAAGGAGAACATCATACTTCACAGTGCTGGACCTCAAAAACCAGAAAAGGCTTTGAGATTTGGAATAGAATGACCACAGAACACAAGTCACGATCAACCTTACTCATCTGGAAGAGAATATGATTTTGAGAGTTGAAGTTTTCCTAGTCTCCTCTGCCACACCCTGCACCTTATTTAATCTATTCAACACCCATCAATTTCTGAATAAATGACTAATTTTTCATCCATCGAAGACCAATGCTGCAGCTGACAATATGCCAATTCCAGGAAGAATAGACCGAGAGCTAATATTGTGAGCCCCATGTGGGACATGGACTGTGTCCAACTTGATTGGCTTCTATCTACCCCAGAACTCAGTACAGTGCCTGATACAGAGTCAGTGCTTGATAAATAACATAAAAAAGGTTAACTGCCATTTATAGTCTAAAGAGGAAGTGCTCAATAAATACGATTGAATGAATAAGAAAGGCCTCGTGCTCTTTAAGAAGACATTTTAAAGCTCATGTGTTCAGGGCTGAATTCAGGCTGTCACACCTGGAGACATCTATTTAGAATTCATTAATTCAATCATATTATTGAGTGCTGTACTTAGTGCTTGAAAGAGGAGAGAGAGAGAGAGAGAGAGAGAGAGAGAGAGAGAGAGAGAGAGAGAGAGATAGAAGAGAGAGAGAAGCGGCATGGCGTAGTGAGAAGCTGCTGCCTGGTGCACGGGCCTGAAAGTCAGAAGGTTCTAATCCTGGCTCTGCCACTTGTCTGCTAAGTGACCTTGGGCAAGTCATTTCACTTCTCTGGGCCTCACTTACAGGATTGAGACTGTGAGCCCCACGTGGGACAGGGACTGTGCCTAACCCAATTTGCATGTAGCCACCTCAGTGCTTAGTACAGTGCCTGGCACATAGTAAGTACTTAAATACCATAATAATAATAATAATAATCCTCTCTCTTTTTCCTGCTCCCACTTAGAAGTCAATTTTTCTGCCTCCCCCACTGTAAGCTCCTCAAGATCAAGGAATGTCTGCCCTGCTTCTGCTGGAGTCTCTCAAGTGTGTAGCACACTGCTTTGTACATGATGGGCACTCAATAAATCAATGGTATTTATTGGGCTCTTCCAATGTGCAGAGCACTGTACCAAGCTCTTGGTCTTGACTTGTCTTAAGCTGTGGAGTTGTCACCCACCCATAGTGACACTATGGGCACATCTCTCCCAGAATGCCCAGCCTCCACCTGCAATCATTCTGGTAGTATATACATAGAGTTTTCTTGGTAAAAATACAGAAGTGGTTTACCATTGCCTCCTTCTGCGCAGTAAACTTGAGTCTCCACCCTTGACTCCCTTCCATGCTGCTGCTACTGCCCAGCACAAGGGAGTTTTAACTTGTAGCAGATTGCCTTCCAATTTCTAGCCACTGCCCAAGCTAGGAATGGAAAGGGTATGCCTCTGCTTTACTCTCCCTCCCATAGTCGAGACTGATAGAGTACTGGAAACTCTCCAGGCTCTTGGTAGAGCACAGTATAACAAAGGTGGTATACCCAATCCCTTCCCAAAAGGAGCATATAGTCTACAAGGAGAGACAGGCAAAATAAATGCCAATGATTTATTGATACTGCTTATATAGAGACCTTTAAAATCTGTTGCTTCCCCCTACCTCTAAATTATTTTAATGTCTGTCTCCGCAGCTTGATTGAAGTTTCTTGAAGGCAGGGATGATGCCTACTAACTCTGTTGTGCTCTCCCAAGTGCTTAGAATGGTGCTCTGCACAGGGAAAGTCCTCAATGAATGCTATTGATTGATAAAACGTTGACTGCTGCTCTTTGTTCAACTTGCTGCAAGCACAGTTGTGTCCCAGCTTAAATCCTACAGTTGCTGCAGTCCAAGGTGAGTTGAACCTTATGGAATGGTGTCAGGGGTAGTGGTGAAGATGAGGCCTTGGCGGTCAAGAGTACATTGCTCCCCCTTTACAGATAATGATAATAATGGTAATAATAATAATGATATTTGTTAAGTGCTTACTTTTTGCCAAGCACTGTACCAAGGTAATCAGATTCCATTTGGGGCTAGCAGTCTAAGTAGGAGGGAGAACAAGTTTGACTCCCCATTTTGCAGTTGAGAGAACTGAGGTACAGAGACATTAAGTGACTTGAGCCAAGATCACACAGCAGGCATGTGTGGGATTAGAAGCCAGGGATATCAAGGGGTTAGGGTTGGGATTGAGCAAGCATGCAGTTGGTTGGTAGCCATCCAATACCTCTTTCTTTTTAGGAGACATATGGGCCTGCTTGAATTTCTACACCTACAGCTAGCCATAGCTCTGTCAACAGAATGACACTAAATATACATATAGACACACACACACACACACACACATATGTATATTTTAAATAGTGTGAAGAAAATCAAGTAATTAACAAGATTCTTAAATCCTTCATAGTACTGACTGCAGTCTTAAACCTTACCTCTTGTTTATCAGCCTGGTCTAGTGGAAAGAGTACAGAACTGGAAGTCAGGATTCCTGGGTTCTAGTCCCTGCTCTGCCACTTGCTCACCGTGGGACCACGGGTAAACAAATTATCTTTGCTTCATTTTTCTCTTATCCAGTAGATTGCAGGTCCTCGAGGGCATGGATCATGTTCACCAACTCTATTGTATTGAACTCTCCCACACATTTAGTACAGTGTTCCATACCCAGGGCTCAGTAAATACCACTGACTGTAAGATAGGAGTAAAGTACCTGTTCTCCCTCCTCTCTATATGGTCTCACTGTGTCTGGTCTAATTATCTTGTGTCTATTCCAGTGCTTAGCATATAGGAAGCTCTACTAAATATCAAGATTATTATTATTAGTGTCCAGGTGCTCTTTGCTCACCTTCCTAAACAACATGGGGAATGTACAGCACAGAGGAATAATGGTATTTCTTAAGCACTTACTATGTGCCAGGTATGGTATTAAGCACTGGAGTACATACAGGTCACACAGGTTAATTGGCTCCCAGTCTTATTCCCCATTTTCCAGATGAGGTACCTTAGGCACAGAGAAGTGACTTGACCAAGGTCACGCAGAAGACACATAGTGGAGCTAGGATTAGAACCCAGATCCTAAGACTCCCAGGCTCATGGTCTATCCACTAGGCAATACTGCTTCTCATCACAGTGATGGAGGCTTCAAAGGGGCATGGGACAAGTGAGACTGAGGTCTTGGGGCAGAAAACAGAGAAGATGGGGAAAGTAAAGAAAAATGAACCAAAAGATGTATGTGAAAAACAGGTGGGGTTGATAGAGGGGAGTCAAATTGTAAAATAATTCTAACTTCATCATTAGGAAGTAAAAACCCCATTCTGACATGCACCTATGGTGCACGAAGGCAAAAGGAAGCCTCTCCTGTGATTAGGTTAGGAGTTTAATATAGGAAGTGTTTAACTTGGGGCAGACTGGTCTGATTTAATGCTCTGGTGAAGTATACTTAGGCTGAACATGGAATTTCCGCATTCTGGATTTCAACATTCAGGTTCTTTCATTTCCTTTGTAAATGGTGCACATGTTCTCATTTAAACAAATAAACCATATGATAGCTACTTAAAGGACTCAGCAAAAGAACATTTCTCCTCCTCACAGCTTAGGCATTTGAAATGAGCTGCTTTGCCAAGCGATCTTCTGAGGATAGTTACTCCCAAGCTGTTCCTGGGATATAAAACCACCCAGCTGTTTGGCCATGCTGTTTGTAGCGGGTTTTGTATGTTCACTTTTCTTTAAAATAAATCACCGCATTGGATAGAACACTTTCCCTAGAATGAACTGAGTAATTCTGTGTAATTCCAATTCACTGAATAAGCACTTAGTCAGTACTCGTTTATTGAATGCTTATTCACAATAAGCATTCAATAAATATGATTTGATTGACTGATAATCTAGCATGTTTTCTGAGGGTTGGGACCTCCTATCTGGAGGTCAAACATCTTCCCAGAAGATATGTTTCTACTCTCAACTCTACTTTCACTGTGCTGGGAGGCAACTGGGAAGGCAGGTGTAGCTTTTTATTTTTTTTGTTACTGTCATCATTGTTGTTGTTATAAATTGATGAGGACTCTGCTATTACAGTTTTCAATATTACATTCCTCCCCACTGTTATTGCAGGGGGCTGAAGGGAAAGATTGACCTCTGAAGTCATGGAAATATGTATCCCAGCTAGTTATAGTTGTCCTTCATATTTGAAGACATCATCATCAATCGTATTTATTGAGCGCTTACTATGTGCAGAGCACTGTACTAAGCGCTTGGGAAGTACAAATTGGCAACATATAGAGACAGTCCCTACCCAGCAGTGGGCTCACAGTCTAAACATCACTGACGGTGAAACTTTACCTCTGAATGTGAGCCTGAAAGGGACAATGTGCATACACAAAGGATGTTACATTGTGCATTTAAAAAGCTTATCCTTTGTTTTGTTGTCATGTTTGATCATCATCATCAATCGTATTTATTGAGTGCTTACTATGTGCAGAGCACTGTACTAAGCGCTTGGAAAGTACAAATTGGCAACATATAGAGACAGTCCCTACCCAACAGTGGGCTCACAGTCTAAAAGGGGGAGACAGAAACCAAACATACTAACAAAATAAAATAAATAGAATAGATATGTACAAATAAATTAAATAAATAGAGTAAAAAAATATGTACAAACATATATACATATATACAGGTGCTGTGGGGAAGGGAGGGAGGTAAGATGGGGGGATGGAGAGGGGGACGAGGGGGAGAGGAAGGAAGGGGATCAGTCTGGGAAGGCCTCCTGGAGGAGGTGAGCTCTCAGCAGGGCCTTGAAGGGAGGAAGAGAGCTAGCTTGGCGGATGGACAGAGGGAGGGCATTCCAGGCCCGGGGGATGACGTGGGCCGGGGGTCGATGGCGGGACAGGCGAGAGCGAGGTACGGTGAGGAGATCAGCGGTGGAGGAGTGGAGGGTGCGGACTGGGCTGTAGAAGGAGAGAAGGAAGGTGAGGTAGGAGGGGGCGAGGTGATGGACAGCCTTGAAGCCCAGGGTGAGGAGTTTCTGCCTGATGCGCAGATTGATTGGTAGCCACTGGAGATTTTTGAGGAGGGGAGTGATATGCCCAGAGCGTTTCTGGACAAAGATAATCCGGGCAGCAGCATGAAGTATGGATTGAAGTGGAGAGAGACACGAGGATGGGAGATCAGAGAGAAGGCTGATGCAGTAGTCCAGACGGGATAGGATGAGAGCTTGAATGAGCAGGGCAGCGGTTGGGATGGAGAGGAAAGGGTGGATCTTGGCAATGTTGTGGAGCTGAGACCGGCAGGTTTTGGTCACGGCTTGGATGTGAGGGGTGAATGAGAGAGCGGAGTCGAGGATGACACCAAGGTTGCGGGCTTGTGAGAACATGTTTGATCATCTTGCCTGGTCATTTGATATCAAGTATGGGCTGTAAGTGACACTGATGGAACTGCTCGTGTAGCCAGGTTTGACATCTGTGTGAGATCCAGATCTTCCAGCCTTAAGTTGGACAGTCTTACAGTCTGGAGTTTGGTCTGGAGAATGACACCATGCTGCTGCCACACTCTATTTGACAGTTTCCCAAAGGATGTGCTGCCATTCTCAATTTGTTTTTGGTCAGTGTGCTACCTAGGTAATGGAATTACATGTCTATGTTTAGCTCTCCATTGCCAATATATATTTCTGGTTTTGCACATGGCTGATAGAGTTTGATAAACCACCTCTGTTTTTTTATAGTGTGGCTCCATGGATAGAGCACGGGCTTGGGAGTCCGAGGTCATGGGTTCAAATCCCATCTCCGCCAATTGTCAGCTGTGTAACCTTGCGCAAGTCACTTAACTTCTCTGTGCCTCTGTTACCTCATCTGCAAAATGGGGATTAAGGCTGTGAGCCCCACATGGGACATCCTGATCACCTTGTATCCTCCCCATCGCTTAGAACAGTGCTTTGCACATAGTAAGTGTTTAACAAATGCCATCATTATTATTATAGCTGTTTTCTCCCAGGAGAGTATTAAACACCCTCTGCAGATCATTCACTCAGTCATTCAATTCATTAGATCCTATTTACTGAGTGCTTCTTGTGTGCAGAGCATTGTACTATGCTCTTGGGAGAATACAATATAATAAATAGATACATTCAGAACGGGCTTACAGTCTACAGGTGGAGACAGACATTATCATAAACATATAAATTACAGCTATGTAGATAAGCGCTGTGGGGCTGGCAGTGGGGGTGAATAAAGGGAGCAAGTCAGAGTGATGCAGAAGAGAGTGGGAGAAGAGGTAAGGAGGGCTTAGTCAGGGAAGAAAGGTCTCTAGGATGAGATATGCCTTCAGTAAGGCTTTGAGATGTGGCAGGGAGAGTAATTGTCTGTGAGATTTGAGGAGGGAGGGTGCTCCAGGCCAGAGCCAGGTTGTGTGCCAGGGGTCTATGTCAAGATAGAAGAGATTGAATTACAGTGTGAAGGTTAGCAACGGAGGAGCAAAGTGTGCGGACTAGGCTGTAGTAGGAGAGTAGTGAGGTGAGGTAGGAGGGGGCAAGGTGATTGAACACTTTGAAGCCAGTGGTGAGGAGTTTTTGTTTCATGTGGAGATGGATGGGAAATGACTGGAGTTTCTTGAGGAGTGGGGAAACATGTCCTGAACATTTTTGTAGGAAACTTTTCCGGGCAGAGAAGTAAAGTATGGACTGGAGTGGGGAGAGACAGGAGGTAAGGAGGTCAGCAAGGAGGCTGATAGGGTGGGATAGTATAAGTAATTAGGTTAATATGGTAGCAGTTAATGGAGAGGGAAGAGCAGGTTTTGGTGAGGTGGAACTGACAGGATTTAGTGATGGATTGGATATGTTGGTTAAATGAAAGAGAGGAGTCAAGGATAAAGCCAAGATTATGATCTTATGAGACCGGAAGAATGGTGGTGCCATCTACAATGATGAGAAAATTGGGGGAGGACAAGGTTTGGTTGGAAGATAAGGAGCTCTGTTTTTGACATGTTAAAGTTTGAGGTGACTGGGGAACTTAACAGTACTTAGAACAGTGCATTGCACATAGTAAGCACTTAATAAATACCATTATTATTATTATTATTATTCAAGTACAGATGTCTTGAAGGCAGGAGGAGATGTGAGACTGGAGACAGGGAGAGAGATCAGGGCTGGAGATACAGATTTGGCAGTTCACAAAGACATACTTTAGTAGGAAGCATGGCATAGTAAATATGGTGTGGATACTGAGGGAGATTACTATTCACTTGCTCCGCACAGTTAGCGTTCAATAAATACGATTGAATGAATTTGTAAGTTCAGTTGCATGGTTAAATCTTTGAGTACAGTGACTGTGTCTTTTGCTTCTTTTTT
The DNA here is from genome assembly GCF_015852505.1 of Tachyglossus aculeatus. Classification (NCBI taxonomy): domain Eukaryota; kingdom Metazoa; phylum Chordata; class Mammalia; order Monotremata; family Tachyglossidae; genus Tachyglossus; species Tachyglossus aculeatus. Next base: position 88,510,553 of record NC_052067.1, read on the forward strand.
TTTTAACATTGCATCAATCAAAACCTCACGATTAGTTTATGTTAGATAACAGCTCTCTTCAACCCACTAGACCCCAACTCCTTTTCGTCCCAAACTAATCTTCAATTATGCTGCCTTCCTGCCCTCGCTCATGCTGTTCCCTAGCTTGGAATGCCTCCCTCTCTGCTCCCCGTATCCTACTGACCTCAGCTCTTCCCATATTCAAAATCCCACCTCCTCCAAAAGCCTTTCCCATTTTAATCCCCAGTGCCTTATGCTATATCAACCAATCAATTTATTGAACACTTACTCTGTGCAAAACACTGTACTAAGCACTTGGGAGAGTGCAATAGAGTTGATAGACAAGTTCCCTGCCCACGAGTTTACAGCCTAGCCCATAAGCTATATCTTCAGCACTTATGTACTTAGTAATACCTCAGCACTTTTTAAATCAATTATACGTTATTTCATTAAACCACTCATTTTGTACATTTTTTACTCATAGGAAGGAGATGAGTTCATTTTTTTGATACAAAGAAAAAAATGTATCAAATTGCAACGTATAGCATACTGTCCTGATAAATAATGTAGGGCAACTTAATGGAGAGCCCTGAAGCTAATTGTGAGAAGATTATGATTGATGAAAAGTACAAAAAAAGCAAAAGACAGTCACTGAACTCAAAGATTTAACTATGTAATTGAGCTCACAAAGGAAGAGTAATCAATCAATCGTATTTATTGAGCGCTTACTATGTGCAGAGCACTGTACTAAGCGCTTGGGAAGTACAAATTGGCAACACATAGAGACAGTCCCTACCCAACAGTGGGCTCACAGTCTAAAAGTATAATGATGGCATTTGTTAAGCGCTTACTATGTGCAGAGCACCGTTCTAAGCGCTGGGGGGATACAAGGTGATCAGGTTGCCCCATGTGGGGCTCACAATCTTTTAATCCTCATTTTACAGATGAGGTAACTGAGGCTCAGAGAAGTGACTTGCCCAAGGTCACACAGCGGACAATTGGCGGAGCCGGGATTTGAACCCGTGACCTTGGGCTCCGAAGCTCGTGCTCTTTCCACTGAGCCACGCTGCTTCACGTCTAATCTCCCCCAATATGCACTCCATGTTTACTACCCTAGCATCTGTTTACGAACTGCAGAGGTTCAAATGCACACTTTCTAGTCTCTCATTATTGTGCATTATTAGTCTCTCATCCTCCTCAGCAGGCCCTAAATACCCTAACTACTACTACTTCTCTCCCAAGTTCGATAAATAATGGGTTGATATTTATCCCCTCTGACTGTTCTGTGGTACACTGAGTTCCCAAAAGACTTTCCCAGTTTCTTGCCCAGAGATAGCCTGAGGATTACTATCTTCAATCAGATTGGGTCTCTGGGTCTGACTGCCAGAGCTCTGAGGCTTCAGTGCAAGCTGCTTCTGCAAATTGGCCAGAGGGATCAACCCGCGTTCAGAGACAGAAAAGACACAGAAAAACAGCCGGCTTCCCGGCTGGGCCTTTAAAGAAATCCTGGCTTCTGTGTGGATCCCTGTTGGAGATCCCCCAAATCCAGGACTACATGCAGTCATAACCAGAGAGGGACCATGGGGTGGGGCTGAAATCCTTGAGCACTCCAATCTCTCACCATGTGCTGGGCTCACAGAATGGAAGAAAATGGAACTCTCATCTCTAACCACCACTCACAGCTCCTAGGGACTGTGGACCCAACCTCCTCTTCCAAGCCCATAAACCAGGATGAGGGGAGCATGGTAGAGTAGAGAGGGAAGTACTGTACTTGCCTGACCCTTGTATTCAATCAATCCTATTTATTGAGCACTTACTCTGTGCAGTCTCATGGAAGGCCTATTCCTTGGAGAATGAGTTTTATAACCTTGGAAATACATGCTTAGATCTTCTCTCTGCTAAAAACTATAAGCACATTTTGTAAGATTCAAGGGCTATGAAGTAGCATTCATTCATTCAATCATATTTATTGAGTTCTTACTGTGTTCAGAGCACTGTATTAAGCACTCAGGAAAGTACAATGCAATAATAAGCAGTCACATTCCCTGCCCACAATGAGCATACAGTCTAGAGGGAGCCAGCAGCCAGCATGGGGAGACCAGCATTGTGTTCCAGATAATCTGGGTTGTAGCAGTGGAAAATCCTAAATTTCACATTGTTTCTCTATCAAAGTAGTTGAAGTTCATTCATTCATTCATTCAATGGTATTTACTGCACCCCTTCAAAGCCTTACTGAAGGCACATCTCCAAGAGACCTTCTCAGACTAACCCCCACTTTTTTTTTAATCTCCCACTCCCTTCCACATCACCCTGACTCACTCCCTTTGTGCTTCCTTCCTCTTCCCACCTGACATCTGTAATTTTATTTATTTTATATTGATATGTGTTTACTTGTACTGATGTCTCTCTAACCCACCTCTAGACTGTGAGCCCATTGTGGGCAGGGATTGTCTTTCTTTATTACTACATTGTACTTTCCCAAGTGCTAAGTAAAGTGCTCTGCACACAGTAAACGCTCAATAAATATGATCGATTGGCTACCGTTGCAGGGTCCTGGAGAGGGCACTTGGAAGAATGCAGTGAAAGAAAAAGGACCCAACCTCTTTACCCTCTAGGAGCTCACAATCTATGCAAGAGCTAGGCAGATGCCAAGTGTAAGAACAGTGGGAGTAGGAGAAAAAGAATAGATATTACTGGAAACAGCATAAATTCATTCAATCATATTTATTGAGCGCTTACTGTGTGCAGAACACTATACTAAGCATACAAAAGCCTTAGTGACTAATAAATGGAATAGACTGTAAGCTTGATGTGGGCAAGGAATGTGTCTATCAGCTCAGTTATGTTGCACTCTCCCAATCTCTTAGTATAGTGCTCTGCACACAGTATGGGCTCAATAAATATCATTGACTGCTATACAAAAAAGCTAAGGGTAGTTGAAGATGTGACATCACTTGGAGAGATGATAATTAGTCGGAGAATACTTCCTAGAGTAGGTGGTTATTTTAGAAGGGCTTTGAAGATGGGCAGGGATTCTTCCTCCCTTCAAAGCCATACTGAAGGCACACCTCCTCCAAGAGGCCTTCCCAGACAGAGCCCCACATTTCCTCAGTTTCTCCTTTCCACATCACCCTCACTCCCTTTACTCTTCCCCTGTCTCCCCATCCCATAGCACTTATGTATTCAAGTACATATCTATGGTTCTATTTATTTATATTGATGCCTGTTTACTTGTATTGATGTCTGTATCCCCCCATCTAGACTGTGAGGCCGTTGTGGGAAGGGATTGTCTCTCTTTATTGCTTATTGTACTTTCCAAGAGCTAAGTACAAGTGCTCTGTACCCAGTAAGCACTCAATAAATATGATTGATTGAATGAATGAATGAATGAATGAATGAGGGAGATGGTCTGGGAGGGGAGTTCTAGGAAAGGGCAGGGCAAGGGGTCTGAGATGGTGTGTCGAAGGAGGCCTAATAAGGAGGTCAGCAAGCTGCAGTTTAGTGAGGAGAACAGATATGCCAGGGGAAGAGCTGGAGGATAGCTTTGAAACCAGAAGATTCTTTTGTAAATGCACAGCCTTGGCAGGCTTCTTAGGGATTTTTAGAGAAGTAGCATGGCCTAGTAGAAAGAGTATGGGCCTGGACATCAGAGGACCTGGGTTCTAATCCCAACTCTGGCACTTGCCTGCTCTATGACCTTGGGCAAGACAATGAACTTCACTATGCCTCAGTTACTCGTGTAAAATGTAATTTCATTACAGTTTTCTCTCCTACTTCAGCTGTGAGCCCCATATTTCAGACAGGGACTGTATTTGAACTGATTAATTTGTATCAACCCCAGTGCTTGGACCAGTGCTTGACCCTTAGTAAGCACTTTGCAAATACCTTAATGATTATTAATGATGGAGAAGTGGAATGACGCATTCACAAGTCATGTTTTAGGAAGACAATCTGGACTGCAGAATCACCTGGGAGCTCTCATTACCCTTACTGCATTCCCTCACCCCAGAAGTCCTGCAGTTTTCAGAGTTGCTCCTTTTCCGGTGACTTCAAGAATTAGAGAAGCAGCAAGGCCTAATGGAAAGAGCATGGGCCTCAGAATCAGAAGGACCTGAGCTCTAATCCCAGCTCCACTACTTGTCTGCTATGTAACGTTAGGCAAGTCATTTAACTTCTCTGTGTCTCAGTTACCCAATCTCTAAAATGGGACATGAACTGTGTCTAACCTAATTAGCTTCAATCTACTCCAGTGCTTAGTATTCTGTCTTACATATAGTAAATGCTTAGCAAAGAAGGTCACATCTCCTCCAAGAAGCCTTCCCCAATTAAGCCCTCTTTTCCCTGGCTTGCTCTCCCTTCTGCATAGTCTATACACTTCAACCTGTGACCTTTAGACATTTGATATTTGCCACACCGCCAGCCCCACAGCATTTATGTACACATCATTAAATTATATATCATAAATTACTATTCATATTAATATCTGCCACTCCCTCTAGACTGTAAGCTCGTTATGGGCAGGGAATGTATCCGTTAATTCTGTTAAATTCTACTCTGAACATAGTAAGTGCTCAATAAATACGATGGATTGATTGACTGCACAGAGTAAGTGCTTAATAAATACGATTGATTACAAAAAAAAAAATACAGACCTCTGTAGCTAGAACCACCAGAATCTGAGGGGCCCTCAGGAATTTGAATGGGCACAAAAAACAATGGGGTAAGCAGTCTGTCTAGTTCTGCTTTTGTCTGGGAGCCACGTGGAAGGAGCCGTTAATGGGAGGAACAGAATCAGAAAACCTGAAAAGGCAGAGAAAATAAAAGTGGGATTTGATATTTGGATGAGGCTTTGAAAACCTGTTTGACAATTTTTGCCACATCCATGGAGATATATATTCTGCTCAAAGAATAAAACAGCCCAGATAAGAAACTGTAAAAATGTATAAAAAATACGCATACACATGTCAAATGGAAATGTTCTTAAAATAAACAGATTCTGGCTTTTTCCTTGTAAGTAACTTTTTCTTTCAGAAGGAGGAAGACAAACTTTCAACATAGAGCTTATTACGATGTCTGTCCAGGAACACCTGAACTGAGGCCATCGATTACTCAACACCTGAGTCCTCAGAAGCAGCATGATGTAGTGAATAGAGCATGGGCCTGGGAGTAGGAGGACCTGGGTTCTAATCTTAGCTCTGACATTTGTCCATTGTGTGACCTTGGGCAGTCACTTAACTTCTCTGTGTCTTAGTTCCCTCATCTGTAAAATTGGGATTAAGATTGTGAGCCCTATGTGAGCCAGGGACTGTATCCAACCCAATTAACTTGTATCTACCTCAGCACTTAGAACAGTGCCTGGTGTGTGGTAAGTGCTTAGAACAAAAATCTTAGCAGGTTATTCTATAACGGATGGTTTTAAATTTCAGGACATAACCAGGTCCTTAGCAGCATTTTCTACAAGGATGCAGTCATCCAGAATTTGAGAATGGGGAAATTAGTTCTCCTATAAACAGCTGACCCTTTGCACTGTGTATTTATTTGATTTATTTACTTGATCGTTTTAACCCATCTCAGTGTCAAGTGGTCTGGGACAGCGAGAAAGTTTTCCTGTCCCATGTGTTTGTGTCTACTGTGGGACAAATAGAAAGTACACTTGCTGAAAGGTTGAAGGATGCTATAATAAAACAGTTTAAATCAGTTAAAATCCTCCAAACCTCCTGCCATCACCTAAGGCTACTTTTCCTAGCCTTCTATCGGAATCAAAATTTTATAAAGTCGTTCAGCAAAATCTTCACTCTCTTCCCCGCTCTCTCCCTCCAGAGCAAAGGAAAATACAAATTCAACATGACATATCTACTTTTGGGAGTCCTGAATTTCTTATTATAGCGTGATTTATTAATAACCACTGCTTTGACAGAAAGAAATCTGTTAAAATGTCTCATGAATGCAACATATTTGACAGAAATGATTTTTCATCCCAAAATGATATATGCTGGATTGGTAATCCTATCCAAAAGGAGGAAGTGAAAAAAGCAATATTACTTTGGGGGCAATTGGAAGTGGGACAGGTGCAAAATAGACTCAGTCGTGCTAGAGAGTAGAGAGTTAGGACAAAGTAGTGGAGTTTTCAGTGACACAATAGTATTTGCTAAACAGTTCATTACGCTGACATTTCCCTGTACTCTTTAGGGGAATAAGTTAGTTGAGGATGGGTTTGACAGGAACAGCCCTTGACATTTTATCAGAGGATTAAAGCATTGCATTCAAGCTGCTCAGGACTCATTAACCACCCATGGAATAGGAAATGGCTGCTTGGCTCAGTAAACTCCTAATTTAGTAAGATAGTCAGCCGTTCATTAAGGATGTTGAAAACTCTTATCGAAGGAATTCCAACTTTATTTGGTAGGAATCTTATGACGCATGACCTGAGAAGGCCTCTGCAGGTTTTTTTTTTTTCTGATTTTGGCGATAGCGCCTTAGACGTTGCTTTTTCTCATTTAATGCCAGCCAAGAATGAGAAATACCTGTACTCTTTTATCTGTCAGCTAGACTGTGAGCTCCTGGAGAGTGGGGGTCATGCCTGTTTAGTTTATTGTTCTCTTCCAAGTGCTGAGTACAGTGGTCTCTGTACATACTGAGTGCAAACTGATTGATTTCCACAAGCGCTTGGCCTATCACAGCTCAACATGGCTTATCACAATGAAAACAGGCTTCCAAATTAATTCTGGGCATTGGGAAGAATAAAATCATTTTAAACTTGAACAGAAAAGATACAGGTGACAAATAGATAAAAATAATATGCAAAGTGTAACTTTCATGGTGTTGATGACCATTTAGGAGGGGGCTTCATTCCGAATAAGAGGCCCACACAGATGTAGTACATAGTTATGCTACCGGGTGTCTGGGTGGTTTTGATTCTCATCTCATTATTATTATAATTATTATAGTATTTGTTAGGTGCTTACTATGTGTCAAGCACTGCTCTAACCACTGGGGTAGAAACAGGGTAATTAGGTTGTCCCATGTGGGGCTCACACTTTTATTCCCCATTATACAGATACGCTAACTGAGGCCCAGAGAAGTTAAGTGACTTGCCCGAGGTCACACAGCAGACAAGTGGTGGAGCCATGATTAGAACCCATGTCCTCTGACTCCCAAGCCGGTGCTCTTTCCACTAAGCCGTGCTGCTTCTCTACCTGTGGAATGGGATGCTGATAAAGTGATCATGTCATTTCATGGCTGAGAAATGACATGATTCAGGATGGGATCATCATTGTTTTTACTAATGGAGCTTAAAAGGTGGAGATTGGGGGAGGTGGGTAATCAATCAATGAGTGGAGTTCATTGAGCACTTACTGTGTGCAGAGCACTGAATTTAGCACTTGGGAGAGTACAATACAACAGATTTGAAAGAGAAATGTCCTACCCACCATGGCTTACAGTCTAGAGGGAAACGTGAAAAATACAAAATAATGATAATTGTGGTATTTGTTAAGTGTTCACTATGTTACTATGTTCCAAGCATTGGGCAGATAAGAGACAATCAGATGGTCAGATGATCCCTGTCCCACATGAGCTCACAGTTTAAGAAATTTGATGTTAAGAGGTAGTTTGGGGATCACATAGAGTTAAGTCTCTGCAGAAGAGAGTTGCTTTTGGGGTGTGTTTACTTAGGTTGATAACCTGCTGCGCTGTGGCATATCACTAGGCTAAACGGTGAAGTAGAGTCAATTCAAACAGATCAGACATAGTTTCTATTCCACAAGGGGCTCCCAGACTAAGGTGGAGAGAACAGGTGTTACACCTCCATTTTACTGATGAGGAAACTGAGGCACAGAGAAGTTACGGGATTTAAATTCACAAGATAGGCAAGTAGCAGAATAGGGACTAAACTCAGGTTTTCTGACTCCCAGGACTGTGGCCTTTCCATTAGGGCACCCCATTACCAGAATGAATGACAAAATTTTTCAAGTGCTTACTGCCCACCCACCCCTGCATCCAAGAGAAAATCCTGACCATCTGCTTTAAAACACTCAATCACCTTACCATGCTGCTCTCCTACTACGTCCCAACCCACACTCTTCTCTCTTCTAATGCCAACCTACCGGCTGTACCTGTCTTGTTTATCTTTCCACCGAGTGCTTGCCCATGCAGTTTCATTCATTCAATCATATTAACTGAGCACTTACTGTGTGCAAAGCACTGTGCTAAGTGTTTGGAAGAGTACAGGCATATTCCCTGCCCACAGTAAACTCACAGTCTAGAGACTGAATATGATTGAATGAATCAACGTCTTGCCTTTGTCTTGGAATGCTTTCCCTCTTCTTAGCCAACATAATATTACTCTCTCCACCTTCAAAGCCTTGAAGGCACATCTCCAAGAGGCCTTCCCTAACTAAGCCCTCATTTCCTCTTTCCACTCCCTTCTGCATTCCTATTGCATTGGATTTGTTCTTTTCATTCACACCTTCCTCGGCTCCACAGCAAGAATGTACATATCTATAATTTAAGTCTATTAACATCTGTCTCTCCCTATAAACTGTAAGATTGCTGTGGGCCAGGAACCCATCTACCAACTCAATTATACTGTTGCACTGAATTATCTCTCAAGTGCTTAGTATAGTGCTCTGCACACAGTAAGCACTGAAAAAATATGATTGATTATCTGTCAAGCATTGGGATAGTTACAATAGTCATGTTGTATTCAATGTATTTACATTTCTTCCCTCTATACTGATCTCTGTCCACAAAGAGTATTAAAAAGTTAATAAAAATTTTAAAAAGTGAAAGCTAAATTAACAGAAATTGTTAACACTGCAGAAGCAGTATGGTCTAGTGGAAAGGGCCCCACCTAGTAATTAGAGGACCTGAGTTCTAATCTTGACTTTGTTGTATGCCTGCTGTGTCACCTTGGACAAGTCACTTCACTTCTCTGTGCCTCAGTTAACTCATCTGTAAGATGGGGATTCAATAACTATTCTCTTTCCTACTTAAACTGTGAACCCCATGTGGGACAGAGACTGTGTCCAAGGGAGTGATCTTATATCTTTCCCAACGCTTAGACAGTTCTTGGCACATAGTAAGCATTTTAGACATATCACGATTATTATTATTATAGTTAACATTTGCCTTCTGTGATAGTCATCCTCATAACTGGGATGGACTATCTACCATCTACAAGCAGAGTGGCTTAGTGGAAAGAGTCCAGGCTTGGGAGTCAGAGGTCGTGGGTTTTAATGTGTATATACATATTAATATGTATATATGTATATATGTTTGTACATATTCATTACTCTATTTATTTATTTATTTTACTTGTACATAGCTATTCTATTTATTTTATTTTGTTAATATGTTTGGTTTTGTTCTCTGTCTCCCCCTTCTAGACTGTGAGCCCACTGTTGGGTAGCGACTGCCTCTATATGTTGTCAACTTGTACTTCCCAAGCGCTTAGTACAGTGCTCTGCACACAGTAAGCGCTCAATAAATACAATTGATTGATTAATCCCAGCTTTGCCACTCATCAGCTGTGTGACTTTGGGCAAGTCACTTCACTTCTCTGTGCCTCAGTTACCTCATCTGTAAAATGGGGACTAAGACTGTGAGCCCCACGTGGGACACCCTGGTGACCTTGTATCTACCCCAGCACTTAGACTAGTGCTACACCATAGTAAGTGTTTAACAAATGCCATCATCATTATTATTATTACCTTCCATCTGTGGGGGTTGACACCAGCATAGAGAGCGGCAGAGGCCTGTCTAGGGAGACTCTAGGAGACTAGGACTAATCCCTAAATTGGCACAGAATAACCCAGATTCAGCAAGAACTGTGTATGGCCATGATTGGGTCAGGCCTGAGATCCATCCTGCCCAGGATTCAGTTTCCCACAGTGACAAGAGTAAGCATGGAGGAATCATATGACGGCTTTCTCTGCATGGCTGTCATCATAGCTTTGGGATGGCTCTTCTAATTTTACTAATATTTCCCTCTGTGTCCTAACTTCCACTTCAGTAACCACTGCCTTTATTCATCCCCGCTTCCAGTCCCACTGCACTTTTGTACATATCCGTAATTTATTTATTTAAATTGAAGTCTGTCTCCCCCTCTGGACACTGTGGGCAGGGAATATGTCTGTTTATTGTTATATTGCACTCTCCGAAGTGCTTAGTACAGTGCTCTGCACATAGTAGAATTCATAGAGACTATGTCTGATCTGTTTGAATTGACTACTTCACCGCTTAGCCTAGTGATATGCCACAGTGCAGCAGGTTATCAACCTAAGTAAACACACCCCAAAAGCAACTCTCCCTCATAGCCAGAGGTCATGGGTTCAAATTCCGGCTCCGCCAAATGCCAGCTGTGTGACTTTGGGCAAGTCACTTCACTTCCCTGTGCCTCAGTTACCTCATCTGTAAAATGGGGATTAAGACTGTGAGCCCCCCATGGAACAACCCGTTCACCTTGTAACCGCCCCAGCGCTTAGAACAGTGCTTTGCACATATCGCTTAATAAATGCCATTATCTTCTAGACTGTGAGCCCACTGTTGGGTAGGGACCGTCTCTATATGTTGCCAACTTGTACTTCCCAAGCACTTAGTACAATGCTCTGCACACAGTAAGCCCTCAATAAATACGATTGATTGAATGAATGAATGAATTTAGTAGTATTTCACTACTTATGTGTAGGCCACGGCACTAGCTGCTTGGAAAAGACATGAGACTGTAAGCTAGTTAAGGGCAGGTGAATGTGTCTGCTAATTCTGTCATGCTCTCCACATAGTCAGCCCTTATTAAGTACCACTGATTGATCCCTGTCTTTAGGGAGCTACAAATGAAACCATCTAAATCCCAACGGATAGTCTTGTTCCTTTCCTTCCCCAATCAAACAGCATGACCTAGCAGAAGGAGCACGGGCCTGGGAATCAGAGGACCTGGGTTCTTTTTTTTTTTTTAATGGCATTTATTAAGCGCTTACTATGTGCAAAGCACTGTTCTAAGTGCTGGGGAGGTTACAAGGCGATCAGGTTGTCCCATGTGGGGCTCACAGTCTTAGTTCCCATTTTACAGATGAGGTAACTGAGGCCCAGAGAAGTTAAGTGACTTGTCCAAAGTCACACAGCTGACAAGTGGCAGAGCTGGGATTTGAACCCATGACCTCTGACTCCAAAGCCCATGTTCTTTTCCACTGAGCCACGCTGCTTCTCTGATCCTGATTCTGATCCTGGGTCTCCCACTTGTCTGCTGTGTAACTATGGACAAGACATTTAACTCCTCCACCTCAGTTTCCTCACCTTTAAAACAGGGATTCAATTCTTATTCTGAGGACTTGACACCAGCCAACATGTTTTGTTTTGTTGTCTGTCTCCCCCTTCTAGACTGTGAGCCTGTTGTTGGGTAGGGACTATCTCTATATGTTGCCAACTTGTACTTCCCAAGCGCCTAGTACAGTGCTCTGCACACAGTAAGCCCTCAATAAATACGATTGAATGAATGAATGAATCTAAATGCCACCTTCAAGTTCTGGAAACGATCCTAGTGACCCTCTACAAGGAGGTGATAGCCTAGAAAATGTCTTCAGTGCCTGGAAAGTAAGTACAGAGGTAATGCTTTTCACATAGGACAAAACAATACATTTAGAAGGTATTCCATAACCAACTGAAAAAAGAGTTCATTAGCATTTTCCTGTTTTGTTTTCAGTCCCCTATTTGGAAGGGTTGTTGAAAATTCAATTAAAATCCAGCAACGAGAGGTCTTCTTTGTGTGCCAGAGCTTGTATCATTGAGGTTGGAACAAAACCTAGACACATACTTTGGTGAGGAGGGGGAGAAAGACACAGATGGAACCATTCTTAAAGGAAGTACGCAGACACTCCAAAAAGGAATTGAAGCTGATATTTATAAAGTAAAAGTCGAAATGGAAAACTCCAGAGTAGGGTTTGAGACTTGTGAATCCTCTCACATTCTGGTACAACCACATTGGGAAGACTTTAAGGCACATTTCTAAAGGCATCAGCATTTCCCCATACAAAATCAGGGTGGGGGTTGAGAGAGTGCAAAACCAAAAGGACAAGAGCTTGGATGGATTTCCTAGGATCATATGATGAACTCAGACTCTGGGAGAATTCAGTGCAGTTAACATTAAACCAGAGCATACCTCTTCTCTTGCTATATACTATATGGAATACTTGCTCTTAACTGCTCCTCTCATCTGTTCTACCTTCAATTCCATTGACCAAGAAGCCACATACCCTAGTGGAAAGAATATGGGCCTGAGAGTCGGAGGACCTGGGTTCTAATCCCAGCTCTCCACTTGTCTGCTGTTTGATCTTTTTCAAGTCACTTAACTTCCCTGTGCCTCAGTTACCTCATCTGTAAGACGGGGGAAAATATTGTGAGCTCCAGGTGGGACGTGGACTGGACCAAACAGCATGGTTTATCAGACAAAGAATAGGCCTGGGAATCAGACGAACCAGGGTTCTAATCCTGGATCAGCCAAATGTCTGCTGTGTGACCTTGAGCAGGTCACTTAAATTCTCTTTGCCTCAGTTACCTCATCTGAAAAATGAGGATTAAGTCTGTGAGACCCATGTGGGAGGTAGACTGTGTCCAACCTGAGGAGCTTTTATCTACTCCAGTGCTTAGTACAGTTCCTGGCTCATAGTAAGCATTTAACAAATACCATTTTTTTAAAATGGTATTTACTGAACACCTATTGAGAGCAAAGTACTATACCTAGAGAAGTCCTCTTTGGACTCAAGGAGGTTGCAATCTAACGAGGCAGACAAACAGTTAAATTATTTATAAACAGTGGGAGCAGGAGAAAGAACAAGGCAATAACATAGCATAAATATGTCAGTGCTTTGCACCTAGTAAGCACTTAACAAATGCCATTATTATTATTATGTCAGGATGAATTTATACAAACATACACATTTGCATAAATATGGGCAAGGAACAGGTCTGCCATCTGTTATATTGCACTCTCCCAAGCATTTTGAACAGTGCTTTGCACACAGGACGTGCTTAGCAAATATCTTTGATGATGATAAGTGATAATGACAGGAAAAACAAACACATTGGTTTCAGAGGTGGTTGTGTTGATGTGTGACTGGAGTTTTGAAGTCAATCAGGGCAGACTTCTTTGAGGAGGTAGAATTTAGGGGCCTTTAAAGATGGGGTGTATCGTGGCCCAGAACCCAAGCAAGAGGAATAGTGCGAGCAAAGGATTAGGAGGTCCGAGTGCTGTAGTAGGTCATTTAGAAAACAAGCTCAAAGGAGCTAATAATACAAGCTGTGTAGCTGTTGGTGAAGTGAGATGATACCCAAGATTCAGCCAATTATGAGTTTTTGCTTGGTGGAGAGACGCTAACTCCATCTGGCTCACCCTCCCCTACCAACTTGGACCAATCAATCGTATATATTGAAGCATTACTGTGCGTAGAGCACTGTACTAAGCATTTGGGAGAGCACAACATAACAGATTTGGTAGACATGTCTTCTGCCCACAAGGAGCTTACAGTCTAAAGGACTAAGCATAACCTCCTTCAAAATTTCCTAAAAACACGTCCTTGATACCAAGTATCTGTTCTTTAATTTGAAAGTAATAGAGCCATGTTAGGCTATTTACTTTACACAGGTTTTGTAAGGTAGATAATGACCAGATGGAGATTTGGGAGGAAGTACACAAAACCTAGAATTTTTCTCCCAGGGGACACCTCCCCTCCCTTGACCCAAAGCCACTGCTTTCCCTTGCCTTATACCTGTGCACTCAGGCACTGTTTCTGAGCAATGGCACTCTGCAGCAGGTTAAAACACTACATATAAGCAATAGGGCTGTGTCACTACCATTAATTCATTCATTCAATCGAATTTATTGAGCACTTCCTGTGTGCAGGGCACTGTATTAAGCACTTGGGAAGTACAAGTTGTCAACATACAGAGACGGTCCCTACCCAACGACAGGCTCACAGTCTAGAAGGGGGAGACAGACAACAAAAGCAAAACATGTGGACAGGTGTCAAATCATTAGAACAAATAAAGCTAATAAAGCTACCAGACAAGAGACAGATAATCTGTAATCCAGAAAAGTGGCTACCTTATTCCAACTGCAGGATTTCCTGAAAGCTCTCTATGGAGATAACACTGTATCTAGTGCAGTCTTTATTGAGTGTCTATTGTGTGAAGAGCACTGAACTTAGTGCTTGAGAAAATATAATAAATCAGAGTTGGTAGACCGTTCCCCTCCAACAAAGGGCTTACAGTCTGGATGGGGAGGCAGGCATTAATATGTCTGTTTATAGATTGATGTCCTCTAGATTGTGAGCTCATCGTGGGCAGGGATTGTCACTCTTTATTGTTGTATTATACGTTCCCAAATGCTTAGTATTCTGCTCTGCACGTAGTAAGTGCTTAATAAATTTGATTAAATTAATATAAATCAGTAAATTACGGCTGTGTATATAAGTGCTTTGGGGCTGAGGGAGGGTTAAAAAATACATGTAAATCCAAGTACAAGGTTGACACAGAAGGGAGTGGGAGAACAGGAAATGAAGTTCTAGTAGGGAAAGGCCTCTTGGAGGAGATGTGCCTTTAAGATGGCTTGGAAGGTGGGGAGACTGATCATCTGTTGGATATGAAGTGGGAAGGAGTCCCAGGCCAGAGGCAGGATGTGAATGAGATATTGGCTCCCTAGTGGAGCTTCTCCACTCCCACAACTTCAATTATCACCTCTATGATGGCTCTTTCTCCCTTGTTGGCCCTTACCTCTTTCTTTTCTTTGATCTCATAGTTAATCCTGCCTCCAGGACATTCCCATTACAATTGACTACTGAATCATCATCTGCTTTCCTAAACCCTTAACCTTGGCATTATCCTTGATTTCTCTCTCCTTTTCAACCTTTTCATTGAGTCTGTTGCCAAATCCTGTCATTTCTTCTCCACAGCAATCCTAGGATCTGCTCTTTCTTCTCCAGCCAAGCAACCACTCCTCTGGTCCAAGCACTTATATAATATCCTTTCTTGATTGCTACATCACCCTCTTCACCGATTTCCTTGCTTCCAGTCATCTCTCCCTTCCTCAGTACATGATTCCTTTTGCTGAACAGCCATTTTTCTAAAACACTATTTGGCGCAAATTCCCCAATTTCTCAAAAGCCTCCAATGTTTGCCTTCCCCTCTCTACATCAAGCAGAAATATCAGATCATTGGCTTGAAAGCACTCAATCAAGGGTATTTATTGAGTGCTTTCCACGTGCAGAGGAAGGTACAAAGCACTTGGAAGAGCATAACAGAATTGGCATAACAAAGTGGGCAGGTTCCCTGCCTACAATTAGTTTACCAGTGTCATTTCTCTGCTTTTCTTTCACTTTACCCCAGCTTGCCCTGTTAGTTCCTCTCAATTTAACCTACTCACTGTGCTTTATTTCCCACTCTCTGCCACCAATCTCTTAGAGCTAAAGCCCTTCCCCTGCCTGGAACTCCCTCCCTCCTTCCTTCCCTCCCCATTCTGACTATAGTTTTCCCCATATTAAAAACTCTTCTAAATATCACATCTCTTCAAGGAGGATTTCCCTGATTAATCTCTAATCCAATAAATGAATGCACCACCTAAACACCTAAGTACTCACAATCCCCTTAGTGCTTATGTTTGTATTTCATATATTATATTCTTTCCACCTCTCTGTAACGTATGTCTGCCTCCTTTGCTAAATAGTAAATTCCATGAGGTCAGTATCATGTCTACTAACTCTACTGTACTCTGTCAAGCACTTCAGTACACCACACTGAACACTGTAAGTATTCAATAAAGATAATGTATTGATTTCTTCTGTATCATTTAAATTTGCCCTTCATGAGGGTATATTTCATAGGAGCAACTAGGAAAGTTGGGGAATCTGGCAAGCTGCAGCATTTTCCCACCAGCCTTTCTGCCTTTCTAGCTTTGGGAAAAATAGCCAAACACACTATCCTGGGACCATAGATTATCCTGATCCTGTCCAGATTACGGTCCAAAATGAGGTCCCCAGAGGACTCCAATATAATGGTTTCCACTATATCCATCTTAATCCTCTGAATGTTTTTATTATAGCAAATTCCTTGGATGCTAACACTACCCTTTGTTCAAAGTCTCACTGGAGTGTTCTTCAGGGAGATGGGTAGTCATTTTTTGTTGATTTCATTGGCAGGATGTTTTGTTCTATGTCTGGTTTACTCATCTGTGTAGTCAGTCCAGACCAAATGACGAATCACTTCAAAGTTACTGAGTGCAGAAAACAGTCTCGCCCACACCCAGACTAGCTGAATTTTTCCAAACTTTTTGCTCAGGACACAGTGTTCTTGTTCCTCTGCTGGAATCAGACTCACACAAATACAATGTAGAAAAACTGCTGAGATCCGTATCTCAAAGAGCAGGTGGAATGGGATAAGTGCTTGCACAAGTGCAGAAAGACAGCTGTGTGTTTTTATTGGAGTGCCCACTCACTCTGTGCAAGCTCTGCAATACCAAGACCTGTAGTCACTTTGGTCTAAGTGTCACTTTTATCATAATTTATCACTGTTAAAATATTTGCATAAAGAGGAAAAGCAAAACATTCCTCCTGTTTTCTTAAATGGCAAACACCAGAAAATAGAGGTAACTACACAAAATACTTAATCATGAAGAGGCCAGAGCAGGAGTGTTCTTTGTCAAGCCTTGGTTTTAATGCCAAGCATACCAATTGTTTGTTTTCAATTATTTATACACTGCTCTCCCAGAAGATTTTATGATAGATGATTTAGTCACTGTTCTCTTTCCTATTAATGGCAACACTACAACTGTTATCCCTTGGCAGAAATAAAAGGAGAAAGTGGTTGCATTTACTAAGACGCTACAGATGTTACCTTTTCATCCTTTCCATTTTGGCCACAGAGGGAAATGACAACAATGTCATCTTTCTCAATCTTATCTTCCCTCCCCTTTCAGCTCCCAATTTCCAAAAGGGAATCAACTGTTCATTCATTCAATCATATTTATTGAGTGCTTACTGTGTGCAGAGCACTGTTCTAAGCACTTGGGAAGTACAATTTGGCAACATATAGAGACGGTCCCTACCCAACAACAGGCTCACAGTCTAGAAGGGGGAGACAGACAACAAAATATGTAGACAGGTGTCAAAGTCGTCAGAACAAATAGAATTAAAGCTAAATGCAACTGTTAAGTTTTAGCTAACCTATTTCATTCCTAAGACAAAGATGTATTAAAATACTTTGGCTGAAATGTTCTGGAACCTGCTCTAGGAATTCTGGACCTGAGAGTTTGCAACACCTGGATAGCGTAAGCAGCCTGGAGTAGTGGATAGCGCCTGTGCCAGGGAGGTCATGGGTTCTAATTCCATCTCCACGCCTTGGGTAAGTCACTTCACTGGGCCTCAATTACCTAGTCTGTAAAATAGGGATTAAGACTGAGCCCCATGCGGGACAGGGACTGTGTCCAACCCAATTTGCTTGTATCCACTCTAGCACTTGGTACAGTGCCTGGCACATGGTAATCACTTAAGTACCACAATTATTATTAGTCTCCAACAAGAAGATAGTTTCTCAAGCATGAAACTTCATTCCATCCTCTGAGTCTCTCACCACCTCACTGGGCTGTACGGAGGAAGCAGTAGATATAGCATCTACTTCCCTGAGGGACTTTTTCTTTCACTCCAGACTCTGTCCCTTGAATTTATAATGTAGGGGACTGTGAAATGGGGAGTGTGTGGATGGTGATCTTAGCAGAACACAATGATCATCATTATCACGCCATGCCCAATACTCACTGCCTCATTGCTGCCCCTGCCACACTGGTTAGCAAGATGGCTGGAGGAAAAATGTGGGTCAGTCTCCAACTGGTGTCAGTAATTTTCATCGATATAAGCTATAGACACAAAAGTGTGTGTGTTTGTGTGCATGTGTTGTGCAAAGTGGAGGCAATTGCAGGAGGGTGCCTGGCTGGAACCTTCCCTGGCTCCTCCATTCCTCTTTTTTAGACCTCTACTGTCACCTGCAAAACTGCTTAGTCCATGGCAGGAGGACTGCTCTGGGCATAAGACATTTGGAATCTGTCCCCAGTTCTGTCTTTCGATTTTATGTCATTTATTTTTAATGGCATCTGTTAAGTACTTACTATGTGTGAGAAACTGTAGTTTCATCATTGGTGAAAATTACTGAACAAAGAACTGAGGTGAGTTGTGCAAGCCCAGAAGGAATCCTGAAAAGTTGTTGGTTAATGTAGACAGCGAAGACGGCAGTGGCTATGAAGGCCACCCCTTTCCAGGTCATGGCCCAACATCGGTACTATGTGGCAGTTGCTTTGGCCAAAAATGTGTCCAGCATGTGTAGTCTTCTCCTCACAGTGTGCTGCATCCCTGTTGGCCTACTCACTCCCAGGATGAGCATTACTGGCACGGATTAAAAGCATAAGTAATGCTAAACAAACCACACCCTTCAATAAATTTCTGAAGTATTAGGACCAAGGCTATCCCGTTGTTACCAATATGATACTCCCATCACTGGCTTTGAAAAGTCTTCTCTAAGCCTATTTAGGCAGTTATTGAGTTAGCTTTGGGATCAGCATTTATTAATCTGAATGTCATACTTGTGGCAACATGTTATTCAAAGTTGGACCCAGTACGCACCCTTAATGAATCCCAGACAGGCAGCTATTGTTCCAGACTGAGGGAAATTAGTAAGAAGTAGCCTGGGGTAATGGATAAAGCATGAGCCCGGGAGTCAGACGGTCATGGACTCTAATCCCCTCTCTGTCATTTGTCAGCTGTGTGACCTTGGGTAAGCCACTTGACTTCTCTGTGCCTCAGTTACCTCATCTGTAAAATGAGATGGAGACTATGAGCCCCATGTGGGACAGGGACTGTATCCAACCGGATTTGCTTGTATCCTCCCCAGCACTTAGTACAGTGCATTGCACATAGCAAGCACTTAACAAATACCATTATTACTACTATTATTATTATTAATATGGAGAATTGCAAACAGGCCTCTTCCTCATTATACCAGAAGTACTTCCATGAAACTGTTTGTGAGCAGCCCAAGGAGGGGCCCATAACAATATTATTATGACTAATACCACCACCACCAATAATATCAACTGTTCAGTGCTTAATATGTGCCAAACCCTTGGAGAGTAGAAAAAAGAGATGCCTAGACTTTTAAATTGGGAGCTCCATGTGGGAATCAGGCAGAAACTCCTCACCCTGGGCTTCAAGGCTCTCCATCACCTTGCCCCCTCCTACCTCACCTCCCTTCTCTCCTTCTACTGCCCAGCCCGCACCCTCCGCTCCTCTGCCGCTAATCTCCTCACTGTACCTCGTTCTCGCCTGTCCCGCCATCGATCCCCGGCCCACGTCATCCCCCGGGCCTGGAATGCCCTCCCTCTGCCCCTCCGCCAAGCTAGCTCTCTTCCTCCCTTCAAGGCCCTGCTGAGAGCTCACCTCCTCCAGGAGGCCTTCCCAGACTGAGCCCCTTCCTTCCTCTCCCCCTCGCCCCCCTCTCCATCCCCCCATCTTACCTCCTTCCCTTCCCCACAGCACCTGCATATATGTATATATGGTTGTACATATTTATTACTCTATTTATTTATTTATTTTACTTGTACATTTCTATCCTATTTATTTTATTTTGTTGGTATGTTTGGTTCTGTTCTCTGTCTCCCCCTTTTAGACTGTGAGCCCACTGTTGGGTAGGGACTGTCTCTATGTGTTGCCAATTTGTACTTCCCAAGCGCTTAGTACAGTGCTCTGCACATAGTAAGCACTCAATAAATACGATTGATTGATTGACTGATTGAATGGACTGTGTATTGTTATGCTGTGCTCTCCCAAGTGCTTAATACAGTGCCCTACAAACAGTAAGCACTTAATAAATACAATTGAATGGATATGTATGGTTGTATGGTGCTGTGCAAAATGGAAACAACTGGAGAATGGCATCTGGTTGGAACTTCTCCTGCATCCTCCATTCATGCCCTTTCTTTCCTTTTACAGCCCAGCTCTCACACTTTGCTCCTCTGCCACTAACCTCCTCTCTGTGCCTCGTTCTTGCCTGTCCCACCATCAACCCCTAGCCTATGTCCTTCCCCTGGCCTGGAATGCCCTCCCTCCTCACATCCGCCAAGCTAGCTCTCTTCCTCCCTTCAAAGCCCTAAGGAGAGCTCACCTCCTCCAGGAGGCCTTCCCTGACTGAGCCCCCCTTTTTTCCTCCCCTCCCCATTGCCCCCTCCCTCCCTCTGCCCTACCTTTCTCCCCTCCCCACAGCACTTGTATATATTTGTACATATTTATTTCTCGATTTCATTAGTACATATTTACTATATTTATTTTATTAATGATGTGTACATAGCTATAATTCTATTTATTCTGATGGGATTGACAGCTATCTACTTATTTAGTTTTTTTGTCTGTCTCCCCCCCTCTAGACTATGAGCCCATTGTTGGGTAGGGACCATCTCTATATTTTGCCATTTTGTACTTCCCAAGCACTTAGTACAGTGCTCTGTGCACAGTAAGCGCTCAATAAATATGATTGAATGAATGAATAAAATGCCACATTTTCCTTTCTTTGACTTCAGTTGTCACTGGAAACCTTGCTATTAGTCCCTGGAAAGACCACTGCTCTGGGAATGAGGAGACTGGGAATCTAGTCCATTTCTTCCATCTTCAACCATTCACTCTCCACTGGTTCCTTCCCCTCTGCCTTCAAACATGCCCATGTCTCTCCCATCCTAAAAAAATCCCTCTCTTGACCCCACCTCACTTTCTAGTTATCGCCCCATCTCCCTCCTACCATTCCTTTCCAAACTCCTTGAACGAGTCATCTACACGTGCACCTCGAATTCCTCAATGCCAACTCTCTCCTCGACCCCCTCCAGTCTGGCTTCCATCCCCCTACAGTCCACGGAAACCGCCCTCTCAAAGGTCACCAATGACCTCCTACTTGCCAAATCCAATGGCTCCTACTCTATTCTAATCCTCCTCGACCTCTCAGCTGCCTTCGACACTGTGGACCACCCCCTTCTCCTCAACACGCTGTCCAACCTTGGCTTCACAGACTCCGTCCTCTCCTGGTTCTCCTCTTATCTTTCCGGCCATTCATTCTCAGTCTCTTTTGCAGGCTCCTCCTCCCCCTCCCATCCCAATACTGTGGGAGGACCTCAAGGTTCAGTTCTTGGTCCCCTTCTGTTCTCGATCTACACTCACTCCCTTGGTGACCTCATTCGCTCCCACGGCTTCAACTATCATCTCTATGCCGATGACACCCAGATCTACATCTCTGCCCCTGCTCTCTCCCCCTCTCTCCAGGCTCGCATCTCCTCCTGCCTTCAGGACATCTCCATTTGGATGTCTGCCCACCACCTAAAGCTCAACATGTCGAAGACTGAACTCCTTGTCTTCCCTCCCAAACCTTGCCCTCTCCCTGACTTTCCCATCTCTGTTGATGGCACTACCATCCTTCCCGTCTCACAGGACCACAACCTTGGTGTCATCCTCGACTCTGCTCTCTCGTTCACCCCTCACATCCAAGCTGCCACCAAAACCTGCCAGTCTCAGCTCCACAACATTGCCAAGATCTGCCCTTTCCTCTCCATCCATACCGCTACCCTGCTCGTTCAAGCTCTCATCCTATCCCCTCTGGACCACTGTATCAGCCTCCTCTCTGGTCTCCCATCCTCTTGTCTCTCCCCACTTCAATCCATACTTCACGCCACTGCCCGCAACTGCCCGCAACTGCACTTCACGCAACTGCCATGTGATGCCAAGTTGTACTTCCCAAGCGCTTAGTACAGTGCTCTGCACATAGTAAGCGCTCAATAAATACGATTGATTGATTGATTGCCCGGATTGTCTTCGTACAGAAATGCTAGGGGCATGTTACTCCCCTCCTCAAGTCTCCAGTGGCTACCAATCAACCTACACATCAGGCAGAAACTCCTCACCCTGGGCTTCAAGGCTGTCCATCACCTTGCCCCCTCTACCTCTCCTCCCTTCTCTCCTTCTACAGCCCAGCCCGCACCCTCCGCTCCACTGCTGCTAATCTTCTCACTGTGCCTCATTCTCACCTGTCCCACCGTCGACCCCCGGCCCACGTCCTCCCCCTGGCCTGGAATGGGCTCCCTCCCAACATCCGCCAAGCTAGCTCTCTTCCTCCCTTCAAGGCCCTACTGAGAGCTCACATCTTCCAGGAGGCCTTCCCAGACTGAGCCCCCTCCTTCCTCTCCCCCTCCTCCCTCCTTCATCCCCCCTGCCTTACCTCCTTCCCTTCCCCACAGCACCTGTATATATGTATATATGTTTGTACATATTTATTACTCTATTTATTTATTTATTTTACTTGTACATATCTATTCTACTTATTTTATTTTGTTAATATGTTTGGTTTCGTTCTCTGTCTCCCCATTCTAGACTATGAGCCCACTGTTGGGTAGGGACCATTTCTATATGTTGCCAACCTGTACTTCCCAAGCGCTTAGTACAGTGCTCGGCACACAGTAAGCGCTCAATAAATATGATTGATTGATTCTGCCTTCAGTTTCTATGTCATTTTTATTTTTTAATGGTACTTTTACATGTTTACTGTGTTCCAGGCACTTTGGCTCAGTGGAAAGAGCACAGGCTTGGGAGTCAGAGGTCATGGGTTCTAATCCTGGCCCTGTCACTTGTCAGCTGTGTGACTTTGGGCAAGTCACAGCTTCTCTGTGCCTCAGTTACCTCATCTGTAAAATGGGGATTAAGACTGTGAGCCCCATGTGGGATAACCTGATTACCTTGTATCCTCCAGTATTTAGAACAGTGCTTGGCACCTAGTAAGCACTTAACAAATGCCATTATTATTATTATTATTATTATTATTATTATTATTTCATCAATGGAGAAAGTTATTAACTGAAGAACTGAGGTGCTCTGCAAGTTGGGCAAGGCCAGCAGGAAACCTGAAAAGTTATTGGATAATGTATGGCATTTATCACAGCCAGTCAATCATATTTACTGAGCAGTCACTGTGTGCTGATCACCGTACTAAGTGCTTGGGTGAGTACAGTATACGAAAGGTGGTAGACACATTCCCTGACCTGATTATCTTGTATCTACCCCAGAATTTAGAAGACTGCTTGACACATAGTAAGTGCTTAACAAATACTATTATAATTATGATCATTATCATCATTATGTAAGTAGGGCAGCTCTGGTTCACCAAAACTGCCTTTCTCTCCACCAGACACACACATCTCATGTTCTGCCCACCAGGGGTTGGGATGGAAGCCAAATCAGATGGCAAGTACTTGGACCTGAGAATCAGAAGCTCTGGGTTCTAGTTCATGTTTCATTCCTGATTAATCCTTTCTTTGCCTTGAGCTCTCTACCTAACAGATTGGGATAATAAAATTTGTCCCTTCCTTCTTGAGAGAGCTATTGCAAGCACATAAAGTATGAAAATACTTCCATTCTTAAGAAGAAAAAGTATAAATGTAGTTAGTCAAGATAATATAAAATTATTAATAAGCAACTGAAAAATCATTATGACAAACAGTAATAATAATAATAGTGATACACAAAAGCTATACTTTAGTTCCAGTGGTGGAATGAATTTAGAGTTAGCTAGTCCAGCAAGTTTTCCGGCTAATTAGCAAAAGAAAATAGTATTTTCTCCCAAAAGCCTCATCTAAAGCCTGTTTATTCTTCTGACTTGGTCCTTCTGGGTAACTGACCTTCTTCTGTACCTAATCCCATTGCTTTCACTCAGTACTAATCTCACTCTACAAACTTCTAATGCCTGTCCCTAGGCTTCCTATTTTCTTATAAATTGGAAGCGCTAGAGCTAAATATTGTTCTCTGTTTGCAGCTAGAGAAGCAGTATGGTCTAGTGGCAAGAGCATGGGCTTGGGTGTCAGAGGACGTGGGTTCTAATTCCGGCTCTGCCACTTGTCTGCTGTGTGACCTTGGCCAAGTCACTTCACTTCTCTGGGCCTCAGTTACCTCATCTGTAAAATGGAGATTAAGATTGTTAGCCCCACGTGGGACAACCTGATTACTTTTTATCCACTCCATCACTTAGAACAGTGCTTGGCACTTAGTAAG
Source organism: Tachyglossus aculeatus (assembly GCF_015852505.1). Classification (NCBI taxonomy): domain Eukaryota; kingdom Metazoa; phylum Chordata; class Mammalia; order Monotremata; family Tachyglossidae; genus Tachyglossus; species Tachyglossus aculeatus. The sequence continues at coordinate 88,534,660 of NC_052067.1, forward strand.
CGCTTAACAAAAACCATTATTATTATCATTATCACTATTACTATTATCTACACATTTCTCTCCCTTCTTCCAACCTCTTATTCAGCTCCCATGAGTTTCTGCATTAAATTTAGCTTATGTTTCTCACTTTAAAAGCCAATCCTCTATTTGGGTGTACCTGGACCTCCTCTTCCTATCTGTTACCTTTGAGGCAATTAACCAAAGACCACTAGCCGGGCCAATACTGGACCAGATCTACAGGCCATTGCTCCCCAGGATTCTATTTCCATCAGAACACATTTGATGAACGTTCCCCCAGAGCACCCATCTTCATGATTATGAATGTCACCTAACATTCCTTATCTCCAACTTTTTCCTCTAGTATCAGTCAGTGTTATTTATTGAGCACTTACTGTATGCCTAGCACTGTACTAAGTGCTTGGAAAGAGTACAATAAAACACAGCTGGTGGACATGTTCCCTGCACACAAAGCCCATTTTGGAGTTCATTTCCATGAATTTCTCATTATCCATTTTAAACCCATAATATGCTGGACACTTTCTGAGGTTGGTCATCCAGTTGTAACATCAGGGTCCCTTTTTACAGCTTCTTTCAGCCAAAATAGGACCCTCTTTTTTTTTTAATGGCATTTGTTAAGTGCTTACTGTGTGCCAGGCACTGTACTGAGCAATGGGGTAGATATAAAGCTAATCAGGTTGGACACAGTCCCTGTCCTACATGGGGTTCACTCCCTTGATCCCCATTTTACAGATGAGGTAACTGAGGCACAGAGAAGATAAGTGACTTGCCCAAGATCACACAGCAGAGAAGTAGCAGAGCTAGGATTAGAACAGGTCCTCTGCCTCCTCAGCCCGTATTCTTCCCACTGGGCTGGGCACCCAAGTATGCTCCAGTACTTGGCAGCCCTATCAGAGAAGCAGCATGGCTCAGTGGAAAGAGCACGGGCTTTGGAGTCAGAGGTCATGGGGTCGAATCCCACCTCAGCAAATTGTCAGCTGTGTGACTTTGGGCAAGTCACTTAACTTCTCTGGGCCTCAGTGACCTCATCTGTAAAATGTGGCTTAAGACTATGAGGCCCCCAGGAGAACCTGATCACCTTGTAACCTCCCCTGCACTTAGAACAGTACTTTGCACATAGTAAGCGCTTAATAAATGCCATTATTACTATTATTATCATTATTATTATTATCATCATGTGACTGACTCGGGTTTAAATCCCCATAGAAGGGGTGGCAATCTTTTGGGGATTCAGCCAAGTGGCCTTATGCTCTACAGGCCAGCTGCTCAGTTTAGAAAGAAATGCCAAATTCCCTATTTTTGCCTTGTCTTATGCTGTTGAGTTGTCTCCGACCCATAGTGTCTCCATGGACACATCTCTCTCAGAACACCCCACCTCCATCTGCAATCATTCTGGTAGCGTATCCATAGAGTTTTCTTGGTTTACCATCACCTTCTTCTGCTCTATCAACTTGATTCTCCACCCTCATCTTTCTTCTGTACTGCTGCTGCCCAGCACAGATGAGTTTTGACTTGTAGCAGATTGTCTGCCACTTACTAGCCATCGCCCAAGCTAGGAATGGAATGGGTAGGCCTCTGCTTGACCCTCCCTCCCATAGCTGAGCCTGGTAGAGTACTGGAAACTCTCCAGGTGCGATGCTGAGAGAGTAAATTCCCCACACCCTCACCTGTAATAGCAAATTTTAACCAACAAGGATGATGAGCCTACACAAAGACTGCTCAAGGACTCTCTGTGGTTATCAACCCATTACCAACAAGAACTTTGTTATGGTGCTTGTTAAGCACATACTATGTGCCAGGCACTGTTCTAAGCACTGGAGTAAATACAAGCTAATACAGGTTGGACACAGAACATGTCCCACATGGAGCTCATAATCTTAATTCCCATTGTAAAGATAAGGTAACTGAAGGTCAGAGAAGTGAAGTGACCTGCCCAAGGTCACACAGTAGATGAGTGGCATCACAAGGATTAGAACGAAGGTCCTTTTAACTCCCAGGCCACACTTTATCCTCTAGGGCACACTGCTTCTGGTTTTAACTGCTACAGTAATTGGAAAAGGGAATCTCCAACCAGATCTGGGAGTAAATACCCACTCTCTGCTTAAACCATTTAAAGAGATGAGTGGAGAGATTTCTAGTTTGTTTCAGGGGGGAACTCAGCATAGAGAAGCAGTGTGGCCTACTGAAAACAAACCTGAAGTCCTTTGTATCGATTCATTATCTGTAAAAATAGGGATTAAATATCTGTCCTCCCTTCCCACAGACTTTGAGCCAGATGTCAGGCAGGTATTATGTCTGATGTCCTTATAACAGCTCCAGCATTGGCACATATATGTGCTTAACAAATACCACAATTATTATGGTCAGTTCAACCTTCACAACATTGCTAAAATCCACCTTCCCCTCTCTGTCCAAATTGCTACCACATTAATCCAACCATTTATCCAATTCCACCTTGATTACCTGCATCAGCCTGCTTGCTAACCTCCCTGCCTCCTGTCTCTCCCCACTTCAATCTCCCCACTACACTATGCTGCCTGGGTGTTTTTTCTACCAAACCATGTTTTCCCATTCCTCAATAACCTCCAGTGGTTATCCATCTACCACTGCATTAAGCAAAAACTCCTTATCATAGTCTTTAAAACATATAACAATAATGGCATTTATTAAGTGCTTAATATGTGCAAAGCACTGTTCTAAGCACTGGGGAGGTTACAGGGTGATCAGGTTGTCCCACGGGGGGCTCACCGTCTTAATCCCCATTTTACAGATGAGGTAACTGAGGCACAGAGAAGTTAATTAACTTGCCCAAAGTCACACAGCTGACTACTGGTGGAGCCGGGATTTGAACCCATGACCTCTGACTACAAAGCCTGTGCTCTTTCCACTGAGCCACGCTATTTAATCATCTTTTTCCCTTCTATCTTACCTCCTACTTTACCCAGCCCAGACATTTCACTCCTCTGCTATCAACCTACTCACTTTACCTTGAACTAATCGATCTCACCACCAATCGATCACCTATGTCCTGCCTCTGGCCTGGAACCCCCTCCCTCTTCATATCCGACAGACATTCATGCTCTCCACCATCAAAGTCATATTAAAAACTCACCTCCAAGAGGTCTTCCCCAGCTAAACCCTCATTTCCTCTTCTACTCTCTTCTGCTTCACCCTTGCTCTAGATCTGCGCCCTTTATTCACCTCTCCCTCCATCTCTCAGCTCTTCTGTATGTATCTATAATTTCATTTATTTAAACTGATGTTTATATCCTCTTCTAGGCTGTAAGATTGTTCATTCATTCAATCGTATTTACTGAGCACTTACTGTGTGCAAAGCACTGTACTAAGCCCTTGGGAAATACAAATCAGCAACATAGAGAGATGGCCCTTACCCAACAACGGACTCACATTTGTGGGCAGGGAAAATGTTTCCTAACTCTGCTATACTGTACTCTCCCAAGCACTTAAAACAGTGCTCTGCACATAATAAATGCTCAATAAGTATGAATGATTGATTATTATGACCAAACCATTATCACAATTGCTTTGGTTTAAAGGTTTCAACAGCAACTGTAATTGGATAAGAAAATCCAAAAACATATCTGGAAATGAATACCTAAACTTTTAAGCTAAACCCAGGGGTTCCTAACCACCCTGAAAGTCATCTGGGGACCAAAGAGAAGCTGCCAAGATCATCATCATCAATCGTATTTATTGAACACAGTAAGCGCTCAATAAATACGATTGATGATGATGATGATCTTAGCAGCTTCTCTTTGGTCCCCAGATCCTTCCCTGATAGTTCGCTCAGCTAAAACTCAGCCCTCCTGATTAACACCATGGTCTTGTCTCTCCTCGAAACTTTGTTTCTTTATTTTTACCCCACTTTTCTAGTTCCTCACTCCTCGTCCAATTCTTCCCTGGTAAATTGGTTGTGCTCTTGCTGATGGCATTAGGTGAATGATGGACGCTCTATCTTTTCCTCTGTGAGGTGTCCTAAGTGAGTAGTTTCCAGAAACATCCGAAAAATTCCACCTATCTCTGTGAAAGTCTAGTTAGCCTGGATAGTCACAGAATCCACAATTACTTTCAGTTGTCCCTCTTCCTATTGGAATGAATCTCTCATACCACCTATTGACAACTGACTTTATTAATTTCTGACTTTCTCACATTCACCTTCGTGCCCAGCAGTAGAATAAAATGTTCACTCAAGGTCATTTCTCACATATAAACTGATCACCCCCTTTTTCCTCTCAGTCTCCCAGACTGAGCCTCCCTTCTTCCTCTTCTCCTCCCCATCCCCCCACCCTACCTCCTTCCCCTCCCCACAGCACCTGTATATATTTGTACAGATTTATTACTCTATTACTTATTTGTACATATTTACTATTCTATTTATTTTGTTAATGATGTGCATTTAGCTTTAATTCTATTTGTTCTGATGACTTGACACCTGTCCACGTGTTTTGCTTTCTTGTCTGTCTCCCTGTTCTAGACTGTGAGCCCGTTGTTGGGTAGGGACCATCCCTATATTTTGCCAAAATGTACTTCCCAAGTGCTTAGTACACTGCTCTGCACACAGTAAGTACTCTATAAATATGATTAAATGAATGAATGAACCAACAGTGAAAGAAAGACTTGGAAATTGTCTCTCCACAATTATTATGCAGTAACCAGGAAAAGTCAAATTACTGGGCAACTGAAAAAAGGTAGTGGCATATAATGGAAGTGTAAATTCTGGAGTTATCAATCTTATCATCCAATGACTGTTCACCATTAATTCATTCAATTGTATTTGTTGAGCGCTTACTGTGTGCAGAACACTGTACTAAACGCTTGGGAAATACAAGTCAGCAACATAGAGAGACAGTCCCTACTCAACAACGGGCTCACAGTCTAGAAGGGGGAGACAGACAACAAAACAAAACATTTAGACAGGTGTCAAAATCATCAGAACAAATAGAATTATAGCTATACGCACATCATTCACAAAATAAATAGAATAGTAAATATGTACAAGTAGTTACACCTAGTTACACCATCCAAACAAGGACCTGACACCAAAAAGCACAAATATTCTTTATGCTAAACCAAATAGTTGCATTGACTGAGTGCTTACTTTATACATCACTGTAGAGAGCACCATAATCCATCCTTTCTCACAAGCCTGTAACCTTGCATTATCCTTGATTCTTCCCTTTCATTTAACCACATAATCAATCCATCACTAAATCCTGTCACTCCCACCTTTCATTCATTCAATCGCATTTATTGAGTGCTTATACTATGTGCAGAGCACTGTACAAAGCGCTTGGGAAGTACAAGTTGGTAACATATAGAGGCGGTCCCAACCCAACAGTGGGCTCACACCTTCACAACATCACTAAAATCTGCCCTTCTCTTCCATCCAGCTACAACGTTAATACAATCACTCATCCTATCCCATCTAAATTACCACATCATTCCCCTTGCTGACCTCCCAGCCTCCTGTGTCTCCCCACTCCAATCCATATTTAACTCTGCTGCCCAGATCATTTTTCTATAAGAAATGTTTGGGACATGTCAACCCACTCCTCAAAAAACTTCAGTGTTTGCCCATCCACCTCCACATCAAAGAAAAACTCTCACCACTGACTTTAAAGCACTCCAACACCACACTCTCTCCTATCTCACCTTACTTCTCTTCTCCTACAACCCAGCCCGTGCACTTGGCTCATCTAGTGCTAACCTTCTCACTGTGCCTCGCTCTCACCTGTTTCACCACGGAACCCTTGTCCACATCTTGCCTCTGTCCTGGAACACCCTCCCTCCTCAAATCAGACAGACAATTACTCTCCCCCACTGCAGAGCCTTATTGAAGGCACATCTCCTTCAAGATGCCTTCCCAGACTAGGTCCTGTCTTTCCTCTTCTCCCACTACCCTGTGCATCACCCTAACTTGCTCCCTTTGTTCTTCCCCCTTCCTGGCCCCACGGTACTTACATACATATCTGTGATTTATTTATTTACATTGTTGTCTGTCTCCACCCTCTAGACTGTTGAGCTCAGTGTGGGCAGAGAATGCATCTATTAATTGTTATATTGAACTTTCCCAAGTGCTTAGTATAGTGCTCTGCACACAGTAAGTGTTCAATAAATACGATTGAATGAATGAATGAATGCTATATTAAGCACCTGGGAAAGTACACTACAATGAGTTGGGAGATACGTTCCCTGGCCAGACATATTCCCAATTCAACACCTGGAGGGGGAACAGTCTTGGAGATGTGATTTTTTAATAAGGCTTTGAAGGTGAGGAGAGTGGTGGTCTGTCATATGAAGGGGTAGGGAGTATCAGGCCAGAGAGAGAATGTGGGTAAGAGGGAGGGGGTGAAATCGGTGAAGAGAGGGTAGGTTGTGATTAGAAGAGAGAAGCATGTGGGCTGGGTTGTAGTAGGAAATCAGTGAAAGGTAAGATAGGAGGAGGTGAGCTGACAGTTCTCAAAAATCAATGGTAAGGAGCTTCTCTTTGACTCAGAAGTGGATGCGTAAGCTTTCAAGGTTTTTGAGGAGTGCGGAGATGTGAGCTGAACTTTTGTTTCAGAAAAATGATCTAGGCAGCAGAGTGAAGTATGGACTAGAGTGGAGAGAGAAAGGAGACAAGGGAAGTAAGTGAGGAGGCTGATGCAATAGATAAGAAGAAGCAGCGTGGCTCAGTGGAAAGAGCACAGGCTTGGGAGTCAGAGGTCATGGGTTCAAATCCTGACTCCGCCACTTGTCAGCTGTGTGACTTTGGGCAAGTCACTTAACTTCTCTGTGCCTCAGTTACCTCATCTGTAAAATGAGGATTAAGACTATGAGCCCCCTGTGGAACAACCTGATCACCCTGTAACCTTCATTCATTCATTCATTCAATTGTATTTATTGAGCGCTTACTGTGTGCACAGCACTGTACTAAGCGCTTGGGAAGTACAAGTTGGTAACATATAGAGACGGTCCCCGCACAATAGCGGGCTCACAGTCTAGAAGGGGGAGGCAGACAACAAAACAACACATATTAACAAAATAAAATAGAATAGTAAATAGGTACAAGTAAAATAAAAAGAGTAATAAATCTGTAAAAACATATATACAAGTGCTGTAGGGAGGGGTAGGAGGTAGGGCGGGGGGGGATGGGGAGGGTGGGGGGGGGAAGAGGAAGGATGGGGCTCAGTCTGGGAAAGCCTCCTGGAGGAGGTGAGCTCTCAGTAGGGCTTTGAAGGGAGGAAGAGAGCTAGCTTGGCGGATGTGCGGAGGGAGGGCATTCCGGACCAGGGGGATGACGTGGGCCAGGGGTCAACGGCGGGACAGGTGAGAACGAGGCACCGTGAGGAGATTAGCGGCAGAGGAGCGGAGGGTGCGGGCTGGGCTGGAGAAGGAAAGAAGGGAGGTGAGGAAGGAGGGGGCGAGGTGATGGACAGCCTTGAAACCGAAAGTGAGGAGTCCACCAAGGTAGTGAGTGTAGATAGAGAACAGAAGGGGATCAAGAACCGACACTTGAGGAACCCCTACAGTAAGGGGATGTGAGGGGGAAGCGGAGCCCACAAAAGAGACTGAGAATGAGCGACCAGAGAGATAAGAGGAGAACCAGGAGAGGAGAGGACAGAGTCTGTGAAGCCAAGGTTGGATAGTGTGTTGAGGAGGAGGGGGTGGTCCACAGTGTCGAAGGTAGCTGAGAGGTCGAGGAGGATTAGGATAGACTAGGAGCCGTTGAATTTGGCAAGCAGGAGGTCATTGGTGACCTTTGAGAGGGCAGTTTCCGTGGAATGTAGGGGATGGAAGCCAGATTGGAGGGGGTTGAGGAGAGAGTTGGCGTTCAGGAAGTCGAGGCAGCGAGTGAAGATGATGTGTTCAAGGAGTTTGGAAAGGAAGGGTAGGAGGGAGATGGGGCGATAACTAGAAGGTGAGGTGGGGTCAAGAGAGGGTTTTTTTAGGATGGGGGAGACATGGGCATGTTTGAAGGCTGAGGGGAAGGAACCAGTGGCGAGTGAGCAGTTGAAGATGGAAGTTAAGGAGGGGAGAAGGGATGGAGTGAGAGATTTCATAACATGAGAGGGAATGGGGTCAGAAGCACAGGTGGCCGGAGTAGCACTTGAGAGGAGGGAGGAGGTCTCATCTGAGGATACTGCTGGGAAGGATGGGAGAGTAGCGGAGAGGGTTGAGAGCCGGGGGGTTGGAGAAGGGGGAGGAGTGACTTTGGGGAGCTCAGACCTGATGCAGTTAATTTTACTAATGAAGTAGGAGGCCAGATCATTGGGGGAGAGGGATGGAGGAGGGGGAGGAACCGGGGGCCTGAGAAGGGAGTTAAATGTACAGAAGAGCTGATGGGGATGATGGGCATGGGTGTCAATAAGGGAGGAGAAATAGTTCTGTCTGGCAGAGAGAGGAGAGGGCAGTTAAGGATAAACCTAGTGCTTTGCACATAGTAAGCACTTAATAAATGCCATCATTATTATTATTAAGGTGGGTTATGAAATGTGCTTGAATCAGCATAGGAGTAGTTTGAATGTAAAGGAAAGGGTGGATTTTAGTGATGATGTGAAGGTAGAACTGACAAGATTTTGCTAACATTAACTGTGTGCATTGAATGAGAGAGATGAATGGAGGATAACGCCAAGGTTTTGGGCTTGTGAGACAAGATGGTAGTGGTGTTGTCTGCAGTGATAAGAAAGATGGGAAAGGACAAAGTTTGGGTTGGAAGATCACTTCTGTTTGGGATATGTTAAGTTGGATGTCCCACTGACACCTCAAAGTAGGGATATACTGTAGTCAGGAGGTAACGTGAAGCTGCTGAGGAGAGAGGTCAGGGCTGCAGTGGTAGATTTGGGAATCATCTGCATAAAGATGGTATTTTTTTGTACTTGTTAGGTGCATACTAAATAGCAGACACTGTACTAAGTACTCGTAAAGTACCAGTATAATCAGATTGGACACAGTCCCTGTCCCACATGTGGTTCACAGATGAGGCAACTGAAGTACAGAGAAGTTAGTTGACTTGCTAAATGTTATACAGCAAAGACTTGGCAGAGACCCCAAGTCCTCTTATTCCCAGACCCATGCTCTTTCCACTACGCTAAGCTGCTCTCTTAGTTGAAGGTGTGGGAGAGAATGAACCCTTCAAGAGAGAGGGTGTAGATGGAGAACAGAAGGGGACTCAGAACTGAGCCTTGAGAGACTCCCATTGTTAGAGGTTGGGAAGCAGAAGGGGCACCTGTGAATAACAATAATAATTGCACTTGTTAAGCTTTTACTATGTGTCAGACTCTACCATGCGATACAAGCAAATCCAGTTGGACACAGTCCCTGTCATTCATTCAGTCATTCAATCCTATTTATTGAGCACTTACTGTGTGCAGAGCACTGTACTAAGCATTTGGGAAGTACAAGTTGGCAACATATAGAGACGGTCCCTACCCAACAGCGGGCTCACAGTCTAGAAGGGGGAGACAGACAACAAAACAAAACATATTAACAAAATAAAATAAATAGAATAAATATGTACAAGTGAGAGTAATAAATATGTACAAACATATATACAGGTGCAGTGGGGAGGGGAAGGAGGTAAGGAAGGGGGGATGGGGAGGAGGAGGAGGGGGAGAGGAAGGAGGGGGCTCAGTCTGGGAAGGCCTCCTGGAGGAGGTGAGCTCTCAGTAGGGCTTTGAAGGGAGGAAGAGAGCTAGCTTGGCGGATGTGCAGAGGGAGGGCATTCCAGGCCCGGGGGAGGACGTGGGCCGGGTGTCAACAGAGGGACAGGCGAGAACGAGGCACAGTGAGGAGGTTAGCGGCAGAGGAGCGGAGGGTGTGGGCTGGGCTGTAGAAGGAAAGAAGGGAGGTTGGGTACGAGGGGGCGAGGTGATGGAGGGCCTTGAAGCCGAGAGTGAGGAGTTTTTGCCTGATGTGTAGGTTGATTGATAGCCACTGGAGATTTTTTGAGGAGGGGAGTAACATGCCCAGAGCGTTTCTGCACAAAGACGACTGGGGAAGCAGCATGAAGTATACATTGAAGTGGGGAGAGACAGGAGGATGGGAGATCAGAGAGGAGGCTGATGCAGTAATCCAGTCGGGATAGGATGAAAGATTGAACAAGCAGGGTAACGGTTTGGATGGAGAGGACAAGGCGGATCTTAGTGATGTTGCGGAGGTGAGACCAGCAGGTTTTGGTGACAGATTGAATGTGAGGGGTGAACAAGAGATCGGAGTCGAGGATGACACCAAGGTTGTGGGCTTGAGACGGGAAGGATGGTAGTGCTGTCAACAGTGATGGGAAAGTCAGGGAGAGGGCAGGGTTTGGGAGGGAAGTTAAGGAGTTCAGTCTTGGACATATTGAGTTTTAGATGGTGGGCAGACATCCAGATGGAGATGTCCTGAAGGCAGGAGGAGCTACAAGCCTGGAGGGAGGGAGAGAGTCCCCTTCTAGCACTTACTGTGTGCACAGCACTATACTAAGCGCTTGGGAAGTACAAGTCGGCAACAAATAGAGACGGTCCCTACCCAACAACGGGCTCACAGTCTAGAAGGGAGTGACAGACAACAAAACAAACCATGTAGACAGGCGTCAAAGTCATCATAACAAATAGAATTAAAGCTATATGCACATCATTAACAAAATAAATAGAACAGTAAATATGCACAAGTAAAATAGAGTATTAAATCTGTACAAATATATATATATATATATATATATATACAAGTGCTGTGGGGAGGGGAAGGAGGTAGGGCAGGGGGGATGGGGAGGAGGAGAAGGAAAAGGGGGCTCAGTCTGGGAAGGCCTCTTGGAGGCGGTGAGCTCTCAGTAGGGCTCTGAAGGGAGAAAGAGAGCTAGCTTGGTGGATGTGTGGAGAGCGGGCATTCTAGGCCAGGGAAGGACGTGGGCCGGGGGTAGACAGTGGGACAGGCGAGAACGAGGCCCTGTGAGGAGGTTAGCGGCAGAGGAGCGGAGGGTGCTGGCTGGGCTGTAGAAGGAGAGAAGGGAGGTGAGGTAGGAGGGGGCGAGGTGATGGACAGCCTTGAAGCCAAGAGTGAGGAGTTTTTGCTTGATTTGTAGGTTGACAGGCAGCCACACCTAAGACAGTGCTCTGCATATGGTAGGTGCTCAATTAATGTTATAAATACACTGAGCAATGAATTCCACTGGCTTTTAGACAATGAGATGGATCCATACTCAAGTTTTATATATGAAACCTCTTTGAATTCAGGAGTGAATAGTGATAAATGGGAACAAAATGAAAGCTATTTGGATAAAAATGGAAGTGATTTATCAGAGAAAGATAACAAGCACCGATTAGACTCATTCACTGGAATAAAAATTACAAGTATTTTCTCTTTCTATGACTATAACTCAATGAACCTGATACACTTTGAAAGGCCCTTACCCTAGCATGACATTTAAAAATTATTTTACATCAGTGAATCCATAACCTGCTATAATAATCTTTCAGCTTCCTCTTCATATTGCCACCGTATTACTTCTTTTTGAAGTCTTCTCTCTTTTCGTCAATCTGTGCAGCCACTCAAGGGTATCACGTGGTGAAACACGTTGAATCCATGTAAAAGCTGCTTTTCTAGTTGCAGCGAATGGCCTTAATTGGGGATCTTTTGGAAATTAGCTATCTTGTAAAGGGGGAAAAGAGACCTCTTTTTTGAGAATTTTCTTGCACCACTTCAGCCATATTACATGGAATTCAAATTTTCTCTTTGTCCAAATAAAGCCTGGTGCTTTGGTTTAGTTCAATTAGACTTTAATAACAGAGAAACATGAAATCACATTTTAGGACCCTGTACAGTCATTTCTGCTGTAACACACACTTTCATGAAGAAATTGGGGTAGTATGTGATGGAAGAAGAGAGGAATATGGTGCTTTAACACAGCCATTCACCGGCCATAACGCAATGTAGTTAAATCAGAATCACTGCCTTGGTTAATCAAGAACATATAGGAACATAATTGAAAGTGTTTAAAAATCACCGTCACCGTATGTATAATGGAAACAGTGAACTTTAAGCAATTACAGATTAGTTCCCTGAAAAATGCTAAAGAACTGATGCAGTGTCATAATATAGAAACACACACCCTTTGAAAGGGCTCAGTGCACATGCTGCTTCCTTCTCCTCTGCCCCTACTCCCTCCTTAACCCTCTACAATCCATTATCCTCTCCTTTCACTTCAATGAGACCACTCTCTGCAAAATCACCAATGATTTTGACTCCTCCTACTTTCATCATCAATCATCATCATCATCATCAATATATGAGAAGCAGCGTGGCTCAGTGGAAAGAGCCCGGGCTTTGGAGTCAGTGGTCATGGGTTCAAATTCTGGCTCTGCCAACTGTCAGCTGTGTGACTTTGGGCAAATCACTTAACTTCTCTTCACCTCAGTTCCCTCATCTGTAAAATGGGGATTGACTGTGAGCCCCCCCGTGGGACAACCTGATCACCTTGTATCCCCCCAGCGCTTAGAACAATTCTTTGCACATAGTAAGAGCTTAATGAATGCAATCATTATTATTATTATTTATTGAGCACTCACTATGTGCACAACCTTGTACTAAGTGCTTTGGAGACTAGAATACAACAGAGATGGCAAACACGTTTCTGTTCATAGTTAATATGTTAATATCTGCCTCCTCCCTAGACTGTGGGCAGGAAACATGTCTACCAACTCTGTTATATTGCAATCTACCAAACTCTTAGTTCAATAGTCTTCACACAGTAAGCACTCAATAAATATGATTGATTGACTGATTTGAACATCAGTCCGACTGCACTTCCCGGAAGATATAAAATCTTAAAGTCCTCTTTTCCTACCTTAATAATGAGGGACATTTTCATTAGGAGTTAAGAACTTTCAATGGTTAGCTTTTCTTGAGAGCATAACAAATTATATTTTTATCAGGTACAGAAATGATGGCTGAAAATCCTCTAGCCAAACTAGCAAAAATCTCATCGATGGCTCAGCTTTGGGGTTCGTGTTGTTTCTCTTGTTGTTTTTTTGTTTAGTTTTCTGGGCTTGTCATGAACTGATGCAAATCAGTGGAATTATATTTCAAGCTCACTCTCTCTTTAAACAAATTCAGAGGATTATTATCTACATCTCCCCCTAGTGTGATGGAAGATTTATAGTAGCTTTTTGCATCCAGTAACTCCAGGTTCTGGGTAAATTTGGTTCACAAACCAGAAGCAAGGAAGAGACAGGAACTGTGGAAAACAAAATTAGTATAGCATTTACAGCCTAAGAATAAAAATTTTCTAAAAAACAGGGGAAAGAAGTAATTTTATACTATTTTCTCAAGAGTGGTTCTTTGGAGCCCTTTGAATGAAATGACTTTGTAGATCTAATTACCTGAGTGGGCACTGAATTACAAATTTGGTTTTTAGCCACATACTAAATAATTTACACTATAAAGGCTCTATGCTACAGCATCCAGTAGTTCTAGTAGCATTCAGAAAAACGAGATCATAAACAAGGGTCTGAATTAAGCTTTGCAGTTCCCACAGTGCACAGATGAATCCAACCTGATTGTGCTTGATCTCAGACAGCAAGACTTCCAAAGTGTAGACAAGATGTGAAAGAGCCTGGTGCTTCAGCAATCCAAATGCCTAACATTAAAACCACAAATGTTGGCAGGAACTAGGACAGCCCAACCAGACTGTAGGGAAGCAGGAGAAATAGGGACTGTGGGAAAAGGGGATGAAAGTAGGGGAGAGAAACTGAGAATATGCAGATGAAGGGGTAACAAATTTATATCAGTGAAGCAAGGTAAAGGAGCTCTCTATGATGGGAAATTGTTAACGTGCAGAGGAGTGAGGCTATTGATTAAATGGAAGAATAGAGGAAGCTCATGCATTTTAAGGGGTGGCTATCAGTTAATTACATTTATTGAGCATTTACTGTGTGATGACCACTAAGTGCTTGGGAAAGTAATAATAATAATAATTAATAATTATGGTAATTTTGAAGAGCTTACTACTAATAACAATAATAATAATGGTATTTGTTAAGCACTTAACTATGTGCCAGGCACTGTACTAGGTGCTGGAGTGGATACAAGCAGACTGTGTTGGACAGTCCCTGTGCCACATGGGGTGCACAGTCTCATTCCTACTTTACAGATGAGGTAACTGAAGCCCAGAGAAGTGAAGTGACGTGCTCAAGGTCACACAGCAGACAAGTAGCAGAGTGGGGATTAGAACCCATGAACTTCTGGCTCCCAGGTACAGGCTCTATCCATGAAGCCATGCTGCTTCTCAATATATGGTACAATATAACAGAGTTGGGAGACATATTCCCTGCCTACAGGAGCTTACAGTCTAGCAAGGTGGACAGACATTAATATAAATCAATAAATTACAGCTATGTTCATAAATCATTAATCGTATTTATTGAGCGCTTACTGTGTGCAGAGCACTGTACTAAGCGCTTAATAAATGATGTGGTTATGAGACTTAGCACATTAGAAATTACTCCACTTGCAAACGGTGACCTCAACTGGACTCAGATCATGGTTAAACATATGAACCATAAAAGAGACCTTCAGAAGAAGAATGGAGAGTCTGGATGATGACAAATAGACACCTTGAAGAGACAAATTGGGGATCAACATGTATTTATAGTAGAAGGAAAGATACTCAACTTTGGTATATTTCATGCCTGTAACACTTGCCCCTCAGGACAGCTGTCTGAGGAATAAGCCTTTGATACTGGATGTTGTGTGCTGAGCAGTTACCTTGGGACATTGTGGGAATGGATAGCACAGTTGCTGCACAGTCAGCAAAATTCCTTAAAACTGTAGTGTCCAATTCAAATTCAAAAGAAATTACAAGGTGTATTTGGATATAAAAAGCTCAAAACACCCTCACTTAGATGGATAGCATGATGAACCTAACTCCACTTGCTTCATAAACCTGTTGTATGGAATGTCTGCCCTAGAAATATGAAGTAAATAATGCTTAAGGAAAATCTGTTTTACTTTTCACACTTTTTTTAAATGGTACCTGTTAAGCATTTAGTATGTGCCAAGTACTGTACTAAGTGCTGGGGTAGATACAAGATAATTAAGTTGGACATAGTCCATGTCCCACATGGGGCTCACAGTCTAAATAGTAGGGAGTAGAAAGGATTAGGATTTAATTCCCATGATGGCACTGAGATATAGAGAAGTTAAGTGACTTGCCCAAGGTCACACAGCAGACAACTGGCAGGGGCACGTTAGAACCCAGGCCCTCTCACTCCCAGGCCCATTTGTTTGATGGCACAAGAATACAACTAAATTTTATTCAATTAGTTTCTCTGGAAGGTTGATGTTGTATAGGTGCCCACAGTACAAACACACACTCACACACAATAACTATGGGAAATCTTATGGCAGAGAATAACTATCATGAGATATTGCTTCAGTTTGGGGAAGTTTTTAAATGATGTGTTCAGTGACATTTAGAGGCAATCCTGGAAACGTTACTGGTATTTATGCAGTGGAAATCACAGGGATTACCCATCACAATTTTGTGTGGTGGCCTCAGTTGAGATGACTCAAACCCAGGTTAGGAGACAACAGGACTTTAAGCCAGGATTCCTAAAATGCCATTGTTCTTTTGGGAGCAATTCGGTTATTTACCTGGATAAATGTATTTCTAGATCTGGGCAGTGACTAAGGAAATCCTTAACTACTTGGGGACCGTTTCTTGTAATTTTTTTTAAAAAAGTAAATTCAACTATTAAAAGTAGTTTAAATAGTTGTAGTACTAAAAGTAGTAGTTCTGAGCAACAATCCAATAGCAGTTACAATCCTGAAGTTGAATTTTTGCAGTGCCTTCTGGCAAGTTAGATGTTCCAGAATAAAGGCTTTGAACTACTAGCAGTGTTGTGAACTGTCAACCTAGAAAAGCACTGTGGCCTAGAGGAAACAGCATGGGCTTCCCAGACTGAGCCCCTTTTTCCTCTCCCCCTCCCCTTCCCCCCAACCTCCTTACCCTCCCCACAGCACCTGTACATGTTTGTACAGATTTATTAATCTATTTTACTTGTACATACTTACTATTCTATTTATTTTGTTAATGATGTGCATCTAGCTTTACTTCTGTTTATTCTGATGACTTGACACCTATCCACGCTTTGTTTTGTTATCTGTCTCCCCCTTCTAGACTGTGAGCCCGTTGTTGGGTAGGGACTGTTTCTATAAGCACTCAATAAATACAATTGAATGAATGAATTAATGAATATTCTTAAAATACTCTGAAGTTGTTTGTTAACTGGTTCTCTGAGAGGGCAGCATTTACCAACGGGAAAATTTACAAGAGAATCTGATTCTGATTTGTACAGAAACATTCTTACCAATAGAGGTTTCCTTAAGCCGGAGTGTAATTGAATGGACTGAATTTAGGTGGCTCAAACCCCTCCTCCACACTCCCTCAAACTCATCTGTATCAGAGGATAACAAACAGGTAATAGGAGCTTAAAGGGCATATTATTCAGAAGCAGGAGTTAGGCAGGGAGACCAGACAGAAATACTACTTGACCCTTCCCTGCATCAGGCACTCCTGTACATAGTACTGGAGCTCCATTTTAAGAGAGAATACAGAAAACAAAGCTCTGGAAGTATTAAGACAGTAGAATTGGAGTCAGAATGGTGCCTTCAGAATTCTGAAGGATCTCTACTATTCAGTGACTGGAAGAGCAGAGAGCAGTTGCAGTTCAAGGTTGAAAGATATAAAATAATTAGTCAAAGCAAAAAAAAAATCAATCAAGGATAAATGCACACTAAATAGAATAAGAATTTGCTACTCAGATCAGGAAGCAGAATCGAGAGCTATTGTGAAATAACAAAAATCACTACAAATTTCAGTCCTGCACACACAGCTGCATTGAAAGAAATAAACAAGACACTTTGTTATTTGAACAGAAGGTTAGGTGACTGACCAAAAAATTCTGGAACAGTGGGAAACATTTTGTTAGATCCTAATCTAATCGGGATGTGTTTGGGTCACTCTACCTACAGGAAGAGACTTTTTCATAGTTGGCCAAAATAAAGGGAAATTAGGGCAACTAGTATGGGAATTAGGAAGAATATAAACCGGCTCAAGCTCTTCCAATGTTGATTTCTCTTACACTCTAATCTCCTCATTGAATTACAGGGTCAGCAAGATTCTTGAAGGGAAAATTTAATCCACCCCTGTACCTTCACACTGAGCCACACTGAAACTTTTCCCATTGAAGGGAAATCACTCTCATTTGTAAAGACCTCCCAACAAGGAATCTGGTTGAAAGTGAATATTCCGCTTTTGAGGCCCACGTTCATCTTGTGTATCTTACAAGACCCATGATTCATCAACCAATCAACAATATTTACTGAGTGCTTACTGCATGCAGAGCTCTGTATTAAGTTCTTGGGAGAGGACAGTGGTATGTGAAGACAAGATCCCTGTCCTCATCGAGTTTAACATCTAGCTGTGGGAGGGGTTAGACACTACAATAAATCACAGTAGGAGGAAACAATAGAGTATAAATATGTGTACATATGTGCAAGAGCCCCAATCCTCAGGTGATGTGGAAATGCTGAGGTGGTAGCTGGAGGACAAATAGGGTGTGAAGATGAGAGATCAATCCGTTAGTGGGGATGCAGAAAGACCCTAAACTCTTGGGGTCCTTCAGATTCCACCTCCTCCTGCCTTTTCCTCTCATCATCCAAAACACCTGGTGATGATTAGCCATACCATTGCTTTTGTCCTTTCCATTGTAACAACTGATCAATCAATCAGTGGTATTTACTGAGAGCTTACTGTGTGCACAGCAGTGTACCAAGTGCTTAGTAGAAAGCAACTGACTGTTCAGTCCATGTTTTCCCATTCGTCAAGAACCTCCAGTGGTTCCTCATCCACCTCCATATCAAACAGAAACTTCTTACCACAGACTTTGAAGGACTCAATCACCTTTCCGCGTACTACTTCAATCAATCAACCAATTATATTTATTGAGCACTTCCTGTGTGCAGAGTACTATACTAAGTACCTGGGAGAGTACAATATAATAGAGTTGGTAGACACATTCCCTGCCCACAGTGAGCATACAGTCTAGAGGGGGAGGCAGCGAGTAAAATACTTCAAAAAATCACAGATATGTAAATAAGTGCTGTGAGGCTTACCTCCTTGATTTCCCACTACAACCCTGCCTACAGACTTTGCTTATTTAATGCCAAACTACTCACTGTACCTTGATCATGTCTATACCGCCACCAGCCTTTCACCCACATCCTGCCTCTGGCCTGGAATGCCCTTCTTCTTCATATTTGGCAGACAATCACTCTCCTCACTCTCCCAAAGCCTTATTAAGAGCACATCTCCTCCAAGAGGTCTTCCCCAAATAAGCCCTCATTTTATGTTCCATTTCCCTCTGCATCACTCTTGCACTTGGATTTGCACCCTTTCTTCACACATCCTTCAGCCCCATAGGAGATAATAATAATAATAATAATAATGGCATTTATTAAGTGCTTACTATGTGCAAGGCACTGCTCTAAGTGCTGGGGAGGTTACAAGGTGATCAGATTGTCCCACGGGGGGCTCACAGTCTTATTCCCCATTTTACAGACGAGGTAACTGAGGCCCAGAGAAGTTAAGTGACTTGCCCAAAGTCACACAGCTGACAATTGGTGGAGCCAAGATTTGAACCCATGACCTCTGACTCCAGAGCCCATGCTCTTTCCACTGAGTCACATTTATATGTATCTATAGTTCATTTATTTATATTAATATCTGTATCACACTCTAGACTGTAATGTTGTTGTGGGCAGGCAATGTGTCTACCAAGTCTGTTATATTGTGCTGTAAGCGCTTAGTACAGTGCTCTGTGCAAAGTAAGCACTTAAAATATTTGACTGATTGATTGATACAGTACAGAGTTGGAAGACACATTCCCTGCCCACAGTGAGCTTACGGTCTCTAGAGGGAGAGACATGAATATAAAGGATAATTTAAAATATAAAACTTAAAGCTATGTACAATTAGTGCTGTGGGGTTGAGGTGGGGGTAATATCAAATGTCCAAAAATCACAGATCCAAGTGCCTGGGGACTAGAAACTGGTACCTGGGCCTATTTAAAACAAAAAATGGATTTGTTTGAAAGACCTGCCTGTAAATTGCCTCCTTGCTCTAGCTGCATTAATACTTTATTAGTGGGTTTTTCACTTAGAGCTGTTGAGTGCCATGTGAAGCTTTTGTTGGTTTGATAAGTTGAAATATGGGAAGCAATAAACTCACAGTAAAATTAGTCAGGGAACTTGGCTCTCTGGGAGCTTGAAAAAGTCCTTTTCAATTAATTAGTCCCCAGGATTTCCCCAGTGCTCTTTTTCACACACTTGGTCATGGGGTCCTAGGCAGTTGATTAGGAGGGCAAGAGTTTGAAACAGAAGGTATAAATAAAGGCCAAAGACAGAGTGAGACATAAAAGTAATCCCTGAAGAAAAAGAACCAGTTCAATGTCCATAAAGCACTAAATAAAAATAAAGAATAATGTAAAAATAAAGGGCTAGGATCCAAAAAATGCATCAGGAGTGGGCAGTTTCTAAAAAGAGAAGGTCCTGGATTGGTAGCCTCACATGACTCAACATTCAATTGCTGCTGCCCATCTGCCATCTCCGTCTCTACAACTTCCACAAGAGATGCTTATGCCAACCTGTCAGTGACTACAGCTAGCAATAATGATAGAAAAAGCAGGTAGGTACAGGTGGAACCATAATCAGTAGTAGTATTTTTTAGTTTTAAAAAATATGCAGGGACATAAACCCATGAGCAATCTAGTAGGGGGGTTATTAAGAATAACCCAAATATTAAGGAACACACCCAAAATTACTGGCCTGGTTAATCCAGCAGCACTATACTAACCCAACATAAAAATGGAAGACGTATCTGTTCCTTTGTCACTCACCAAGATGCCTGCCCTGTGATTAATTGATGTATCTGTGATAAATAATTGACGGTGGCCTCAGACCAAAGGAATTGGGCCTGTACTTGTGGTAGGGTATCAGTAATAAAGAAATTAAACCTAATTTGGGAGTCTGAAAGGATTGATTGACAACATGATTGGTCTAAGATCTCAATCACACCAGAGTATCTTCCCATAACTCTAAAGGGAAACCTCCAGAAGAAGCCTCAAGATTAAGGTTCCTCTTTTTATTCCATGCATCATAGAGGAACATCTTGGGCAAACTCAGTTATACTTTCCCAAGTGCTTAGTACAGTGCTCTGTGCACAGAAGGTGCTCAATAAATTCCACTGACTGATTAAACAAGTTAAACAAGGCATGCAACTATGACCAGACTTTAAGCTGCTTGTGGGCAGGGAATGTGTCTGTTGTCATTACATAGAAGCAGCATGGCTTAGTGGATACAGCATGGGCCTGGCATCAGAAGGCCAGAGTTCTAATCATGTCTCCACCACTTGTTTACTGTGTGACCTGGGGCAAGTCACTTAACGTCTCTGGGCCTCAGTTACTCATCTGAAAATGGGGATTGAGACTGTGAGCCCCAAGTGGAACAGGGACTGTGTCCAACCCAATTTACTTGTATCTACCCCAGCACTTAGTACAGTGCCTGCCACATACCACTTAAATACCATTATTATTATTATTATTATGCTCTCCCAAGCAACCAATAAATATGATTGAAGCAGAGAAAGCAGTGTGGCTTGGTGGAAAGAGCATGGGCTTGGGACTCAGAAATCTTGGGTTCTAATCCTGCCTCCGCAAACCTGTCAGCTGTGTGACTTAGGGCAAGTCACTTAGCTTTTCTGTGTCTCAGTTACCTCATCTGTAAAATGGGGATTAAGACTGTGAACACCACGTGGGACAACCTGAGAACCTTGTATCTACCCCAGTGCTTAGAACAGTGATTGGCACATAGTAAGCACTTAACAAATACCATCATTATTATTATTATTATTGACTGACAAAGAAGTGCATTTGCCAGTTTGTTTGCAATCTCCTTTCAATTTCAGTAGTGATCTGAGGTCTGATAGTGTATCCCAGACAAGGATTTGGCTTCCTTTATAGCTTGATTTTGGACCATTTTGGAGAGCTCGCACACAATTCACATTATTATCTATTGCAAGAATCTGGGCTGTGCTTATGGTCATACTGGAAGGGAGTTGGCCATTAGATTTTTCTCCCAATAATCCCAGTAAAACATTGAATGCTATTATTCTGTCAATACAGTTGAGATAAAGTACATGAAGAATCAAACTTTATAGTGGGTAGACATGTATAGTAAGCGCTCAATAAATATGATTGATTGATTGTAAATGGTTTGAGGCCGGATTTGTGTAACAACTCAATGGTATTTTCCTCTGCAAAGTGCTTAGCAAAATGCTCTGCACACGATAAATGCTCAATACATACCCTTGATTGGTTGACTGGAACTCAAGCAGCTGAATTAGGCGAAGCAGTCCGGTTTAGTGAATAGAGCATGGATCGGAGTCAGAAGGACCTGGATTCCAGGCCTGTCTACCATTTGTCTACTATGAGAACTTGGGCAAGTAACTTAATTTGTACGTACCTCTGTTACCTCGTCTGTAAAACAGGAATTGGTACTGTGAGCCTCATATGGGCAATGGACTGTGTCCAACCTTTCATTTATTCATTCAATCGTATTTATTGAGTGCTTACTGTGTGCAGAGCACTGTACTAAGCACTTAGGAAGTACAAGTTGGCAACATTATAGAGACGGTCCCTACCCAACAGTGCGCTCACAGTCTAGAACGGGGAGACAGAGAACGAAACAAAACATATTGACAAAATAAAATAAATAGAATAAACATGTACAAATAAAATAGAGTAATAAATATGTACAAACATATATACATATATACAGGTGCTGTGGGGAGGGGAAGGAGGTAAGGTGGAGGGGATGGGGAGGGGGAGGAGGGGGAGAGGAAGGAGGGGACTCAGTGTGGGAAGGCCTCCTGGAGGAGGTGAGCTCTCAGTAGGGCCTTGAAGGGAGGAAGAGCGCCAGATTGGCGGATGTGCGGAGGGAGGGCATTCCGGGCCAGGGGAAAGACATGGGCCGGGGGTTGACGGCGGGACAGGCAAGAACGAGGTACGTTGAGGAGATTAGTGGCAGAGGAGTGGAGGGTGCGGGCTGGGCTGTAGAAGGAGAGAAGGGAGTTGAGGTAGGAGGGGGCGAGGTGATGGACAGCCTTGAAGCCAAGGGTGAGGAGTTTTTGCCTGATGTGTAGGTTGATTGGTAGCCACTGGAGATTTTTGAGGAGGGGAGTAACATGCCCAGAGCGTTTCTGGACAAAGACAATCCGGGCAGCGACGTGAAGTATGGAGTACTTGAGTAGTTTGTATCTACCCCAGTGTTTAGAACAGTGCCTGGAAAATGGTACATAGTTAACAAAAACCATTTACAAAGAGAGAAAAAACAACAACATTCCAAAGGCCTTAAACCTTTAAAATATTAATCTCCATGGCTTTTCTATATCCTCTGGAATCATTTTACTGTTGGACAATCCTTTCCTTTGAAGCTACATATCTTCACTGCTCTCTGACAGTGCATTAGTTTGGCAATGATCAATGTATGGTCAGACCTACTGTGACTGATTTTAACACAAAGTCATCTTGATAGATAAGAAATGAATACAACACACTAAACTGCAACTGTTGGGAGAGTTCCAAAGCACATGAACCCAATTCTCAAATAATAGGTACGTTCTTTGGGAGGATCACTAACTCCTTCAGACCTCTAAATACACTAAGTGCATTGTACTAAGGAGTAGTTCCCTTGAAAGTTTAAAAACTCACTTCTCCTCCCCAAATGCCTAATTTGGGCTCAGTTATAGTGGGCTCAAAGATATCCTGATTTTTTTTCTTCCTCTCAAACAGAATTGGGAGATGAGAAGATATAAAAAAAAATTACCACTGAAGCTCACATTGTAAAAGGCAGGTATACTTGTTTACCTAGAGTACTGGTCTAAAAGCACAAACTGAAACTAGATTCCTTATTGAAACAGCTCCCAAGGAGGCAGGCACAGGTGACATATCTACCAAATCTGTAATATTGAACTCTCCCAAGTGCTTAGTGCATTGCTCTGCACACAGTTAGCACTCAATAAATATGACTGATTGATTGACTGACAATAGAAAACACTAACTCCATGCCTGGAACTACTACCCCTCTCTAACAACTAACAACTAGAGAAGCAGCGTGGCTCAGTGGAAAGAGCATGGGCTTGGGAGTCAGAGGTCATGGGTTCTAATTCTAGGTCTGCCACTTAGCTGTGTGACTTTGGACAAGTCACTTAACTTCTCTTCTGCCTCTATTGCCTCATCTGTAAAATGTAGATTAATAATAATAATAATAATAGTGGCATTTATTAAGTGCTTACTATGTGCAAAGCACTGTTCTATGCACTGGGGAGGTTACAAGATGATCAGGTTGTCCCACAGGGGGCTCACAGTCTTCATTCCCATTTTACAGATGAGGTAACTGAGGCCCAGAGAAGTGAAGTGATTTGCCCAAAGTCACACAGCTGACAAGTGGTGGAGCCAGAATTTGAACCCATGACCTCTGACTCCAAAGCCCGTGCCTTTTCCACTGCTTCTCTGTGAGCCTGATGTGGGACAACCTGATTACCTTGTAACCCCCCAGCACAATGCCATTATCATTATTATTATTAAGCACTTATTATGTGTCAGAGACTCAACTAAGTGCGGGGGGGGGGGGATACAAGACAATTGGGTTGGACAGAGTGCCTATAGCACATGAGGCTCACAGTCTTAATCCCCATTTTACAGATGTGGTAACTGAGTCCCAGAGAAGTTACGTGACTTGCCAAAGGTCACACAGCAGACAAGTAGCAGAACCAGGATTAGAACCCAGCTCCTTCTCACTCCCACTTCCGTGCTCTATCCATTAGGTTACACTGCTTCTCTAAACTCAATACTCCAGAGGCCCCATTCCCTGCAAAGGGCAGAGGATGAACAGGGACTGACACACAAGACTCACATCCCCCTTAAGACTAGGAGCTCCAGGGTCTACTGGAGAAGCAGCATGGACTAGTGGAGTCAGAGGACCTGGGTTCTAATCCCAGTTCGGCCCCTTGTCTGCTGTGTGACCCTGGGCAAGTCGCTCAACTCTGCATTTCAGTTCTATTACCTGCAAAATGGGGACTCAATACCTGTTTTCCCTCATACTAAGACTGTGAGCTTCGTATGAGATCTGATCATCTTGAATGATCTTAGTGCTCAGTACAGTGCTTGACACATAGTAAGTGCTTAGCAAACACTATCATGAGCTCCGGGGTCTACTGCTGCCCCAAATCCAGAGCAACAATCCCCAGAAATGTATGGCACCACACACATATGCCCTATCCCCTGAAGGCATCTATACAAACTTTACAACAATGGGGAGGCTGCAGCTGTTCCAACCTAAGGACTGTAAGCTCATCTCCAGACTGTAAGCTCATTGTAGGCAGGGAATGTGTCTGTTTATTGTTATATTGTTAAGCGCTTAATACAGTGCTCTGCACACAGTAAGCACTCAATAAATACGACTGATGATGATATTGTCCTCTCCCAAGTTCTTAGTACAGACTCCTCTCCCCCTCTAGACTGTGAGCTCATTGTGGGCAGGGGATGTGTCAGTTTGTTGTTCTAGTATACTATTCCAAATGCTTAGTACAGTGCTCCGCACACATAAGTGCTCAATAAATACGATTGAATGAATGAATGCTTTACACACAGTAAGTGCTCAATAAATATGATTGAATGAATGAGTGTTTCTATCCTGGTTGCTGACCTTGTTACTTATTGTTTGAGAAGCAGCGTAGTTCAGTGGAAAAAGCACGGGCTTTGGAGTCAGAGGTCATGGGTTCAAATCCCGGCTCTGCCAACTGTCAGCTGTGTGACTTTGGGCAAGTCACTTAACTTCTCTGGGCCTCAGTTACCTCATCTGTAA
The DNA here is from genome assembly GCF_015852505.1 of Tachyglossus aculeatus. Classification (NCBI taxonomy): domain Eukaryota; kingdom Metazoa; phylum Chordata; class Mammalia; order Monotremata; family Tachyglossidae; genus Tachyglossus; species Tachyglossus aculeatus. The sequence continues at coordinate 88,559,638 of NC_052067.1, forward strand.
AATGGGGATGAAGACTGTGAGCCCCCTGTGGGACAACCTGATTGCCTTATAACCTCCCCAGTGCTTAGAACAGTGCTTTGCACATAGTAAGTGCTCAATAAATGCCATCATTAGTATTATTGTTTGTAATCCACTGCTACCATTCTTTGCATTTCCCTATTTCCTCTTACATGGTTGCCTATGAGGGGAAAAAGGAAGATGTCTAATTATACTGTAAACACCCAAGGGCTTAGCACAATGGTTCAGCCTAATGTAAGTAGTAAATAACTGTACTACTATCAGTAATCCCAAAATTACTTCATACCCACCCCATACATATAGTGGCACTATGTATAATGCTTCTATATTTTTGAATATTAGCTTATATAAACAAATCATTGTCAAATAGGCTTTTTCAACAAATGAATTGAGGTGGCTAGACTCAGTAATGGCAGTGTCCGTGGCCTTCATTATGATGGTTTAATAATCTGAAATAAAGGGGTAAGGTGAAATTAACTAGACTTCAAAAATTGGAGGTTGGTGGCACAGAGCCAGGTTAATTTTTTGCAAAGAGATCTCTGTGGGGAAAATCCCTTTTTAATTTGTACAAAAAACTTGACTAGTGTCAAACTAATAATGGAATAATTATCACATGAAGAAAATTCTATATATTTAGAACCATAAACAAACACACTAGTTCTTCAGCCAATCAGAAAGCACATCCTAGGATGTAATCACATAGAAAAAAATATGTGCAACTTCTAAAGAACTGGGTCAGATCAATGGTCCATCCCATCCAGTATTCTGTATCCAATAAAGGCAATAGAGTACTTAAATTAGATGATGTGCTGGTTGCCTCCCAGGACATCCATCCACATAGTTAGAGATGGACCATCTGTCCTGATCTGTAACAAAAAAAGTATTAGGAGCAAATGTCCCCTTTGTTAGCTGGCAAACAAGACTTATTTCAGTGGGGCTATTAAGTATCTAGATTCTGGGGTAAATGTTACCAAATGATATTAGGCTTTCTCCAGGCAGAGTCGGCCACTGAGAATTAGTCCCTCAAATGATTTCAAACTAACTAACATTTCAGTGAAAGAAATTCTTGTGCTTTTTTCATGATTTCTGGAGTGGAAAACAGTATTGCTTAATTACTATTGGATGGCAGCCATCTTGTTGGAACTCAAGCTGAGTTGTTCTGGTTTAGAGAAGAGTTGCAATGCCATGATAAATGTGTTTATACTCTCATTTTGAAGTCTCTGCTTCATAGAAGCAGTGTGGCCAAGTAAAAAGATCATGGGCCAGGGAATTCAGAGGACTTGGTTCTAACAATGGCTCTACAACTTGTCTCCTGTGAACCTGAGCAAGTCACTTCTCTTCTCTATGCTTTAGTTTCCTCTCCTGTAAAATGGGGATTCGATACCCTCTCTCCCTCCCACTTAGAAAGTGAACCCTATGTGGGACAGAGATTATATCCGACTTGATTAAATTGTACCTGCCCCAGTGCTTAGAATAGTGCTTGGCAGATAGTAAACATTTAAAGAATGACACAATGATAATGGTAAGTTGCACAAGAACCTTGAATCAGGAAATTAAAAATCCTCATTTTTGAGTTAGGCTGCATTTGCCATGCAACTTAGCCAAGCTAATGTACTTTAGAATAAGTGGGTTAGATAGGTTTCACTGACAAGTTTTTACCTATAAATCAATTGATTGGAATTAACTGAACATTCACTGTGTGCCAAGCATTGTACTAGGATCTTGGGGAAGTATAATAAAGTAGAGAAGATTCCCACCTTTAAGGATTTTGCAATCGATAAATGGTATTTGTGCACTTACTCTATGCAGAGCACAGAGAAACAGAAGCAGCGTGGCTCAGTGGAAAGAGCCCGGGCTTGGGAGTCAGAGGTCATGGGTTCGAATCCTAGCTCTGCCACATGTCTGCTTTGTGACCTTGGGCAAATCACTTAACTTCTCTGAGCCTAAGTTCCCTCATCTGTAAAATGGGGATTAAGACTGTGAGCCCCACGTGGGACAACCTGATCACCTTGTATCCCCCCCACCCCCCCGGCGCTTAGAACAGTGTTTTGCACATAGTAAGCACTTAACAAATGCCATTATTACATTATTATTACATTACACTGTACTACGTTAATAGGAGAGTACAATATAGCAGAGGTAATAGACATGTTCCCTGCCCACAGTGTAGAGGAGGAGACAAACATTAAAAAAAAAATAGAGATTTGTTTGTAAATGCTGAGGGTGGAATGAATACCAGTTTTTTAAGGGTGTAGATCCAAATGCATAGGTGACACAGAAGGATGGTGAATAGGGGAATGAGGGCTTAGTTAGGGAGGGCTTCTTGGAAGAGATGTGATTTTAAGAATAACATGTGTATATATGTACATATCCATAGTTCTATTTAATGCCTGTTTCACTTGTTCTTATGTGTACATATATCCTTAATTCTATTTATTTAAATTGATGCTATTGATGCCTGTTCACTTGTTTTGATGTCTGTCTCCCCCCTTCTAGACTGTGAGCCAGTTATGGGCAGAGACTGTCTCTGTTGCTGAATTGTATTTACAAGGGCTTAGTACAGTGCTCTGCACACAGTAAGCACTTAATAAATACGATTGAATCAATTGAATGATTGAATGAAAGAAAGGTTTTGAATGTTGGGATAGTAATGGATTTGGGTCTAATGGGTGAAGGAGCTCCAGGCCAGAATAATAATAATAATGATGGTATTTGTTAAGTGTTCACTATGTGCCAAGCACTGTTCTAAGCACTGGTGGAGATACAAGGTTAACAGGTTGTCCCAGGTGGGGCTCACAGTTTAATTCCCATTTTACAGATGAAGGAACTGAGGCACAGAGAAGTTAAATGATTTGCCCAAAGTCACACAGCTGAGAAGTGTGTGTATATTATCTATAATTCTATTTATCTATTTTGATGGTATGGAAACCTGTCTACTTGTTTTGTTTCATTGTCTGTCTCCCCCTTCTAGACTGTGAGCCCGTAGTTAGGTAGGGATTGTCTCTATTGCCGAATTGTACTTTTCAAGTGCTTAGTACAGTGCTCTTCACACAATAATTGGTCAGTAAATACGATTGAATGAATGAATGAAAGCGGCAGGACCAGGATTAGAAACCACAACCTCTGACTGCCAAGCCCATGCTATTTCCACTAAGTCACGCTGCTTCTCTGGGCAAGAGAGTGAAATCGATGTACAATGAGTAAGCTGGCATTAGAGAAGTGAAATATGTGGGCTGGATTGTATGAAAAGGAATCAGCAAAGTGGTATAAAAAGAGGTGAGCTGACTGAGTGCTTTACAGCCAATGGTAAGCAGCTTCTATCTGATGAAGAAGTGGATGGGCAAACACTGGAAGTTTTTGAGGAGTAGAGACATGGATTAAATGATGTTTAAGAAAAATTATCCATGCAGCAGAGGGAAGCATGGACTTGGGTGGTGAGAGAAAGGAGGCAGAAAGATCAGCAAGGAGGTTGATGCAGCAATAAGTAAAATACAATAAGTGCTTGGATCAGGACAGTAGCAGCTCAAGTGGGAAGGAAAGGGAGGATTTTTAAAATGTTACGAGGGTAGAACCATCAGGATTTGTGACACTGAATATGTGGTTTTAATGAGAGAGATGAGGATAACACCAAGGTTACGGTCTTGTGAGACAGGGAGGATAGTGGAGTTGTCTACAGTGATGTGAAAGATTGTTATTAGATTATCTCATCACACAATAGATAATCTCTGAAGGAACATAAAAGATACATTTTTCCTCTGGTGAGGTACGAGAATAGGCGTTGGGGAGAGATGAAAATGGTGGGGGGAAGGTTGGAAAGAATGTTTTGTGATTTCAAGGAGATAATCCTCTTCTGCAGTGCATAGCTATACAATGCTACATGGGATCTCTGGACCATTGGAAATGTGTGTTATTAGCAGTATTTCCATTCCAAGTTTGGAAGTGTTAGTTCCACTAATGGGAGGTATGGGAGAGGCACCTACTGCCCACCCTTACAGTATTTCTTCTTTGGAATTAGGTCTAACCTTCAATTCTGGTGGAGTCAGCCTTAGCAGAGTGTTGGGGAGGGTGAGGTGAATGGAACTTCTCTCTTCCACCAATCAAAAGAAGGAGGAGACTATGAAGGGGAGGAGATGAGTAAGGACCTATTGTGAGTAAGGTTGACGATCTATTGTTCCACCCACAGAGTGGCAAAAGGAGATCCCTAATTCATATCCCAGTTCCACCACTTGTCAGTTGTGTGACTTTGGGCAAGTCACTTAACTTCTCTGTACCTCAGTTACCTCATCTGCAAAATGGGAATTAAGACTGTGAGCCCTACGCGGGGCAACCTGATAACCTTGTATCTACCGCAGTGCTTGGCACATTGTAAGCACTTAAATACCATCATCATTAGTATTATATGGGACACAGTAATTCATTAGAGACACCATCAGAAGAATGTCTTCCATTAAACTAGCTTTCTCAGAAGCACTTACAATTCCTTAGAGGCCCAGAAGGAAGTAATAAGATTCCATTCCACATGTCCACAAGAATTTTCTTTACCACTGAAGGCTGCAATCATTAAAATAACTAGCAGCACACTTCAAGGCTGACATACAAATGTAGAGCTCTCTGTAGCTAACTGTACAGCTTTACTTCCCAATCTGATTTTAATTGTAGGAAAACTGTATAAAAACTAGACTATGTAGTCTGCTTCAAATTAGTTTGTGAACTTTAGATTTCAAATGGTTACATGTTATTCTGGACCACACAGGACCTGAGTAGGAGTTTTACAACATTCCATGGAGACAAATTTAACACTACAAAATTAGCAAAGACTGTTCACAGTGACTTAAACTTTAACAACCCAGAGTGAAGCAAATTAGTTTCAAAAGTCAAAAGCGCAATGGATTATACGTCAGCATCTTCTCCAGAAACTTTTCAAAGAAAATACTTTATTTTGATATTCAAAAGCCTTAATCTTTTGCTTTCTAAGAACTGTAAAGGACTTGTTAATAACTCCAAGATTTTCTTCTTAAATATGAATTCCAGACATTTCTTCATTCTTTACCCACTCTCTCTCACTTCTACCACAAGGTCAGAGAAAGATGAATGAACACAGAAACCTGTTAAAATGGAGAGCAACTATTCTCTACTATAAATGCGTGTTTTCTGTGCATTGTTACTGAATACTCATGCTCATGCAAAGAGAAAATTGAATATTTTAAATGTATGTGTGGAAGGATATAACAATGCTGAAACACTGCCTTTGGAAAGCCACAATTGTGTTGTACTTAGAATGAATCAAACTAAAAGGGAACATTCAGACAACAATCTATCCAGTTCTACCTCAAAGAGCAAAAAAACATTTCCCAAATCTTCATCTGTAGAGAATCCATTATTTCTTTGTTTACTCATTTTACAATTGGCTCTGCCCCCTAGAAATGTCTCCAAGGGAAAAGTGAAGTCAACTGAATGATTGCCTTTTAGCACACCCCTCTCCATCTTCTGATTTTCTTATTTTAAAAACATACAAACACATATATGCGCTCCAAACTGGCACCCTGTCAGAATGCTAATTTAAATGAAACAGTCTGCAACACAGTGTTAGGCTGAAGTTTCTATGGTCTTAACTATTTGCACTTCTGAAGATCATCTCCCAGGCCGGTGTTGGAAAGAAGAGGAAAAATAAAATCTGATTAAATATACAAATATATCGGATTATGTTGAAGAAAGAATCAAAATAAGATCAAACCATTCTTTACAGTTGACAAAATCACATCTCCAAGAATTTATGCCAGTCACTCTGTTTTTAAGGAGAATACCGTCTCTGTATAGCTCAAGGGAGATAGGAATGTCATTCGTATTTGTAGTCCAGAAGAATCAGAAGGGATTCTGACAAGTCAGGAGAGGAAATGATATGTAACTAACATAAAGACCTCAGAGAAAGTGGCATGAAAAAGAAAGTCACCATGGTAACCTAATGATAATCCAAGGAAATTAAGTGTAATATTCCAGCCAGGGGGAAATAACATCTCATGGAACAAAGGAAATACATCATCACTGAATCCTTTGACTACACTAAAAAACAGGATCTCTTTGCTATTCCTTGTTTATAAGCAAGCCTACAATATATCAAGTATGTAGGATAGTGTTACCTTTTATGAATACTTTTTAGAGAGAGACCAAACTTCATCTGAAAAAGTAATTTGAGCCATTAGGTGGGTCCATTGTAGATCAAAAACAAAGTATTGAGGGCTTTCTCTGAGTAGATCAATGTACTAAGTACTCAGAAGAGTACAAAAGAGCTAGAAAACATGACCTCTGACCTCAAGGAATTTATAGTCTAGCCGAGAAGGTTGCCCTGACATCACTATGTTTTAAAAGTTTCTTTTACAGGATTATCAAGAAGTCATGTGGTAGCAATGAACAAATGTGTACTACTTTTTTTCCAGGAAAGTTTGTGTGAACATATCTCTGAGTGTGTATCTCAGTGTAAGTACCTATCTATACACATTCATGTAGACAGATGAACAACTGGACAGACAGCTACAGTCCCGCTTTTGGTGCCACAGAAAGAGCATTGCTCTGAGAATCAGGAAAACTGGATTCTAAATCCCAAATTTTCAAGTAGGAGAACGATTGATGGGTTGTTCCACCCATGAAAGACGTTTTTATCCAAAGAACTACAATACTTACTTGCTTATCTTAAAATTATAAAAGTTATGAACTCATTTTAATATCTGTCTCCCCCTCTAGACTGTAAGCTCTTATGGGTAGGGAATATGTGTGCCAACTCAGTTGTACTGTGCCCTCCCAGGGGCTTGGTACACTACTGTCCACAGAGTAAGCACTCAATGAATACCACTGATAGATTGTACGTGCTTCATGAGATGAACATGTCCAACAGGAATCATGAAAAAATAGCTAGTGACCATGGGCAGTGAAGACCACACTGGCTAAGGAAACAACCTGCTGAGTTATTACACCATATTACTGTAAGCTCTAGACTGTAAGCTTATTATGGGCAGGAAGTGTGTCTGCTAATTCTGTTGTACTGTACTCTCCCAAATGCTTAGAATAGCACTCTGCACATAGTAAGCATTCAATAAATACCACTGATTAATTTATATAGCATCAGGAATAAACCACAGTAACTTTGACTATTAATGGGTCCTGCAGGTAAAAAAAAAAAACCTTTGCACATACTGATGTACTCCACTATATGATGAACCCAGTCCAATTCCTCAATCATTATACTCCATGGTCAAGAGGGAACAAATCTGCCAAAAATGAGAGCATGCAATTGGCCCTAAGTGAACCACTAGCACTATAAAGCAATTTCTTTACATAGATTCTCCATCCTACGGTCCTAGGACGAAGGCTAAATATTTTCACTGTGGGACTAACATTACCATCATCATGTTTGTTGGTAGGAACCGTCTCTATATGTTGCCAACTTGTACTTTCCAAGCACTTAGTACAGTGTTCTGCACACAGTAAGTGTTCAATAAATACGACAATGAATGAATGAATGTTTGTGTGAATAAACATGCCCACAAGCGTGCGCGCGCACACACACACACACACACACACACACACACACACACACACACACACACACATACACTCTTTGTTTTCTGGGATGTACATTCATCCTTGAGGTATACCCCTGCTCAGCTTTGTTAGGAACTTTCCTTAAATAACAGAAATCTTCTTGAGTCATAGGGTCTTTGATGCTCTTCAGAATTTTTTTTTCTGCTTTTTCGCTTTTTTTCCCACATCATAAATGACTGCATGTTTTTTGACCCTTAGAGGATGTACAGTCTTTTGAAAATGTATTATTAACACTGCTAACATTAAACAAGAGACTAGCTAAGTTAGGAAGGGTTAAAACAAGGTTATTACATGAAAGCATTTAAAAGACATTTTGTCTTCTAAAATTCAGCCAGTGACATTTCTAGAGAACTTCAGGTGTCCCACCTTTGTCTCTCTAACCCCTTACATTTAAGTCTTTGTATGCCTCCAGATAGCCTACAATCTTTAGAGATCACAAATGTGTAAATGCTCAGCATGTAGTTCAGAAATGGACAACATCTCCACTCCAGAGTCTGCCAAACCACAGTATTTCTGACGTCCACAAAAGCTTTGGAATGTGAGCTAATGAAAGCCTGGAGGGAGAAAAAAAAATGTACAGGCATAGCAGTAAGCCTCCCATAATTAGGAGCTAGAATGTGGAGTAAAAAACAAAACCCTCTAAAAATAGTGAGAACAGAGTCAGAGTGAGAGACAGACTATATAGGGAATAGATAATAACATTCAAACTCCCCATCCTCTTCAGTGCAGTTGTACTAAAAGCTACAAGGAATTCTCAAAAACTACCTTTGTAATAAAAATAAATTACTCAGCAACCACAATTTGTCAGAAACTATTAGAAAATAGCTTTGCTTAACACTACTACAAAATGTACTGGGGCTTAAGTATACCTGCTGCCAATGAACATCACATTTTCTTCAATCTAACAAGTAGATTTTTCCTGAAACACCAGTCTATTTCTTACCTAATAAGTATATTCCTTATGACAATACTGATTTTGGGTAGAATTCACAGAAATAAGGAAAAGTATAACCACACAAATTAAAGCCACTAATTTTAACTTTTATCCTGAGAAGAGTCTGGGTGGGTGAATAGAGAGGGGATACAAAAACATCACAAAATGAATACACAAGCAAAAGGGGGATGTGGAAATTACTAAAATGGTTTCAAGTAAAACTAGTCCTGTCACATTAAGGTAATGTCTTTTGTGACAAATTAATCAGCCTGATAGGTCAAGGTAGAAGGACAGCTGCTACCATTCTGACTTTAAAAAGGCTTTGGAGTCTATTCTTAGAGACTAACAATGGTAGCATTACAATTTAAGGGAGAATTTCTTGATTGTGAGGGCAACTAAATATTGGAAAAATCTGTCAAGGGAAGTCATGGAATTTTCAAGCCTTGACTTTCTTTTTAATTGATAATAGCCATTCACCTTGGCTCGTTTAAGCATCCAACTTCCTGGAGGCAGGACGTTGGACCAGAAAATTTCTTGAGGTTTTTTTTTACAGCATGATGGTTTTTTAAGTGGGGATTTCTTGTCTCTCAGACTGATAAACGTTGGAATTAACTGAGGGAACTCATGGTTTTTATAGAAATAGTAGTAGTAGCAACAGCATCTATTGACTGCCCACAGTGTACAAATGTACTCCACTATGGTACATGGGGAGTTCAATACAAGGAAGCTACATATTTTGTTACAAGCTACAGTTCACATTCTAAAGGAGAGTACAAATCAACACAACTGCAAATAAAGTAATCAAAACTAATAATTCAATGTTCCATTGAAGAGATGTATACACATAAGTCCTGACGATGAAAATAAGTACATATGTTCTAGTGATAGCTGACAGATTTGTACAATTTAAAGTGCTGGAAATTAAGCAGGAAAGGCTTACTAAAGGAGTTAGGATTTCAGAGGATTTTAAATGTAAGGAGAACTGGGAGCCACAGGATTTGGGGAAAGAGGAAGTTCCAAACATAGAAGCCAGTGTGAGCACAGTAATGGAGGTGGGCAAACTGAGAAGGAACAAAGAGAGTGAACTGGAGTTACCACCTCCATATCAAACTCCTTACCATCAGCTTCAAGGCCCTCAATCAGCTCAGCCCCTCCTATTTTACTTTGCTGATTCCCTACTATCAATCAATCAATCAATTGTATTTATTGAGCACTTACTGTGTGCAGAGCACTGCACTAAGTGCTTGGGAAGTACAAGTTGGCAACATAAAGAGACAGTCCCTACCCAACAGTGGGCTCACAGTCTACTACAACTCAGTCTCAGTGTTTCACTTCTGTAATGTCAACCTATTCACTGTATTTTGATGATGATGACGATGGTATTTGTTAAGCACTTACTACATGCTAAGCACTGTTCTAAGTACTGGTCTCAACTACCTCACCAAGGTCCTCTATTCTACATCCTCTCTTTGGTCTAGAACTCCTTCTCAGATCACCACTCTCCACCTTCAAAGTTCTACCAAAATCACATCTCCTCCAAGAGGCCTTCTTTGAAAAAGCCCTCATTTCCCTTACTCCCTCTCCCTTCCATGTTACCTATGTACCTGGAACTGAACCCTTTAAGTTTTAAATATTCACCCCACCCTTAGCCCTATAGCACTATTGTATATATCAATAATTTTCACATCTGTATCCTCCTCTAGATTGTAAGCTTCTTGTGGGCAGAGAACATGTCTACCAACTCTATTGTATTATATTCTCCCATGTGTTTAGTGCAGTAATCTGCACACACTAAGCTCTCAAAAAACAGGATTGATTGACTGATTGATTAAAAGATAAAGAGAACTAACATGTATGGTGGGGCTGAGTTAGTGGATAGTCTTGAAGTTAATTGTGAGGAGTTTGTGCTTGATGCAGAGGAACTTTGGAAGTCAGTAGAGATTTTAGAAGAGTGAAGCCTGGCCTAGTGCTGCACTCATAATATTAATTGCATTGATAATAATTTGCATAGTTACTATTAATATTTTCTGCTGTATGACCTCAGACAAGTGAATTAATATCTCTGTGCCTCAGTTTCCTCATCTGTAAAATGGAGATTCAACAATTATTCTTCTTTCTACTTAGACTATGAGCCCTATCTGGGACAAGGGACTGTGTCTGAAGTGAATATCTTGAATCTACCCCAGTGGTTAGTACAGTGCTTAGCACATAGTAAGTGCTTAACAAATACCACAAATATTATCATTATCATCATCATTATTATTATTGGAAAGAGCATGGGCATAGGAGTCAGAGGACCTGAGTTTTAATCCCCACTGGTTATGTGCCTGCTGTGTAACCTTGGGCAAGTCACTTTACTTCTCTGTGCCTCAGTTCCCTCAACTGCAAAATGGAGATTCAATATCTTTTCTCCCTCCTGGACTGTGACCCCCATGGGGGACCTAAATACCTTTTTATCTACCCCAGGGCTTAGTACAATGCTTGACACATAGTAAGCACTTAAACACCACAATTATTATTAATTATTAAGGGTGGAAAGATTAGTGTTGAGCAACATTTCTAGACAATGGTGTGCATCGAAGGATTTAGTAGGGATTGGAGTGGGGAAAGGCTGGAAGTTGGGAGACCAGTGAGGAAGGGGAAACAATAGTCTAGCCATAGGTATGACCAAATGGGGTAATGGGGTGTGAAGAGGAAGGAACCCATGCAGGAGATGTTGTAGAGTTGGAAGAATGGTCAGGATTTTCAGTAGACTCAATGAGAGAGTGGAAGTACAGCAAGGATTGAATACTGACATTGATATTGATGTCTTCTGGGACCAGGATGTTGAGGGTGGTGTTATCACCTGAGACAGAAAATCTAGGAGTGGAAAGTGGTTTAAAGAGAAAGATGAGTAGTACCATTTTAGGCATTTTGAGTAGTATTGCCCGGGGGACAACCAAGTAATAATAATAATGATGGCATTTGTTAAGCACTTACTATGTGCAAAGCACTGTTCTAAGCACTGGGGAGGATACAAGGTGATCAGGTTGTCCCACGGGGGGCTCACACTCTTAATCCCCATTTTAAAGATGAGGTAACTGAGGCATAGAGAAGTTAAGTGACTTGCCCAAAGTCACACAGCAGACACGCGGCGGAGTCAGGATTTGAACCCATGACCTCTGACTCCCACGTCCGTGCTCTTTCCTCTAAGCCACACTGCTTCTCATAGAGATGGCATGATTAAAAAGGAGATGCGGGATTGCTGGTTAGAAGAAAAGCATTACCTAGTAGAAAGAGCACAGGCCTGGGTGTTAGAGGATCTGGGTTCTAATGCCAACTCTGCCAATTGCTTACTGTCTGACTCTGTGACCCAGCTCAGGTCAATCAATCAATTAATGCAATCAGTCGTATTTAGTGTTTACCGCATGGACAGGACTGTACTAAGCACTTGGGAGAGTACAACACAGCAATATAACAAGACACATTCCCTGCCCCCAATGAGTTTACAATCTAGAAGGGCCACTCAATACCCTTAGCCCTCCCCTCTCCATCCCTGACTCTCCCTACAGTGACTTAGCCCGGACTACTAGTCCATAAACATAAAAGAGACTAAATACCTGTTGTCCCTCCAAATTAGACTGTGAGCTCCATGTGAGATAAGGACCGTGTACAATCTAAATAACTTGTATCTTCTCCAGTCTTTAGAACAGTGCTTGACACATAGTAAGCACTTGAATACATCATCATAATTAACAACTCAAGGCTCAAGAGGCAGATGTGATAGTCATCTGCACAGAAGTGATAGATGAAGGCATGAGAGTGTATGTGCTCTGCAAGAGAATGAGCAAAGAGATTTGGGGACACCAAACAGAGCCTTGAAAAATGCCCAGAGCAAGAGGGTGAGAGGCAGAAAAGAAGCCAGCTAGCCAAAAGCAAGGAGCCATTAAGAGAGAGAGGAAGATAATCAGGTCAGTACTATGTCAATAAACCCAAGCCCTGATAGTATTTCAAAGAGAAGTGAGTAGTGTCAGAGGGAGGCTTATTGGATAGAGCACGGGCCTGGAATTCAGAAGGACCTGGGTTCAAATCCTGACTCTGCCACATGTCTGTTGTGTGACCTTGGGCAAGTCACTTCACTTCTCTGGACCTCAGCTACCTCATTTGTAAAATGGGGATTAAATGTATGAGCCCCACGTGGTAAGCACTTAAGTACCATCATTATTAATGGAGCATTGCCCTTTTGATTTGGCTAAGGAAGTTACTGTATCTTAAGAAAGTCTGTGCAGAGTGAGGGATCAAAAGCCTGTTTGAAGTAGGTCAAGAAGAGGTTTCATGAAGAGGAAATGAAGGAAGTGGGTATAGATGACCATTCCAGGAGTTAAGATGGAAATCAGAGCAGGGAGATGGGGTGATAGTTGGAAGGGACCATAGAAATGAGAGAGGACTTGGTACAGGAGAAGCAATGACACCTAATGGATAGAGCACAGGCCTGGAAGTCTGAAGGACCTGGGTTCTAATCCCAGGTCATCCACTTGTCTTCTGTATGACCTTCGGCAAGTCAGTTAACTTCTCTGTGCTTCAGGTACCTCATCTGTAAAATGGGAATCTGAGCCCTATGTGGGAAAGGGACTGTGCTCAACCAGATTATCTTGTATTAATATGGAACCTGTATGCTGAACAGGAGGCTACATAAAAACAGAATATGGAGAAACAGATTTGTTTCCCATTAGTAAGGGTGTAAGACAAGGATGTATCTTATCGCTTATCTGTTCATCATTTATACTGAATACATAATGAGAGAAGCCAGATTGGATGAAGACAAATGGGGAGTAAAGACTGGAGAAAGGGCTATAAACAAGCTTTGTTATGCAGAATGGCTCAATGGAAAGAGCACGGGCTCTGGAATCAGAGGTCATGGGTTCAAACGCTGGCTCCTCCAATTGTCAGCTGTGTGACTTTAGGCAAGTCACTTAACTTCTTTGTGCCTCAGTTACCTCATCTGTAAAATGGGGATGAAGACTATGAGCCCACCGTGGGACAACCTAATCACCTTGTAAACCTCCCCAGTGCTTAGAACAGTGTTTTGCACATATTAAGCACTTAATAATAATGGCATTTGTTAACATATCCTACTAGCAGAAAGTGGAAAAGATTTGAAGGACTTATTATTAAAAGTTAAAGAACAGGGCAAAAACATGGACCTACATTTGAATGTCAAGAAAACAAAGATCATGACAACTGAAGTTTTAACACATTTGTAGTGGATAGAGAGAAGATTGAAATAGTGACAATTTTTTTCTCCTGGGATCGATAATCAATAATAAAGCAACTAGTCAAGAAATATCCTAAAGACTAATGTTAGGAAGACTTGCTGTGAAGAACCTGGAAAAAGTCATGAAATTTGCTGATGTAACTGCCACAAATATACAAATTGTCAATTCTATGGTGCTTCCAGTGACAATGTATGGATCCAAAAGCTAGACAGTGAAAAAACAGGATAGAAAGAACATCAGTTCTTTTGAAATGTGGTATTGGATAAGGCTTTTGCGAATACCATGGACTGCCAGAAAGACAAGCAAATGGATTTTGGAGCAAATTAAGCCAAAGTGGTCTTTGGAAGGCCAAATGACTCGACTTAGATATGCATATTTTGGACACACTCAGGAGGACTAATTCTCTGGAGATGATACTAATACTAGGAAAAGTCCAGGGGAAATGTGGAAGAGGCAGACCAGCAGCTAGATGGATAAAGACCATACTGTTCAACGATAACGGAAGAACTGTTAGAAAGGTTGCAGATTATGGCAGGTGACAGAACGTTCTGGAGAAAGTGTATCCATGGAGTTGCTAGGAATCAGAACCAACTCGACATTACTTAATAATAATAACCTTCGTGCTTACTTAGTACAGAGCTTGGCACATAACAAGTGCTTTACAAATACCATTAAAAATGAAAAGAAGGGACTTGAACATGCTTAAAGGCAGAAGGGAAACTATCAACAGAGAGTGAGAGGTTGAGAATAGCAATGAAGGGAGTGGAGAAGAGTGGGAGAAAGGGACTCTAGTGGGTGATGAGATGGGGTCAGTGGCACATGTAGAAGGGGATTGATTTGGAGAGTAGGCCAGAAACAAGAAGTCACAGTTTCACTATGTGGAATTATTTGGGCATGATCTTTCCCAAGACTTGCCCAACCGAATCTTAGTACTATGATATTTTATCTCCTTTCTTATCTCTGAGCCCAGGGCTCATGCTTTTCCCCATGTCTGAAATCCCTTCCATTAGACCACATTTATCCTTATTCTTAAAGCCTTCCTGTAATCCTACATGAAGCACTCTCTGATTTGTTTCCATCACCCCAGATCATATCATCCCAGTAGACATCCTTAGCACCTACATGTATTTCAATTTATGTACACTTATTCACTTATAATCTCTCCTTATGCCTGCTATTACCAGCTGTAATTTTGTTCTGCATACTTCTCTATTTGTAACTAATTTATTTTCTACTATATCCCTGATTAGATTGTAAATTCCTTGAGGATAGAGATCACGCTATTTTTTTTTTTTAGTTTTATTTCACAACCACTCAGTACAGTGCTTTGCATGCAGCTGACACAATTAAATGACAGATTGATGGATCTGGGATAGATTCCAGATCTCTTAGCATCTGTTCCAGGTTGATGGTTCTAGTTCTGGCTCATTTTCACCTTTGTAATCCATAAATTCAATGGTCTTGTAACAATCAGGGGACTTGGTACATTCCCAAATGAGAAGCATTGTGGCCTAATGGGAAAGAGCCCAGGCCTGGGAGCCAGAGAACCTAGACTCTAATCCTGGCTCTGCCATATGTCTGCTGTGTGATCTTGAGCAAGTCACATAACTTCTCTGTGCCTCAGTTACCTCATCTGTAAAATGGGGACTCAATGCTTGATCTTCCTCTTACTTAGACTGTGAGCCCCATGGGCAACAGGAATTGTGTCCAGTCTGATTAACCTGGATCTACCCCAGTTTTTAGAGCAGTGCTTGTCACGTAGTTAAGTGCCTAACACCACTATAATTATTTTTATTTTCATTATTATCATCATCAGCAAATGGCTTTCTGCAGGGATATTTTCACTGGACTTTTGTTTAGTATATGTCCTCCTACAGGTGAATTAAGTACATAGAAGCAATTATTCATTGTTATAAACTCAAGTTGTAGAATTAAACAAATAAGTTTGAAAGTCAGAGTTTTTGGCAAATTTTATCAAATGATTTTGCATGATTTCTCTGTCAACTAAATGAAGTTGTTTCTTTAATAATATGATGTAAATTGGACTTACAAGGTGTCAATGCTTTTTTTTATGATTTCAAGATAATATAAAGGTCTAATTACTAATATTCATTACAACGACTTCCAAAGGAATCATGGAAGGTAATTCCTTCCCAGTGAAGGATAATATTTTTAAAGATGTTTCAATAACAATCATGTAGTTGCAGTTTCTTAGATGGCCTTCAGCATGCTTTTTCATTAGCTTACCAATATGTAGATATTTTTATGAATCTATCAAGAACAATTGCATTTATTAGGCACTTACTGTGTGCAGAGCACTGTGTAAAACAGTAATTGTTCAGTTTTTCCCACCTGCTAAATGGTCAGAAAGTATTTGAATGCAGTTTTGTGCTTGCTGATTGGCTAAGATTCACTGTAGTGCACTTTGCCAAGAGAGCAACAGCAGGTGGGAACTATAGTCTTTAAAAGCCCTGTTTAATACAATCTCATCCATACCAGAATCAAGACGGCCAAAGGTAAACTGTGCCCTCAGGGATTCATCTTCAGAAATGATAGACAATTACATATATGGCAGTTGATACATTGGAACTTCACGGCCCTCATCAAAGCAGGGTACCAGGGAAGTAATAATGACCTTCACCACCCTAGTAACAGTGAAAACTTGAGTTATAATGATCAGACTAACCTGCAGCTGTGTTTGAAGATGCTTCCAGAACAGCAGTAAGAATTGGAAACAAAAAATAAATGGTCTTGTGTAGTAACCTGCTTGCTATCCACACAAATGAATGTAAGATAAACCTCAACTTTTCACTACCTAAGGACTGAGCTCTATCTGCCTTCAAGAATCTATTTCCTTCAGGTAAATTAGGGTTTATTTAGCCATCTTGTTAGTGGCAACTATATTCCTTAACTTACCTCTCCATTTTCCAGGGGATGGATCTTGGAATAAAAGGAGGTGCAGATAACCTCATCATCTTTGGCATAGGATGGTGGTCCAGTACGGGGATGAATATTGTAGCGGGTCAGGCACTCTGTGTCAGTGACAGCATGGTACTGCCACGGCTTGAATTCGATCCCATCAAGTGAGCGTTCCAGAATCCAATTTCCAGGCCGTGGAGAGTTGGCCGCCTTCACGATGACATATGCAATCTGGAACACCTGAAGAATGGCCGCAAGAAATGAAGTTATTGATTCATAGATATTATATAGTTATAGACAGTTTCTTCCTTTTAGTGTCCAAATAAAATGCTAACTAAAACAACTTTGTAATTCGCCTATTCTCTTCTGAAATTCTGTGGTAGATATATATATATATATATATATATATATATATATATATATATATATATATATATATATATAGCTTTCCAACTTCAAATCTAACACCATTCATCCATAGCAAAAGTTTCACCTGGCAGCAATGGAAACCTGGAGGATTAGAAACATGTTAACCTATTAATCTTGTTTCAACAGTGTGTGATAATTTGCTCACATTGACAAATTTCCTCAATAAATCAGATCCCAAAATATGTTTGGGCCTGAATTACCTAAATACATTTTTTCAGCCACATTTGAATGAGTGGATAGATTTACCTTAAAAAACAAAGGACAGTTATAGTGAAGACAAAAGTGTTTGATGGCCTCAGTGATCTTGAAATTTAAGGCAAAGAATATTATTAAGCTCAATTTTTCTAGCTCAACTAGTAGTGTGGACCAAGGCACTGATTCAATTTTTTAAAAGTTTTTAAAAAGTATATTCATTTTGAACTATCTACACACAGTCTCTCTCACTCAAAATGAAATGGAGTCATAATATTTTTTCACCAGAGGAGCAGTAGGCTGACTTCCATTATCACTGTGCATGGACAAATCAAAGGTACCGGCTAGGAAGAGGTAGAGAGAGTTGTGAAGATCTGATTTTTCAGTGCTTAAAGTTAATTATCAGGGATTTTCCCTATACTTGTGGTTCCACGGAAATATCCATGGGAATCAGAAGGTCATGGGTTCTCATCCAGGCTCCACCACTTGTCTGCTGTGTGGCCTGGGACAAGTCACTTCACTTATCCGTACCTGAGTTCCCTTGTCTATAAAATGGAGATTGAGATTGTGAGCCCCATGTGGGACAGGGACTGTCCAACCAGATTTGTTTGTATCCACCCCAGTGTTTAGTACCGTGCCTGGCACATAGGAAAATACCATTATTAATGATAATCCAAACAATAAGGAAAGCCACACAATGATATCATTAAAATAATAGAATTATATATTATTATGTTATAGTACTTATTAATATTGCTATTATTTCCCTCACCTTTTTACTCCTGGCCTGGAATATGTAGTACAGTGCTAAGTGCTTAGTACAGTGCTCGCCACACAGTAAGCACTCAATACATACAATTAAATGAATGTTGTCATTCAAGGACATTGGAATGCAAGATTGTCAGTTTTTTCCTAACAGTGATGATGATGATGATGCTTCCTGGTACAATGAATAGTTCAGAGAAATCTGTGTCCATTTAATGCCTATAGAATAATCATTATGATCAGCACATAGGCTCTCTCATCTAAGAACATAAGAGCATACACAGTGCCTTAGTGGGTCAGGACAATGATCTACCTTATCTCTGCTGGTGGATTCAGGGCATTTGAAGGATCTCTATGATGACTGCCCTCCTGAACATCCATCCTAATGGCTAAGGATGTGTCATCTAGTTCCCCCAACTTCCCTTTAGTAGCCAATGATAGATTTCTCATCCATAATCAATTAACCACTAGTATTTACTGAGCACCTACTATGAGGCAGAACACAATATTAAGATTCATTCACTCATTCAATTGTATTTATTAAGCACTTAACTGTGTGCAAAGCACAGTCTCTCAGAGTACAACAGAGATGCAGAAGAGAAGTGGCATGGGGGCTCAAGCTAAATACTCTTTAAATTTTTTTCATCTTAAATCCCATCCATCAATAACATATCAAGGTCTCTGCCATGATCGCCCATAGATTAGAAGGTAGAATATTAGAACATTTCAATTCTCACTGTGGTCTGTTTTCTTTGTCACTCCAATCTATTTTCACAGCTTCTATTCCCCCAAAGAACTATTCCTTGGATTTATGTTCCAGGCAGTATTGTTACATTTATAACCTTAAACAATGGTTTTTCCTTTGAGGCGGCACATAGATTAGACATTAAACAACAGGTCATGGCAGTCCAGTTCAATTTATTGCTCTTTCATTTAACATTGCATGGCCTCAGTTTCCCAATCTACCATCCATCTCATTCCCACCTTAGGGAACGTGGTAATGAGCATTAGCTGCAAAGTCCTGTGAGCTCTTATTAAAAGGTTCTTAGGGGGTTTTTTGGTTGTTTTTTTTTAAAGGAAAAAATGTCAATTGTCTTCTTTCCTAAAACAGCACAGACCCATTACAATGGCAGGAAACTGGGCAGAGAAGTAGAAATTAGGGGAAACAATGGAGAAATAAATTGAGGCAGAGGTTAGAAATACTTGTAAATTAAATCTTCGGAGAGCACATGAAGGAAGTCAATGTCTCTTTTAGCTATAGTGCCACTTAATAGCCCAATACCTTCTCTGTTGGATCTGGAATAATAAATGAAGGCCCACAGGAAAAAATTTGACTGCTAAAAACCCTGCTGACTTTCCATAATTCAATAGAAAAACCTACATTCAAGAACATAAAAGATAGCCACTGCCAAAAAGAATTTCAGAAGTATTCATTTCAAGGCAATTGGCTTTTCTTTAATTATTTTCGATGTGATCCTTACACAGGCTGTTTCAGGTGAATTGGCTTATTTGGGGTGTAGTACTTTGTGTGCCTTTTTTCACAGAGCAGAATAGCATGGATGACTGCACCAATTTCCAGGTGTATTGTTTTAATACTCATTTCAACCATCATCAACCACATAATTATGAGGGATTATTTGATTATCTTGACACCAATCTTTTGACAGATACTTTCATCTTGGCATTAGAAAGTGTGTCAATAAAGAACGGTAGCTCAAACTAAATCCCAATCCAACTTAAGGTAGATGAAGGTACAGTTTTCAGAAAGCTTTGCCACCAAGAAGGGAAGGTTTATGTCCTCTGAGAAATCCTGGAGAAAGCCCCCTAAAGATCTTTTCTGTGGTGTATTAATACTGGTCTTCATGTATTTATCATCATCACTGATCTTCATTGAGCAGAAGGGACCAAGAAAATTACACAACAACAACTAATACTTTCAGCTGGTTTTCATTCCTTAATTTGAAAATTCCCAGTACAATTTGTGAAAGAATATTCATTCAATCATTCAATCGTATTTATTGAGCACTTACTGTGTGTAAAGCACTGTACTAAGTGCTTGGGAGAGGACAATATAAGAACAGACACTGCCTGCCTCCAAACGAGCTCACACTCTAGAATACAAGATGTTACATCATTTCATTGTTAGTTTATATTGCCATTCATCTGCTGAACTATAAGATGCTGACTTTCCCACTGGATATCTTACAAGATGGCCCCCTCTCTATTATAGGATTATGGATCCCCGTTCAATTTAGCTATTAAATTTTCTAGGATGACTATATGTCATGACTGAACAAAGACAGTCCTGAATCTTACAGCTACAAGCTTTTTTTTTTTAAGTACACAAACACCTCAGAACTAGGACTCTTCTGGCTAACCACAAGAAACAGCTTGCCTAGTGGATACAGCCTGGGCATGGGAGTCAAAGGACCTGGGTGCTGATCCTAGCCCTGTCATAGCCTGCTGTGTGACCATGGGCAAGTCACTTCACTTTTCTGTGACTCAGTTTCCTCATCTTTAAAATGGAGATTAAATAGCTTTTCTCCTTTCTTCTTGAACTATGAGCCCCATGTGGGACAGGGAGTGTGACCTGAAGCAGCATGGCTTAGTGGATAGAGCACAGACCTGTAAGTCAGAAAGACCTGAGTTCTAATCCCAGCACCTCTACTTGTCTGCTGTGTCCATCTGACCCGACCTGTACTCTATCCACTAGGCCATGATGCTTCCTTATCTGGAGACTATGTGAGGATAGTTTGCTGCAAACGTGAATTACCATTCAGGAGAGAGGGTTGGAATGAGTGATTCTTATATACACAGGAGTCATCAATATATGGGTGACAACTGAAGCTGTGGGATAGAATATAAGTCTAAAATACTAGGAGACCTAGAATAGAGTCTTGAAGATCTACCACCAATATATGATGAGGAGAAGAAGCCATTAAATAAATTGATAAATAGTGGCCAGAAAATTTGGAGAAGAACCAAGAGATGACCATGCTGGTGGAATCAAGATTAGTTGGCATTTTCAGGAGTAGGGCACATTATAAGAGGCAGATGAGAGATGAAGAAGAATTAGAGCTAAGTAGAGATGATTAGATGCTTCAGTCAATCTCACTGGAATGAAGGTAGAGAAAACCAGATTGTCATGTCTCAAGAAAAGACTTGGAAAAGGCCAAAGGAATGACCTGATCAAAGAGGCAGGGATTAATCTGGGAATATCCAAATCCGTATTCTTTATTCAAAGGAACAGAATTAGCTAAGAAAATATCATATAAAATGCTAGAAGACTTTCATAGTATATTTTAAAAATTATTTCGATATCCAAAGATTCGTTATGTTACTCATATACTGTCTGGGGCAAGTAAAGCACAGACTAGCAGTTTCATGCTCCCAAGTGGTACCCTTAACATCCATTCTCTCTTTCACATGTCATGCTCATGTGCAACAATCAGTAATTTCAGAAGACTGACCTGTCTCCTGTGACTGTCACTGGCCCAGTGTGGCTTTCTCCATCAGTTCCTGGCACAAACAATGAGGCTGGGATTCCCCACAGTAAATAGGCAGTTCTCATACAGGAACCCATGGAAAGCTCAGTACTGGCATCAATCAGAGGCAATCGGAAATCTGACAACACTAACTTCACCATCAGAAACCTAGTGACCCCGGAGAAAGACCCTCGGATTGCCTTTGTTTATGAGCTTCTATGATTTCAAGGTAAGAATTCTTGCTCTCTGAAATTTATGACATTACAGATCTAAATTTATCATCCTA
Source organism: Tachyglossus aculeatus (assembly GCF_015852505.1). NCBI lineage: Eukaryota > Metazoa > Chordata > Mammalia > Monotremata > Tachyglossidae > Tachyglossus > Tachyglossus aculeatus. The sequence goes on from NC_052067.1 coordinate 88,581,517, forward strand.
GTTCACAGCAGCAGGGGAATAACAGACATTCATGCCGGTGAGAAGAAAGTTACAATATTAGAGTGTTAGAAGAAGAAAATTTCTGCTCACAATTTTGGACTATGATACAGTAACAAGGAGTCATCACCAGCTAGCTGATAGCTAAATCCATACTTCATATTTCTGAAGACTTAGTTAAACCTGAAATAGCTCTTAATCCAGTACCATATCATATCACTCTACATTTCTCTTTATTTTAGCAACTCTTTATTTCTGAAATCAATCAAAATTCTGTTTCCAATGTATTTTCCTTTTGAGACTGCTTCATAACTTTGCATTGGCACCAGAATAATTAAACAGAGCAAGTTCTGATTTCCCTCATCTTTAGAAAGACTTTGGTCCTTAGGAATAGCATGAAGAAAAAGCTCAACAATTTTCTCTTTAAGAAAGTTTACTTTTTAGAGTATACACATTTTACCATTTTTTCTTGAAAGATATAGAACTCACTACTTTGCTACTATTCTTTATGCTTTGCTTTCCAAAATTTAATTTATGGCCCTGAACTGACTCCCAAATCTAAGGTACCAATGCTGGCCTCTCACCTCCTCTGCAATCTTTCATTTCCTTTTGGTTCCATATGGATGTTGCACTGGTACCTCAAGCTTAACCTGTCCATAAATGAACTCTTCATCTTCTATCCCAAATTCCCTCCTCCAACTCAGGGGACACCACCACTATCCTCCCTCTTTTTCAAGCACCACACTATAGGCATTATCCTTTATTCCTCCCAAACTTTCAACCCTCATATTCAGTCTGCTAAAACCTGTTGATTTTTCCTCCATGATCTCTTCCTCTTCAGCCAAGTAGTCAGTAGTCACCACACTGATCTAGACTCTTTGCCATATTCCTGCTTAACTACCACATCAGCTTCAATCTCTCACCTACCTAGTCAATTCCTCCCTCAGCATTATGAATCATAGGTCTAAACCTTGTAATCATAATAATTATGATATTTATTAAACGCTGACTATGTGCCAGGCTAAATGCTGGGGTGGATACAAACAAATCAGGTTGGATACAGTCCCTGTCCCACATGGGGCTCACAGTCTTAATTCCCATTTTACAGATGAAGTAACTGTGGCACAGAGAAATTAGGTAACTTGCCCAAGGCCACACAGCGGACAAGTGGCAGAGCCAGAATTAGAACCCATGACCTTCTGACTCCCAGTCCCATGCTCTATCCACTACACCATGCTGCTTCTGTACGTTTCCCCTCTTCTCAAAATGTTCAGTGGTTACACACTCCTATCCTCATTGAGCAGGAAATCCTGACTACTAGTTTTTCAAGCACTCAGTTTGCGCTCTCTCTTCCATATATCTTTTCTCTTCTTCACTGCACTCCAACCTATCCTCTTTGTTCCACTGAAACTAATTTATTTATTCATTGTGCCTTATTCTCATCTTTACAATCTATGACCTCATGCCCCTCCCCCATACTGAAATTCCATACCCTTTCAAATCCACAAAACCATTCCTTTTACCTTCAAAGCTCTTCTAAAATCACATCTCCTCGAAAAAGATCAATTTTTCTTTCTTCCCACAAAGTTCTCTCTCTCAAACTACCATTTCAGCACCTCTGCTTCAACTATAAACTTGTGTACACACAAACACTCTTAGCACTTCTGAACGTATCACCTTACATTATTATACTATTTTAGCACAAACTCATGTACTTATCTTCTTCTTCCTAAACTTTAATTATTTCAGTGCCTGTCTCCCCTGCTAGATAAAATCCTTGAGGGCATTGACCATAACTACTAACTCTATTGTACTCTCCCCCAGGGGCTTAATATAGTGCTCTGCACACAGTAGGCACTCAATAAATACTATGGATTGATTTGTGAAGTTTCTAATATTGATTATGAGCACAGATCTTCCACAGTCTAGAATTACTCTTTGGAATGGATTCAATTCCTTCTTTTTGTGTCATGATCTTCCTGAAGCCTCTGCCTGAGGCAAGCTAGCCTGCTCCTGGCTGAAGCTAAATGCCGGACTAACCTGTCTGCTCCTGCTCAAAATTGTTAATGAGATGGAAAATTTAGGGATTATGACATGTGATGTGACCTTAACCATTAGGATAGCAGATGTAAAGGTAATCACCAGATTCTCTTCAAATGACAGAAACAGAATGGCAGGCCGGACTAGCCATTTTTGAATTTACCACAGTCTTATTATTCACAGTCTTATTCTCTTTCATTACTTCCTATTAGTTCCTTTATACCTACTGGAGACGTTTGACCAAGTTGTAACAGACTTTGCTAATCTTGATCAATCCTACTAGTGATATGGAAATAAAAAAAACTTATAGTGGATAGAGCACGGGAGTCAGAAGGTCATGGGTTCTAATCCTGGCTCCACCACTCATCTGCAGTCTGACCTCGAACAAATAACTTTGCATATCTGTGCCTCAGTTCCCTCATCTGTAAAATGGGGATTGAGACTGTGAGTCCCACGTGGGACAGGGACCGTGTCCAATCCATTTTGCTTGCATCCACCTCAGCGCTTGGTACAGTGCCTTGCACACTGTAAGCGCTTCACAAGTACCATAATTATTGTAATTATTACCACATGGTGGAAAGATCATTTCATTCATGAGAACTTAAGACTCAAAGTCACACACACCTTGAGGCTATGCTACTGTGTGACTCTGTGTTCTTCCCTTCCTGCTTATATTTCTAGCTCACCATCCAGCCATTGGTTAACCTCTCAATGTGTGGTTCTATTGTAAACCACAGCTTTCAATTTCCATTAAGGATATGCAAATAAGGAAGCATGTTGCATTTAATAGAGGCTATTCAAAATAAATTCTAGGAACAACTGAGGTTTTTTTTTATTTGAAACCCTTGAACATGTAAGATGACCTGATGAATCTTCTATGAAGATTTTTTAGTAATGAAAATATTTATTAGCCACCTACTAAATGTGGAGCACTGTACTGAATGCTGAGAACAATAATAATGATGGCATTTGTTAAGTGCTTACTGTGTGCAAAGTACTGTTCTAAGCGCTGGGGGGGATACAAGATGATCAGGTTGTCCCACGTGGGGCTCACAGTCTTAATCCCCATTTTACACATGAGGAAACTGAGGTTTAGAGAAGTTAAGTGACTTGCCCAAGGTCACACAGCAGACCTGTGGTGGAGCCAGTCAATCATATTTATTGAGCGCTTACTGTGTGCAGAGCACTGTACTAAGAACTTGGGAAGTACAAGTTGGCAACATATAGAGACGGTCCCTACCCAACAGTGGGCTCACAGTCTAGAAGCCAGGATTAGAACCCATGACCTCTGACTCCCAAGCCCGGGCTCTTTCCACTGAGCCATGACGGTACACAGGTGGAAATCAGACTTGGTCCCTGGCCCTCAAGAAGTTCACAATCAAAGAAGTCAAGAGAAGAAAATTACTTTTTTAGGAATCAACTAGTTAATCTTTCCATGCTTCTTCTAACCAAAAGTTTATCTGGCTCCATTCATTCATTCAATCATATTTATTGAGCGCTTACTGTGTGCAGAGCACTGTACTAAGCGCTTGGGAAGTACAAGTTGGCAACATATAGAGATGGTCCCTACCCTCTGTCTCATAAATAGATAATAATAATAATGGTATTTGTTAAGCGCTTACTATGTGCCAAGAACTGTTCTAAGTGCTGGGGGAGATACAAGTAATCAGGTTGTCCCAGGTGGGGTTCACAGTCTTAATCCCTAGTTTACAGATTAGGCAACTGAGACAGAGAGAAGTGAAGTGACTTGACCAAAGTCACACAGCTGACAAGTGGCGGGACTGGAATTAGAACCCACAACCTCTGACTCTCAAGCCCATGCTCTTTCCACAGAGCCACGCTGCTACTCTGCATTATGCATTGCCATGATAAGGAATGAAACGAGCACTTCAATTCGAAGTGCTTAGTACGGTGCTCTGCATTCATTTATTCATTCAGTCATATTTATTGAACGTTTACTGGGTGCAGAGTACTGTACTAAGCACTTGGAAAGTACAATTCAGCAACAGAGACCATCCCTGCCTACAACGGACCTACAGTCTAGAAGGGGGGAGACAGACATCAATACAAGTAAACAGGCATCAATATAAACAGAATTTGAGATATATGTACCTCATTAATATAAATAATAACTTGTAGGTCAGCCTTAAACCCTGTCAGGTTCTCGGCTTCTGAGCGCAAGTCCGGGGCAAACACTTTTCAGAACAATAGCCATGCAACTGAAAGCCAACAAAACACTTTTTTTTTTTTTAGTCCCCCAAGCAGGACCCGTATTCCACACCCCCCGTCCAATTTTTCCCCTGGGATTTTCTTTGGAAAAGCAGCCATCAACCGTGAAAAACCACGACGAGACAATTGAGCCAGTCCCCCGGACTGTACTGAACGCTCCGCTCCACGTGGCCTCTTTTTGTTTTCCCAAGGTAGGGGTCAAAGGGTGGATCTTTCATGGATCCAAGAGACGGAAATTCATGGACCGTGGCTTCAGCAGTGGTTTGCAGAAAGGATTTAAAAATATTTTTTTTTGGTTCAGCCAACCTGGCAGAAAACCCGAGGCCGACCCTAACCTTGGGTTCGTCCAAACCATCACCTCCCTCTCCTCTCCTCTCCTCCCAAGGTCTCTACACCCAATTATTTGTAAACAGTCCTCAGCCAACCCCAGCCCATTCACACCATGATTTGTCTCCTCCTCCCCCTCCTCTGGAGCCGCAGCACGCTGGGCCCCCTAAATGGCCAGGAAAGAGGGTGCATAGGCCTGGAGGGCTGCACAGAGGTGAAGGGCTGCACGGGGAGGGAGGGCTGCACGGAGATGAATGCATAAAACGGAGGGCTGCACGGAGAAGGACGGCTGCACAAAGACTAGTACAGTGAGTTCCACCCAACTCTATTATAGTGAACAGGCAAGCAAGCAGGGAACAAGTCATTCAGAAACCCAAAATAAACCTCAATTACAAACACTGAGGTACAGCAGTGGATTACTGACAAACTTTGGACCATCCTGGCACGAGACAATTAGAAGCGTGGATAGTCTCCTTGAGCAGAGGTTTTGAGAACCAAGTGTTGAAATGACTGTGATATGTATCAGAACAGCAGAGAACAATGTCGGAAGGCCCACAGTGTTGAAGGGACGGCTTGGCTAGGTGCAGCTGTCTCTTTAAATCCATGCCCCTAAGTATGAGAAAGATTGCACTGGTAGAAGGATATTTTCCCAAAAAAAGGACAGCTCTACTAAGACATCCTATGTATTGTGGCTTCTATATGCCTCTAATATGTTTCTCTGCTAAAAGAAAATTCACATTTGCTGATTCCTGTTATATTAAAAAGACTCTCCTTTGGACAAATGAAGGCTAGAACAAAGGGGGAATATTATGGGCAGCAGAGTTCCTGCTTCCTTGCATTAGTGATCTCAGCCTCTGGATTCTAGTGCTTCTTAGAGCTGAAAGACTGCTCATTTCTTTTTTCCAAATGATGGATACTTGAAGTAATTATTCAACAATGGTGGTTTCCATCTGAAGAGGGTCAGAGAGTATTATGAGCATTTGAAGAAGATGTTCCTAGGTTTTTACCAGAGAACATTTCGAAATGAAAATTTCCAAAAAAGGCTGTTTTCAAAAGAATAAAAAAGCAGTAAGCAGTGCAAGTCCTATTAGGAGTTGAGAACTTAAAGGCTTAATTCTGATGGGGAGAAAATGGAGAGTGTCAAACAGCATTTCTTTACAAATCTTTCTGAAGCTCACCAACTAGAACAACTGACCAGTTCCCATTTACATGTAGAGTGAGACACTGGACAAAGATGTTGCCTGTGAGAAAAAGTGAAGGGCTGGATTTAAGATCAATAAAATGAATTAAACTCAGGAGTTAAATATCTGACTGTGACTACTATTTCCCTCATGAGAGTGTGTCAAATATTCAAGAGAAAGTATTCTAGGCCAGGATTGGGGTCATTTGGATCAGTCAAGGCTTGTTAAATGAATGGATATCCAATCACCAGTTCGGTGTTCTGGTCCAGCCTGTTTGAGAAAACAATCCAACCCTGTCGTCAGTGGGAGGAAGTGATTTATTTTTTATTCAAGACCTTAACTCCATATGTGAGGATCACTTGATGGTGCTGTCTGGGGCAAAGTTGCATTCGCAGATTATTTTTCAAAAGAACTGGTATCAATTCAGGGAAGCTGCAATATCTGGGAATGTGATATTCAGTTGAAAAGAGTATTTTTGGAAATACAGGCCACAGTCCTGACTCTACTCCCTCCCAAGCCCATCCTACTGACTGCTCAACTGCACGTCAGGTTTTCCACTCACCTGTCACCCACTCCACTGCCATTTTGGGTAATTTTTAGGCAATCTCCAAAGCAAGGCATAAGGAAAAGTCACATAGCACTCCTGCACTCCCAGGGAAACTTTATCAGTTGAACATAACCTGAAGACATTTCTCAGTCCTCTTTTCCCACTTTCAAAGCATTACTAAAATCATATCTCCTCCAAGAGGACTTCCCCGCCTAAGCCCTCATTTCCCCTACTCATTCACCCTTGCACTTGGTGTCATGGATAAAGCATGGGCCTAGGAGTCAGGAGGTCATGGGTTCTAATCCCAGCTCTGACACCTGTCTGCTGTATGACCTTAGGCAAGCCACTTCACTTCTCTGTGCCTCAGTTACCTCATCTGTAAAATGGGGAATAAGACTGTGAAACCCATGTGAGACAGGGACTGTGTCCAACCTGATTTGCTTGTATCCACCCCAGTGCTTAGTACAGTGCCTGGTACTTAGTAAGCACTAAATATCATAATTATTATTACTATTATTATCTGTATCCAGTAAGCACTGTCCTTGGATCTGAACCCTGTATTCATTCCACCTTCAGCCCAAAAGCACTAATGCACATATCCATAATGTATTTTAACATCCTCCTCCCCCTCTAGACTGTAAGCTCCTTAAGGGCAGGGAACAGGTCTACAAGGTCTATTATACTGCACTCCCCAAGTGCTAATTAGTATAGTGCTCTGCACCCAGTAAACACTCAGTAGATACTATTGATTGATCTGTCAGTGCAGTGTACTAATAGAGTCTGAATTCTTTCAACCTGGCATCATGCCATCAACCCCTTGCACCATTTGGTGGAATACTCATAGAACATAAACACAACTAGAAGGTCATAAGCAACGGAATTACTGAGTACTATACATTCAGCACTGCAGTCCGCCTCCCACAGTTGCACAACTACAGTACACTGGGTTGTAACAATGCTAAAATACAACCACCAATATTGTTGGAATGACATACCTCTATACCTCTGGCATATCCCTACTTGGACTATGATTCAGAGGAGGTGTTAAGGAGTTAACCTACTATAAGGTCTTTCTCCAAAAATAGAAGTCTGTTGCTCAATGCAAATTGAGCAAATTCTTCACTAAATTTGAAAATCCAGCAGCACAGATGGCAGAAAGACCTTCTGATTCTGCAGCCCCTTGCAAAGACTCATGATCATATAACAACACTTCATTTCATGTGATGCTCCTTCTGCAACAAATATGGATCCCTTACTATTGGGCCTCTGCCCCACTTTTCTCTGTACAACAGTAGCTCTCGACATTCATTGCTCCTCCCACAATAATCTGTCTGTACCTTCTCAACTCACTTATCTCGGATCCCTTGTTCATTCTGCTTCAGGGCCTAGAACTCTCTTCTCCCCATAAAATCCATCAGATCTCAGGAATCCCCACCTTCAAATCCCTCCCTAAAAACCACCTTTCTCCAGGAAGTTTCCCAGATAACACCCAGCACCGGTGGCATATCAACTTAAGCACCCCTAGCACTTAGTTACTTATATCCAGCCGTAAGCATAAGTGAATATTCAAATATTCATTTTATTATTTATTCTAATTTATTGTATTTCCCCCCCACCTGATTGTTACATACTCTATATAATCCTTGTTCTTATTACCACTCCCACTCTCTCCTGGGAGTGAGGGGTCCTGGGTTCTAATCACACTACCCCATTTTTCCTGCTGTGTGACCTTGGGCAAGTCACTTAACTTCACTGTGCCTCAGCTTCCTCAGTTGTAAAATGAAGATTAAATACCTGCACTCTCTCACCCTTAGATTGTGAACTGTATGGAACTGTCTGACCTGACAATCTTGAATCTAGCAGCATGTTTGGCATATAGAAGGCACTTAACAGTGTGTTCTACTAACTAGGTGTTTAATAAATAGTTACTTCTACTGCTATTACTATAACGATAATTAACAAAATAGCGATGTTTATCAGAATGCCGCATTGCAGGTAAAGGGCCTTTACATTTCTTTTCCAGAGCTTCCTCAATGGATCCTAACTTTTAGCATTGTATATCTAAGTAGCGTGGCTTGGTGGGAATAACATGAAGCTGGGAGTCAGAGGACCTGGGTTCTAATCCTGGCTCTGCCATTTACCTGCCACTTGACCTTAACTAAGTCACAACTTTCCTGTGCATCAGTTTCCTCATCTGTAAAATGGGGATTAAAAACCTGTTCTCCTTCTTACTTGGACTGTGAGTCCCACGTGGGACAGGAACTGTGTCTGTCTTGATTATCTTGCAACTTGTTGTTTTATGCTGTTGAGTCATCTCCGACCCATAGCGACACTGTGGGCACATCTTTCCCAGAACCCCCCACCTCCACCTGCAATCATCCTGGTAGTGTATCCATAGAGTTTTCTTGGTAAAAATACAGAAGTGGTTTACCATTACCTTCTTCTGCAAAGTAAACTTGAGTCTCTGCCCTCGAAGCGCTTCCATGCTGCTGTTGCCCGGCACAGGTGAGTTTTAACTTGTAGCAGATTGCCTTCCTCTAGCTACCACTGCCCAAGCTAGGAACGGAATGGCTCAGTTTACGCGAAGGGATTTGGGGTTGATCTAGAAAGAGCTGTTTGGTTGTTCAGGTGACAAAATGATGGAAAGGGATACTAAAGTTTCCCTTAGTCGAGACAGGTAGAGTACTGGAAACTCTCCAGATGTGACCTTTAGAGTGGAATCTTGCATCTTACCCTGTCATTGTTAGTAGTGGAAGTAGTAGAGCATAGAACTGGGATTCTACTCTCAGCTCCACCACTTGCCTGCTGTGTGATCCTGAGCAAGTCACCTCACTTCTCTGTGCCTCAGTTACCTCTTCTATAAAATGGGGATTGAGACTGTGAGCCTTATGAGGGAAAGGGACTGTGTCCAACCTGATTAGCTTGTAGTAACCCAGCACTTAGTATAGTGCCTGACACATAGTACAGGCTTAACAAGTACCACAGTTATCGTTATTAATAATAAAAATTATAAGTACTATATTTGTTTAGTGCATACTATGTGTCAGCATTGTTCTAAGTTCTGGGGTAGAGAGAAGTTATTCAGGTCAAACATAGTCCTTATCCCAAATGGGGCTTACTGTCTAAGTAGAAGGAAGACCCTAGACCCTAAATGCAGGACTTGGCACAGAGTAAACATATTAATAATGCAATTGTTATTGTCACTATCATTATTATCTTCATCATCTATGGGAAAACATACCTTGGATGCAACCATTCATTAAACAATAATATTTTCAAGGAACAGTGTTCAGTTCTTTCATTACTGAACTCTGTTCTTAAGACCTAGCTGTCTTAATCCTCTCCCTAGTATCTGTCCCTGCATTGTAGCTTGCTTAAATGGAGCACTTCTCCCTATTTTCCAGAGGCCTGTGCAAAACCTGCTGGTCTCACCTCCACAACATTGCCAAGATCCGCCCTTTCCTTTCCATCCAAACTGCTAACCTACTTGTTCAATCTCTCATCCTGTCCCGACTGGATTACTGCATCAGCCTCCTCTCCGATCTCCCATCCTCCTGTCTCTCCCCACTTCAATCCATACTTCACGCCGCTGCCTGGATCATCTTTGTGCAGAAACGCTCTGGGCATGTTACTCCCCTCCTCAAAAATCTCCAGTGGCTACCAATCAACCTACGCATCAGGCAAAAACTCCTCACCCTCGGCTTCAAGGCTCTCCATCACCTCGCCCCCTCCTACCTCACCTCCCTTCTCTCCTTCTATAACCCAGCCCACACTCTCTGCTCCTCCGCCGCTAATCTCCTCACTGTGCCTTCTTGTCGCCTGTCCCGCCATCTACCCCCGGCCCACGTCCTCTTCCTGTCCTGGAATGCCCTCCCTCCGCACATCCGCCAAACTAGCTCTCTTCGTCCCTTCAAAGCCCTACTGAGAGCTCATCTCCTCCAGGAGGACTTCCCAGACTGAGCCCCCTCCTTCCTCTCCCCCTCCTCCCCCTTGCCATCCCCCCCACCTTACCTCCTTCCCCTCCCCACAGCACCTGTATATATGTATATGTTTGTACATATTTATTACTCTATTTATTCATTTTATTTGTACATATTTATTCTATTTATTTTATTTTGTTAATATGTTTTGTTTTGCTGTCTGTCTGCCCCTTCTAGACTGTGAGCCCGCTGTTGGGTAGTGACCGTTTCTATATGCTGCCAACTTGTACTTCTCAAGCGCTTAATATGGTGCTCTGCACACATAAGCGCTCAATAAATACGATTGAATGAATACAATTGAATGAATGAATGAACATTACTTACAACTTCCTTGGAGGAACAGCATATGATGGTTGCCCACTTTGACATCCCTCCCAGTACCCCTCACGTTTCCTCTAGGCACTCAGTATGGGCCACTCATTACTGAATATATTCAACTCCCTCTTGAAGCTTCTGATACTATCAGCCTGCATGACTTCCTGTGGGAATTTATCCCCTTTGTTTACCTCTCAGTGTGTGATACATTTCCTTCTGTTTGAGTCCTCCACCTTCAAGCTTCAATAGGTGCCCCTTTGTCCTGGTGTTGTTGGATTTAGTGAATAATAATGCTTGTGCTGTCCACATCCTTCATAATTCTGTCAACTTCAATCATGTCCGCTCTCAGCATTCATCTTTCCAGACTGACGGGCCCTAACCTTTTCAGTCTATCTTCATAGAGATGCGTCAATCCTTCTGATTATCTTGGTTGCCCTTCTCTGGACCTTCTCTAGCTCTGAAATGTCCTGTCTAAGGTGTGATCACCATCATGGCATGCAGTATTCTGTGTGAGGGTGGACCATGGTTTTATATCAGATCATCATCAGGCTTAGTGAATCAATCTCTCATTCAAGCATAAGAATGCTTTCCCTAAGAGTAAATGACTGGCTTCGTGCTTCTCTTAAACATCCTTCAACTCACCCTACTTCCAGCACAATTATTTTTAAACCCTGGGATTTTGAATCTCTGCATGTACTGTAGCTCTTTTACTCAGAAAGCCTTGGATTTGGGGGTTGCTTTTTTTTCCAAGTAGACAATTCAACTAAAGGTTTGTCTCATATAAGACTGCAAGCTAGTTGCGGACAGGGACCATATCTACCAACTATGTTATTTTGAACTCCCCCAAGCTTAGTACAGTGCTTGGCACACAGGAAGCAATTTTCCATAATGTGAAAGAAGTTTGTGACACCAGTGAAAGAAATTCATTTTGGATGCTTTGCTGCACTGTTCCCATATATTGGGGGGAGAAAAGATGCTAATATAAGATAGGAAGAAAATGTTATTTTTGATCTCACTTGACACCCATCTGTTAATTTGGTTTGCAAAAGGGCTCCAATACGTGACTACTTCTTAACTGTAATGGCTCTGTAGTGAAAGTGTTTACAGTTTTAGGGTTGCTTTCATTCATGGCATTTATAGTTTTACAAAATTTCTTGCAAGACTATGTGCAGATTATTTTTCCCTAAAACCTTAGTTTGATGGGGGTTTTGAGGTTCAACCTGAGGTAAATTGGAGCTAGTTACAAGAAGGCTCTTTGTAAATCCTAGCCCTCAGGATAAGGTGGAACTCCTGAACACAGAATCATACCATCTTAGGGAATGGATATAAATGTTTCCATGGAAGGGTTGTGTATCCATTCCCCACCTTCAGGCAGAATGCCATTAACATCTAGGTTGCATTAACAAGAAAACAATAGAAAAGACAGGGAAATAATTCAACGTTTCTATTCTGCACAGATTAGCCCTTTATTTTTGACTGTATTCAATTTTCATCACCCTACCTGTATGTGGGACAAAGCAGCAGACAAGAAGAAATGGGCTCAGTTTACCCGAAGGGATCTGGGGTTAATCTAGGAAAAGCTGTGCTACTCCAGCCACCTGTGCTTCTGACCCCATTCCCTCTCATTTTATGAAATCTCTCTCTCCGTCCCTTCTCTGCTCCTGAACTTCCATCTTCAACTGCTCACTCTCCACTGGTTCCTTCCCCTCTGCCTTCAAACATGCCCACTTATCTCCCATCCTAAAAAAACCCCTCTCTTGACCCCACCTCAGCTTCTAGTTATCGCCCTATCTCCCTCCTACCATTCCTTTCCAAACTCCTTGAACGAGTCGTCTACACACGCTGCCTCGAATTCCTCAATGACAACTCTCTCCTAGACCCCCTCCAATCTGGCTTCCGTCCCCTACATTCCATGGAAACTGCCCTCTCAAAGGTCACCAATGACCTCCTGCTTGCCAAATCCAATGGCTCCTGCTCTATCCTAATCCTCCTCAACCTCTCAGCTGCCTTTGACACTGTGGACCACCCTCTTCTCCTCAACACACTAACCAACCTTGGCCTCACAGACTCTGTCCTCTCCTGGTTCTCCTCTTATCTCTCTGGCCGTTCATTCTCAGTCTCTTTTGTGGGCTCCTCCTCCCCCTCCCATCCCTGTACTGTAGGGGTTCCTCAAGGGTCAGTTCTTGGTCCCCTTCTATTCTCAATCTACACTCACTCCCTTGGTGAACTCATTTGCTCCCACGGCTTCAGCTATCATCTCTAGCGCTGATGACACCCAAATCTACATCTCTGCCCCTGCTCTCTCTCCCTCCCTCCAGACTAGTATCTTCTCCTGCCTTCAGGACATCTCTATCTGGATGTCTGCTCACCATCTAAAACTCAACATGTCCAAGACTGAACTCCTTATCTTCCCTCCCAAACCCTGCCCTCTCCCTGACTTTCCCATCACTGTTGACAGCACTACCATCCGTCCCATCTCACAAGCCCACAATCTTGGTGTCATCCTCAACTCCGCTCTCTCATTCACCCCTCACATCCAATCTGTCACCAAATCCTGCCGGTCTCACCTCCGCAACATTGCCAAGACCCGCCCTTTCCTCTCCATCCAAACCGCTACTCTACTCGTTCAAGCTCTCATCCTATCCCTACTGGATTACTGCATCAGCCTCCTCCCTGATCTCCCACCCTCCTGTCTCTCCCCACTTCAATCCATACTTCACGCCGCTGCCCGGATCATCTTTGTGCAGAAACGCTCTGGGCATGTTACTCCCCTCCTCAAAAATCTCCAGTGGCTACCAATCAACCTACGCATCAGGCAGAAACTCCTCACCCTTGGCTTCAAGGCTGTCCATCACCTCGTCCCCTCCTACCTCACCTCCCTTCTGTCCTTCTACAGCCCAGCCCACACCCTCTGCTCCTCTGTCACTAATCTCCTCACTGTGCCTTGTTGTCGCCTGTCCCTCCATCGACCCCCGGCCCATGTCCTCCCCCTGTCCTGGAATGCCCTCCCTCTGCACATCCGCCAAGCTAGCTCTCTTCCTTCCTTCAAAGCCCTACTGAGAGCTCACCTCCTCCAGGAGGCCTTCCCAGACTGAGCCCCCTCCTTCCTCTCCCCCTCCTCCCCCTCACCCCCCCACCTTACCTCCTCCTTCCCCTCCCCACAGCACCTGTATATATGTATATATGTCTGTACATATTTATTACTCTATTTATTCATTTTATTTGTACATATTTATTCTATTTATTTTATTTTGTTAATATGTTTTGTTGTCTGTCTCCCCCTTCTAGGCTGTGAGCCCGCTGTTGGGTAGGGACTGTCTCTATATGTAGCCAACTTGTACTTCCCAAGTGCTTAGTACAGTGCTCTGCACACAGTAAGTGCTCAATAAATAGGATTGAATGAATGAATGAATCCCTCTCCAAGTTATCAATGTGTGGAGCACATATTAGGACATGGGGCTCCATTTTTTTTTCCTGTGGTGTTTGTTAAGAGCTTACTGCATACCAGGCACTGTACCTTACTACAGTGAGGTAATGACAAGACAATGAGATTGAACGGAGTTGTTGTCCCATATAAGGCTCACAGTCTTAATCCCCATTTTACAGATGAGGGTAACTGAGGCACAGAGGAACTAAGGGATTTGGCCAGTGTCACATAGCAGTCACATGGAAGAGTTGGGATTATTATTCAGGCTCCTTGGCTCCCAGGCCCATCCTCTTTCCACTATGTTCCATTGCTCCATTAAGATTCATCACCTAGTAGAGTGTACTAGACACAGATTATACTTATAAAACCTGATGGAGTGACCAGCATTCTGTAGAATTTAAGGATAAAATAGGAAGAATACTCATGGATTTTCCAAGTTCTTTTTCTCCTGAAACACTTTATTTTTTTACTTCAATATATTCCTGACCCATGACTCAATTGTTTTTTTTTTTTCTGCAGCTAGTTCTTCTCTATCTCGTATTAATAGAGTCTATTTCCTTCTCTTGCCAAATGCCACCCCACCTTTATCCCTACTGAACATCACTTCTATCAATGCCCTTTCCCCAGATAGTTAATACAATAAACAGTTGCCATGAATCACTATAAGCAAGTCCTACATGGAATACACATGAAATGTTACCCTATAAAAATGCAATTCTTCATGCCAGATGGACCACATCTTCTGGAAGAGCAAGTTGGTAGGGAGAAGACAGTATTCAAGGAGGGAAATAAGATGCGGATGAGAGGAAAGGATGAATTATAGTAATGCCAACTGTTTTGAATATATGAGTGGAGAATACATTACAAGTTTCAAAGATCAATGTTTGCTGGCTTTACAAGTGACCAAAATCCAGGGAAAATTAAAAGCTAGAGTTAGAATTAGAGTTAGAATGGCTTTTTGTTGTTGAGGGTTTTTCAAGGAAAAAAAGGCATACTCTAGGGTAAATACAGAATTAGAGTAACCTGTATTTCCATAACATGGATGAAAAATCACATGGATGCTGAAACTTTGAGAAGCATAAATAATAACAGGAGAAACAGCTGGCAAATACAGAAACATGAAGAGCTTGGATAGGGTGAAAAACAAGTGTTTTCACTAAATTGTATCCCACCAGGGGTACCCATTAGCCATTGAAAGTGGTATAGTCAGAACAAACCAAAGGAAACATTTGTTCATACAGGAAATGGTAAGGATATGGAATTTACTACAGCAGGAAATCGTGCAGGCAGAAAATGTCAGTAGGTTCAGATAAGGTTGAATTCGTTAAAGGCCAATGCAGCACTTATCTTATTCTACCTCAACTACTGCATCAGCCTCCTCATTGACATCCCACTATTCCAGTCTTCACTTCACTTTGCTTCCCAGATCATTTTTCTACAAAACCCATGCTTCCATATTTCCCCACTCTTTAAGCCTCCAATGGTTGCCCATCCACCTCTATATCCAACAGAAATTCCTTAGCATTGGCTTTAAACCCCTTAATCAGTCACCTTCGCAATTGGATCTGTACTCTTTAAGCATTTTACATTTACCCCACTCCCTTCCTCCCATCACTGACATACAAAGCCATAATTTATTTCAATGTCTGTCTATCCCTCTAGTCAGTAAGCTCCTTATGGACAGGGAACATGTCTACCAATTTTGTTGTATTGTACCTTCCTAAGCACTTAGTACACTGCTCTGCACACAGCACATGATTAATAAATGCAGTTGATGGATTGATTCAAGGGTAAATTAACAAAGTAGAGGAAGAGGATGAGAATGTTAGATGGGCCATCTCCAGTTATCATTAATATTATTATTGCTAATAATAATATTAGAGAGGTCAAATATTGCAATTACTGTAAGAATTTTTGGGGTCACTGTGTGAGGTAGAATACTGAACTGGACCATCCAGTGGTTTACTCATTTAATGGCTTTACAAATGTTATCTTGGAGGAGGCATGATTTTAGTAGGCTTTGAGGTTGGGGAGAGTAGTGGTCGATGAGCAGGTGATTAAACTTGTGGAACTTGTTACCCCAAACAGTTCTGGAGGCACAGAATGCATGTGCTTGCCCCTGCAGCTCAAAGATAATGCCACTAATGGGTGAGTGGCTGAAAAAGCCAGTGTGGGACCTACAGTCCCAACCACACTATGCATTTTATGGTCATTTTAAGGATACCGGTTTCAAGCCCTTTGCTAAGTGCTGGGATAGAAAAATGATCATCAGTTCAGTCTGCATGGTGCCAGTCATCCAGTTTAGTACTACATTTCTGAATTTCTAATAGGTCTATCCCTTGCCCAGAATAGATATGGCATCTTTATGCCTTGCTTTCCTGCTTCAGTCCCTGATGCTGAGTCAAGCGCTTAGTACTGCGCTCTGCACCCAGTAAGCACTCAATAAATAGCTGAATGAATGAATGGTGGCTTGGAAATGGTGCCTGAAAGGAGACTGCAACAACTCTGGAACCAGAAGGTGGTAGGACCAGGGGTTCTCTTGAAGAAGCACTCTTGTGGGATAAAATTCCACAAGACAGTACATATGATGTCATTATGTTATGCCAAGTGTCAGGAGAAATACATGTGTCTTCAAGAGAGTCTCTATACTGTAAGCTCGTTGAGGGCAGGGAATGTGTCCGTTTTAAGTGCTCTGCATTCAGTAAATTCAATTCAATAGTATTTATTGAGCACTTACTGTGTGCAGAGCACTGTACTAGGTGCTTGGGAGGTACAAGTTGGCAACATATAGAGACAGTCCCTACCCAACAGTGGGCTCACAGTCTAGAAGACTGTAAATGGACAGTAAATGCTCCATAAATATAATTGATCTATTGACTGATTGAATGTCCGGTTCACCACAGGACCTAACAATGATTTGGGTGCTTACAAAAGTTTTGAACTACAAAACTAAATTAAACCCCCTTCAAGTAAGGGGAGAATTGAGACAATGTTCTAACACAGTGGTTGAGATCTATAATAATTCTATTTTCCAGAGACATCCCCAGTAGCCTTAAAGACAACAACCTTTTGGGAAATACAGACCATTTTTTCCCATGGTCTTCTCCAAAAATGTCCCAACTAGGAATTAAATACCTACTGACTCTGCGGAGTACAGCCCTTGGTGATTTCTGGGAGTCACAATACTTTGTTACATGTATAACCCCTATGAACTATGTAACCCACCTCATAAAAGTTTATCAATTAATTGAACCCTTGTTTTGTCAATCTGAAGTTTAGGAAGAAAATCAAGGTAAATAAAAATAATAAGCTATCCACAGGGGAACCATATTGTAGACTCAAGTTTTTTATACTTGTTCTCATTATGTCACAGTTTTCATGAAAGACCATTGCCTTAGGGGTTCTGACAAATTCAGTACAGACCAGGAATTATAGGTATAGTGTCTAGTGATAAATGTCCACTGACACAGCATTCCTGTCATAATCCAGTGCCTTAACTTTCCCACATACTATATTTATATTATAAAATGCACTTTCTCTTTTTTTAGGCGATGACAGCTCATGCTTGAATCATCAAGAATTTCTAGAGATGACACATTACAAACCAGTGATGGAGTGCCTACTAAAGGCAGTCTTTGTCATGTTTCAAGATTCCAAAATTCTGCAAGTATGGTATTCAACTTCTATTTTTGCTAACACCAAAATGCTCCTCCATTAAAAATAAAATCTCTATTTGAATTTACCTATGTATCATTACATTGGGCACAGCTCAGTTGAGGGACACATCATCACACAGGGCCTTAAAATCTACAATGCAGCCCACACACTTTGCTCCTGTAATGTTAACCTCGTCACTGCAACTTGATCTTGTCTAACAGTCAACTTCTTTCCCACATCCTGCTTCTGGCCTGGAATGCCTTGCTTCTTCATACCCATCAGACAATTACTCTCCCTGCCGTCAAAGCTTCATTGAAGGAACATCTCCTCCAAGAGGCCTTCCCTGTCTAATCCCTCCTTTCCTCTTCCCCCACTTCCTTCTGCATCACTGACTTTCTCTCTTTATGTATCCCTCCTCCCAGCCCCACAGCACTTCTGTACATATCTGTAATTTAATTTATGCATATGTCTGCCACCTCCCCTAGATTGTAAGCTTATTATGGGCAGGGAATGTGTCTTTTCATTGTTGTATTGTACTCTCCCTAATGCTTAGTACAGTGCTCTGCCTACAGAAGTGCTCAATTAATATGATTGACTCACCACATGAGAAGTGCTTTACAGACACAAAGAGAAGGGGACAGTAAATATTATTTAAGATTGGAAATACTGGGGTGTGTCTATATGGTTTCTTTCAGGAAAGTTACAAGAATCTTTGTACTTGTCAGTGTGTACAGTATGTGGGGGTAGAAATAATAGCTTTGGAAGATAAATCTTTCTGAAAGATCAAAATGAGATGTTTAAAACAAATTTAATGATGAATTAAAGAGCTTAATGATGTTGCATCAGAAGTGAACTTTGTAGATTACCCAGCAAAAAGCTTTAGTTAAAATATCACACCAATTCTGTAATTTATGTGTATTACTGGTCCGTTGTTAAATATGATCATATATTCACCCATTCATTCAATCATATTTCTTGAGTGATTACTGTGTGCAGAGGACTGTACTAAGCACTTGGAAAGTACAATTCAACAATAAAGAGAGGGACAATCCCTCCCCACACTGGGCAAATATATACATACACTGAAAATAGGCAGAATTACAGTCAATTTTAAATCATGGTATTTTAACTTGTTTTGAAGTAACGGCAGTCGGGATATTTGAATTCGTTATCAAGGGCAGAACAACTTCTCCAGAAATTCTAAGCAGCCTCTGGAGAATCAATCACTGATATTTACTGAATACTTACTGTGTGATGACCACTGTACTAAGTGCTAGGGAAAGTACAGAGTTGTTAGATACATTCCCTCCTATAGGAGCTTACAGTCTCAAGGAGGAGAAAGACTTTGAAAAACATTAGAGATATGTGCATAAGTGCTTGGTGGGGAGAGGGTAGGGTGAATATCAAGTAATTAAAGGATACAGATCCAAATGTATAGGTGACACAGAAGGGAGAGGGCGTGAGAGAAATGAGAGCTTATTCAGGGAAGGTCTTTTGCAGATGTGTGATTTCAGTAAGGCTTTCAAGGTGGGGAGAGTAATTGTCTGTCCTTTATGAAGGGGGAGAGAGTTTCTAGACTGTGAGCCCACTGTTGGGTAGGGACTGTCTCTATATGTTGCCAACTTGTACTTCCCAAGCGCTTAGTACAGTGCTCTGCCCACAGTAAGCGCTCAATAAATATGATTGATTGATTTCAGGTCAGAGAGAGGATGTAGGCGAGGGATCAGTGGTTTAGAGAGACAAGATCAAAGTACAGTGAGCAGGATGGCGTTATGAATATGTAGTTTAGGTTGTGGTAGGAAACTAAAGATGTAAGGGAAGAGAAATGAATGGCTGTCAAAATGGTATCTATCTGGGTTCTCAACAACTAGGTAAACTTTATGGACAATACCAGTTCTAAGATTTGGTAAAATAGAAAATTTTAAAAACATTAAAATAAAAACAAAGTTAAAACAATGAACCTTCAAACCTGGAGATGTAATAAAATATAGTCAGTTGTGTTGGTTTATCTTTTGCCTCTGGTTTTCTCATATAAATGTCTTAGAGTCCTTCAAACAGTGGGGAAAATCTATTTTTCCATTACCACTCTGTGTCACCTCATTCCATTTTATGATTGTTGCCATTTTACTAAAAGCACAAATTGCTATAAGTATTTTTCAGGTATGGGGTTTGTTCCATGCCTCCTTCCCTTGGACAATACACTCAGTTTTCCTATAAGAATGGGAAAGCTTTCTAGCAGAACTCCCAATATAAGGAAAAATCATTTTATGACAGTGCAGCCATCAACAGTAACAATCCACTTTTACAATAAATAGAATTAGGAAATGATGGAGCAGGAAAGTGATCTGGGATCAAGTAAAACTGCTGTGAAAAATCTTGATTATCAGTCTAAATTTGCAAGCAGAGGGGAAGCAGCTAAATTATTTAAATTATACCTACACTCTGTCTTGAAAATTACCCAGCTCTACTTCAGATCTGAAATTTAATGAAATGGAGTCAAAGGGAACCCATAGTATAAGTTGAGACCTAAAACGTGAATCACACTATTCATTAGATCTTAGTTTTAAACATGTTCCCCTATGACATACCTCCTTTCCTAGATTGGAAATTATAATTGTGTTCACTGGTTCAGTAAATTTGAAACTAATCTGCTATGAACTTCCACAAAAACTTGGCTGGAAAATCACATTAAAACAATTGTTCAAACGAACAGGTGAGCTATTTGGCAAAAGTCTGCCATTTTTCTTTCTTAACCTTTAGACACTACCACTTAATGAAAATCCTATTAACCAGCAACCTACTCTACAGTTTTTGCTTATATGTCCCTCCTGCTGTTCAGCAGGCTTTCCTAGTATATTTTATCAGTGTCATTTGTAGCTGTCTAGGAGCTGAGTGACCAATATCTTTTTGTTCTTCTGGAGAATTTCTAGTTAGTCAATAATTATTTTCAAATATTGTTACATCAACTGCTATTTTTTCTGATGATAGAAACATGCAAACGAACATTCATATTTCCACCTAAATTTCAGGAAAAAAAATAAAATAATGTGTTTGCATTATTAATCTGCTCTCCAGTGAATGTGATTTACTAAAACTATTACTACTTATAATTATAGTAACAGTACTTGTTAAGTGCTTATTCTGTGCTAAGCACTGTACTAAGTACTGGAGTAGATAAAAGATAATCAGGTTGGACACTGTCTCTATTCCACTTGGGGCTCACTTCCTTTGATTTCCCTCTTTTTTCTGCAAAAAAATAAAAGGTCTGTTTGAAACAGAAAGCAATTAGGAGTGTGAAAAGGAACATTAACAGACCATTAAGGTCCAAGATGAGGGTTCAGAACACCTTGCAACAGGATTCTTCGGAGTGATGGAAAATGGAGTTGGTTACCAAAAACTATCTGGATGGCAGGAGGGAAAAGGTAGGGAGTCAGAGAAGGAAATAATCCTGATAACTGTAATCATCATCATCAGAACTGCTGACTAAATAAATACCTTATTGTTTGCACAAGTCATTGAGAATGAATTCAAGAAATATAAAATATGATCTCAGCGCTCAAAGACCTTACGATCTATGGAAAAACAGCCATAAGTTGATTATTAGAGTATCAGAAGAATTGAGTTCAAATCCTAATTCTGCTACTGGCCTGCTGTGTGACCTTGTTCAAGTCATCATCTCTGGTCCTTCAGTTTCCTTATCTATAAAATGGAGATAATAGTACTTGTCTCTCCCTATTTCATGGGGATGTAAAAAAGGCAAATAAGGTAGGTAATATAAAAATGCTTTGGAAAAAACAGAAGGATTACATGAATTCAGGGCATTCAAGTCAAAGTGAGGATAGAAACATTTCAAGTGAATAAATAAATAATAAATAAATACATGAGAGGACTGCAGGGGCTCAAAGGATGGGCAGGATGGGAAGGTATGGGATATTCATTAGTGCATGCCTCCTTGAAAGGGGTGACTTTTTATAAGGGTAATGGTTCCATTCTGGTCAAACAGCTAATGGCAGGATAATTCTCAGGAACCCTGCTTTAGGAAGATTAGGTGTGCAGTTTTGGGGGTTGCTCAGGATTGGGAGGCAGAAGAGGAGTCAGTGAACAAAAGGGAGGAGAGATGAGGAGAACCAGATTAGAACTGTTAACAAAATCATGCCAAATGGTGTCTCAAGGAGGAGTTAGTGTTCCTCTGAGGCCAAGGCCTCTAAGAGGACAAGCAGGTTAAGGAGAGGGCTGAGGATATGGACTGTGGTTATCCTCTTTGCCGGCCTCCTTGCCTTCTGTCTCTCCCCAATCCAGTCCATGCTTCACTCTGCTGCCCAGATCATTTTTCTATAAAAATGTTCAGGCCATGTTTCCCCTCTCCTCAAGAAACACCAATGGCTGCCCATCCACCTCTGCATCAAACAAAAATTCCTCACCATTGGCTTTAAAGCACTCAACCATCTTGCCCCCATCTCACCTCCCTACTCTCCTACTACAACCCGGTCCGCACACTTCACTCTTCTAATACTAAATTTCTACAGTATGTATAGCTCACTGCTGACCTCTCACCTACATCCCACCTCTAGCTTGGAATGCCCTCCCTTCTCAAATCTGACAATTTCTCTCCCCTCCTTCAAAGCCTTATTGAAGGTACATCTCCTCAAAGAGGGCTTACTTATTCTATTGTACTTTCTGAAGTACTTAGCACAGTGTTCTGCTCATAGTAGGCATCCAGTAAATAAGCATCCAATAAATAATACAGATTGATTGTATATCTTAAGAAATCCCTTAAATTCTCAAGAAGGAGAAAGATAAAACACTACATGAAACAAACAAAAAACAGTCACCATGGTGAGCTGAAACTCAATGTTGTACATGTGGAAGTAATTGAACAGCTGTGAGAAGTTGCCAACCCTGATGTTTCATATCCTATTTTAAGTGGTCCTGTTTGTGTTTCCTATAACAGATTTGAGATGCGTTTAACATTAACAGTTCTAATTCCATAAACTCCTCCTCATTCAGGATGGCATTCAAAAAATTATTTTCCAAGAAATAGCTCTCAAATCCATCATGGATTCCATTTCTCTTTGATGAAAAACATCTAAGAAGTTTTACTACCTGCAGCCATCTTGAGTTTCATTTCAAATTATATTGTTTCATGCTTCCTTTCCTTATCAGATTTTTATCATCTCTCTATTTTCACATTCCTGATTGAGTTTACCTTGTTTTTGCTGCTTATCTGAATAAGTCATTTCTCTCTCAGAAATTGTGTTAACAAGAAAAACAGGACTAGCCCTATCTTCCTGTTGTCTCGAGAAAGCTACAAACCATTCTTTTAAATTTGCAAATGGAATCTGATAGTCAACTCAGTTCCAAAATTGGCTTGGTAAGGTGTGACAGTATATGAAATAAGGCCTCCAGCAACCCAGTTTAACTAAATTTTCAGGACTTTTTTTCTTATTTGGCAATCTTTGCAGGAATGAAATCCAACAGATGCTTAATCAATATACATAAAAGAATGGAAAATTCTCTTGCCACAATTTAATCCTGATATCAAGAAATACAAAAATGTAAAACAAAAGGGCTTTTGATAAAAAACAGATCTGACAAGAAATGCAAAAATTCTCCCTGAAAGCGTAGTATGAAGGCTTTATGTCGCAATTGCTGTTTCTCCTCAACAAAATTTCTCCTTAAGCTACTGTCTGAGTTCTGGATTATGAGTGGGTGTTCCGTGTCAGGCACTACGCTTCTACCACAAGTATGATGCTCTGCCAATATAAGGTCTATAAAAATCCTTAATAAAATCATTCTCAAATATAATTGAAGGGATTCATTTCTCATTCAGAATTAATCATTCTTTTGATCAATTCAGGTATACTTCTATATTTGTCAACTGCAATGTATTTTAGGTGTGTAGAAGGAAAAGGGGGGACATTTCTCAAGGACGGCTATTTTGCTACTTTCTATTCACTTGTGTGAGAGCAGAGCGTGTTCAAAACATCCATAAATCTAGGGAACTATAGGAGAACCAAACGTGCTCCTACATTACCTAGAAGGCAAAGGGGCCGACATAACATTTTTGCACCACAATAAGGGGTGGTCTTGGGTGGAGTCAAGGACCCTGAGTTCTCTTAGAGGAAGAAGGGAAAGATCCCTCCCTCTTTCTCTTTTGGTGTTGGTGAAGTGAGGAGATTGTCATCTTCCTCTGCAAAGCTGGACTCCACAAGGGTAAGATGTCAACATCCCCAAATTAAGCTTCTCAATCAATCAGTGGCATTTTTTGAGCGCTTATTATGGCAGAGAACTTTACCAAGTGCTAGGAAGAGTACAATACAACAGAGTTGGGAGACAGGTTTCCTGCCCACAAGGAGCTTACAGTCTAGAAGGGGAGACTGGTGGAAAGGTAGATCAGGATTATCTATTTTGGAGTTTTTCTGGCATGAATCCCTGTTTTAGTTATAAATCTGTTTGAATATACTTCATTGCATTCATTTCAATTATAGCTCATTTTTAAATTTTATTTGTTGACAGACACATATAATAAGACTTTTATAATCCTTCAGAGTACTCAGGCTGAGTTTCCTTTCAGATCCTGGCCGGATTCCAGATCTTTGTTCCTTTTCTGAATGCCAGGTTTAATGAAGGACTATCAAGTCTGCTCTTTCAAGGGATTTAAGCAAGGCAGCTCACACCCCAGGGTAGCCCACAACACCTTCAAGTACTGCCCCATCTGCTGCCTCTCATTCCTGCCCGAATTTCTTGAACAGATTGTGTAAGCCAATTTTCTCCACTTCCTTCCCTCCAACTCCCTTCCTGATCCTCTAACATCCAGATAGAGAAGCAGTCTGGCCTAATGGATAGAGCACAGGCCTAGAAGTCAGAAGGACCTAGGTTCTAATCCTAGTCCTGCCATTTGTCTGCTGTGTGACCCTGGGCAAGTCACTTTACCTTCTCTTTGCCTCATCTGTAAAATGAGGATTAAGACTGTCAGCCCCATATGGGTCATGGTCCAAGCTGATTTGCTTGTAACCACCCCAGTGCTTAGTACGGTGCTTAGTGCAAAAGCCAAAAGTTATTATTATTATTCTGCCCCTTCACTCCACTGAGACTACTTTCTACAAAATTATTAATGATCTTCTCACCAAATTCAATGTACTCTACTCGGTTCTAATCCTCCTCAACCTCCCAGTTGACTTCAATACTGTGGGCAACTCCTTTCTCCCAGAGACATTATCTAACCTTGATTTTTCTGGTACTACCAACTCCAGCTTCTCCTTTTATCTCTCCAGTAAATCCTTTTCTATTTTTCTCTGGCTCTTCCTTGCCTCCAATCTCTAACTGTAGGGTGACCCTTGGGCTCTGTTCTGAATCTCCTCATTTCAATCTATACTTACTCCGAGAGGTCATCCACTTTAACAGCTTCAACCTTTATGTTAGTGAAGCTCTTAGTACAGTGTTGTGCACATTGTAAGCAAACAATAATTACAACTGATTGATTGATGATTCCCAAATCTACCTTGTTATCTCTGTCCTCCCTGCTTTACAAGCTCATATTCCTTCCTGCCTCCAGGATATCTCCGCATAAATGTTCTGCTTGCACCTGAAACACTATATTCCCAAAGCTGAACTCTTCATCTTCCCTCCTAAACCTTCTCCACCTATCACAGTAGACATTCCACCCTTTCCATCTCTCAAGGCCATAACTTTAGCATTATCATTGACATTTCCCTCTCTTTCAACCCCAATATTTAATCTGTCAATAAATCCTGAAATTCCTTCCTCCCCAGAATTTCCAGAATCTGTCCTTCTCCATCCAAACATCTGCTATGCCGGTCCAAGCACTTGTCACATCTCAGGTTTGGCTATCTCACATGGGAGAAGCAGCATGGCTCAGTGGAAAGAGCACAGGCTTTGGAGTCAGAGGTCGTGGTTCAAATCCCAGCTCTTTCAATTGTCAGCTGTGTGAGTTTGGGCAAGTCACGTCACTTCTCTGGGCCTCAGTTACCTCAACTGTAAAATGGGGATTAAGACTGTGAGCCCCCCATGGGACAACCTGATCACCTTGTAACCTCCCCAGCGTTTAGAACAGTGCTTTGCAAATAGTAAGTGCTTAATAAATGTCATCATTATTATTATTACTATCACATCAGCCTCCTTACTGATTCCCTGACTCCAATCCTCCCCTTTCCAAACTATATTTGATAATGGTGTGCAGATTTTTTAATACATTGGTCTGTACACATTCCCCTTTTCAAAATCTCCAGCTGTATCCAATTATTGCCTATTGCTGTGCACATTCAGAAGAAACTCATGACCATTGATTTGAAGGCACACAATCAGTTCTCTGTCCCCTATTTATCTACTCTCTACACCCACTCCAAACCAGTTCATACTCATCATTCTTTTCATCCTCATTCTCATCTCACCCTCCACTGCCCTCTTTCTCACACCCTGCCCCCAGCCTGGAGCTGCCTCCACCTTCATATACGAGGGACCTCAACTATCCTCATATCAATCATTCAATAGTATTTATTGGGCGCTTACTGTGTGTGGAGGACTGTACTAAGCGCTTGGGAAGTACGTCAGCAACATATTAAAACCCTTCAGAAATTACACACCTTCCCTGATAAATCTCCCCAGCTGCAACAACAAAATGGATGATCTCCTCATATCTACTTATTCTGTTCTACTCTCCCAAGCACTTAGTGCAGTGTTCTTCACATGGTAGGCATGCCATACTATTGAATGATTGATCCAGTAGCATCTTGAGGGGACTAATCTTGACAGGAAGGCCGTCTGTTAAAACCACATAACAACATCCATCCCGTGAGTTTACAAAAATTGTCAATGATGTGATCGATCGGCTGCCAGGTTATCTGGCAGACGTTTTCCCTTGCCTGACAACTGCATCTTCAGTCAGGCAGAGTTGAAAAAAATACATTTTTGAGCATTTGAGCATTTGAAGTATTTTAGTGTGACATAAGTCCCCATTATACAAAGATTCATTAATCACATAAAAGATGTCTAAGTAAAACTCATTAAATTCCTGATTAGTCAGAGGTTAATTTACTACCTGAAAGAACTGAGTTCTTCTATAGAAACTCACAGTGATACTCTGTACATGTAATCTCGAGATGCAATAGTGTCTACAGAGAAAGTTCATTTTTCAATGGTATTGGTTAAGCTCTATGTGCCAGGCACTGAACTAAGCACTGGGGTAGATACAAGCTAATTAAATTGGACACAGTCCTTGTCCTACATTGGACTCACAGTCTTAATCCCCATTTTACAGATGAGGTAACAGACGCAGAGAAGAAGTGACTTGCCCAAGGTCATACAGCAGACAAGTGGCAGATCCGGGATTAGAACCTATGTCCTCTGACTCTAAAGACAGTGGCTCTTGCCACTAAACCATGCTGCTGGAGGCTTGGGTCAGTAGCGACTCACCAAAATGGGATGGGCAACCCAGAGTAATTTTCTTATGCCTGTTCTATAGTTGTGTATTTGTTAAGCAGTTACTATGTGCTGAGCACTATACTAAGCACTAAGGTAGCAACAAGATCACCAGGTCAAATGCAGTCCCTGTCTCACATGGGGTTCACAATCTAAGTAAGAGGGCAAACAGGTATTTTATTGTGATAAAGTCATATTTCAGTTATTAATATGGAATCTGGGGCACAGATATTTAAATGCCTCAACTCTGTTTCAGTGGCAGAAATGGAAAAAAAGGAAACTTACTCCTTTACTAATATAGGGCTAAGGAATTCTATTCTAAATGGAATCTTATCACTTTATCATCTTGTATGTTTCAACAGAAAAGCAAGCCCCAAAATTCACCATAATCATTTAATGAAGAGAAACCATTAATCTTGGTTTATGCTTACAATAGCAGTATATGAAAACATTTCATAGATGAGCAGAGTGGAACATCAATAAAAATGCTGGCACGCTGAAAGTTAAGCTTGCCAATATGAGAGAAAAGATGCATTGCAAAATTTCTCATCAGAGCACTGCCTCGCAGGCAAGTGTGACCTTTGCTATCATTATGACTACTTTCAGTGATTGCTGTTGGAAGACATCTCATTTTTTATCTAACAGCCAATGAATATCCCAATGGAGCACAAATAAAGACAGTTATATCAGGTATATAGATTTTATTAGACAATAGACTTGTTCTCATTCTTCAATAGGGAAGGCACTCACTGGGATTTTTTCTGAATATTTGGTGAAATGAACCAGACTTTCCATCTCTCATACATTCTTAAGGATAACCAGAACTAAGACCTATCTCCTATAAGTGGAAATAGTTGATCTTCAGCCTCTGAGAAACAGAGGTGAAGAGTGAGCAAGGGAGAAAGAGTAGGAAAGAACAAAAGAGAATAGAAGAATGGGCAGGAAGGAAGGAAGGGGCTTAGAGTTTAGTAGTGAGTTTAGTATTTATTGAGCTCTTACTAAGGATTGTCTCTGTTTCTGAATTGTACTTTCCAAGTGCTTAGTACAGTGCTCTGCATACAGGAAGCGCTCAATAAATATGATTGAATGAATGAATGAAGTACAAAGACCTGTATTAGCTACTTGAAAAAGTACAAGTGATGCAAGACAAATGTTCCTTGCCCACAGGGAGCTTAATGGAGCTCAGAGAAAATGCTTTACCAGTAGTGGGACCTGTAGAAATTACAAGATTCAGATAGGTAGTAGTGCCAGGATGAAATATCTGACTAATTGAATACTCACCTGAATTTGCTTAAGTATGTATGTGCTGATTATAGGTACTAACTCTGGGAAGCAGCTTGGCCTAGTGGAAAGAGCACAAGCCTGGGAGTCAGAAGACTTGGGTTCTAATTCTGGTTTGGCCGCTTTAAAAAAAAAAGGTATTTGTTACACTGTGTCTGCTGTGTGACCTTAAGCAAAAGTCACAACTTCTCTGTGCCTCAGTTACCTCATCTGTAAAATAGGAGCTAAGGCTGTGAGCCCCTTGTGGGACATGGACTGTGTCCAGCCTGATTATCTTCTATTTTAGTACATGCCTGGCACATCATAAGCACTTAACAAATATCATAAAAAATTCCTTCCAAGTGTTAGGTTGGCAGCTGGGTTGATTTGGGATGTGGAGGATTAACTGGGGAAAGACTTTGTGGAGGAAAAGTAGTTCTGCTTTGACAATGGGGAGGGAAGTAGTTCCTGGCTGGGCAAAAAATAAGAACAAGGGGATGGAAGTGAGAGAGCCCAAGATATGCGGGAGAAGGTGAGATTAGGAGGACTGAAGAATGTGAGCTGCAGGGTAGCAGGGGGAAAAAAAGCTGAAATGAAAGATGGAAAAAGCTGGTGGAGCATCTTGAAGTCAATGATTTTGACAGCCACTGGGGATTTTGAAGGAGTAGAGGGACATGAAATAATGATGATGATAATGATGATAATAATAATAATATTTTTGAAGCACTTACTACATGCTGAGGTAGACACAATGCAATCAGAGTCAGAGGACCTGGTTTCTAACCCAGGCCATGCCAATTGCTTGTTGTGTGACCTTGGGCAAGTCACAACTTCTCTGCACCTCAGTTTTTTCAAGTGTAAAATGGGGATTAAATAACTATTCTCCCTTCTACTTGGACTGTGAGCCCCTTATGGGACAGGGACCGCATCTGACCCAATTAAAACGTGCACCTCTCCAGAATGTAGAACAGTGTTTGATACATACAGCCAATGTTTAACCAATACCCAAAAAAAAAAAAAAATTTAAAAGATCAGACACAATCCTTGTACTACATGGGGCTTATAGTCCCATAGAGGAGAGAGAATAGATATTCCATCCCAATTTTTTTTTCAGATTAGGAAATTAACAAAGGAGCCAAGTAACTTATCCATGCTTGTGAGACAAGCACACTTATAGGATGAAAGTGGAAGAGAAACTAGTGAATAAAATTATGAAGTGATCAGAGACGTATAATGAGAACCAGATGAGTAGCTTGTTGGAAAGAAACAAGATCTGATAATATTTTGAGGAAAGGGAATGGATAGAGTCAGACAGAAGGTCAAGGAGGATTAGAATAAAGTGATAATAATAATATTGGCATTTGATAAGTGCTTACTGTGTGCCAAGCACTGTTCTAAGCACTGGAGTAGATACAAGGTAATCAGGCTGTCCCACGTGAGGCTCACAGTCTTCATCCCCATTTTACCGATGAGGTAACAGAGACACAGAGAAGTTAAGTGACTTGCCCAAGGTCACACAGCCAACAAGAAGCAGAGCTGGAATTAGAACCCATGACCTCTGATTCCAAGCCCGTGCTCTTGCCACTATGTCATCCTGCTTGATTCTTGGTTTCTTTGGAGAGTGCTGTCTCATTGGGATAAAGGGGATGAAAACCCGATTGTAATGAGTCAAGAAGAGATTTAGTGGAGAGGAATTGTGTGTATCACTTGCTCCTGAAGAGACTCGAGGGCTAAAGAGAGTGATGAAAACAATGTGAGGGAGGAACTAAATGATAAAAGTAAGGTGAAAAGGAGGAGGAGTGAGATAGAGAAAAATAGGAATGGTATGAAGGAGGATAATAAGGAAAGAAAAGAGGAAAGTAGCATATGAAGGAGGATAAGGAAAGAAAGGAGGAAAGTAGCCAGGAAAGATAACAGAGGGTGAAAAAATGGCCCTTGCAGAATTCTTATAAGGATGCAATTGATGTCAGCCCTCCTCATTCCTACCCTGTCTCCTCGTTCACCTCTCCCTGAACAATATTTCACTGAGCAACATTAGGCACATTTGAGAAAGGGATTTTCCCTTATTTTAAACCCACTCTCAGTAAATGGGAGGGAGGCATATATTCATAACACCTTCAGCTAAAATTGCCACAAAAAAACCCAAAAATGTGCCAAGGGGACATGTTTACCTTTTATTTATTTACCAATATGTGATGAATGACTGAAGCAATTATAAAAGCTAAATATACTTTTTATATTCTGTATGGCCATTTACTGACTGAAGCTGAGGAATAGGAACTTTACTTGCAAAAATCTCACTATTAATCCGAATTCTCTGCTCTTTATTCATGATGGTAAAGACCATTTGCAGAAAGGTGACAAGACTAATCCTTTTCTGTTTTTCAATGAAATCATCCTGGCATTAAACAAACCCTGGCCTCTACAAACATAAAACACTTAAAAAGTAATTTACATTTTAAATATTTGTAGATGCTGTCTGCTCCTTGTGGGGAGGGAACATGTTTACCAAGGCTATTATATTTGTATTCTCCAAGTGCTCTGCACCCATTAAGTACATTAAGCACTTAATAAACGCTATTATTATTATTATTAGTCTGCACACAGTAAGTGCTCAATAAGTACAGCTGACTGATTGAAGAGAAATATAATATATAATGAGAAATATAATGAGAAATGGTGTCATCCTCGACTCCGCTCTCTCATTCACCCCTCACATCCAAGCCGTCACCAAAACCTGCCAGTCTCAGCTCCGCAACATTGCCAAGATCCGCCCTTTCCTCTCCATCCAAACCGCTACCCTGCTAATTCAAGCTCTCATCCTATCCCGTCTGGACTACTGCACTAGCCTTTTCTCTGATCTCCCATCCTCGTATCTCTCTCCACTTCAATCCATACTTCATGCTGCTGCCCGGATTATCTTTGTCCAGAAACGCTCTGGACATATTACTCCCCTCCTCAAAAACCTCCAATGGCGACCGATCAATCTGCGCATCAAGCAGAAACTCCTCACCCTGGGCTTCAAGGCTCTCCATCACCTCGCCCCCTCCTACCTCACCTCCCTTCTCTCCTTCTACTGCCCAGCCCGCACCCTCCGCTCCTCCACCACTAATCTCCTCACTGTACCTCGCTCTCGCCTGTCCCGCCATCGACCCCCGGCCCACGTCATCCCCCGGGCCTGGAATGCCCTCCCTCTGCCCATCCGCCAAGCTAGCTCTCTTCCTCCCTTCAAGGCCCTGCTGAGAGCTCACCTCCCCCAGGAGGCCTTCCCAGACTGAGCCCCTTCTTTCCTCTCCCCCCTCGTCCCCCTCTCCATCCCCCCGTCTTACCTCCTTCCCTTCCCCACAGCACCTGTATATATGTATATATGGTTGTACATATTTATTACTCTATTTATTTATTTATTTATTTATTTTACTTGTACATTTCTATCCTACTTATTTTATTTTGTTGGTATGTTTGGTTCAGTTCTCTGTCTCCCCCTTTTAGACTGTGAGCCCACTGTTGGGTAGGGACTGTCTCTATGTGATGCCAATTTGTACTTCCCAAGCGCTTAGTACAGTGCTCTGCACATAGTAAGCGCTCAATAAATACGATTGATTGATTGATTGATATAGAGCACCCAATTTGGGCTATTTCTTCAGTATGTTGAACACACTTAGTGATCATACCTTCCTGCCTTTCACACTGATGTATCCTAAATCACCCATACCTATAATTAGCCCTAAATGTTTCAGACTGGTTCAGGGGTTGTGGTGTGGAAAATGGTTTGCACTAATTGCAATGGACTCTACTGAGCACCTGGCAAAGTATAACAAAAGCACAAAACATATTTTCTGCCCACAGTGAGGGCACACTCCAATGAGGGAAATGGCAACTGGGCAAAGCAGACTCTGAATACACTGACCCTATGCTGAGCTCCCTAAATAAGCCAATAATAATTAGAAATCTAATTCAAAGTTCATGTTGGCTTTCCGGATTTTAGTAAATTATAGATTCATAGAATTTCCAAGGTGGAAGAGACAGGAGTCGTCATTCAGATCAACATTCTGCCTTCAGGAACAGGCAAGGAAAATGGTGAACTTCAGGATACTCAGACAACTGCTCAGTGTTGAACCAAATGGGACAGACACAATCCGAGAAGACAGAAAATAACTTTGGTATTTCAGCACTTACTATGTGTCAAGCAGTGTACTAAGCACTGGAGCAGATACAAGATTATCAGGTCACACATGGGGCTCACATTGTAAGTGGGAGGAAGAACAGGCATTTAATCCTCACTTTACAGATAGGGGCACTGAAGCCCAGAAAAGTTAAGTGGCTAAGGTCACAGTAGGCCAGCGGCAGCGGCTGGGAAGGCCTCCTGGAGGAGGTAAGCTCTCAGTAGGGCTTTGAAGGGAGGAAGAGAGCTAGTTTGGCAGATGTGTGGAGGGTGGGCATTCCAGGCCAGAGGCAGGACATGGGCCGGGGTCGATGGCGGGACAGAAGAGGCTGAGGCACAGTGAGGAGGTTAGTGGCAAAGGAGCAGAGTGTGCGGGCTGGGCTGTAGGAGGAGAGAAGGGAGGTGATGTAGGAGGGGTTGAGGTGATGGAGAGCTCTGAAGCCAATAGTGAGTTTCTGTTTCATATGAAGGTTGATAGGCAACCACTGGAGATTTTTGAAAACCTCCCAAAAGCCTCTAAATAATAATAATAATGGCATTTACTAAGTGCTTACTATGTGCAAAGCACTGTTCTAAGCGCTGGGGAGGTTACAAGGTGATCAGGTTGTCCCACGAGGGGCTCACAGTCTTCATCCTCATTTTACAGATGAGGTAACTGAGGCACAGAGAAGTCAGGTGAGTTGCCCTAAGTCACACAGCTGACAATTCGTAGAGCTGGGATTTGAACCCGTGACCTCTGACTCCAAAGCCCATGCTCTTTCCACTGAGCCATGCTGCTGCACCAATCTGCAGCAGAGCAGGCATTTTGAATCCTATTTTGAAGCTGTAAATGGTGACAACACATTTATACTAATGTGCAGAGTACTTTTTGGATCACAATTTCCATCTTTGCATTCTAATGAGTCAAACCACAACAGATTCCTAATAGGATATACCCCTACGGAGTCATTCATCTTGGGCTTCAAAATATTTGCTTTAGATGCTAATAGTCTTTGCTGTATGAGTAACACTTTTTCGATCCTCTGTAATGTTTTCATTTTGCAACAGTTCTTTCCTATCAGCAATCTCATTTTGTCCTCAAAACCTCCCCATAAGGGAGCAGAAATATATTATCCCCAGTTTACAGATGAGGTAAGAGAGATCCAGAGAACTTAAGTGACATGTAAAGTCACAGTGCACACCAGTAACAAAGTTGAGACCAGATCCTGGGAATTTCAACTCCCAAACACAAACTGGTTCCATCAGGCTCACCGCCTGGGTGAAAACAGCTCAGGGTGATAAATGGAGTTATGTTCTCCAAAGGACTAATGAAAATAAGTTAGTGAAAGATAAACAGAAAGAAAGATATGCATTTCAGAACAGAAGCTGCATCAAAAAAAGAAAAAAGCAACAGATGAATGGACTGTACCTGCCGCAGATCCAAGGTGATGGTCACATAATGATATTCAATCCCATTCTTAATGCTGGGACTCTGCCACCAAGTGTTTTTGCCATCAATTGCATTCGTTATCGGATGCCTCTCTATTACACGTTTGGTAGCGTGGGAGAAAGAAGAAAAATAATCAGTAAGTGGATGGTTGCTTTAATTTCATTAGAACTGTGTCTGTCTTTTAGTCTTTGTTTTTTAAATAGATTTCAAAAATCATCCCAGTTGAGAATTGCACAATAAAACCCATCAGTTTGTACAGAAATGAAAAGCTGTAAACACAAAGTGAAAGCGTTGCTTGAGATGCTTCAAAATTCACTAAAAGAGAAAAGTTTTAAAAATTATATCATTGTGTGGAAGGCAGAAAGCTAATACAATTAGTTCTATGGTAACCCCTGTCTTCGTGATGTGTTTTGTATATAACACAAATGTAGGATTATGGACTCACTACATGCTTTTGTCTGGAATGAGAATGATGAAGTGCTACAAGAAACAGTCTTGAGAAGCAGCACACCTAGTGGATAGAACATGGACCTGGGTTCTAATCCCAGCTCCACCATTTGTCAGCTGCATAACATCAGGCAAGTCACTTAACTTCTCCACGCCTCAGGTACCTCATCTATAAAATGGAGATTAAGACTGTGAGCCTCATGAGGGACATGGACTGTGTCCAACCTAACTTTCATCTACCCCAATGCTTAGTACAGTGCCTGACACAAAGAACTTACCACATACCATTAAAAAAAGAAACCATTTAACCTATGCATGCCAAGTACTGCATAGTTATTTTTCCTTTAACATGAGAACACACTTTTCTTTAAGAGAACTGTCTGTTCTTATTCAGAACTCCATCTTTAAAGTGAAAAAGCCCAAGCCCATTCATGCCCCACCACTGCTTCAGATGCTGATCACCCTCCTTTGACCCCACAGCCCCCTCCAGTTATCACCCCATCTCCCTCCTATCCTTCCTTTCCAGACTCCTAGAGCAAGTCATCTACACTCACTGCCTCGATTCTCCAACTCTCTCCTGGTCCCCTTCCAATCTGGCTTCCATTCCCTCCACTCCACTGAAACCGCCCTCTCAAAGGTCACCAGTGACCTCCTTCTTGTCAAATCCGACAGCTCCTACTCTATCCTAATCCTTCTTGATCTCTCAGTTGCTTCTGACACGGTCGATCATCCCCTTCTCCTCAATACGTTACCTGACCTTGGCTTCACTGTCTCGGTCTTCTCCTGACTCTCCGATTATCTCTCTGGCCATTCATTCTCAGTTTTCCTTTAAGGGCTTCTCCTCCCCCTCCTATCCCTTACTGGAGGGGTTCCTCAAGAGTCAGTTGTTGGTCCCCTTCTGTTCTCCATCTATACTCACCCCCTTGGTGAACTCACTCACTCCTAAGGCTTCAACTATCATGTCTATGTGGATGGTACTCCAATCTATATCTCCTCCCCTGTTCTCTCTCCCTCCCTCCAGGCACGCATCTCCTTCTGCCTTCAGGACATCTCCACCTGGATATCCTCCCACCACCTAAAACTCAACATGTCCAAGACTGAGCTCCTTATCTTCCCTCCCAAACCCTGTCCTCGCCCTGTATTTCCTGCCACTGAGGACGGCACTATCATCCTTCTCACAAGCCCGCAAACTTGGTGTCATCCTTTACTCCACTCTTTCATTCACCTCACGTATCCAATCCATCACCAAAACCTGCCAGTCTCACATTCACAACATCACCAAGATCTGCCCTTTCCTCTCCATCCAAACCACTACCCCGTTAGTACAATCACTTATCCTATCCCAACTGGATTACTGCATTAGCATCCTTTCTGATCTTCCAACCTCCTGTCCCTCCCCACTTCAGTCTATACTTCACTTGCTTCCTAGATTATCTTTCTACAGAAACATTCTGGACATGTCATCCCACTCCTCAAAAATCTCCAGTAATTGTGTATCAACCTCCGTATCAAGCCAAAACTCCTCACCATTGGCTTCAAAGCTCACCACCACCTTGCCCCCTCCCATGTCACCTCTCTTCTCTCCTTCTACATCCCAGTCCACACGCTCCACTCCCCTGATGCTAAACTTCTCACTTTGTCTGTTTTCACCTGCCCCACTCACTTGTCCCACCATCGGCCCCTGGCCTACTCTCTATCCCTAGCCAGGAATGCCCTCCCTCCTCAAATCTGCCAATCACACTTCCCCCATTCAAAGCCCTATAGAACCTCCTCCAGGAGGCCTTCCCAGACTAAAATCCCCTTTTCCTCAGCTCCCCCTCTTCCCCACATCACCCTGACTCACTCCCTTTGCTCTACCCTCCCTCCCGCCCCACAGCAATTGTGTATATATGTACATATCTATAATTCCATTTATTTATATTAATGCCTGTTTACATGTTTTGATGAGTACATATCTATAATTCTATTTATTTATATTGATGCCTGTTTACTTATTTTGATGTCTGTCTTCCCCCTTTCTGGACTGTGAGCCCACTGTGGACAGGGATTGTCTCTATTGGTGAATTGTACTTTCCAAGCTCTTAGTACAGTGCTCTGCACTTAATAAGTGCTCAATAAATGTGATTGAATGAATGAACGAATCAATATTTTCAGAGGAAATACACACCACTAAGCGTGGAAATATCTTATTAGAGATTGTTTCTTTGAGGATACTTGTTAGGCACATACTACACATCAAGCACGGTTTTAAGCAGCTTGGGGGTAGGTACAAGTTAATTAGGTCAGACTCAGTTCCTGTCCCACGTGAGGGCTCACAGTCTTAAGTAGGAGGGAGAACAGGTATTGAATCCCCATTTGCAGTTGAGGAGGCTGAGGCACAGAGAAGTTAAGTGACTTGCCCAAGGTCACACAGCAAACAACTGGCAGAGCAATTGACAGAGCTGGTATTAAAACCCAGATCCTCTGACTCCCAGGCCATTAATCTTTCCACTAGGCTACAGTGCTTCTCTAGCGAGCCATCTAACTTCCCAGTGTAATTGTCATTGAAAAGCCAAAGAGTCTGGGGGAGAAAATGAATATATAAACAGAACCCCAAACTGACAACAATGTTCTTATTTATTTGGCTTTTTTATGAATTGTTATCCAAACTCAGCTCTGAGAGGAAATTGATTAGGACAGCTTCCCATTCTGACAGAGCCAGTAGCTGAAATTTTAAACCAACTGCAGTAACAGCACATAAATACCTTGGGAAGACCTATTCTGGTTACCTGGGAAAAGAGTCTGATGGCTAATTCTACACAAACCAAGGGAAAGAAAGAGAAAAATCTCCATAGATTTTTCAGAATAGAATGTATCTTTCTTCACCGTGCAGACTCAGTCTAGTGAGAGAATATGCCATTTTTCTGTAAGAGCGCAAGTGCCTATTTCAAATCTCTGAACATATTACAGAAGGGCCCTTGGTTAGTACAGTCTAAGTATTCCCCAAAGGACACATTTTATTAAAAACCAGGTTTTCATTATTATTGGATTTGCAATTTACACAATTTGGGAATTTCTTCATCATAAAATTGAGTTTTAAGGTATTGAGGTTCCTTTACCATTGGATTTCCTGGCACCAAGAATGTTTAAAGGACAAAAGGTTATATCTTTGAACTATTTATGTTTCTTTGGTTTCTATGGAACTAAAGCATTACCTAGAAATGTATCCACTTTTTCATTTTGGATGTTATTTGAATCACCCAAGAAGCTTGGTAAGACTTTTTTGTACCTTGTTTCATCACAGTAATAGTCCATCAAGACAAGATAGCTTGTCTTGTTAATGAAAACCAGAACTGATGAATCTATTTGATGGCACAGTTAGTTTGTGTTGCATAACAGAGCTGGGAAAGGTGTCAAGCCCTTAAAACAGCAAATGCCAGAAGCATACCTGAATATCAAATAAATATCTTTGGTGGCCCATGAGGAAGTTAAAATTGACATATTTAGGAATTGGTGGTATAAAAAAATATAATTGGCATTGGTCCTGGAACAAAATAAATTTCAGAGTCTACATCATTCCCTGAACATCCTCACATATAACAGTCCTGGCTCTTCTTTACAGCTACTGGTTTTTAATTTGCTAGCCAAAAATAAATACATAAATAATTTGAAAAGCCAACTCAAAGCTCTGAGTTAATTGTGATAGAAATTAATTGGAAATTTTGATATCAACCACCTCAGCTCCAATTGATATGAGGATTAGTCACCAAGAGGAGGAATGGGAGATGAATCAACAATTATCCATAATCCCATTATGAAAGTTTAATCATAATTAATTTGGAAATACTGATTAATTGCTGGCATGCTTCTCTCATTTAAGAGGGGAGGAAAAGTTTAACATCCTCAGTAGGAATAGAACAAAATAGTCCAATCAATGGCTAACCTCACTTGATGGCTGACAGGGGGTTCAGGTGATGAAGTGAAACTTTCATACCGACAGTTTTTAATTTGGATGAACACATGATTAACAGGCACAGAATATGGGACTGATTCTTTGTATGGTAATTAAGGGGAGGCCTTCCAGAGTCTTACCCTCCTAAGGGACTCCTGAATGTCTGGATATATCACATAAAACTTTGATTAAAGAGCACTTTTCTTTTTTTTCCAAAATGTGTGTTTAAGTTCATACTGCCAAAGGGACATTTTGAAACACAAAATAGTTGCTTGTAGAAAAGATTCCATTTCCCGAATCCCGGTTATAGCTTGTTAAAACAACAGAGAATATTTTCCACTCCCAAAAGTGTATTTATATTGTCCTACCTAATGGGAAGCACCATGGCCTGGTGGCAAGAGCACGGGCTTGGGAGTCAGGGGTCGTGGTTTTTAATCCCGGCTCCACCACTTGTCTGCTGCGTGACCTTGGGCAAGTAACTTAAATTTTCTGTACCTGTTACCTCATCTGTAAAATGGGGATGAAGAGTGTGAGCCTCCTGTGGGACAGGGACTGTGTCCAATCTGATTAACCTTGTATCTACTCCTCCAGGGCTTAGAACAGTGCTTGGCACGTAGTAAGCATATAACAAATGACATAATTATTATTATTATTACTCTCCCACACACTTAGCACAGTGCCCCATACCCAGTAAGCACTCAGTAAATACGACTGAATGATAGATTGGCTCCTGAGATAGACTGGAGCCAAATTTGATGTCTTACATATCAACTAAGGCAGGTTCTCCCTCTTTCATGCACTGTGTGCATCCCTGTATTTTAATTTAGCAGATAAGGAAAGGGTGCACTCATACATAGGAAGGAGTCCTCATGTACTCCAGAAAGGACAAAGAGGTACTAAACATTGCCTTAATTTACCTCCCCACCCCCCACCAACACACAAACACAAACACACACACACACACACACACACACACAGCCTATCTGCTCATACATCTGCTATGGGATTCTACCACCTTGGGCTCAGTCCTCTCTCAACTAACCCATCTTCCACCCATGATACTCTAGCACTGCTCCACAGTGCTCCCACTGCCCAGGCCCTGGCCTCCTTCTTCTCTTTCCCACTCTCCCCAAGAATGAGGAAACAACATGCAGAGGCAATGAGCAACAAGTCTGCAGATCCATTTTGAAGTGATAGAAGATACCTGTGGACCACCCCCTTCTTCTCAACACGCTATCTGACCTTGGCTTCATTCACAGACTCCGTCCTCTCCTGGTTCTCCTCTTACCTCTCCGCTCGTTCTTTCTCAGTCTCTTTTGCAGGCTCCTCCTCCCCCTCCCATCCTCTTACTGTGGGGGTTCCCCAAGGTTCAGTGCTTGGTCCCCTTCTGTTCTCGATCTACACACACTCCCTTGGTGACCTCATTCGCTCCCACGGCTTCAACTATCATCTCTACGCTGATGACACCCAGATCTACATCTCTGCCCCTGCTCTCTCCCCCTCTCTCCAGGCTCGCATCTCCTCCTGCCTTCAGGACATCTCCATTTGGATGTCTGCCCGCCACCTAAAGCTCAATATGTCGAAGACTGAACTCCTTGTCTTCCCTCCCAAACCTTGCCCTCTCCCTGACTTTCCCATCTCTGTTGACGACACTACCATCCTTCCCGTCTCACGAGCCCGCAACCTTGGTGTCATCCTCGACTCCGCTCTCTCATTTACCCCTCACATCCAAG
The DNA here is from genome assembly GCF_015852505.1 of Tachyglossus aculeatus. Classification (NCBI taxonomy): domain Eukaryota; kingdom Metazoa; phylum Chordata; class Mammalia; order Monotremata; family Tachyglossidae; genus Tachyglossus; species Tachyglossus aculeatus. The sequence goes on from NC_052067.1 coordinate 88,621,617, forward strand.
CCGTGACCAAAACCTGCCGGTCTCAGCTCCACAACATTGCCAAGATCCGCCCTTTCCTCTCCATCCCAACCGCTACCCTGCTCATTCAAGCTCTCATCCTATCCCGTCTGGACTACTGCATCAGCCTTCTCTGTGATCTCCCATCCTCGTGTCTCTCTCCACTTCAATCCATACTTCATGCTGCTGCCCAGATTATCTTTGTCCAGAAACGCTCTGGGCATATTACTCCCCTCCTCAAAAATCTCCAGTGGCTACCAATCAATCTGCGCATCAGGCAGAAACTCCTCACCCTGGGCTTCAAGGCTCTCCATCACCTCGCCCCCTCCTACCTCACCTCCCTTCTCTCCTTCTCCAGCCCAGCCCGCACCCTCCGCTCCTCTGCCGCTGATCTCACCGTACCTCACTCTCGCCTGTCCCGCCATCGACCCCCGGCCCACGTCATCCCCCGGGCCTGGAATGCCCTCCCTCTGCCCATCCGCCAAGCTACCTCTCTTCCTCCCTTCAAGGTCCTGCTGAGAGCTCACCTCCTCCAGGAGGCCTTCCCAGACTGAGCCCCTTCCTTCCTCTCCCCCTCGTCCCCCTCTCCATCCCCCACATTTACCTCCTTCCCTTCCCCACAGCACCTGTATATATGTATATATGTTTGTACATATTTATTACTCTATTTATTTATTTATTTTATTTGTACATATCTATTCTATTTATTTTATTTTTTTTTTGTTAGTATGTTTGGTTTTGTTCTCTGTCTCCCCCTTTTAGACTGTGAGCCCACTGTTGGGTAGGGATTGTCTCTATATGTTACCAATTTGTACTTCCCAAGTGCTTAGTACAGTGTTCTGCACATAGTAAGCGCTCAATAAATACGATTGATGATGATGATACCTACGGTACGGAATGCTGCTGTTCTGATTGCAGATACGACACTGTGGATTTCTCACAGGCTGCCCAGGGACATGCTCGACCAGCTTGCAGTACATTTCAGAGTTCCGTTCTCCACATGTAGCGTTGGTGGTGATGATGGCATTAGTGGCAAGATTCAGCACGGCGGGAAATAAACCTATGAATAACACATGAAGAGTACCATTAGGGCTGAAACAAAGGGGTTTACATTCTTGTAATTAGCATTTCCAACCAATATATTTTTCCAAAAATCAAGTAATCAACAGTACATGCTCCTAAGACTTTGACCAATAGAAAAGAGTTCTCCTGGGTGGTTACCCAAGTACTTTTTCATATTTTTAATTGACATGAACTCCCATGTTTGTCTATTTATCCTTCTATTATTCTGCTTAGAGCAGCTGTAACATTGTTTCTTTCTACTCTACCAACTATTTGCAAATTATTTATGCTGTCCAGTCTCCATCACTAAATTGTAAGCTCCCTGTGGAAGGAATTTTACCTACTCTTCCAATGAAAGAGTCCCAAGAAATGCTTTCAAATTTCATCCAGTATCTTCTGTGATTTTCAATTTGGATGCTATTCAAATATATCTATAGCTATATGTTTCTGGTGATTTTACGTTATTCTCCTTGACTATTGCATGAATTCATATGAGCAATTCTTCACTATCACAGCTTTTTGGGGTATTTTAATTCCCCTCTGCCCTAAAATGATCCAAAATGGTCCTAAAATGATCCAAAATGGTCCTGAGAAAACACATCCAGAATGAGAATCAACAATATCCACTTTCTGTGTGCAGAGCACTGGGCTAAGTGTTTGCAGAACATATAAAATATGCAAAAGATGTGATCTCTATTTCTGAAGATCTTAAAATCTAGTAATTAATTATTCAGGGAGTCAATGCAGGAAAACAATGTATGAGGACACATTTTATAGATAGCCATACAACTCCTTTCCCACAGAATGTGTTAAATCAAATTCAGCTGGTATAAACAGTGCCTACAAAATATGTATGCAGAGCATTGATACTGGGATTTCAATCCAGAAAAATTAAACAGTGATTGTTTCATGTAGGGAAATCTGTTATGAAACAGCCTCAACAACTATCCCCTGAAAAAGGGTGCAGAGAGGATGAAAATGGAAATCACTCTGGGAAAAATGAACTATATTCATGGTAAGTATTAAAGATACATGCACAGTGCTTGAATACAGGTCCAAGTAACTTTACCACAGTAAATACCCTTAACCCAATTCCTGCCCTGTTGGAGTTTCTCATTTGGGAAGCAGTGTGGCCTAGTATATAGAGCACAGGCCTGAGAGTCAGAGATCCTGGGTTCTAATCCCAGCTCTGCCACTTGTTGGCTGCGTGACCTTGGACAAGTCACTTCATTTCTCTGCACCTCAGTTATCTCATCTGTGAAATGGGGATTAAGACTGTGTGTCCTATGTGGGACAAGGACTGTGACCAACATTCATTCATTCAATCGTATTTATTGAGTGCTTACTGTGTGCAGTGGGCTCACAGTCTAGAAACATAATTATCTAGTATCTATCCCAGTCCTTAGTACAGTGCCTGGCACACTGTAAATTAACAAATACCACAATTGTTATCATTATTGTTATTCTAATCTAAATCTACCTGTTTCCTAGAATATCTAGCACATCCTTGAACTTCCTCCATTGGTTGGTCATTATCTCTCCTTTTCAGCCTATCCTTGCAATTTGAATTAATTTACACTGGTAATATACTGGTTCTTCTCTGACACCAAGATAGTGACTCTTACTTGTTTAAAAAACCATGAAATGTATACTGCTAGAATGAGGATCCCAATTAGTAACTACCTTGCTCAATTTCTACAGTTCATCAATATCTGGGATTTTATTGAATGTACGGAATGCTGTTGTGCAGTATTACAAATTTATTTTGTTTTAAAATTCCTGAGTGAGAATGGGCTATATTTTTATTCAAAACTGCCAGTGGCATTTATTGTTATCTAAAATACAGCTACTTGGTTAAGATTGTTTTTTTTTTCCAATAAGGCAAATTGTGAACAACTATAGAGTTACTACATTGATTTACAGACTCATTCTTTTATGCCTCTGAGTTCATATAACGTTAATAGCATAAAAGACAGTGATAACTTTGCTCTAACCACTTACTCTGCATTGTTTAGTATCAAAATTAATCACATTGCAACCTGGTGTCAGAAAAGCTAAAGACAATGAGAAGGAAAGTACATGGAAACAGAAAAGAGGTTTTCTTTAACATTAAAGAAGGTGATATTGTTGTATGTCTACAGGTTTTGTGTATGTGTGTGCATGTGTGTGTAAGAAAAATATCCTTAATGATAATATGTATGGATTATAAGGTCATTTTCACTCTTCTGAATTATCAACATATATGGAAATTAAAGAGTCATTTGTTATTCCATTACAGAGGTACTATCAGACATTCTCAAAAGCAATTTATGTTGAGTTTAAATAAGAAGCAGTCCTATCACTGTCATTGACTTACTGGTTCCCAAGCTTAGAGCAAGAGGAGAGCACAGAAGATTGAGTAACATAATGTGGATGCATTTCTTCAGCCCCTACTCTACTATTGCAAGTGGCCACCAAACCAGAGTGGCAGATCACCAATTAAACAGTCCTCTAAAAAATGTGATCCAACAGAAATCCTGGTGGCTATATGCTGATGAGTCTCTCAGTTATATGGAAAATACTGGCACTTAAATGCAACCTGTATAAGGACATATAACACAGGTTGTGAAATCCAGTTTCACTAATCTATGGGAGCTATTTGAAGAAGTCACTCAGCAAGAGGTTCATAGGTGGTCTCCGTGGGTTCAGTTTTAAATGACCTTTGACATAGGTCAACATCAGAAACTCTTCTAAAACAAAAAGACTATATAATTGGAAAGTGTGTTCTATTTGGATAGGAAACTGGGAACGGTGGTGATAGACTGTCAATGAAATTTGAATCGGATCATTTATGCATCTTTGACCAGCCCAATTCACAGACTTTTATGGAATAAATTTGTTTCATCTCTGCAAGAGGTAATTTGGATTACTTCAGACTACTGTTTATTTTAGGAGATTGGATGAGAATCTGGAACACCATTCAATCCATCCCTCTGCCTCCAAGCAAGTTGCCCTTCAACTGATCCCTTAAAGAAAGACCTATATTTGCAATTCATTGAAAAATTTAATAGTTTTCACCAACAGAAAATCATTTCTTGCAGCAAATTGACATCCCTTGTTCTACACTCTAAGCCAGGAGTGGGTAACATATGAAGTGCAGGTCATATTTCACACACTGCATGATTTAATCTGGCTCAGGAGCTGGATATGGTTCACAGCATTGCACGACCCCAAGAACACTAAATGTGTGCCTTACTGATTATATTCACTATGGGCTCAGAGTCAGGAAGCAGCCACACTGGCTGGAAGTGACTGCATTTCAGGAGCTTAAACTATTTCCCCTGACTCTGATTTTCACTACCGATTGACTTACAGCCACTTGACAAATATTCTAAGTGGTCCACAGTTAAAAACAGTTGTTCACCTTAGACTTATTTATTTTTCAAAGGTGATGAAGAACAGATATCATTTACTGAACACTGAGTGCATTGCACTGTACAAAGCACAACACAAAAAATGTGATACATTTCTGGCCCACAAAGAGCTCACACTCTAATGGGGGAGACCGACACCATAAAAAATTATGCATTAATCATTAAGCACTTACTACATGCCAAGCACTCTACCTAAAAATATTTCCAGAGTAATCAAAATAAATAACAATGTACAATCAATAGCACTGTAGTATGTGCTTGTACTGAATCAGTAATAATAATAATAATTGATGTCTGTCAATTATTATTATTATTATTAACAATAATAATAATAATAATAATAATGAAAGCTGTTATGTGTTTACTATGTACCAAGCACTGTTCTAAGCACTGGGGTAGATACAAGTTAATTAGGTTGTCCCACGTGGGGCTCAAAGTCTTAATCCCATTTTACAGATGAGGTAACTGAGGCAGAGAGAAATTAAATGACTTGCCCAAATTCACACAGCTGACAAGTGGAGGAGCCAGAATTAGAACCCATGACCTCTGACTCTCAAGCCCATGCTCTTTCCACTAAGCCACACTGTGAAGTCTGTCTCCCCCATTCTAGACTGCTAGCCCACTGTGGGCAGGGATTGTCTCTCCGTTGCTGAATTGTACTTTTCAAATGCTTAGTACAGTGCTTGGCACACAGTAAGTGCTCAATAAATGTGATTGATGAGTGAATGAATAATTATGGTATTAAGTGCTTACTATGTGCCAAGTACTGTTCTAAGTGCTGGGGTAGATACAAGGTAATCAGGTTGTCATCCAAAGGTCTCAGTCTTAATCCCCATTTTATAGATGAGGTAACTGTAACCCTAACCCTCTTCAACTTTTGAGCTGCCTTCAATAGTGTGAACCACCCCCTTCTCCTGGAATTATCTAATCTTGGCTTCACTGACAATGTCCTCTCCTGGTCCTCGTCCTCCTCCTCCTCCTCAAAACCTTCCATGAACATGTTGTGCCTTTCCAAAATTATTCAGAAGAATGAACTAATAATGAACCCCATAGTGGTTTGTTCTAACTAAAACCTATTAGGCAGACTGGGTCCCAAAACATATTGGGCTCACTTCTTCTAATCAAAATATGATTCACCATATTTGTTAGAAGTCTTCACAATTTTCAACTCAAAATGTAATAATTTTAATATTTCACTAATTCAAAAAAAGAATAGAGCATTTAAGCATGTGTCATGAAGAGCACTCACAAAATATATTGTCAATTTCATTAATGTTTTAGCCCCATTAACAAACTTCCCACCTCACTTAAAACTTTGCGAAGCACTGCTGTCCTTACCCAATCCTGTCCTCTAGATTTTCATTTTTGTCTCATTAGTCCTCATACGAAAGCTACTTTGACACTTGAAATCGATTTTTCTTTCCCCAATTTCCTCATATAATGGTTCTATAGCTGACTAACAGTGTTAGTCAGACCAGTCCATAGATATCACTATTGATTCAGCAGATGGCAGAAAGCCCTTTCAGAAGGGCACACAACAAAGGCAACATGTACCTTCTGCTGTGTTTGGATTCTGCACATTGATTATAACCACCCAAACTGTTTGCAATGAAGTCTTGCAGAAATGTACCTTTTTTTATTTTGAAATTTTCTCACAACGATCAGCACCCTTTTTGTAACATGCAGCTCAGGCACCAAAATTTCCCTTGCTAGTTTACTCTAAGACCCCCTCACCTCTTCAGAGACAAAGAGAAAACTGTCTGAGAATCTCTCACATTTCATACTGGTTTTCCTAGTCCATAGGGTACTTTGAAATGCTCAGGGAAGTAAGCAGGATTGTTTGCCACCAAATCGGCATCATGAAGACAAAAGAGAACATGTCATTTTAAAATGTTCTAAGACATCACTGGAAGATAAAGAAATACTTGTCTGTTGTAAAACTAAACTGTGCCACTGTGTGGGAACACAGTGGGTATATTAAAAAAAACTGGGACAAAACAAAATGTTGCTGAAAAAGAATAGTTTCCAGCTGTGAACCACAGGAAGTAACTTAATACACTCGATCCACGATGCAGATGAAGAGTTTTATAGAACTGGAAAATAAGTCCAATTTGAAGTAATAACTGTCCAGACACAATAAGGTTTGCAGTCCGGAAAAAAATGATGCTAAACTCATTTGTTCAGAAGCAAACAAAGCTGAGAGGGTATTTAGTATTGTCCAGTTCATGTCTCCTGGCCTTAAAGTTTTGTTATGTGCTGTTACTAAGTTCTGCCCTTCATGGGTCCCAAAGATGACAGTGTTTTAAATGACTTGTTTGGCCTCCTTTTTGTATAACCAAACAGCTTACTTTCCTCTCTGAAGGGGCTTACAAAATATGTTTATCCTCCTCGAAAGAACTGCATTTAAATTTAAAGAATTTGGACTAGTACCAAAAGGAGGGAAAAAAATCAGATACCTGCTGCTGCCTCTGGTGCTTATCAGAAAAAGGCTGCTTTAAGAAGCAAATGAGGGATAGGTCTCATATTTCTTAGTTGAAAGAGTTTCTGATTCATTCCCACTTTTGTTTTTAGCTCAAACTTGTTTTGCACTTAGCTTTTCGCATTCAAACTGAAATCTTCAAGCAGGCAAATGAAAGTGTACCTAAAAGTGCAACGAACTGAGTTCATCCCAGGGGATTCAGGGACAAATCGCATACCCTCCAGAGAAACAAAGGAGAGTGGATTATTCTCTTCCATTCATTCATTCAATCGTATTTATTGTGCACTTACTGTGGGCAGAGCACTGTACTAAGAGCTACAGTTTTGCCACTGGTGCAATCTCCACTGTTCCAAGCTAAATCTAGAATAGCTTCCAAAATTACAGTGCCTTCCACTGGAAATGCACCTCCCATTCCCACCTCTGAGATGTCTCATAAACTCTGTAAGTACAGGGGAGAGGTGGCTTTTCCAGAAAAACAGCATGGCCTAGGGGATATAGCACAGGCCTGGGAATCATTAGGACCTCGGTTCTAATCCCGGCTCTGCCACTTGTCTGCTGTGGGACCTGGAGCAAGTCCCTTAACTTCTCTGGGCCTCAGTTACCTCATCTGTAAAATGGGAATCAAGATTGTGAGCCCCATGTGGGATATGGACTGTGTCCAACCGGATTAGGGTGAATTCACTCCAGCCCATAGTACAATGCCTGGCACATAGTAACTGCTTAACACATATCATTTTTTAAAAAAATCCACAAGCATACATAACCCTCCTGAACCCAAAGTAACCAGGACTTTGGTGGTCGCACCTACCTCCTCATCAGACAGGAACTGCTTACCATCAACTTTAAAGCACTTAATCAGATATTCCCCTCCTACTTTCCCCCCTCTATGCTGTATCCCCCTCTAGACTGTAAGCTCATAGTGGTCAGAGAATGTGTCTGTTTATTGTTGTATTGTACTCTCCCAAGTGCTCAGTACAATGCTCTGCACACAGTAAGCACTCAGTAAATATGAGAAGCAGCGTGGCTAAGTGGAAAGAACACGGACTTTGGAGTCAGCGGTCATGGGTTCAAATCCCAGCTCCACCACTGGTCAGCTGTGTGACTTTGGGCAAGTCACTTAGCTTCTCTGAGACTCAGTTATCTCATCTGTAAAATGGGGATGAAGACTGTGAGCCCCCTGTGGGGCAACCTGATCACCTTGTAACCACCCCAGTGCTTAGAACATTGCTTTGCACATAGTAAGCTCTTAATAAATGTCATTATTATCATTATTATTATTATTGTTATTATGAGTGACTGAGAAGCAGCATGGCTCAGTGGAAGGAGCATGGGTTTGGGAGTCAGAGGTCATGAGTTCTAATCCCAGCTCCCCCACGTCTGCTGTGTGACCTTGGGCAAGTCACTTAACTTCTCTGAGACTCAGTTACCTCATCTGTAAAATGGGGGTTAAGCCTGTGAGCCCCACGTGGGACAACATGATCACCTTGTATCCTCCCCAGCACTTAGAACAGTGCTTCGAACACAGTAAGAGCTTAACAAATGCCATCATCATTATTATTATTACCTTTACTCACTGATATCCTACTATAACCCAGCCCACACACTTCACTCCTCTAAAGCCAACCTATTCATTGCATCTTGGTCTTGTCTATCTCACTACCAACCCCTGGACCATTTATAACAGTGTTGGTAGACACATTCCCTATCCGCAGTGATCTCGCAGTCTAGAGGAGGGGACAGACATCAATATAAATTACAGATATGTAAACAAGCACTGTGGATAGGATAGGGGAGAAAAGAGCATGCTTGAAAGCAGTGGGGAAAAAGCCTTTGGAAAGCAAAGAGTGGAATATGGAAGTCAGGGAGGGAAAATGGGAAGGGGCAAGTCTTTGAGAAGGTGCGAAGGGATAGTTTGGATGCGCAAGTGGAGGGGCTGGATTTTGAGAGAAGGCAGGAGAGCTCCTCTTGAGATACTACTGGGAAAGATGGGAAAGTTGAAGAAGGTGCAGGAGGAGGTAGGTACTGGAGAGGAGCAGGGGAGATTTTAAGGAAATCACACCTGATAGTTTCGATTTTCTCAATGAAGAAGGTAGCCAGGACATTGGGGAAAGAGAAGGGAGGGCAGGAGATGGGGGATTGAGGAGGTAATTAAGCATCTGGAACAACTGATGAGGGAAATGGGCATGGGTGTCATTAAGGATGGAGAAATAATTTTTTCCAGGCAGAGGAGAGGGCAGAATTAAAGCACACAAGAATGAACTTGAGGTGGACAAGGTAGGCCAGATTTCCTATGCAGTTGGATCTCTACCTTTAAAACACTTGATATTCACTTCATCCTCAGACCCCAAACACTACTGTACATAGCTTTAATTTATTTTAATGTCTGCCCTCCCCTCTAGGCTGTAGGCTCACTGTGGGCAGGAAACGTGTCTATGCACTCTCTTGCATTGTACCCCCCACCTCCAAGTACTTAGGAGAGTGCTCTGCATGCTCTAAGTGCTCAATAAATATCACAGATTTACCACTATGGTATATAGCGTGTGAAGGCATTTCATATTTTTCTAGAGGCCCTGGAATGGATCCTAATTTCTAACATGTTAACCTATGGGAAATGTACCCCACAATACAGTGTTTCTTAATACATGATGATGATGATGATGATGGCATTTATTAAGCACTTACTACGTGCAAAGCACTGTTCTATGTGCTGGGGAGGTTACAAGGTGATCAGGTTGTCCCACGGGGGGCTCACAATCTTAATCCCCATTTTCCAGATGAGGTAACAGGCACAGAGAAGTGAAGTGACTTGCCCAAAATCACACAGCTGACAACTGGCGGAGCCGGGATTTGAACCCCTGACCTCTGACTCCAAAGCTCTGGCTCTTTCCACTAAGCCACACTGCTTATCAAGGAACAACCTAGCTGTATCAAGGTTATGGCTGTATTTTTAATTTCCAAATGCAAGGAACACTGATCAAGACCATTTTTTTTTATTTCATCCAGAAGGTGCTCATAGGTTATGTTACAAGGATGTGCATCAGTGCAAAGTAAGTGAGGTCAAGAGCCAAAAATGGGCCTTGATAATTGATACATTAAAGGGAAATACAGTACTTTTTGATAACTGTGTGATTTCAAAAGCTTTTTCTTTCATAGCGTAAGTGCCATTAGAATAGTTACCTGCTCCATCCTTAGCTAAAATCAGGGTTCATTTTCTAAAGATGCTCACATGCACACATCCCATACCCTTCCAGACCTTCCTTTCTCACAACCAATCCTATATATTTTCTCTAGAAATGCCTCACCTCAATCCTCTAATATTATCATTTTGCTGAGTGATACCCACTCTTTTATATGGGAAAAGACTTAAAATGTCCACATTTCTTTTGACCTGTATTAAAGTTGCCATTAAAAAGAATTATTTACTCGGCGACATGGATGGAATATCGGAAGGGAGCTGATTGTAGTGCCGCCTCCCAACTGTTTCATACAATGTGAAAGGATGTTTTGTGATTTCACCGAGCTCTTGCAGGTTTTGGAGCAACCCCAACTGACAGAAGATGACTCTTCTCTCTGGAAATAACTGTTTCACAGCAAAATTGCTGGGCTTACTTCAAAGTAAGACTTGACAGTATTTGTAGCAAAACACTTTGTTCTATAACAGCTGTTATCACAGACACAAATACATAGGTATAATGACAAAATCCTCAGTTTTCTCATGTAAATAAGTGAAAATGGTACAGTAATTTTGCCTAGTGCTTCTAATAATATTATTCTGCATTTATGTAACACTTTTCCTTATAAAATCAGTTGCTTTGTTAGTGTTCAACTAAACTTTCACACATGTATTTTCTGTCCTGTCATATCTTCCAACCTACTGAGAAGTCTGATAACTACCAAGCTGGAAAATTGAGGCTTAAAAAATTAATTTAATCTGCATCTCCTGCAAAATAATCACTAATTGGATAATTGCAAAATGTTTTTCATTTTATATTTTGTTGACAAAATAGGTAAATAATAATAATAATAATTATGGTATTTGTTAAGCACTTACTTTGTACCAAGCACTGTGCTAAGCACTTGGGTAGAGCCAAGATCATCAGGTCAATATAAGTAATCAATGTTTGTGACTATATTTACAGGGGCATGAATCTAGGTTGTGTTTGAATATCCTTAAGCATCTGATTTGAGACATATTTTAAGGCAATTTATCTCATAAAGACTATTTCCTTTTCTTTTCCTGAAATTTAATATTGATTGAAAAATCTATGAGAATCTAATTATTGAACCTGACCCTGCTTTTCCTGAGCATACATTTCCAAAGACTAGAAATTAGCAATTGATGCAACCCATACTGAAACATCATTTTCTTATCACTCCCACGTCATTCATTGAAAAATCACCCCCGAATCCCCAAATGCTTAAGCTGTAATGATAATAATAATAATTGTGATATTCTTAAATGCTATGTTCTAGAGACTGTATTTAGTGTTGGTATAGATATAAGGCAATTGGGTTGGACACAGTTACTGTCCCATATAGGGCTCTTGGTCTTATTCCCCATTTTACAGATGAGGTAACAGAGGCACAGAGAACAACAACAACAGTGATGGCATTTATTAAGCACTTATTATGTGCAAAGCACTATTCTAAGCACTGTGGAGGTTACAAGGTGATCAGGTTGTCCCATGGGGGGCTCACAGTCTTAATCCCCATTTTATAGATGAGGTAACTGAGGCACAAAGAAGTTAAGCGACTTGCCCAAAGTCACACAGCTGACAATTGGTGGAGCTGGGATTTGAACCCATGACCTCTGACTCCAAAGCCCATGCTCTTTCCACTGAGCTACGCGAAGTCACAAAGCAGACATGTGGAGGAGCCGGGATTAGAACCCATGAACTCCTCTGTTCTCCAGCTTCATGCTTTATCCACTAGACTGATCTGTACATTTTTAAAGATAGCATCTGATGGAAAGATCTACTTATAGGAAAGAGTAGGGCAAGAAAAAGTGATACGAGCTATAAAACTCATGACTTATTTTTATTTATATCTTTGTTATTTCTAAAAAAGAAAATAGTTGATTGTTTTGAGGCTGCTAGACCCTCTGGAAAATATATAAAATTCCTGCAGGATGAAAGGCAAAACTCTATAATGAAATCAAAGAAATTTCTCATTCAAGTTGACAAAAATTACCTTACAATTTAAAAATATTCCAACAACATTAAAGAAATGTAGATTCATATCTACCGCCTCTACGTTGATATACTGAAAACTACATCTCCTCCCCTGATCTCTCTCCCTTTCTCCAGGCTCACATTTCCTCCTGCCTTCAAGATATCTCTACTTGGATGTACTCCGATCACTTCAAACTTAATATGTCCAAAACAGAGCTCCTTACCTTCCCACCCAAACCCTATCCTCCTCTTGACTTTCCCATCACTGTAGACGACACCACCATCCTTCTTGTGTCACAAGCTCATAACCTTGGTGTTATCCTTGAATCTTCTCCCTCATCCAACGTACATATTCAGTCCATCACTAAATCCTGTCAGTACCAGCTTCACAACATAGGTAAAACCTGCCATTTCCTCTCCATCCAAACCGCTATCACATTTCTACAATCACTCATCCTATCTCACCTAGATTACTACATCAGCCTCCTTGCTGACCTCTCAGCCTCCTGTCTCTCTCCATTCCAGACCATACTTCACTCTGCTGATAGGAGCATTTTTCTACAAAAACGTTCAGGACATAATAATAATAATGTTGGTATTTGTTAAGTGCTTACTATGTGCCAAGCACTGTTCTAAGAGCTGGGGGGGATACAAGGTAATCAATGTTGTCCCACGTGGAGCTCACAGTCTTAATCCCCATTTTCCAGATGAGGGAACTGAGGCACAGAGAAGTTAAGTGATTCTCCCAAAGTCTCATAGATGACAAGTGGTGGAGGCAGGATTAGAACCCATGACCTCTGACTCCCAAGCCCGAGTTCTTGCCACTGAGCCACACTGCTTCGCTGTTACTCCGCTCCTCAAAAAAAACCTCCAGTGGTTGCCTATCCACCTCTGCATCAAACAAAAACTTTTCATCAATGCCCCCTCCTATCTCACCTCACTTCTCTCATTTTACAACCCAGCCCACACACTCCACTTCTCTAGTGTTAACCTTCTCACTGTGCCTCAATCTCACCTGTCTCGCCACCAACCCCGAGCCCACGGCCTGCCTCTGGCCTTACTGAAGGCATATTCCTCCAAGAGGCCTTCTCAGACTAAACCCCACTTTTCCTCATCTCCCACACCCTTCTGAATCACCCTGACTTGCTCCCTTTGTTCTTCACCACTCCCAGCCCCATAGCACTTTTGTACATACCTGTAACTTATTTGTATTGAGTCTGTCTCCTCCCTCTAGACTTTAAGATCCTTGTGGTCAGACAATGTGCCTGTTTATTGTTGTATTGTACTCTTCCAAGAGCTTAGTGCAGTGTTATGCACATAGTAAGCACTCAGTAAATACGACTGAATGAATGAAAATAGGCAGACTCGGATTTTTTCTGATACTCAATCATTTTTCAAAAGTGAAGGTCCTAAGGGAATGTTACTGCAAAATCCTTCCAGTATTTTCTTTTGCATATTTTTTTCCCCAGTTTTGAGCAGATGGATGTCAACCCACCAATGACTGTCTAACGTTGGTGAGAATATGCGCACAAAAGTATACAACTTAATACGCAATGGGCTCCTTCAGATAAACACTGAAAGACATCTGGCTCCAAAAATTTGCAAAAATCAATTTGGTGTTATTCTAAATCTGTGCTGCTTTTCATAAATATCATATTGTATCAGCATCTGTTGATATGTCTGAGGCAAAGAGTAATGTCATAAAATCATGCCAAAGTCTAGTTTCCATTTTTTATGGTGTTTGTTAAGCACTTACTATGTTATGTGTCAAGCACTGTTCTAAGCACTTGGGTAGATACAAGTTAATCAGGTTGGACACAATCCCTGTCCTACATAGGGCTCACAGTCTAAGGAGGGAGAACGTACTGAATTCCCATTTTACTGTTGAGGAAACTGAGGCACAGAGATGTTGTCAGTCAATCATATTTATTGAGGACTGAGTGCAGAGCACTGTACAAAAACCTTGAGAGGGTACAGAATAACAATGTAACAGACACATTACCTGCCCACAGTTTGACTTGCCCAAGGTCACACTGCAGTTGGATAGGAATTGTCTCTACCTGTTGCTGAATTGTACTTTCCAAGCACTTAGTACGGTGCTCTGCACACAGTAACTGCTCAATAAATACAAATGAATGAGTGAATGAATGAATGAAATGGTAGAGGCAGGATTGGAATCCAGGTCTTCTGACTCGCAGACCCATGCTCTTTCCACTAGGCTTTGCTGCTTCCCATTTGTACCTCAATGATGCACTGTGGCCTGAAACTTAACCCAGCCCAATATTGACTTATATTTTATGAAAGGGATGGAATCTACCTGCAACTAACTGTTGGACAGTGATAGTTCTTCATCATCATCATCAATCGTATTTATTGAGCGCTTACTGTGTGCAGAGCACTGTACTAAGCACTTGGGAAGTACAAATTGGCAACATATAGAGACAGTCCCTACCCAACAGTGGGCTCACAGTCTAAAAGGGGGAGACAGAGAACAAAACCAAACATACTAACAAAATAGTTGTCCTATTAGAGTCAGGAACACCGGCAACAAATGCTAACAGTGAAGAATTCCTCAAGATTGGGGGTCCAGTGGTCTATGCAACCAGTATTAGTTCTTCAAAAACAACTCAGATCCAAGAACTAGTTTCAGCAAAGCAAGCAAAAGTTATTGACCTCTTGAATGCTCTTTCAAAATTTCCCATTTGTCAGTGTTATTAGATCATAATTGAAGTAGCGTGGGCTAGTGGAAAGAGCACAGGCCTGAGAGACAGAGGACCTGAGTCCTAATCCTGGCTCTGCCACTTGTCTGCTGTATGATCTTGGACAACATACTTATCTGTTCCTCAGTTACCCCATCTGTTAAATGGGGATTAAGATGGTGAGTTCCATGGAGGATATGGTCTGCATCCAACCTGATTATCTTGTATCTAGCCCAGAACTTAGTACAGTGCCTGGCACACAATAAGCATTTATATAACATAGAAAGACAAAATGTGTAATGTCCCTGAGGGCAGAGACTGTGTTGTTTATAGCAGTCCTCTGCACTGAGCAGGTGCTCAATAAATGTTGTTAATGATCATAATAAATATGCTGACCACCAAATCAAGGAATTTTCCTCATCGATGAAGAAGCCATGTGACCCAGTGGACTACCACAGCATTCATTCATTCATTCAGTTGTATTTACTGAGCGCTTAGTATGTGCAGGGCACTGTACTAAGCACAGCACCAATGAAGCTGCCAATGATTCCATCTTCATTGCCAAGTTGGGGGCAGGGGGTGTATCTGTGAAGGCAGCAACTACATTTCACCGATCTTCTATATGTACTTATCACTATCGAGGATGAAGACATACATAATAATAATAATGATAGCATTTATTAAGTGCTTACTACATGCAAAGCACTGTTCTAAGCACTGGGGAGGTTAACAAAGTGATCGGTTTGTCCCACGGGGGGCTCACAGTCTTCATCCTCATTTTACAGATGAGGTAGCTGAGGCCCAGAGAAGTTAAGTGGCTTGCCCAAAGTCACACAGCTGACAAGTGGTGGAGCCGGTATTTGAACCCATGACCTCTGGCTCCCAAGCCCGGGCTCTTTCCACCGAGCCACACTGCTTCTCTTCTGTATACATGTCATACAGAGACTACCAAGATGAGAAGAAAATCTCACTCCCACTTTGGAGAAATCACTACCACAACAAAGTCATAAAGAACAGTAAAGCAAAAAAAAAAAAGTTGCTTGGATCTGATGACACGCCCACATAAATCTACAGTCTATGAAGGAACTTAAAAATGTAACATCTACATAGTCCTTTTTTTCCCTAGAAAGTGTAGAATACTGAAGAAATGCCACATGCCTTTAAAGATGTTGCCAAAACCACTATTTCAAGAAAAAGATGGAAAAAAAACAATGCAAAAATATAAAATAATCTCATTATTAAATTGCAAAGTTTTGGAGGTATCACATATTGTATATCTGTCTATCCCCAACCCATGAGACTGGAATAGTGCTTTGCAAATGGTGGTGTTCAATCAATATTGTTAAAGGTGATGAATCTTGCAGGCAGTGGAGGGCAGAGAAGTCTAGCCAGAAAGAATCCTTCTGGAACAGACATTCACATAATACTGAAATCACAATATGTCTCCAGAACAGAACACAGCAGAACAGACATAATTTTGCAATCCTATAAATCCCAGAGAATGGGAAGGGGACACTATCAGCGCTTAGAACGGTGCCAACGCTTAGAACAGTGCTTTGCACATAGTAAGTGCTTAATAAATGCCATCATTATTATCATTTCCCCACTGCTATCTTAAGACCTACAGAAGCATTCAACCCAATTTAGTCAGTCAGGCAATTGTATTTATTGAGCGCTTACTGTATGTCACATACTTTAAACACTTGGGAGAGTACAATTTAACAATATGGCAGACACGTTCCTTGTCCACAATGAGCTTACAGTCTAGAGGACTGTACAAACTTGGAATCTGGCAAATACTGAATAATTTTGACTGGCCGGAGAAGTTCACTAAAATCTCAATTCCATGGTGATGTATTGAGTAAGAACTGGTGGAATAAGGCAAGAAAGCATAGTTCTCTACACACAGTAAGTACTCAAATTCCATTGATGAAGGAAGTACACTGAGTCATTCTTGTTCAACTTATTCTATACTTCCTTTTAGGGGTTTGCAGTAAGGGACCTGAAAGCTGGTGTCACATCATGCTTCTGATCCACCAGAACCTCTTCTAACTCAGTAGGCAATATCAACATCATCAATAACCCTGAAGGCAGCCATCTAGGTGTTGGGTTTCTTCATTGAGAAGTAGATAATTTATTACCTATATCATCTAAAAATATAATTTATTTACTTACAGAATTCAACTATTTACAAATAAGCCACTCATTACTCTGTACTTGGCTCATTTTGATGGTTTCTGCTCTCAAGTTATACCAGAGTCATTTCAACTGTGGAATTTGTATGCACCTGGAATATATGCATGATAATGAGGATGGACACAATCCATGTCCCACAAGGGGCTCTCAGTCTAAGGAGGGGGGAGAGCAAGTATTGACTCTATTTTGCAGGTGAGGTAACAAGCATTGAGAAGCTAAGTGACTTTCCTATGATGACACAGCATGCGCTTAAGTGGCAGGGCCAGGATTAGAACCCAGGTCCAGTGATTCCCAGACCCATGTCTTTCCACTAGGTCATTCAGCTTCACAGGGCAACTACAATGGCACCGAGTCTCCCTCATGTCTGACAAACCTCAATCTACACGGCCATCTTATTTAACTTCTTGAAGGACTTTCAGTATTATCTACGTGTGACACGACTTTCAATGGCGGACAAGATTCCTAAAAATGAAAACCTTTTTGTGGTCAGATCTCCAGTATAGATGCAATACTCATTTTACCTCAGCTTCACTAGAAAGGACATGTTAGAAGAATGATACCAGCAGGATACCCAAGAAACTGCTGAATGGTGACATGTAAATGACACTTGAGCTAAAGAAATGACAGAGCTCAATCTTAAACAATGTGGTAAACAGCATAGTAATGGAAGACAACAGCAGTAAAAAGGACAGTCTGGCTTGTGATAACCAGGAGAGGGACTACTCTCTAGAGGAGAGTCTTCAGAATCAATCAATTGTATTCTTTGAGTGCACACTGTGTGCAGGGCACTATATTAATGCTTGGGAGAGTACAATATAACAGAGTTGATAAACACATTCCCTGCCCACAGTGAGATTACAGGATACCGAGTGGCAGATTGAGAGACATCATTAGAGCCAATAAAGAGAAAGTATATTGACAATGCCATGTTCTACCTTTATGTGCAAACAGTATAGAATGATTAGTCAGCAGGCCATTTGTTTCTCACATTAGATCTTCTCATCAGTATCGTTACCCCTGACTCCAAAGAACAGCTCTATCCATTGGAATTTGCTGAATGGAACCTTCATGGCCTGAATTAATTCACCCACATCTCCCTACACTTTCATAAGTGGACAGGTTTCCAGCTCATTTACCAATTAAATAGATTCTGATAACCCTGCAACCTTCTCTTAAAATTTCCATGGAATCAAGGCCACATATGAATCACACCTGGAGATTAAAAGGTAACCAAAACAAGGGATGAGGCCAAATCCTTGGAAGTCCATGCTTTTCAGGCAGTTTTTATAGGGTTGGCATTAGCTAGAGTGCTCAGTCAATAAATCGCATTTACTAAGTGCTTACTGTGCAGAGGGCAGCACTAAGCCTTTTAGAGAGTAAAATAAAATAATAATAATAATAGTAATTATAGTATTTGTTAAGCACTTATTGTGTGCCAAGCACTGTTCTAAGCACTGAGGTAGATACAAAGTAATCAGGTTTCCCCACGTGGGGTTTACAGTCTTAATCCCCATTTTATAGATAAGGTAACTGAGGCACAGAAAAGTGAAGTGACTTGCCCAAAGTCACAAAGCTGAAAAGTGGCAGAGCCGGGATTAGAACCCATGACCTCTGACTCCCAAGCCCATGCTCTTTCCACTAAGCCACGATAAAAGTAAAAGGCCCAGTCACTGTCCTCAAGGAAGGATGCCAAAAAACACGAAGAATCTATCAAAAGTAGCACTGGGAGAAAGAACAATGCCACAAGTGTTGATAATAGGATTATGGCAGGATAAATGGAAAAATAAAGACACTGTTAAATGAGTAAAAGTATAAGTATCATCAGTTCTAAGACAGGTTGTGGAATTGATTCAGTCTGGAAGGGGAAAGAGTAATGTGGGATGCTTCCTGGAGGTGGTGTCTAGAGTGTTGTCTTGTGGCAGCAATTAGGAGGGCCCTATTGTAGAGTCAGTACTGGTCAGGGAGGAGGCTTGGGAGTGCAGAGGTGGCAGCAAGTGCTAGAGAGGGGAAACACAGCACCATCCTGCCAGGGAAGATCCCACTGCATCTGCTAGCTGTGCTGAGGGGTGACGCTGACACAGTTGCTGAATCCACTGTAATTATTTGTCACCAGACCCACTTGCAATACTCATGGCATAAGATATGACACCTAGGCCAAAACATCTGGAGACCAGCTGCCCCTGAAGAGAACAGTCAAATGGAAAATCCATCTCTGAGGTGGACTGGGAGCCCTGATGATGAGGCATCCAAAATATAGACACAAAGGTAGGGAAACAGACCATTGACATCAGTGCCAACCACAAAGTGAGGCCCCAGCTGCTCCCTTCCCACCAGATTGAAAATCTGCAGTTTGAGAAAGAAACTCTCCAACTCTCTCCCCCCATCAGCCTCTACTTCTCAAGCTGGGGTGGGGGTGAGAAAATTCCATAATGATAATAATCACTACGGTATTTGTTAAGAGCTTATTATGTGCCAAGCAATGTACTAAAGATAAATAGGGTGGACACAGTACATATTCCACATGGGATTCACAGACTAAGGGGGAGAGAGGAGAATTTAATCTCTATTTTACAGATGAGGAAACAGGTACAGAGAAGCTGAGTGGCTTGCCCAAAATCACACATCAGACAAGTGGAGGAGCAGGATTAGAACCCAGGTCCTCTGACTCTCAGGCCTGTGTTGTTTCCACTAGGCCACATTGCTCCCAGGCTCTCTGCCTCCAGCAAGTTGAGGCCTGCTCACCTTTTAGACTGTTGGGAAAGCTTTGGCTGAGGACACAGCTGAGTATAGTATCTATCTGAGGCTAGACCATTTCTAGCAGGCCTTTTCATGTGACCAGCAATGCAGATGACATCATGCATAGGACTCTGTGATGATGTCATTACAGCACCAACTAGCCAGAATGGCAGCAGAGACAAAAGGGAACTATGGGCAGCCTTGGAGTCCCACTGTTGAGAAGGGAATGAAAGTTATCAGGGGGAGCACAGTCGGAAAGCAGTGTGGTCTAGTGGAAAAAACAGTTCTGAGAGTCAGAGGACTGAAGTTCAAATCCAAGCTCCATCACTTGCCAGCTGGGAAACTTGAACAAGCCACTTGACTTCTTGGGGCTTCAGTTTCCTCATCTATAAAGTACTTTTTCTTCCTCCCACTTTGACTATGACCCCATGTGGGAAAGGGACTATGTGAAAAGGGAAAGGGAAGCAGTGTGGCTCAGTGGAAAGAGCAAGGGCTTGCGAGTCAGAGGTCATGCGTTCAAATCCTGGCTCTTCCACTTGTCAGCTGTGTGACTTTGGGCAAGTCACTTAACTTCTCTGTGCCTCAGTTACCTCATCTGTAAAATTTGGAGTGAGACTGTGAGCCCCACGTGGGACAACCTGATCACCTTGTAACCTCCCCAGAGCTTAGAACAGTGCTTTGCACATAGTAAGTGCTTAATAAATGCCATCATCATTATTATTACCTTATTCTCTAGTACCTACCCCAGTGCACAGTAAAGTGCTCAGCACGGCATAAACCCTTACCAAACCCACACTCATCATCATCATCAGGAGGACCCCCACCCTTATCAATGATGTGTCCTGGGGCACCTCTCCACCCCTCTTCTCTCTCCGTTCTTTGTGCCATGCCTCCAAAGCAAAGTTTGCTGATGTGCGGGGATAGAGGATGAAGAGAGGTGGCACTGGAGCCCTCCCATTTCCATCAAATTAGCACCCAACAGCAGAGCAGGGCAGCACCCCACTGTGTAAATGCACATACACACACATACACACAAAAAAAACCTCAAAACACCCCTTATACCCTAGCTCCTCAGACCTTCCATTCTGTGTCTGGCTGGGGGGACCTGGGATAGAGGGGACTGTGGAAGGCACTACTCCTCTCAGCCTGGCTCAGCAAGGGTTGGGTAGCCTTTTGCAAGCAGGGAAAACACCCAATGGAGAAGCACACACACTCTCTCTCTCTCTCCCCCCCGAGGTTTCTGGCTGTCCATTTTACCTGTGCCCCAAACTGCTTGGACACAAGATACACTTTCTGCTCAATGACTTTACCCAGCAATGAAATTAACTACATCCCTCCCTCATGTGAATACCTATGAGGAAGTGGCGGTGACTAACACCTATTCATGCTAATACTACTCCCAACCCTAAGAGGAGGCAGAAATTGTAGCAGCAACCCACAACTCATGCTCACCCGGACTGAACTCTGGAACAAGCGGAATCCTCTTGCATACTGCCCAGCTCTGCCAACTTTAAGGGCAACATCTCCTTTAAGAACTATACATACTAGCATGTGTTTACTCACAGTAAACGTTTTGGGAAGAGCTACTTAGGATACCACCTTAATAGCATTCCAAGCAGTGGCCAAATTGCAAGGTCAAAGGCAGTGCTATTTGGGAAGCTGGCCCAGTCTCCCCTAAACCTGGGTCCACTCGGTTACAGCCTTGTTAGTCCCTGTGTTACTTTGATCCTGGTTGCAACTCCTGGATTTTGAGTAGTTAGAAGCCTGAAATTCTGGTCTAATACCAATGCCGTATTGCTCTTGGGCTATTTATCACTGTCACTGTAACTTTTATGTGTTTTTTTTGTTTCTTATTTTCCTATATGTTTTCTTCACCAAACCCTTTGCCTCATTTAATTCTCAGAGTCTAAGCTTCCTGTAGGTTAAGTACTGTGTCTAATTTTCTCCCATGCATTTGTTCTCAGTGTTTAGTCACAGTGCTGTGCACATAGTAAATTCTATTTCTACTACTTACAACTACTACAACATAACTATAGCAGGTTTATAGGGATGTTTGAGGGCCACATATCTGTAACTGAGCCTCTACTGCTCATCTCAGATTAGAAAACATTATATGGAGGAACAGGAAAAGACCAAGCCCTCTGCTCCACTAAGAAGAAACCACTGTAAATTTTCTTGAGGCTAAGTAATGTAATCAGAATGCTATTAAAGGTAATTTCCTTAAATGAGAAAAAGGACCCCAATGTTATATATTGCTGAGAATCTGCCACTCATTATAAAACTCCCAGAAGCTTTTCCAAGACTAGGACAGTTTCTGTTTCCCACTTAAAAAACAAAACAAAGCAAAAAACCCTTCCCGATTTGCACATTGCAGAAAGGGAAGGAGCTTTTTCTAAATTTAATTGTAACTCATATGATCAGGCTCTTTCCCTGAAGTGTCTTACTCTTGAGACTCAGTGATGAAAATCACATTTTTCTTCCACGCTGGGATGAAACAGTCAGTAGGAGACTGTCAGGAAATTCTTAGGACTCCATAATTTTTTGAACTCCTCTTTTTTCCCACAAAAGCTTCTAATCATTTTGAACTTTTATTCCTAATATGTGATCCCTCTATTTTTCTGGAATGTAATAACCCCAATGAACAATCTAAAATAGCAAAACAGATTTCTTTGACAGCTATTTTTTATTTTTTTTTCCTTTATGTGGAGATAATTTCATTCAATGCTCCATATTTTAAAGAGCCCCAAAACCCCACGACTTCGAAAACACAAACTTTTCTTTGGTGTGCATAAATGTAGTACCTCCATTTTATGGATGTAGATTTTATTTTCCTTTTCTAGCTCATTTACAAATATCTATACATAGAGATAGGTATAGATACACACACACACACACACACACACACACACACACACACCCATACATGTACAGGTTTGGGAGTCAGAAGTCATGAGTTCTAATCCTGGCTCCGCCACTTGTCAGCTGTGTGACTTTGGGGAAGTCACTTAACTTCTCTGAGCCTCAGTTACCTCATCTGTAAAATAGGGATTAAGACTGTGAGCCCCACATGGGACAACCTGATCACCTTGTATCCCCCCAGCGTTTAGAACAGTGCTTCACACATAGTAAGTGCTTAACAAATGCCATCATTATTATTATTATTATGTGTGAGATATATATATATATGTATATACACACACACACACACACACACACACACACACACACACACACACACACACACACACACACACCCCTAGCTAAAAAATCTCTCATTAAAATCCATGCTATTGGGGGCATAAATATTTGAAAGAGATCCTGTTCTATTTTTATGAGAAATCTGAAAAGAGTTAAGGAAACCAAATCTGTTTTTCATGGACTACCAAGTCTTAGTATCCTAAAAATCAATCTAATCAATGATATTTATTGAGCACTTATTATGTGCAGATCACTTATTCTAAGTGCTAGGGAGAGTACAATACAAAATTATGAGACATGTTCTCTGCCCATAATGAAGCAAAAGTTGGGTTGAAGCTGCTTTGAGATAGACTTTGTGCTTCCTTTCAAAAAGTGTCCCCGACTATGAATGTTTTTGGAAACCTTGAAAAATATGACCCTCTAGATTGAAAGCTCCTTGAGGGCAGGTAATCTATCTCTTATTTTATTCTCTATTTTCACTCTCCCAAGCACTTAGTATAATGCAATATACACAAGTGCTTAATACATACCATTGTCTTACATGACCTAAAACAAACTCTTTCCAAAGACTTTCATTTATCAGGTACTACATACGGGTCTAGGTATATTCATATCAATGGTAGATTTCAGTGTGTATAGTCTAAATTTTCAATTGCTCTTTCAATGATACTCAGGTCAAAAGAAAGAGTGCTTGTTTATCTTTAGCAATATTTTTCTTATGGATGTTGCTACCAAACTTGAAAACTCAATTTAATATGCAGCAGACAGTGCATTATTCCATCTGATATATTTTTCCTCTTTCATGTCTTGTGGATGCATGGTCTGTATTTTCTTCTTCACAATTGTGCATTCCGATAGTTGAATCCTCAAAATGATGGTGATATTATTTCCTCTCCCTGTTGCGTCTTACAACTGCTTTGGCCTTCAAAGCCTGCTAAGGTTGCATGTGAAAGTACAATTTTATGAAAGTGGTAACTGACAAACCATCTCTTCATTGACCCAAAATACTATATAATGACAATGACTATTCAAGTTAGACTACAGGCATAGTATCCTTGTCCTTTTATTGTTTGGTTTCACAAATAAGGAGAGGTATTATATTCCCTACATTAAAGCAAATGAGGAATAATTTCATCCCCAACAGCTTAAGTAGTTGCCTGAAAAGCAGGAATTGCTTGCTTTCTGAGTATGTTGCCAACTCAGGAAGCTATGGTTGGAGGATTACTTATGACTATCTTCATTTTTCTTTGATATTTCAATAATCATGGTATTTATTAAGTACTTACTGTGTGCCAGGCACTGTACTGGGCACTGGGATTGATTCAAGATAACCAGATCTGACTCACAGTCCCTGTCCTACATGGGACTCACAGTGTAAGTAGGATGGAGAACTGGAGCGAAGTCCCGTATTATAGATGGGGAAACTGGTAAGTTAAATGACTTACCTGAGGTCACACAGCAGGCAAATGACAGGGCCAAAATTAGAACCCAGATCCTCTGACTCCCAGAGCTGTACTGTTATCACTAAGCTTCGAACCCTGTAGAAGCTGTCCTGAGGAGAAGATTTGCATAAACCAAGCTAAAATTCCCTCTCCCCCTTTTCTCCTATCCCAAGCATTCACCAATGACCTGTTCAAAACTTCAAGGAATCAATGATAGTTATTGAGCACTTTATGTGCAGAGCACTGTACTAAACACTTGGAAGAGTACAATGTAACAGGGTTGGTAGACATGTTCCCTGTCCACAAAGAGTTTACAGCCTAGAAGGAAGCAAAACCTCTAGGGTGGGGAATGGAGAACGCTCGAATTTCCGCAGCCTTCCAAGGGGATGAAATCATTCAATGGCATTTACTGAGCACTTACTATGTGTAGAGTGTTGTACTAAACACTTGAAAGAGTACAGTATAATTTGGCAGAAAATCCTGCCAATAAAAGTTTAGTCAATATTGTCTTGTCTTAAGCTGTTGAGTCATCTCTGACCCATAGCGATGCCATGGACACATCTCTCACAGAACGTGCCACCTCCATCTACAATCTTTATGGTAGTGTACCCATAGAGTTTTCTTGGCAAAAATATGGAAGTGGTTTACCACTGCCTCCTTCCATGCAGCAAATTTGCATCTCTACCCTCGATTCTCTCCCATGCCGCTGCTGCCCAGCATGGGTGAGTTTTGACTTGTAGCAGATTGCCTTCCACACGCTAGCCAATTCCCAAGCTAGGAATAGAATGGGTATGCCTCTGCTTGATTCTCCCTCCGGTAATTGAGACTGGTACAGTACTGAAAACTCTGCAGGTATGACTCAGAGGGGAGACATCAATATACATATAATAATTTATAACATATAATTTAAAGATATGTACATCAGTGCTGTAGGAAAACACTTAATAGTACTTAATACCATAACAACGATAATAATAATATAAGCTATTCAGGTTGGACACAGTCCATGTCCCACTTTGGGATCACAGTCTCAATCCCCACGTTACAGATCAGGTTACTGGAGCACAGAGAAGTTGAGACTTGCCCAAGGTCATACAGGATTGAAGTGGCAGATCTGGGATTAGAAACTAGGTCCTTCTCACACCCAGGCCTGTGCTCTATCTATTAGGCCATGTTGCTTCCATATTCTTATACTCTATTATTTCCCCTATCCCTAGTCCACTCTAATGTCAGTCTCTCCCTGTAGACTGTACACTCCCTGTATCTACCAACACTGTCATGCTGTACTTTCCCAAGGCCTTACTACAGTAGTCTGTACAAAGTAAGGCAATCAATAAATACCACTGCTTGATTCATCCCAAGTGCTTATTACAGAGTGCTCTACACACAGCAAACACTGAATAATTTCCATTAATTGATAATAATAATTATGGTATTTGTTCAGTGCTTACTGTGTGTGAGGCACTGTACTAAGCGTGGGGGTGGATACAAAAAAATCGGTTTGGACACAGTCCCTGTCCCACATGGGGTTCACAGTCTCAATCCCCACTTTGCAGATGGGGTAACTGAGGCCCAGAGAAGTTATTTGCTCAAGGTCACACAGCAGACAAGTGGCAGGGCCGGGATTAGAACCCAGGACCTTCTGACTCCCAGGCCTGTGCTCTATCCACTATGACATGCTACTTCTCACTACTATCCTTCAGTCTAGTCGTCTCAATAAGATACAGTTGGCATTGAGTTGAACAAACAAAAAAAATTTGAAAAGCCAGCAGCCTCCACTAATACTACAAATGGCAAAAATTAAAGCTTAGAAAGCTAAATACTTATCAGGAACCAGTCTGTGATTTAAAGCATTCCCACTTAATTTGAACATGGGCACTCACAAGCAACAGATTAGCCCCAAATCTGTCTGATTTGGACAGTGTGATGGGAACAGCTATTTTCCATTTAAATGGACACTTTTATGCCTTGTGTTAAGCACAAATCATGTTTTCTTGGCACTGACCGACTCATGTTGTTTCTCCCCCTTTAAAATCATTATGAATGAACTATGAAGAGCTCTAGTTTTGGACTCAGCATTTCCAGCTCTTCATTTGTTCCTATCAATTCTTCTTCCATTCTTTCCTGGCTTGTCTATATCTTCCACTGTGCCTCCTGAATGCTTTTGCCAAGTTGGTACATAATTCCCCTGTTCACCCTGCTCTCCTCTCAGGTGCTTTACAAGGCTCTTGCCATCTCCATGACAAATGCCACAACAAATCATGATTCAAAAACTTGTACTATGGAAATATCCAACATGGAGTATAACACAGAGAGCTGCAAAAGGAATCAAGATAGATAAATTCTAGTGAATGGTAGAGGAAACTTGTTCCGGCTCAGAAACAGAACAGTTGTCAGCCACCAGTCCTGAGAAAGCAATCAGCACAAAATTCAAGTCATCTAGCAGTGCTGGTCCACTTTCGTCCAACTCAAATTCTTTACTCCTGTTTTCTGGAGATTACTTTGGGCACATAATTCACCCACAAAGCAATCTCCCAGTTCTGCTTGCTGGTGCGTACAAACATCTTTGGCAATCTCCCCTCTATGTAAATAACTTGCAACTAGAGGAGAGACTCTAAGGTTGGAATTTTTCTCTTTTGTAATTTGGCAGCATATGGACAGCAATTCCAGGATGTTCTCATCCAACTCTATATCCCCCTTCCTCAATATTCTTTCTCTCAGTTCTCCACTGCCCTTTCTCCATCTTGTTTTTTTAGTGGCATTTATTAAGTGCTTACTATGTGCAAAGCACTGTTCTAAGTGCTGGAGAGGTTACAAGGTGATCAGGTTTCCCATGGGGGGCTCACAGTCTTAATCCCCATTTTACAGATGAGGTAACTGAGGCCCAGGGAAGTTAAGCAACTTGCCCAACATCACACAGCTGACAATTGGTGGAGCTGGGATTTGAACCCATGACCTCTGACTCCAAAGCCCGTGCTCTTTCCACTGCATCACAGTGCATCTTTGTTCCTCTCTTTCTTCTTGACCATTATTGCAGATTATTCTGCTGGTCATTTCATGGTCAAAGGTTTCCATGAGAAACATTGTCCTAGAAATCAAAATTATTTCTATCCTCTGGGACCTCCAAATCTTGTTTCTGATGCCTCCAGTGGGATATGTCTTGTAGCCACACCAATCAGCTCAACCCTTTGAGTTTCTACATCTGTGTCTAGGGAACCACAAGCAGTTGAAAGAGCAAAGCCAATGGTACCCAACACCAAATCCTGAGCTTGTTGTGGGCAGGCAATGTGTCTGTTTATTGTTATACTGTACTCTCCCTACATCTCTCTCTCTAAATATTTGACAGCCCAGCATTCTCCTCATCTTAAAATCCCTACTAAAGTCACACACCCTCCAGGAAGCCTTCCCTGTCTCAGCCCTCATCCTCCTACCCTATTTTCCCTCCCTACTACCTCACTGCCCTTCTCAGGGTGGCAGCTAAAGAGTTTCCAGTATTCTTCCAGTCTCGACTACAGGAGGGAAAAGATGGGTTTCTGAGCATCAGCAGAAGGCTGACTTTAGGGACACTTACTCAGAGGACTGTCTCCCCACTGTCACGTTCCACTTCCATGAGAAACGTTACCCTAACAGGAGACATATTTGTGGAGATGAAGAGAAGTCAAAATGATGGGTTTAATTAACCCCCTCAAATGCTGAACCTTTACATTGACAATACTCCTTACTAAGGCTTATCTTAACTAAAAACAAATAGAGATGAATAATGGCTAATTTTTTTCTGTTTTACTTTTTTTTAAATGAGTGAACGTTATAATACCTGAGCAAATCATAAGTCATAAGACTCCTCAGGGATTGGGGTGTTTAAGAACATTTTATATATATCTTGCAGTTCATTCTAACACACTTACTCATCATAACTGTGGTATTTATTAAGTGCTTACTATGTGCCAAGCACTGTGCCAAACCCTAGAGTACATACAGGTCAATCAGATTGGACAAAGTCCCTGTCCCACAGGCTATAGAAGAGAGTGAATAGTTACACAATCTTCATTTTAAAGATGGGAAAACTGAGGCTCAGAGAAGTTAAGCAACTTGCCCAAGGGCACAAAGCACCCAAGGGGTAGAGCTAGGATTAGGTCCCTGGTGACCAACTCCTAGGCCAGTGCTCTTTCCACTAGGTCATTCTGTTTCTTAATTAACAGGTATATGCAACATGTAGCAAACAACAACATTCACCTGGTCATGAAACATAACCC
The DNA here is from genome assembly GCF_015852505.1 of Tachyglossus aculeatus. Classification (NCBI taxonomy): domain Eukaryota; kingdom Metazoa; phylum Chordata; class Mammalia; order Monotremata; family Tachyglossidae; genus Tachyglossus; species Tachyglossus aculeatus. Next base: position 88,650,263 of record NC_052067.1, read on the forward strand.
CACTTCCTGTCCCTCCTTTTCCTTGGTCTGATTGGCCAAGACCCTCTGTGTCACCATCATCATCTAGCACTGCACACCATCCAGAAAAGCAGTGTGGCTCAGTGGAAAGAGCACGGACTTTGGAGTCATGGGTTCAAATCCCGCCTTCACCAACTGTTAGCTGTGTGACTTTGGGCAAGTCTCTTAACTTCTCTGTGCCTCCGTTCTCTCATCTGTAAAATGGGGATTAAAACTGTGAGACCCGCCGTGTGACAACCTGATCACCTTGTAACCTCCCCAGCACTTAGAACAGTGCTTTGCACATAGTAAGTGCTTAACAAATCCCATTATTATTATTATTATCCAGCCCTGTTCTCTCATTTGGTACTGACTTAGGTGTCTTCAAGGCATTCATTCATTCATTCAATCGTTTTTATTGAGCGCTTACTGTGTGCAGAGCACTGTATTAAGCGCTTGGGAAGTACAAGTTGAGTAATCAGAGAACAGGCTGCATGGTGACAGGACAAGGGGGCTCTCTAAGTCCACACAGGCAGTTGGGCTGCATTTGGAGTCGATTAATTGTCTTTTACCAGGAGGCAATTTCCCACTCAAACCACTCTGCTGCCTGACCCCCACCACCACCCATCATTTTTCAGTCCTTCTTTGCTGCATTACCACCAAACCAGCAGTAAGTCATCCTGACGCAAAAATTGGCCAGCATCCAATCTATGGGCCACATCCCCTCCAGATAAACTGAAGGAGAACTTCCCACTGCTTTCAAAAACTGAAGCAGTCCTCTTTCTTCTCAGCTAGATGCACTCTTATAGACAGTACGTCAGAGCACCTATTGTCTCTAATCCAAACTTCATCACTTGTCCAAAGCCAGACGGGCACAAGGCCCCAGAGGGGATTTAAAAAGGCCACCAAGCCCAGTAATACCTTTTAGGTGACAGGTGGATTGTGTGAACTTTTCACCACCTGGTACACATTGGCATCATGCAGACATGCGTACTTGGCTTTTAAACCGGTCAAAATGGCCTCATTTTCAAATCAATCTGGAGTACCCAGCTGTGAGATCTTCAGTGGATGAGTCATGCAATTTTTGCCCCTTCCTTGAACTAGCAAAACAGTTCTCTTTTGAAATATGGGGACCCTTATTCTGTTCACCACAAAGGATGAAGTTGCACTTGGTTTTATAGCTAGAATTATCCTAAAAAGCAATTTGCACCTACTTTCTGGCTGGCTTCTTGTGGATCATTGCCTTGGAGCTGCAAAATGGAAAAGAAAATTTCCTTGTAGGATATTAGCTGATTTACTGACAACAGGCCACAGCCCTTCCAGATAAGCTCAAGGAGAAGTTCCTGCTGGTTTTAAAAGAGGAAACAGTGCTATTTCTTCTCAGTAGGGTGTACACTAACAGGCTGCACATCACAAGACCTATTGTCTTTAATCCAAACTTCAGCTCTAACCCAAGGCCAGAAGAACAGGAAGCACAAAATAGGGAATTTGCAAATGCAAGCACTTAGGAAAATAAGAAGCTCAATGTGCATGGCTGGCCAAAGTAAATATTACATCTCCCACAGTTAATAAATCCTCAAATGGCAGGAAAGAGTAGAGATGTGGAAAATTGGTTAAACCCGTGGAGGCTGGTTGTGGGTGGGATAATGCAAGTCCTGAATTCATTGAACCTGTTAATGTCCTGGGATCTGCCAGATGGTGGGTTCAGCCTTGGGAGGGGCTAGCAGAGAGGCTCAGGTCTGAGCCCTAGGTGCCCCCAGAGGAAATGGTACTGGAGTAGCAACGCCCCCATTTCCAAAGTTATGGGGGCTGTTACAATGTGTCCCAGAAAACTGGAAGTCCCAGGACTACACTGTGTCTGGAAACTTTTCTGGGAATCTTCAAAATGGTCCCTCTTCTCAGAAACTCTATAAGAACTCAGAGTTCCACCACCTGGAGATCTCATCCTCAGAGCAGGAAAGGGACAGACCCAAGGCTGCTTGGTGAGTGGCACTGGGAGCTGGGGGCTATGACAGAAGAAAAAGGATAAGGAAGCAGGGTCAAAGTTGTTCCTTTTTAGCTATTTGCCCTCTAAAATATAACTCAGAAAATTGGGTTAAATATTTCCAATATTTTCAACAATTCAGAAAAAAGGAGTCTTCAACAAAGAGCAAAAAAGGGAATGTTTTACTTAAAATGTGCATTTGTGCTTCCAAACCATCTATCAACATTCAGACATGACAGTCCAAAATCTGAATGAGAAAATAAAACCAGAGCAATGTCTCCTTTACTCTCTTGTTCATATCCCAGCTCACTGTGAGCTCGTGGCAACCAAGGCTCTTGCCTGATACAGGTTGAAGGCTACTGTGCCAGGCAAGTTCCTACCTCTTTTCCTCAATGGCTTGATTTTGATATTTGCAGAGCAAACAGTACAGGGCTTTACAGTCAGGAGGTGATCAATAAATACTGAAGAAGACAATGGTACCAGAATTCCACTAGGGTTCTGGAGTGTCTGGGGCAAATGTAGACCAGTGAAGACTCAACAAAATTAATGAAAGACTAATGAAGAATCTCTCACCCTATAGCCTTTTCCATTACTTTACAAAGACCTCAACTTGGTTGCTGCAAAAGTCAACACAATATTATTTCCCTTACCCACTACTTCAGAGGGTAACCTTAGTTCTGTGGCTTGCACAGAGTGAGGTGTAAGCGGAAATTCCCTAGGCTCTAATTTGTAGCACATCTGCCCAGTACAACCAAGTTCAACTTTAGATTCTAAACATAAAATAAGACAGAATTAAGTCTGCATGGCAGGGGAAACTGCATCACTACCCCCACCAGAATGATAGCCACAAGCCCCACCACCCTGTAAAAAAAATGACAGCCATATACACCCCCACCAAAGATCCCTCTCTGAAAGATGGTAGCCATGTAGTCCTCTTTCCAAAAGATGGTGGATGTAGTCCCCTACCCTATAGATGGAAGCCACACATTCCCCCTCAAAGATGGCCAGCCACATGGCTGCCTTTCTTGGAAAAGTGACAAGATGAAAGTGACCTGCTAGAAATACATTATAGAGTCTAGGAGATAGTTTCCAGGGAACTTTGTTGATGGGTGGCATTCATTCCTTCATTCAATCATATTTACTGAGTGCTTACTGTGTGCAAAGCACTGCAGTATCATAGAGATGGCAGGGGTGATGGCGACAGGATGGTGGCAGAGAAACACTCTTCCCCAATACCCTGTCATTACATTATGTTGCATGCATATTCAGTGTGACCTGTGGCATCATGCAGAATGTGAAGAGTGGTCCTTTGGCCCCACCACAGGGTAGCGACTTAACGGAAAACTGCCGCTCATCCCTGACCTTAAACACCTTTAGAGCAATGAGAAAACTGTGCTTTAATTACGCCTGGTTCCTACAATTCATAATTATGCTATGCTATGGGAAATGGATGTCTGCACAATTATTGGAAGGAAGACCTAAATACTGACATATTTTCTAGCCTCTGAGTCATCATCTGGGTTTACCCAAGAGCCTAGAGTTCTCCCTTGTGGGTGTTTTAATCACTGTGTGGCTCTGTTGTTTCATATTCATTTCTCCTCCCCACCCCATCGCCCCCCTCCCCCGCCCTACACCCTTCCCCTCCCCTCAGCACTTGTATATATTTGTACAAATTTATTACTCTATTTTATTTGTACACATTTATTACCCTATTTTTTATTAACGATGTGTATATAGCTATAATTCTATTTATTCTGATGGTATTGATACCTGTCCACTTGTTTTGTTTTGTTGTCTGCCTTCCCCTTCTAGACTGTGAGCCCGTTGCTGGGTAGGGACCGTATCTATATGTTCCTGATTTGTACTTCCCAAGCGCTTAGTACAGTGTTCTGCACACAGTAAGCACTCAATAAATGCAATTGAATGAATGAATGAATATTCACCTAGACTGTTTGATTAGAAATTCTCAAAGCCCTTTAAAACAACCCCATAGTACCTATAGAAGACATAGGGGAAGTTAATCCTCCAATCATTCATTCACTCAATCGTGTTTATAGAGCACTTACTATTTGCAGAGCACTGTACTAAGTGCTTGAAAGTACAATTTGGCATTTGAAAGACCACTTTGGCTTAATTTGCTCCAAAATCCATTCATTTGTTTTTTGGGCAGTCCATGGTAGTCGCAAAAGCCTTCTCCAACACCACATTTCAAAAGAATCGATGTTCTTTCTATCCTGTTTTTTTCATTGTTCAGCTTTCAGATCCATACATTGTCATTGGAAACGCCATAGAGTTGACAATTTGTATTTTTGTGGCAATTGTTACATCAGCACATTTCATGTCTTTTTCCAGGCTCGTCATAGACAGTCTTCCTAACATTAATCTTTGGTGTATTTCTTGGCTACTAGTTCCTACTGCCCAGCACAGGTGAGTCAACTTTGATACTTCTGCTTAGACCATTTCATTTTGGGTAACCCTAGCGAGAGTATCAGTGGCATAACTCAAACTCATTTGTGTACACAAATTCTCCTGCCACAGTTAGGTGTTGATTCACAGGACAGTGAATTTAGTTAGCATGAGGGAATTCCTATTTTCCTCCTCTGTTCTTAAATCACTATACTATATGGAATCTATCCCTGGATTTGAGCAGCAAAAGACACATACTGATGAGCACTTATTCTTTTTCTATCAATACACCCACATGCTCCCAGATCTCCTACTAACCCTGAAAATATTCAGCCAGCCAGCCCTAGGAGAAACAGGTGCTCACCAAGGGGATGGGCACAAGCTCAATCCCTAATCAGATCTTTACTTTGCTCAGCCTTGAAGCAGAGCAGTGATGAGAGTTTTAAATGCTTCCAAAGAGTCCATGATGAGCTGTACTTCCCATCTCCTCCCCCATCCATAAAGTACAGGAGAACTAGGAGATTTTAGTCTAACCTGGTCCCTGGAAATCAGCAAAGACATACAGGATGAATGCAGTTGGTAACATTTTGCTACCTACAGCAATTAGAGAAGGTGAAGACCTTATACTAAGGTCTATACCTTAGGTCTTAAGGTTACCTTAAGGTCTATACTTATATAAGAGAAGCAGCGTGGCTCAGTGGAAAGAGCATGGGCTTTGGAGTCAGAGGTCCTGGGTTCAAATTCTCACTCTGCCAATTGTCAGCTGTGTGACTTTGGACAAGTCACTTCACATCTCTGGGCCTCAGTTACCTTATCTAAAATGGGTATTAAAACTGTGAGCCCCCCGTGGGACAACCTGATCACCTTGTAACCTCCCCAGTGCTTATAACAGTGCTTTGCACATAGTAAGCGTCTAATAAATGCCATTATTATTGTTATTATACTATAAATAACCAGGATGGTTGAAATGTTTGCCAACAGAGTGACGAACGTTTTTAATTTCTGCTATTCTTCAGGAGGCCCTTTGGTTCCTCAGGAGCTGAAAGCTCTGTTAGTGGGGGTGGGGAGAGGAGACAGGAATGTGAGGTTAAAAACATAAGGATAGTAGTGTGAAAAAATCAAAGTTCATCAGGAATGAAAGGAAATCTCCTACATACTTGGAGCAGGGGACTCTAAAACTGAGAATAAATAGTCCTCATTTTCACCAGATCAAAATTAAAATGCACACTGACACCTGGTAATGCTAAGTTAAAAGGAAAACAAAATCTTGGATTTCAGGATATTTTACTTAAAAGGAGAAAACCCAAACCTTTGTTTTCATTTTAAGAAACAAAAGTAAGCATCATCTGATAAGCCCTGAAATTTATAATAAATATAAATATATTAGCATCTGTCTTCTCTAGACTCTAAGATTGTTGTGGGCAGGGAACATGCCTACCAACTCTGTTATACTGTGCTACCTAAGCACTTAGTAAAGTGCTCTGCACACAGTAAGTACTTAATAAATACAGTTGATTGATTAACTGACTATAGTCTGTCACAGAGAGTGCATTCACCGAGTCAGGAGTAACTCTCCTAAGTACCCGCTGTCTCACAATAAAATAGTCTATACCTGCTCTGGCATACCCACTCTTACAACTCTCTAACTTCCCTTTCCACTTTTGAATTGTCACCATGAGACAGACATGCTGAGCAGTAAGCAAGAGTAAAGCCTTGGCTCTGGAGAGGTAACCTTGCTGCCACATTTCCAGTGTTCAAAGCAGGAGCCATAAACATGGGATTTAATTACCTTTCCAAACTTCTTCAATTCCCCTAGTTCTTATAGCATGGCATTTTCTGAATCAATGGGAATAAAATTCTGAGTGAAGACAACTCAGAAAAAGAAGTCTTAATCATCACAGAAGTATCCTTCAATTCACCCCAGACACTCATACATAATCAATGATCATAAATAATAGGAATATTTTGTATCCCTTTGTTTGTTAGTCACTCTGATGCTTGTAATTTCTAGAAGAAAAAAGTCCCTGATTTCAGTGCAAGTTTAATCATCCCAGCAAATACTCACCAAAGATAAGTGAGTCCCAAGATAGATGCATGTTGTTTCTAGTTTAACACTTAAAATTAACATCTTTGACTATAAAAAGTCTTTTAAATCTTTTAAAAAACCCCTCAGAAGCTAGTTTCAATCTGATTTACAGTGGCTGCTACACTGTTCATGACTAAGAAACTTGCAATAATCCCTAACAGCTGCCAGCCAACAGGTGCTGCCAAACAACACACACACAGAGCCATAAACTGGAATCAATTTTGTCTCCTTTACTGTTATAATCAGGCAAGCAGAACAATTAGACCATTTTTAATATTACCTTTAATATCCTCTACAAATGGAGAAGGGAAACAGGACCCCATAGTGTAATTAAGAAAGCACATACTACCATCGTTATAATTGTTCTTCGGAGCCATGCATTTATGAGGTATGTATGGAAGTAAGGGTGAAGGTTATTTTCCAAAAGCTTTTGGATAGTAAAAGGTATATGCTGGGAAAAAAAAAAAATCTACTGCAACTCTGAAATACCATTTCAAGGGTCACAATTCTAAAAAAAAAAATATAATGCTCATCTGCAATCTGGGAATCAGAATCAAAGCAATTGAAACCATCCCTCTGTCAGCTAGCACTGATTTTATGATTAATCTTTCTTCTAATGGCTTCCCTTCTATTGAATATAGGTATTTTAGGAGCTGTAAAAAGGTCAAATATTTGATTAACAATTTAGCCATCCTTTGAAAATGATCTCTTCACTATTCTGAAGTCTTACTCGTGATTTCTTAATCTTTTTTTTTTTTTTAACTTAGCCTGTACTTCCCTCCTTGAGCTTTGATTTAGGGCTTCTAGTTTCTTTATCAGCTTGATGGAAAAAGTACCAAGGAGCTGGAGGGATTTCAAGGACTGTCATAACCAATTACTGAATTTTGTTTATTCAGATTTGCTCTATTAACATAAGGCAGCATTATCCACCTGTGTCCTTACTACTCAGTAAAGAGGCTGGAGTTTCTTTGGCTAACTGGCACCTGTGGTGACTTTTTAGTCATCTGTGTGTATGGATATTGTTATCAATCTCACTCCAATAGAGAGGACTCACCTCAAAGGTGAGATAGGTATTTTAAGTATTGGTCTGGCCTTAGATTCTGATACCCTGAATAATAATAATAATGATATTTGTTAAGCGCTTACTATGTGCCAAACACTGTTCTAAGGGCTGGGGCAGATACAAGGTAATCAGATTGTCCCATATGGGGCTCACAGTCTTCATCCCCATTTTACAGATGAGGTAAGTGAGTCCCAGAGAAGTTAAGTGACTTGTCCAAGGTCACATAGCAGACAAGTGGCTGAGCCGGAATTAGAACCCATGACCCCTGACTCCCTCCACTGAACCACACTACTTCTTGAAACACAGAGCCATAGTCAACTATGCTGAAGTAAGCACAGTTGCCCATTGCCATGTACACTAATAAATTTTGTCTTCAAGTCATAAGCAAACATACTGGTTCAGGTCAATAGTCTATCCAACCTGCATCCTGTCCCTCACCGTGGCAACAGGATGTGTAGAGGAACTGCATGGATGGTTCCCACCTTGACATGACTAGGCATTTTTCACTAGCATTTTTCACTAGCATCCCTATCTCCTGCCTCAAAGAACCCACCCAGAAATCTATTAAGAAACTTCTCAAATCTTCCAACATCCTGAAGTGACATAATGGGTTATATAAAACCTTGTCTATTGATATTTTGGACGATATAAATTCTAGTGGTAGGCAGTTCCTTATGTTAACCTTCTGCTGTGTAAAGTAGTGTCCTATTTGTTTGCCCCTTTTCATTTCAACTGATATTGTCATATTTAATAAGTGATAATTCTATGCCCGCCTTATTTGTACCTTTTATGATTCTGCAGACTTCAATTACGTCTAGTTTCCGCCATTGTCCTTCCAGATAGAACCACTTGACATTCTGAGGTCTTTCCTCAAAGAGAAGCACCTCCAACCCAGGAGGAATCAATTAATTGTATTTGAGGGCCAGCTATGTGCAGAGCCCTGTACCAATTAATTGTATTTTAGTGCTTACTGTATGCAGAGCTCTGTACTAAGCATTTGAGGGAGTATAACAGAATTGGTAGGCATATTCCATGTCCACAAAGAGCTTACAAACTATCAGAGAAGGGAGGCCCATTTTGTTTATTATGTATCACATAAAGTACATAAATATATATATTATATATAATATAATTATATTTATAATTATAATATTATATATTTATATAATATAAATAATACTATAATAGGAATATAGCATTTTATGTGTGTCAAATACTGTTCTAAGCTCTGGGGAAGATACAAGATAATCAGGTCAGAAACAATCCATGTCCCAAACAGGGCTCCCAACCAAAGTAGGAAGGAGAACAGGTATTGAATCTCCATTTTACAGATAAGGTAACTGAGGCACAGAAAAGTTAAGTGTTCAAGGTCACACGGCAGGCAGGTGGAGGATCTGGGATTAGAACTCAGGTCTTCTGAATCCCATTCCCATGCTTTTTCCGCTAGACAATGCTATTTATTTTACAATATAGCTCTTCCCAATAATATCTGAAATGGCTATGTTTTCATGCAAACCAGACACCTTGGGAAATTCGGGAGTATACCCTTTATTTAAATAGTCACATGCAATGTGACCAATGGATTTTTTTCTAAAACCTACTAAAATTGACTTTCTGGAATATTAGAATCACTAGAAACAGCCATTCCCATCTGGTGGATTTGAATTACAGCTGTAGGAACAATGAAGGAACCAGGCCAAAGGATAGAAAAATTACACCCACGCTACTCAGAGTGCTCTGTACATCCGGAGGACGGTATGTATTTGCTGGTTCACAACGCTTGCCAAGAGGTCAACTCAATCCTGTGAATCATTTGGAAAAATGTCTGGAGGAGGCTCCATCCAGAAATAATAATAAGAATTTTTTTAAAAAAACCTTCTGTCTTTGGAGTTGACCCACCTACATTATTTTGAATGGTTTGCCTTCTGGACTTGGCGTTCGCATTCAATAAACAATGTTATTTCTTTCCTTCATCTCAATGGGGATTAAAGGAGAGTGGAAAGTTTGGGAACATATGATAAGTTTGATGAAGCCCTTCCAGTTAGCCCTAGTTTACATCTGCAAACAACAAGATAGCCTTCTTGCTCTCAGTCTTCAGTACCAGTTCTCTCTGGGATTATTTTTTAACCTTCTTTCACTTTGATTGGCTTTAGAAGACCCCTACACCCCAAAGGGTCATTTTTCAGATCAAGAGACACACAGCAATATCCATGCCTGGTTAAGCACACCCTTTACTGGTTGATGCCTTGGCACAAAGATGAATATTAGACCTTGAGGCAGCAGAGATATTTCCCATCAGGTAGTTAATGACAATAATAGAAGAGATCAAAACTAGTATGAGAATATGCAGCTACGTTCAGCTCTAATTGCTGTCCTGAGCTGACTGCATTCTTCCCACTATTTGTTTTTCCTTTTCAAACAAACCAATGACTGGGGTGCGAAAAGAAGTTTCTGGAGAATATATTTCATTAGGTTTAAAACTGCCTATAATAAGAGCTGTCAGTTCATGCCAGTGTGTCTGCTGTGAAGCCAATTAAGCCACAACCCATAGAGGAATGCACTATAATGCTGTACACTTCTCCATCTCATAGAGACAACTACAGTACAAGGCAATCTAATCAAGGTGCACAATGTCCTTGACAACCATCTTGTGTTCACATATTTGGGACCAACTATTCAGGTGGTCTCAATCTCTCACCTTATTCCTACTGGATTACTACATCAGCCTCCTTTCTGATCTCCCATCCTCCTATCTCTCCCCGCTTCGGTCTATAATTCACTCTGCTGCCAGGATTATCTTTCTAAAGAAATGTTCTGGGCATGTCACTCCTCTCTTCAAAAATCTCCAGTTGTTACCTATCAACCTTCACATGAAGCAAAAACTCCTCATTATTGGCTTCAAAGCTCTGCATCACCTTGCCCCTTCCTACCTCACCTCCCTTCTCTCCTGATACAGCCCAGCCCGCACACTCCGCTCCTCTGCCGCTAACCTACTCACTATACCTCGTTCTCGCCTGTCCTGTCATCAACCCCTGGCCCATGTCCTACCTCTGGCCTGGAATGCCCTCCCACCACACGTCCACCAAACCAGCTCTCTTCCTCCCTTCAAAGCCCTACTGAGAGCTCACCTCCTCCAGGCCTTCCCAGACTGAGCCCTCACTTGTTCTCTCCTCCTCCTCCCCATCGCCCCACTCCCTCCCCCTCCCCACAGCACTTGTGTATATTTGTACATATTTATTACTCTATTTTATTAATGATGTGTATATGGCTATAATTCTATTCATTTTAATGGTAGTGACACCTGTCTACTTGTTCTGTTTTGCTGTGCGTCTCCCACTTCTAGACAGTGAGCCCATTGTTGGGTAGGGACTGTCTCTATATATTGCCGAATTGTACTTTCCAAGTGCTTAGTACAGTGCTCTGCACACAGTAAGCGCTCAATAAATACAATTGAATGAATGAATGAATGAGGTGTGGTTGTTGTAAGACAGTCCTAAAAATGACCACCTTTGAGAGCCTAGGGAAGCGGTTTTTTGGTGAACCCTCTTTTTCATTCATCTGTCATTTTTGCTTTTCAGGAAAGCTCAGCTCCTCCGAGAATACCACAGAGAAATAGATAAATGTTAGGCCAATGGTTCAATCCTATGGCCACTATTTGGATAAGCTCTCTGTGGGCAGGGATTGTGGCTACCAAGTCTATTGTAAAATAATAATAGCATTTTTAAGTGCTTAGTATGTGCCAAGAAGCATTGCACTAATTCATTCATTCATTCAATCGTATTTGAGCACTTACTGCGTGCACTGTACTAAGCGCTTGGGAAGTACAAGTTGGTAACATATAGAGACAGTCCCTACCCAACAGCAGGCTCACAACCTACGTATCAGGCAGAAACTTCTCACCCTGGGCTTCAAGGTTCTCCACCACCTCGCCCCTTGCCTGATGCCTAGGTTGACTGGAAGCCACTGGAGATTTTTGAGGAGGGGAGTAATATGCCCAGAGCATTTCTGCACAAAGATGATCCGGGCAGCAGCGTGAAGTATAGATTGAAATGGGAAGAGACAGGAAAAGGGGAGATCAGAGAGGAGGTTGATGTAGTAATCCAGTTAGGATAGGATGAGAGATTGAACCAGCATGGTAGCGGTTTGGATGGAGAGGAAAGGGTGGATCTTGGCGATGTTGCAGAGGTGAGACCGGCAGTTTTTGGTGACAGATCGAATGTGAGGGGTGAACAAGAAACCAGAGTCGAGGATGACACCAAGGTTGCGGGCTTGTGAGACGGGAAGGATGGTAGTGCCTTCAACAGTGATGGGAAAGCCAGGGAGAGGGCAGGGTTTGGGACGGAAGATAAGGAGTTCAGTCTTGGACATATTGAGTTTTAGATGGCGGGCAGACATCCAGATGGAGATGTCTTGAAGGCAGGAGGAGACACAAGCCTGAAGGGAGGAAGAGAGAGCTAGGTACAAGATTATCAGGTCAGACACAGCTTCAGTCCTATATCACAGTCATAAGCACAGTCATACTCTCTCAGTGCTCTAGTGCTCAAAAATAGCATGGATTGATTAATTGGGTACAGGTATCTTGGCTTCATCCTAAGTTTCAAACCTAGTCATATAACCAGGATGGAAGAAAATTTTCCTTCCTGGCAGAGGTCACTACTGTTTCCCTTGCTTTGTGTCACAGGTGCATTCCTGGGCACAAGAAATACTGTGTGCTGATAATAAACCTGGTAGTTAGAAAAAGAGAATTTGTAAAATAACATGCAAATATTTCTTACAGTTTTTTTTTAGCCTTGAGGATCCAAGAGGTAAGTTAGCCTTACCTACCAACTCACTGTACTTCACCCAGTGCATATCGTATGTGCTCAATAAATATCACTGATTGACAGGGTACACAGTCACCCAGGAGTAATACCATGAAGATAAACAACAACAAAAGTATTCCTTCAGAATCACTAAGGGACTCAATACAATGCCCTACACACATTAGGTGCTTGATAATGTTTGATCAAATTAGTCTTCTTCAGAACTTCCTAAGTGGGCACACCACCTAAATCCTTCCATAATTTCCCAGAGGAGCAGAATCCCCAATTAAGAAACGCTATTCCCCTGAGGGAAAAGCATGGTGGATAATTTAAATGCCTCTGAGACCCTGTTCTTGGAGAGATGTTTTGTTGTTAATTTCCAGGTTCTGATCGGCTGAGTGCTGGGCTGTCAAACAGTGGAATGCCATCTATTCTGAGACGAAAGGGAGAACAGGTCCTCTCTGCAAGGGGTAGCAAGTGATGGTCCCTGGACAAGGGAAGGGGCAGCACTACTGGATCTCACACCACTGGCCTGCAGCAATTTCTCACCCTCCTCTATTCCAGTCAATCAATCATTGGCACTAATTGAGCATTTACTTTGTGCAGAGTTCTCTATTAAATGCTTGGGAAAGTTCAATACAGTTGGTAGACATGATCCCTGACTTTAAGCTGCAGTGAACAACCTTTTCCACAATGTCAGCTGCCTCAGGGCTTTAACCACCATCACTCAAAGCACTTTGGTTTTCAGAAGGAAATTTTCTCATTTGTAACATTGGTGTGTCACATTAATCTTAAGAGAGTTCCCATAAAATCCCTGCTAGTTCCTAACAGAAGATGGTCACTCCTGCAATGCTAAGCTATGAGTTTCAGAAATAGCACCCAGCATAGTTATAAAGCCCCACAGGATTCATACTTAATTCAAATACCCACATTTCTGATATTTAATATCTTACCAGATTTAGAGGACTTGCTGGTGTTTCTAAACTAGTGTCTTTAATTTACAGCCATTAAATGTGTAAAATCTGGTGGCAGTCTGCTATAGTTTGGAGTACTGCTTGTTTAAAAACCTTGACCTATGAAAATATTTTAGGGGCAAAAATAAACTATTCCTTCATTTTAGACAAAGCATGTCTCATGCCATATAATCTTAATGAAATCACCCAACAAGAGTGAGTGTTTCATAATAATGTACACTATCTAAAATGGGAAGAAAAATCTATACTGCTTCTTCTGCACTGATGCAATATCTTCACACAGAAGGCAGTTCAAGAGCACCCATAGTACTGTGATGATGTTAGGAAATGCTCCTTCCTTACAAATTATATGTATGAATTCCAACATTTGAGGATGTAATTTAGAACTTAAGATTTCCCATTGGCTTGGTTCTTTTGAAGAAATGCAATCAACTGTCATCTCATTTCACTGTTCAGTAGTTAATTTCTCACTGAAGAAAAAGACAGAACTGGACCCAGGAATCTGGGGCTCTTGTGTCCCCTTGCAGATATGCTACTATTGCCACAGACTAATAATAATGGTATTTGTTAAGCACTTAACTATGTGCCAGAAACTGTACTAAGTACTGAGTTGATACAAGCAAATCAGGTTGGACACAGTCCCTGTCCCATGTGGGGCTCACAGTCTTAATCCTCATTTTATAGATGATGTAACTGAGAATTGACTTGCCCAAGGTCACACAGCAGACAAATGGCCAAGCTGGGATTAGAACCCATGACCTTCTGACTCCCAAGGCCCTGCTCTATCCACTATGCCATGCTGCTCTCCAAGGTTGCCAACAACTTTTTTGCTAAATCTATACTCAGTCCTCATTCTCTTCAACCTCTTGGCTCCCTTTGACACTGGGATCCACTCCCTGCTATTGAGAACACTATCTAACCTTGTTTTATTGTTTGTTTTTTGTTGTTTTGTTTTTTTAACATTCCTGGTTATTATATCTCTGATCATTCTCAATTATTTTATTGGCCTTTCCGTTGTCTTCCACTCCAAAATTGTGGGTGTCCTTCAAATCTTTGTTCTGGGATGCTTACTCTTCTCAGTTCATACTCGTTCCCTCAGCCTCAAATGAGCATGACTCCTAAAGCTTTTATTTTCATTGTCCTCTCTCCTCTGCCACCTTGCATTTTCTCCTGACTTCAGGGCACCTCTAAAGGGATATCCCATGATCACAGTATTTAAAAAATTGAACTCATTTTCCACTCTCAATTCTCCTCCATCTCTCTTTCCCTCAGAGTCAACACCACCAGCATCCTCTCCATCTCTCAAGCTCCTAACCTTGGCATTATCTCTAACTCCTCTCCCAGTCAGTCAATATTTATTGAGTGCTTACTTTGTGCCAAACACTGTACTAAGAGCTTGACAGTTAAAAAAGTTGAGGCATTCCCTGCCCTCTATGAGCAAACTCCGTATTTAGTGTCATCGAATTCTGTTGGGTTTTCTTTCACAACCTTACCAGAACCCCTAACTTCCTTCTGTCCAAACATCCACAATGTTGCTCCAGGCTGCAGCTTCCTTGCTGATCTCCCTGGCTCTCCCCTCCCTAGTCCCTATTTCATTCTGCTTCCTGAATCATTTTCTGAAATGCCATATTGCACACATTCCTCCGCACTTCAAAAACCTCCCATGATTGCCCATTTCTCTCCTCTTCGTGCAGTTTAAAAAAGACTCAATGAGCCCCCCTCATCTTCTTATCCACTCTCTTATCCCAATATACCCTAGCTCACAATCTTGTTACTCCCAAGCTAATCTGTTCATTACACCTTGCTCTCAACTCTCCTGCCACTGGTCTTTTATTCACATTTATTGCCGGGAACTCGCTCCTATCAACCACTTCATATCCAACAGACAGCTGACTTCACCATCTTCAAAGCCTTTTTGAAATATCTCCTCCAGAAGGCCTTCTCCAAGTACTCACTCATCTCCTCACTGCCACTTCAGTTCCCTCCTCTCCACCTAGGCACATGCCACTTATGTACATATGTAATATGCTTTGGTGACAGACTGAATATGAGAATTGGAAGAGATAGAGGCATCAGTGAATTTGACACACACAGAGGATGATGGGACTGCCAACTATGATTGGAAAGTGAGGTGGAGGAGAGAATTGAGGAAGAAGGGGAAGATGAGTTCAGTTTTAGAAATACTCACTTTGTGTGTCAGGTGGCTATACACTAGAGATTTCCAAGGTCAGATAGGAGTCAGCTAACCAAGGCATGCTAGGACCCTGGTTTTATAGTTTCCAGAGCTACAGAATATCCATTAAGCCAATTCAGTCTGGTTTCATGAATGTAAAATGAATTCCATCACAAATTTAATAAAAAGATATCCTTAAAGTTGGGGCCCTTCAAGCAGTCTCTGTCCCCTGAAAAGTCCAGCAGCTCAAGAAACCATACCATTTATTTTCCATATTCCCATCTTTGGGAGATTGTTCCGTCTTCTACAATTTATTCTAGGAAACTCTGATATAAGGCTTTGTGGGATGTAGCAAACGACAGAATCCTCTTTTGAAATATATGTCAAGAAAATATAAAGAAGTTACTGTCTTCACGAGATGGATTGTGATACGTTTTGAGAGCACCAATTGAGTCAGTAAAACGATACCACAGTGTTTCATTTTTCAGGGATGTAGAGCAGGTTCAGAATCAGCAATAAAAGGCAACAGCCCTGTGTTGGTAGATACAGATTTCTACTTGCAAACCACCAATCATTTTAATGAAGAAGGAAAGAGATCACCCCAGAATGAATTAAGTTTGCTTATAGGATGACTTTCAAAGGGAGAGACAAAAAATACCCTATTAACCAAGGAAAAAAAATCCCTTTCTGTTTCCAGGTGCTTCTGCTAGATCCCAGCTGTCTGAATCCAAGTTGACTTCTTGGGCCCATAGCTAAATTTACATTTGCTCTGAATTAATAGGGGTTGTAATCCTCCATTGTTTAGGACAGTTAAATAGATGTAATTTTTTCCCCTTACAGTGGCAATAAAAGGAAATGAATCTACTGTCAGGACTGAAAAGTGTTCTTTCAATATGGTCCAATGAGATATGCTAATACTTAAACTTTGACAATCTTAACCCCTAAAATAATTTCAAGGCCTAAAGACTCACTATTCTTATTTAAAATACACAGTCACACCCATCCACCAACACCTACACATTGCAATTCATATGTGCCAGCTGAACTAACAAAAGCTCTTAAAAAGCTTATTTTCCCTTGTGAAGGTACAAAACTCCTTTAAATCATTTCATACTGAGACTTTTCAAGAGTTATTGAGCCTACTAATTAGTCATAATGGGAAAGAGAAAAATTGGTCTAAGATTCAGTAATATTTAAATTCTCCACTCTGAAAGCCCCTCATAATACTGCTTTCTTTCTCTATTTGGCAGTTTCAAAATCCAGGACTCTAAAATCTGCAGGTTAAGAACAATATCCAAAGGATCCAAAGTACTGTACAGCAAGCTGGTTGTCTATAATGGTTAGCTCAGCTATTATTTAATAGCAGGAATTAAGCCGAAATGATTTAAGTTCAATTTGAAGAATTAGCCCAAATTATGTTGATTTTTTCATTTTTTTGTGGTATTTGGGCTAATTCTTAGAATTGAATTTAAATAATTTCAGCTTCATTTCTGACACATTCCAGTAGCAATTATTCTTATGCCTCTTTTGAGTGTCAAAGTGTGAAAACAGATGCAACAGGGTTCCTGGCCTACCATGCACAGTCTGAGATGCAGCTCAAAAGAAGTCTTCATACATGAATGGATCACTGGGTATATGCAATTTCTGATAGGTAGGACTAGAGAGGTGCTTTGCTTTCTTACCTTTTATTAAAATTTGCAGAAGATTTATAGGAAGGATCAAGGATACAAACAAACTAAAAACTTAAGCACATATTATTCCTACTTTAAAAAAAACTTGGATTTGCAAGTATTCATAAGAATAGTTGCCTTTCTAAAGACTCCATACAAGAATTTTCCAAAGTTGCAATTTTTTTTCTCTTCTCCATTCAGTTGTCAGGAAAAGGTTAATACTTTAATTCTGTGTGCTAATAATTTGAATTAAATTTAATAGTCTCCTCTACATGAAGGATTCTAATGTGAATAAAGTTTGGAGATGTTTCAAGCTCCTGCACTAATTATTTTATGGCCCCTCACCCATCTTTCAACAAAGCTACTTTTTCATTGTGACTGGACAATAAAGAGAGAAGAACATTCTTTCTGAACTGGCATTTTAATCATCCAAAGGGGAAAGTGTTCATAATCTGTCAGCCCAGATTGTCTTGATTTCATAGGCAGAACTTGCCAAAGTGGGCTGACATGATGCCTTTTAACTGGCTTCCTGTGAGATAGAAGACAGTCTGCACTTCCATATTTCTTCATACTGGTCCTACTCAGTGTCAGCCATATTTTATTGCAAGAATATAACAAACTACACAAGTCACCTCTCCATAGGCAATTCACAATGAGAAGCAGCATGACTTAGTGGAAAGAATATGGACCTGGCACTCAGACTGGAAGTCAGAAGATCTGGGTTCTAGCCTAGCTCTGCAACTTGCCTTCTGTGTGATCTTGGGCAAGACAAAACTTCTCTGTGCTTCAGTTTCCTCATCTGTAAAATGGGGATTCAATACCTGTTCTCCCTCCTACTTAAACTGTGAGATCCTTATGGGGCAGGGGATGTGTCCAATATGATTTTCTTGTATATATCCCAGAATTTAGCGCAGTTCTTGGCACAAAGTAAGCACTTAATAAATATTAATAATTATTACTGTCATCTGTGGCTGTGAGAAAGGTCTAGGGAAAGACCGGGGGCTTTGTTATTTGGGAAAGGAGAGAGGTGGCTTTTCCAGAAGGTATCACTGCCCCATTAGTCAATGGCAAGTAAGAAAGGAAATTGCCTCCAGGCCCATCATCAGTGGGGCACAATTTAAAATGTCAAACTGCCCATCCCTCAGAAGCAGTACCTAAATAGGATTGCGAGAAGTAACTGTAAGGGCTCTGAGATGAAAGGATGCAAATCAAGAATCAGGGGCTCCCCCTAAAGAAATTATTCAAACTTCCAGATGATGTCACGCAGAACCCTGAATGCACACACCATGTAATATAAATACACCTCTGACACCTTTTTTTACATCCTACCTCTAGCCTGGAATTCCCTCTACTCCTACATATACCAGACCACCACTCTCTCCACTTAAATGTCTTATTAAGTTCACATCTCTTCCAAGTGATCTTCCCTGAATCCCCCTCCCTCTCTTGGGCATCGACTGTACACTTGGATCTGTAACCTTGAGGCATTTAGTATTCATTCACCCTCAGGCCCACAGCACTTATATACATATGTATAAATCATGTATTTATATCAGTGTCTGTCTCCCCTCTGGCCTGTACGCTCTTTGCAGTCAGGGAACATATCTACCACCTCTGTTGTATTGTACTTTCCCAAATGCTTTGTACTGTGCTCTGCACACAGTAAGAGCACAATAAATATCACTGATTAACTGATTTAAAGACAACATGATATGGGAAGAGACTGTGAATGTTTCCCTGGGTCAGGGCAGCCAAAAGGGTCAAGATGGCTCTGTTTCTCTGCCACCTCATTTTTGGCCAGCTTCCCCTGGCCACAGGAAGCTGCTGTTCTGAACGACATTTTGAGTCATGTAAGATGACATTTTGTGAACTGCTGGTGAGGACATGATATCCCAAACCTGAATAATAATCAGAAATCCAATGGAGTGTAGAACTTAACTGTGTCAAAACACCCACTAGCCCAAAAACGTAAGAGCTGCTCCACTCCATCTACCGATTTCCACATTCTTGGTCTAGTCTCTGCCTACCAGTTGATTTCCATGCACTATCATTTCTGCTGGAATGAGTGCTTCAATATGCTGTTATGTTAGAGCACAATTCTAACAGTATTTGTTAAGTGCTTACTATGTGACAGGCACAACACTAAATGCTAGGGAATGCACAAGTTAATAAGGTTGGAAGCAGTCCATGTCTCAGATTCATTCATTCAATCGTATTTATTGAGTGCTTACTGTATGCAGACCACTGTACTCAGATGGGGTTCACTGTAAATTCTCACTTTACAGATGAGATAATGTAGGCTGAGAGAAATAAAATGACTTATGCAAGGTCATAGATCAGACAAGTGGTGGAGCCAATATTAGATTTCAGGCCCTTCTGACTTCCAGGCCAAGCTCTATCCACTAGGCCACTCTGTTTCTCTAGTTAGGAAAAAAGAAACCTTCTCTGGTTAGGAAAAAGGAAAAAATCTGTTTGGTCTCAGCTGTGTTCTTGTAGAATGATGTGTGCACATGCACTCAACATTGGGATGGAAAAGTACTACAGCAAAAGCGCTTCATAATACAAAGTTTCACAAGAAAGCCATCCTAGTGTTACAGGATATCTGAGGAAGCAAAACAATGAGTTACTTGCAGCAAATACACAGAGAATGTCTCTGCCTAAAGCAAGCAATTTTGGGGACGGTATTGATTCCCAGGTTAAAAAACAGGGTGGGGGATGGGGGAGAAAAGGGTGTGGGGAAATAACTTTTGTGCTGAGAAGCACTCTCCTAAACACTAAGGCAGATACAAGGTTATCTGGTTGGACAGAGTCTTTGTCCTGCATGGGTCTCACAAACTAGGTAGGCAGGATTAGGATTCAATTTCAATGTCATAGATGAGGAAACTGCTGCACAAAGAAGTTAGGCAACTTGCCCAAGATCACACAGCAGGCAAGTGGCACAGCCGGGATCAGAACCCAGGTCCTCTGACTCCCAATCCCATGCTCTTTCCACTCATTGTTAATGGAAGTATTGTAGGAATTTGGTAGTATGAAAACTGAATATGTAGGGTAAAGCTGGAGTGCAATATAAATTGCTCAGTTTATCTGGGAGAGTCCCAATTCTACCCCATTGACATATTTTCCTAAAATTTCTTGAACAATCTATGAAACTTAATGACTGCCCCAACAACAGTGTTATATGACTTGTCTATCTGTAAAACCGCCCTCTCAAAGGTCACCAATGCCCTCCTTCTTGCCAAATCCAACAGCTCCTACTCCATCCTAATCATCCTCTACCTCTCAGCTGCCTTTGACACCACCTCCCCTTCTCCTCAACACATTATTCAACCTTGGCTTCACTGACTGTTCTCTCCTGGTTCTCATCTTATCTCTCTGACCATTCATTCTCAGTCTCCTCCTGCCCCTCCCCCTCCCATCCCCTAACTGTAGGATTCCTTCAAGGTTCAGTTCTTGGTCACCTTCTAGACTGTGAGCCCACTGTTGGGTAGGGACCGTCTCTATATGTTGCCAACTTGTACTTCCCAAGCACTTAGTACAGTGCTCTGCACACAGTAAGTGCTCAATAAATATGACTGAATGAATGAATGAATTCTACATTTACACTCACTCCCTTGGAGTACTCATTCACTCCCATGACTTCAACTACCACTTCTACACAGATGATACCCAAATCTATATCTCCTCCCCTGTTCTCTCTCCCTCCCTCCAGGCTCACATCTCCTCCTGCCTTCAATATATCTTTACTTGGATGCCCTCGCGCCTCCTCAAACTCAACATGTCCAAAACTGAGCTCCTTATCAATCAATCAATCAATCGTATTTATTGAGCGCTTACTATGTGCAGAGCACTGTACTAAGCGCTTGGGAAGTATCCTTATCTTCCCTCCCAAACCCTTTCCTCACCCTGACTTTCCCATCACTGTGATTGGCACTACCATCCTTCCCGCCTCAAGCCCGCAACCTTGGTGTCATCCTTGACTCCACTCTCTCATTCACCCAACATATCCAATCCGTCACCAAATCCTGCTGGTCCTACCTTCACAACATTGCAAAGATCCACCCTTTCCTCTCCATCCAAACTGCTACCATGTTAGTACAATCACATCCTATACCAACTGGATTACTGCATCAGCCTCCTTTCTTAACTTCCAACCTCCTGTGTCTCCCCACTTCAGTCAATACTTCACTATGCTGCCTGGATTATCTTTCTGCAGAAACGTTCAGGGCACGTCACCCCTCTCCTATCAAACTCTGTATCAAACAAAATCTCCTCACTATTGGCTTCAAAGCTCTCCATCACCTTGCCCCTTTTTACCTCACCTCCCTTCCCTTCTCTCCTTCTACATCCCAGCCCACACACTCTGCTCCTCCACTAACCTTCTCACTGTTCCTAGATCTCGCCTGTCTCACCATCAACCCCTGGCCCATGTCCTACCTCTGGCCTGGAATGCCCTCCCTCCTCAAATCCACCAAGCAAATCACTCTTCCCCATTTCAAAGCCCTACTGAAGGTACACCTCCTCCAAGAAGCCTTCCCAGACTAAGCCTCTTTTTCCTCAGCTCTTCCTCCCTTCCACATCACCGCGACTCTCTCCCTTTGCTCTTCCCTACCCCTCCTTGCCCCACAGCACTTATGCATATATTCTATTTATTTATATTGATGCCTGTTTACTTGTTTGGATGTCTGTTTCTCCCCACCACCCCCCAGACTGTAAACCCAGTGTGGGTAGGGATTGTCTCTCTTGCTGAATTGTACTTTCCAAGCACTTAGTACAGTGCTCTGCGCATAGTAAGTGCTCAATAAATATGATTTAATGAATGAATGGATCATGCTTCTTATGAGGATAAGCATAATAAAGTTGTTAACGTAGCAAATTTCATAGGCCAAAGGGGGTGGAAGATGTAGCAAGAGACATCGGAGAAATAAAGTCCTCCCTAACCCCAAGGATAGAGTTCCAGGTAGGGAGTAATCACACGGTTCTTCCAGGCATCCTGTTACCCCTGTCAGACAGACTCCCGGGCTGAACTGGCTATTGACTTGATACAGTAATGGGGTTGCATGATCTTATGTTCTTATTTCTCAGAGGTACGAGGAGCAAGAAAATCTGTTTGAATATAAGTTTCCAAAGGTTTGAGGATAACAACCACCACCACCACCACAAAAAAACAAACATACAAAAACAAACTCTTTAAGTAGCGGAGTGGTAAAACCCTGGAACAAGGTACCTAAGGGGAATGTATAGTTTCTGCTCCAAGAAGATCATGTTAAGAAAAACACTAGAAACTCATGCCTGATAATACTAATAATAATTATTATGGTATTTGTTAAGTGCTTACTATGTGCTAAGCACTGTTCTAAGCACTGGGGTGGATACAAAGTAAGCAGGTTGGACACAGTCCCACATACGGCTCACAATCTTAATTCCCATTTTACAGATTAGGCAACTGAGGCACAGAGAAATGAAATGACTTGCCCAAAGTCACACAGCAGTTAATTGGCAGAGCTGGGATTAGAATCCAGGCCCTTCAGGCTACCAGACCTGTGCTCTATCCACTAAGCCACACTGGCTTGGTCTAAATATTCTCGTGAGGTGTCTTTCAGCTTTAGGATTCCAAACTGAGTTAAAGAACCCTAGTCTCTGCACAAATAAATCTGCAGAGGCTTGTACCATTGTTTTGCACATCAATATTCACATTTCACTACACCCCCCCATATCATCACCAAGGCCATCTACTTTGATGCGAGTCCCAGCAAACTGCACCCAAAATTAGATTCTGGGTGAAATGGTAATGGTATAAAGCAACATCCGTTGCTGGGTCTCCCCTGCCCGACAGAAATTCTTCCCCAGCTCACACATCAAAGGACCGGAACTTGGCTTTGAGCAATGAGCGGTATAAATTACCCAGCAGTTTGAAGTGTTCAGTCTGGTAACAGCACCGTAAACCTTGACTAATCTGTACTTTAAACCTGCACCCTTCAAAAGAGCCTGAAAAGACATCAATTTCTCCCAAATCTGTACAAACACCAATCTGACCTATTTTCATTCATAGCAATCCATTTTGCATTCTGGATCACACCTGCATTAGCGACATAAATCTGAAGGGGATGAAATGTTATGAGCAAGAGGGGGAAAAAAACTACTTACAAGACACTATTTTGCAATTTACATCAGGGTAATAAATTGTGATACTCCATCTTTGTATGTATAATAAAACCAGGAATTTCAGACTTGTCAATTAACTAATTTGCATATCTATGGAGAAGAGTTGGAAAGGAATTTGCTGGCAAATTGTGAAATACTTAGGTGCCTTTATTTCATTTAACTTATCAGTCTCAACAACCAAACAATTCTCAAGGTATGAGGGCAATTTATGCTTTGTAATACAAACACTAACAGCACCTCATCCCCCTACAGATAAAAGAGGGCTTTACTTAAACATGGTTGTCACTCTGCAAGTAGAGGACTCCTGAGAAAACACAGTGTTGTAATTTGGAAATGAGGACCCACAATTTGAAGTTGAACTATTTCCCTTCTCTATCCCAACATATTGTTTCATTTAAGTACTCATTTTGGAAAAACCTGCTTTATATCCTGCACTTGGTGCAGCTATGGGGTGCTTTCTGTCCTGTTAGTTCAGCAAGGTTCTTTTGCATTTTGGAGTGGGTTAACTTTGAATAAATACTTAACTGAAAACCAGGCCAAAAGAACAGATATGGCTATTCAGATTAGTGATATGACATGCTCTGGGAAAAGCCAACAGTAAAATAAAAGGTACGAGATAGGAGGAGTTCCCTTGCTAAAAATGAAAGAACATGCTTATTGTTTAATTACGTTTCATGTCCTGTCACTTTACAGTGGCATCCACAAACAGCTCTGAGAGTGCAGGCTTTTTTCCCCATGTCTGTAGTCCTCAAAAAAGTCTACAAACCCTACCTCGTCTTTATTATTTTACATTTAATGGGGTAAAAATTGATCATCTAACATGGTCCTAGTGGATAGAGCATGAGCCTAGGAGTCAGAAGGACCTTGGTTCAAAACTCGGCGCCACCACTTGTCTGCTGTATGACGTTGGACAAGTCAGTTCACTTTTCTGTGTCTCAGTTACCTCATCTGTAAAATGGGTATTAAGACTATTACTGTGTCCAACCTGATTACCTTGTATACGTCCCACTGCTTAGAATGGTGCTTGACACGGAGTAAGCGCCTAACATACCATCTTCATCATGGTATGAGTTTAGCTTGGCTAGCAAAGTACAGCACCTCTACCTGAATTCACATAGTTCTAGAATGTCTAGTTGTCTTTGTCCAGAAATGCTCTGGGCATGTTACTCCCCTCCTCAAAAATCTCCAGTGGCTACCAATCAATCTGCGCATCAGGCAGAAACTCCTCACCCTGGGCTTCAAGGCTGTCCATCACCTCGCCCCATCCTACCTCACCTCCCTTCTCTCCTTCTACAGCCCAGCCCACCCCCTCCGCTCCTCCGCCGCTAATCTCCTCACCGTACCTCGTTCTCGCCTGTCCCGCCATTGACCCCTGGCCCACGTCATCCCCTGGGCCTGGAATGCCCTCCCTCTGCCCATCCGCCAAGCTAGTTCTCTTCCTCCCTTCAAGGCCCTACTGAGAGCTCACCTCCTCCAGGAGGCCTTCCCAGACTGAGCCCCTTCCTTCCTCTCCCCCTTGTCCCCCTCTCCATCCCCCCATCTTACCTCCTTCCCTTCCCCACAGCACCTGTATATATGTATATATGTTTGTACATATTTATTACTGTATTTATTTTACTTGTACATATCTATTCTATTTATTTTATTTTGTTAGTCTGTTTGGTTTTGTTCTCTGTCTCCCCCTTTTAGACTGGGAGCCCACTGTTGGGTAGGGACTGTCTCTATATGTTGCCAACTTGTACTTCCCAAGCACTTAGTACAGTGCTCTGCACACAGTAAGCGCTCAATACGATTGATTGATTGATAGAATGTAGATTTTCTAAATTGACCATTAGAATTCCAAGATACTCTATATGAAAACTTCAAAGCAAAAATCACTGTTGTTCAATTTTAGATTGAGTCAATAGCTATAAACTATGTTGGTATAAGGAAGGATCACTCATGGACTATTGGATAGTGAACATGATGATGAATAGGAGACCTTGGTTCAATATTCACTTCTTTCTCTTATATGTAGGGAAATTTGGAATGCCATTTAGCCCATCCCAACTTGTCTCAGAACAAGAAAGGGGGCTATATTACCTCATAATCCCAATTTCTCTCAGATATAGTATAAGTTTGGCTGTAGGGCATTTCTATAAAGCATTCAGTACTCTTGGGATGGAAACTACTGTGCAAATGAAAAACAGTAGCCAGGCCAAATGCTGGGTAATTCCAAGATAAGAAAAATAGGAAAAAGCTAACCCAGTCTCTGTAGAAAAGAGAGGGATCTCAAAGTCAGAGTGGACCACAAGATAAAGTAGCAAGAGGGTGCCTTTTTTTTAATGCTACTTGTTAAGCACTTACTATGTGCCAGGCACTGTGCTAAGCACTGGAGTGGGTATAGCATACTTGAATCAGAAACCTGGGGCTCACATGGAGCTCACAGTCTAAGTAAGAGAGAGAATAGGTGTTGTCACAAACCAAAAAGCAAACAGCTTCCTGGGATATGTAGGAATTATAGGGTAAACCCCCAAACTCAAATCAGTAATGAGCTGAATCTGGGATCCAGTTTAAGAGATCCGTTTCTTTTCCAGGAAGGGATTCAAGAATGGGATGTGACATTGTGCATGGAATATTGTTTGGAGTCTACTCTGGCTAAAACAAGAAGCAGTGTAATTAGATTTTGCAGCAGTTTGTCTGCTCCTGGAGTTTGGTCTAGTGAAAAGAGCATGGACCTGGAAGTCAGATGATGTGGGTTCTAATCCTGCTTCTCCACTTGTCTGCTGTGTAACCTCAGGAAAGTCATTTAACGTCTCTGTGCCTCAGTGACTTCATCTGTAAAATTGGGATTAGGCCTGTGAATGCCATGTGGGACAGGAACTATTTCCAACCTGATTATCTTATGTCTACCGGGTTTAGAATTCTGGTATTCCGAGTTCTAGTCACATGTTCTTTCCACTAGGCAACACTACCTTTCTAAGTGTATCAATCAGTAATGTGGACTGACCTTCTGTGCGCAGAACACACAGTAAGCACTTGGGAGCATATACTTAAAGTAGGAGTCCAAGTCACTACCTTCCAGGGCCTTACCATCTGGGTATGTGTGCGGCGGGGAGAAGGTCAGAGATTGAATGTAAAGCAGGTAATTTTGTTTTTACTTTGTAGTTGTTGTTTCAAACCAAGCAGTGGAATGAGGATAAAGAATAGAGTTACAACCATTAGGAAAGAGAGATGAATCAGACATTTTCAGCTCCTTAAGTTATCATCTTCTAAAACCCCACCACTTCCACCAAACTTTCTCTGATTAATGTC
Organism: Tachyglossus aculeatus; assembly: GCF_015852505.1. Lineage (NCBI taxonomy): Eukaryota > Metazoa > Chordata > Mammalia > Monotremata > Tachyglossidae > Tachyglossus > Tachyglossus aculeatus. Next base: position 88,676,874 of record NC_052067.1, read on the forward strand.
CCCCTACCCTGTGCTGTATCAACCCTTCAACCAATTCTAGCATGTATAGACTATTTACACCCTCTTTATCATTCATGCATGCATATCTGCTCAATATATTTTGATCACCCCCGTTGTATAAATTTTATCCTCCCGTTAAACTGTAAATTCCTTATGTAAGCTCCTTGTGGGCAGAGAACATGTTTACCAACTATATTGCCTGCACACTCCCAAGCAGTTAGTTACAGTGCTCTGCAAATGAATAAGCACTCAATACCCTTGATTGATTTTAGGAAAGGAACATAACTTGTTATTCTGTACTTCCCAAGTGCCTAATGCAGTATACCACATCAAGTGAATTCTCAGTAAATGTTGCTATTACTAAAATATGTGCTGGTTTAGAAATGGGAATCAGGCATTTATTTCATCCTCCCAGCACTATTTTTAAAAACGCATAACAAAATTGTGCATTTTCGGCCTTGACATTGATCAGCTCCCTGAGTGGAGAAGTAAAAATTTCTGAACAATGGATTAGTAAAAACAACATCAACAAATTCCCTCTCAGAATAACCTGGCAGGGCCAATAGAATCATTTCATTGGCTGCTTCTTTGTTCAGTGCTTAGCCATTGTTCGTGCAGAAGCAAAAATAATGGTGTTCTCGGAGAACCAGACTGTTTGTTCATCAGCACTCAAGCAAAACTCATCTCTTCACACCTTTACTGGGTGGGGTGTCTGAGCTAAACCAACAGCTGCAGCAGTCATACAACTGCCTAAGGAAGTAGCATGTCTGGGAGTAAGAGGACCTGCATCCACCACCTGACTGCTGTATGGCCTCAATCGTTCAATCATATTTATTGAGCACCTACTGTGTGCAGAGCACTGTACTAAGCACTTGGGAGAATACAATACAATAGAGTTGGTAGATGCATTTCTTGCCCACAACAAGTTTATAATCTGACTTCTCTGTCTCATTTACCTCATCTGTAAATTGGGGTTTAAGACTGCAGAATAATAATAATTACGGTACTTGTTAAGCACTTAATATGTTCCAAGCACTGGGGCAGATACAAATTATTCCAGTTGGACACAGTCCCTGTCCCACATGGGGCTCACAGCCTAAGTAGGAGGGGGTAAACACAGTGAGTCCCTATTGGCAACAAATAAACCCTCCTGAGCCTCAACTTTGATGACCGCCTGCTGTTGAATTCCAATCAATCAATCGTATTTATTGAGCATTTACTGTGTGCAGAGCACTGTACTAAGCGCTTGGGAAGTACAAGTTGGCAACATATAGAGACAGTCCCTACCCAACAGTGGGCTCACAGTCTAGAAGACTGTGTATGTGTATGTGTTGGGGGTGGAGGGAAGCAAGGAGTTGTGGTGGGAGTTGGGGGGGGAGGAGGAGCCATCAGATACTGATGTCTGTCAGTGATTACAAGAGATTGGAAGAACCTGCAGAGTCTCATTTTCTCTTTAATTCTGTTTTTCCAAGGTCGGGTGGAGGAGGTGTCCCTAACTCCAGCCCCCAGTGCAGACTTTTACCTGGAAGGCAGTAATTCAGCAATCAGAAAAGCAGAGTGACTGGGGAAGAAGTGCCAAGAGGAGGCCACACATACTGGGGTAAAAAGAAAATGCCACCAATCACTGTGGGTTGCAAATGCAAGCCAACAATAAAGAGCCATCTTTACATGCCCTTGAAGTAGGAAGATACATCAACCTCCGTCTGTGAATTAGACACAGGTCTAATTCCGACCTGTGTGTTCTCTTCCAAAACTTGGTATGGTGCTCTGCACACATTAAGTGTTTAATAAATATTGTTACTGGTACAACTAATGTTGACCGGGAACCCAAATCTCAACTCTCCCCAAGCCAGTTTAGAGTCTCCATTTCACTAGAATATTTTACTTTAGCATTAGAAACCTAGAATCAAGCAGAAGGGGTAGATGCATCAGGTGACCTGATGGACTCTTCCACCACCTGTGACTCAGAATCAACAAAAAAAAAGGAGCATGGCCTTGTGGAAGGAGCACGGGCCTAGGACTCACAGGACCTGGGTTCTAATTCTGACTCTACCAATTACTTGCTGTGTGATCTTCGGCAAGTCACTTAACTTCTCTGTGCGTCCATTTCCTCAAATGTAAGTGCTCAATAAATACGATTGAATGAATGAATGCAAAATGGTGTCTGAATACCTGTTCTCCCTCCTACTTAGACTATGAGCCCCAAGGACTGTGTCTGACCTAATTAACCTGACCCTACCCCAGTGTTTAGAATAGTGTTTTACACGTAGTAAGCACTTAACAATTACCATTTTAAAAAAAAGAACACCTCTCTCATTCCCATCCCCCCCCATTCCTAAATTGCATAATTGATTTCAGTCCCATTCTACACTCTCTCCTACTTAACTTGTGAGCCCCATGTGGGACAGTGCTTGGCATCAAGTAAGGACTTAAATACTGCAATTAGTATTATAATAATAATGGTATTTGTTAAGTGCTTACTATGTTCCAGGTGCTGTATGAAAAACTGGGGTGGATATAAGCAAATCAAGTTGGGCACAGTCCCTGCCCCACATGGAGCACCATTTTACAGATGAGGTAACAGATGCAGAGAAGTTAAGTGACTTACCCAACGTCACACAGCAGACAAGTGGCAGAGCCGGGATTAGAACCCATGACCTTCCGACTCCTAGGCCAATGCTCTCTCCACTACATCATGCTGCTTTCTATTATCAATTACCATTATCACAGTGGAGAAAGACAAGCAGAAGATGGAGCTGCTGCCCACTTACAAATAATTGTTGGAACATTGGGAAAGTTGTGATTATTCCACTAGGGATGGTTCTTCTTGGGAGAGAGGGGAGCCTAGAAACTGCTCTGTAACCTGCAATGAACCTGCAACCCTTATTCCTTTTCTATTTCTCCTTTTGCTCATTCATTAGTTCTGATTTATCATGCTATTCTTCCCATTTGTGTATTGCCAGTTCCACCTTTAGATGGTGACCCTTGGCAGAACCCTTATCTGAATTGTCATCTTTCTCCCTTTCTTCAGTAATAATAATAATGATGGCATTTGTTAAGCACTTACTATGTGCAAAGCACCGTTCTAAGTGCTGGAGCACTGTTCTAAGCGCTGGTTAGTACATGGTAAGCACTCAAAAAATGCAATGCACAATAACAGTAGAGGAAATCTTGAGGTATCACAGAAAAATCTCATTAATGGTTTTTTTTTTTCATGGTTAGGGAATTAGATCCCTAAAGAGCCAAGAAAGAATTAAAACAACAACAAACTAAGCATGATATTGCAGCTGGTAGTAATGTTTTTTATATCAAAATCTGGTTATCTCCATTCTGGCATATGAAACATGTTTATTTATAAAATGTGAAATTCATTTTGCGGATGTACTAGGGAGCTTAACAAACATATGCTTCCTGAACTTCACCCTATCTGACCCATTCTTCCATGAGAGAAGTCTCTCAAAGAAAATTGGGAGACTTCCGTTTCACACAGCCGACAAAACTTAGAACAAAATCTCACACGCATTCCATGGGTCTAAATTCGCAGACTCAGTTCTTATTCCTCCCTTTCCGTGCTTTCAAGAAATATGGGACTAGGCCGGGAATTTTACAGTATTACAATTTGAAACGTTGTACAGAATAAGCATTATCCTCAGAATACTCAAGAAACTATTGCAGAAGCACTGGCAAACTATATTTTCCCCCCTCTCCATTTGTGAAGCCATGCCAATTATAATTCTGTTTACCTAGTGTTTGGTTCTCCTTAAATACTGATGGTGTCCTGCTTAATTTTCTGGGGAAGAGAAGTCCATCTTAATATTCCAGTTTGTAAATTCTAAAGGGTAGACACTCTTTTATTATCATTTACAGAAAACATAGCTCACCCATCAGATGTTCATTTCTAAATTGTGGTGGTATTTGTTAAGACCTTATTAGGTGCCATACACTATGCTAGACACTGGAGTTGGGGGGGATTGGCTGATGGTGAACAGTTCAAAAGTATTACTAAGTGCCTACTGGAGGCAGGACATTGGATATTGTACTAAGTGCTTGGGCAAGCACAAAAGAACTAGTAGACATGATTCCTGCCTCCAAGGATTTTATAATCTAGTGCTCATTTGAGCTAGTAAGTGCTCAATTTTCTATTATAAAAATTGAAGTAAAATCCATGCTACTTCTATTTGTGAATAGAAAGATGAGATAAATAGCAGAAATATAATAGGTCGCTAGGGTTTGAAGGCATTCCTATTCTTAGTGAGATTTTAAGCACGTTTTCAAGGGTGGATAAAGATATACATGTGTGCCTGAAAATCCTTTGTATTCAAATAATCTTTCCTGTGAGGTTGCATTTGGTTCCTTAATCAAATTACAATAAATTTGAAATAGGAAAGAGTAGAGTAGAATAGTTTCCACTAGGCCACAGGAAACAGCATAGGAGTCAGAGGCCTGGAGTTGAAAGTCCTGCGTTTTCACAGCCACGCTGTTTCTAGACTGTGAGACTGCTGTTGGGTAGGGACCGTCTCTATATGTTGCCAACTTGTACTTCCCAAGCGCTTAGTACAGTGCTCTGCACACAGTAAGTGCTCAATAAATACGATTGAATGAATGAATGAATAGATCAATCAATCAATCAATTGAATAGATTTTGAATAGATGCAAAATAATGAGGTCAGACATGGTCCCTGTCCCATATGGCCTCTCAGTATAAAGGGGAGGAGAACAGATGCCCATTTTACAGATTAGGAAGCTGAGTTCCAGAAAAGTTGTTTGCCCAAGGACACACAGTAGGCAAATCACAAAGCTGGGGCTCGAACCCAAGTCTTCTGACTACACGCACTATACTTTTTCCACTGAGCCACACTGCTTTTCTAAAGGTTGCTAAAGCCATTTTTGCAAAAGAATAATATATAGCACAGAAAATTAAAACAAAGATTCCACGGAATATGAAGCATTGCTATCCAGGGATGGAATTTTTGCAAATTCATGTTAAGGTGATAATGAATTCAAGAGAAGCCATACTATCCATACTGGTGTGTGTGGAGGGAAACTGAACAGAATTCAATGGTGCTCTCATCAATCAGTCATCATCCAATGGTATTTATTGAGCACTTACTGTGTGCAAAGCACTGTACTTATCTGTTCCTATAGCTTCAAAGAATTTTCTATTATAAAAATTGAAGTAAAATCCATGCTACTTCTATTTGTGAATAGATAGTTGAGATAAATAGCAGAAATATAATAGGTAGCTAGAGTTTGAAGGCATTCCTATTCTTAGATTTTAAGCATGTTTTCAAGGGTGGATAAAGAGATACATGTGTGCCTGAAAATCCTTTGTATTCAAATAATCTTTCCTGTGAGGTTGCATTTGTTTCCTTAAATTCCTGGAGTCATTTTCAATTCTACTTTCAGCTGTCATAATCTTCTTGAAATATTCCCACTATGTGCTCTGGAGCAGAGGGAGAGGTGAATAAAGGGAGAAAATCAGGACAACGCAGATGAGAGTGGGAAATGTGCTTTCATCATGAAACCCTTGACTTCCCCTTCATTTTTTTTTAATGGTATTTGTTAAGTGCTTCCTATGTGCTAGACACTTTCATTCATTCAGTCCTATTTATTGAGTTCTTACTGTGTGCAAAGCATTGTACTAAGTGCTTGGGAGAGTACAATAGAACAATATAACAATAAACAGACACGTTCCCTGCCCACAGGGAGCTTACAGTCTAGAGCCACTTACTAAGCACTGGGGTAGAAAGAAGCTAATCAGGTTGGACACAGCCCCTGTCCCACATGGGACTCAATCTTAATCCCCATTTTACAGATGAGGGAACTGAGGCCCAGAGAAGTGAAAGTCACACAGCAGATAAGTGGTGGGGCTGGAATTAGAACCCAGATCCTGATGCCCAGGCCCGGGCTTTATTCATGAGGCTGCCCTGCTCCCCAGGGGGCTGAGGATGGGGCCCCAGTTGGGGAGATTGAGGATGTCTTGGGAACTGTCCAGTGCTTGAACCATAGGGACAGCTCAGTGATAATAATAATGATGGTATTTGTTAAGCGGTTACTATGTGCCAAGCACCATTCAAAGTGCCTGGGTATATACAAGGTAATCAGGTTGGGCACAGTCCCTGTCACACATGGGGCTCACAGTATTAATCCCCCTTTTGCAGATGGGTAACTGAGGCACAGAGAAGTTAAGTGACTTGCCCAAGGTCACAGCAGACAAATGGCAGAGCAGGGGGTAGAACCCATGACCTTCTAGCTCCCAGGCCTGTGCTCTAGCCACTACGCCATGCTGCTTCTCAGTAAGTGTCATTATTCTAGCCATAAAGATTATGCCCCTCTGTCTTATTGGAGTGTAAATTTCTTGAGGGCAGGGAACATGCCACTTCAATCAGTGGTATTTATCGAGCTCTTTTTTGTGGCATTAAGTGCTTATTATGTGCCAGACACTGCGCTAAGTGCCGGGGTACCCGCCTTGACTACTGCATCGGCCTCCTTGCTGACCTCCCAGCCTCCTGTCTTTCCCTACTTCTATCAAGCGGTCATATTTACTGAGTGCTTCCTGAGTGCTGAGCACTGTGCTAAGTGCTTGTGAGAGTACAGTAAAACAGAGTTGGTAGTCACATTCCCTGCCCTCATTTCCTCTTCTCCCAGACCCTTTTGGGATGCTCTTGCACTTGGATTTGCACTCTTTATTTATCCCTCCCTCAGTCCCATAACACTTATGTCTGTCTCCCCCTTCCAGACTGCGAACCCGCTGTTGGGTAGGGACCATCTGTATATGCTGCCAGCTTGTACTTCCCAAGCGCTTAGTACAGTGCTCTGCACACAGTAAGCACTCAATAAATCCAATTGAATGAATGAATCTAGAAATCCAGCCCCTAATACAGAAAGGGACAAACCTCTCAATGTTTCTAGAACAAATAAATCTCCAGGCTAATCATCAGTCTCTAATAGCATGCTGATTCTAAACAGTGATTCATAAACATTTGCTTGTCTTTTTGTATATGTATTTCATGAAGGTATAAGAGCTCCTCTATGGCTGACTGAAGGATTCTGAATGATATTTAACTAATAGAAGTGGAAACGTTTTCCAGAAGGCTATTGGAGGTGGGGGTCCCTTAATTCTCCTACAGCTAGCAAAGCCACAGATATTCCCAGTCCAGCTACACTTGCAGTTGCCATAGCTCAGATCTGCTCTGCTGTCAAATGTTTCTTGAAGTTCTCCAATTCTTATTAAAAGATCTTAATATTGCCCTCAGGAAGAATTTTAATACGATAAGGGATTGCAGTAGGTAAAAATGTAGTTCCCTAGAGATTTCTTTAAGAACATTGATATACATAAACCAACAGTCCGTGGTTATTTAGGTTCAATCCTTCCTTGAGGTCAAGAGACTGGATGAATAATCCCTTTGAGTCTTTTCCAAATCTTTGATTCCATAATAATCTACAGACTACTGCTATAAACACCTGGAATTCTGTACCCAGCACTGCCCAATTCAATTTTTTTTTAATGCACTAGTTTGTGTTGCAAGAATGAGTACAACGACAAGGTCATGAAGGGAGAAGTTCATTCCACTGTGTTTTTTTCTGAGCGCACCTGAACTTCAATCAATCAGTGGTACTTTTTGAGCACTTGCTATAGGTAGAACACTGTACTAAGCACTTGGGAAAGTACAACCGAGTTGGTAGACATAATCCCTTCCCATAAGGACATGAGTAGCAATTCATTACTCACTGTATTGTGCAAATAGAACTTAATGTTTCTCAAACATAGGGCACACCTTCCTCAGAAGCCCCAGGAACTTCCCATCCAGGTCAGAATAAAGCCTGGTACAATAGTTTGCTTTTGAAAGAAAAAAAGTAATATGTTCTTTGAACAAGTTCACCTCCCATGCTATCCTAGTTTTTCAAGAGATCCTTTTAGTGCTTCCGAGACCCTCCCCTCACCTCTGGTGATCTTCACTTTCTGGCATTTCATTTTGTCTTCAATACTCAGTCTCCTAGAGGAAAAAACAATCCTGCAGCTTTAGCCTCACAACTATTTCAGAAGAAAAAAAAATAAATGAATGAAAAGAAATCAAGGAAGGCAACTTCTTAAATCCTTGACCCAACTCTCAGTATGAAAGGTGGAACAAACTCTCATGAAGAGAAAAAACAATCCTTATGAGAGCTCAGGGGGAGGCATGGGTTAATACGGCAGCCACTTCCAGTTTAATCTGAACCTCATCCATTCTTACAAGGATGCTCACCTTAGATCTCTCTTCTGAAACCAAAATTTACTTGGCAACACTCAGCAACAACTTGAGTGGGTGATGAGAAGGGAAACCTTCTGTAGCAACTTCTTCTCACTAAATAAATACATTTAAAGGGAAACAACTTCAATGAGGCTGACTCCTAAGATGTATTTGAAGCAGTGACCCTAAGGATTGCTTCCACCCACTTCCCTTCTTGACTCACTGGGTAGTTTTCCTGTAGAGTTCAAGAGATAAATACCTAGAAGCTTCTTGGGGTTGTTTGCCAGGAATAAAAAAGAGTGCCTTTTCAAACAAAAACCCCAAATCAGTCTTAAAAGTCTTTATATATCCTGTTCTAGAAACATATATTCAATTTACCTACTTTGAAAGCTGTGCAATTTGAGGAAAAAGAAATAGTCAACAAGTATTTTTGAAGAAAATGAATTTTAAGACATTGAAAATAATAATAATAATGGTATTTGTTAAGCACTTACTATGAGTCAAGCACTTTTCTAAGTGCTGGGGCAGATGTAAATTAATTAGGTTGGTCACAGTCCCTATCTCCCATGGGGCTCACAGTCTTAATCCCCATTTTACAGATGCAGTAACTAAGGCACAGAGAAGTTATGTGACTTGCCCAAGATCACACATAAGACAACTTGTAGAGCTAGGGTTAGAACCCAGGTCCTCTTGTCTCCCAGTCTGGTGCTCTATCTACTAGGCCACTCTGCTTCTCAAAATGATCAAGTAATGAAAAAATTCTGTTCCCCTCCCCAGAAATTGGGGCAGTGTTGGCACCAACTTAAACTTGAGCCTACCTGATATCTTACATGATGCCTTTTCTAGGAGTTGCAGTTTGTCTTAGAGACTATGGAGGGAGTGAGTGAATGTCTCTCTCTCTCTCTCTCCATCATTATCTTTCTGGGTCACTTTAACCCAGCTACCATGTGATGCAATTTAATTGGCTTGTGTTAAATGGATCAAATCTGCACTAAACTAAGACCTAGTTGGTGAACACAGCTCAAAAGTTGGTGAGAGCCATTACAGTTCACTAGTCGTCCAGAAAATAGAATTCTCAAAACCTTTAATGGGTAGAGGTTAAGTATGACTATACTGAGACTCAAACCATATGTACTCTTTCACAATCCCAGACTGGCAACAGGAAGTTCAGGCTTTGTAAGGCTAGGGAGACCTCATGAAAATCTGGGAATGAAGTCTGGCAGCAATCCCAACCACCACATTCCTGTGTTGGCTGAATCAATCAAAGTTGAGACAGTGGTGACAGTAGCTGAGATGGAGGTCCTTTTTGACTCCGTCTACTCTTCGCCTCCATCCAGGGCTCCATGTGACCAAATGCGACAGCCCTGAATAGAGGGAAAGTGTCCCGCCAACCAGAAATGCTTAAAGCAGAAAAGAACATGGCTGGTGCCCATGTCACTGCAGCATGTTAACCCACTCCTGTATTCATTCATTCTCTCAGTCATATTTATTGAGCACTTACTGAGTGCAAGGTACAGTACCAAGCTCTTGGGAGAACACAGTATAACAATAAACAGATACATTCCCTACCCACAGCAAGCTTACAGTCTAGAGTTGTGAGTCTATTTGTGTCTTGGCAGTGCTCACCTTGCCTGGCAAGGGGATTGAAAATGTGCCCTACTGTGTATTCACGGACAAGTGGACAAGTAATTCTCTCAAAGAAACTCATATTCAAGGATCCAGTATCACCATCAGCAGCATCGTCTGAACTAAAAGGAGAACTTTATTTTAGGATAAGATCCCAATACTACTTTTACCTACTGGAATTTTAAAATGTGTTATAAAATAGTTCAGAAAGCAAAACAGTTTTGCTGTACATGATTTTTTTTAAAAATCAAAATACATTTAGAATGGTACCACTGGTCTGGAAGATACTATTTCACCTACCCAGCCATTCTGAAAAGTCTCCTTCCTAACTGAATCCACAGGGTGCTGGTTAAATTAAATGCAACTGGAAACATTATTACAGACTTCTAACACTGGGATAGCATAGAATAGGAAAGAGAACCATCAAAAGCAACAGAGCATTTGAAGGGTCTCTAGACTAATTTCCAACTATTTGCTGTGTATACACAATACAGCATTTTCTTCCATCTTAATTTTTAATACCTACCTTAATAGGTATTAAATGGTACAAGTCAGTTCTTTCAAATAGCAATTTACTCTCTTCAGAAATTTGCAGATAGCACAAAACACTTCTAACCAAGATATTATTGAAGGTTCACAGATGTTTGTTTCAAATGATAAACATACTGAAGCTTTCAGTTACACATATCCAGCAATACTCCAGTTGTAAATGACATGGTCCCTTTTCCCCCCACCCCTGACCCCTTTATAAAAGCTGTTGCTTTCAAAAAAACCTACAGATTTCCTAAAAGCTCAAGCTTTCCATTAAATTGACAACTTCAATTTTGAAATAAAACCCAGAAATATCTCCTACTACTGCTCTCTGCCCACCTAGACTCTATATTCTATTATTGGTCTTTATTGACTTGAGAACATAAACAGGTCCAAATGTAATTAAGGCCTGTGGTGGAGTCAATGGGGAATTAATCGAAGCGCCTGTAAATTGGACTTGAATATGGTCTCAGGGATGCCAACTCCACATGAAGGCTCTATTTAGCACTGCACAAATAATACAGTAATTGCTATTGGCTTTTCTGTCCCAAATAACTTGGTTTTAGGTTCAGAAGGCAACTGTCCTATTAGACAAGTCAAAAATAATAATAATTATTATTATGTTCCCTTACTATGTGTCAGGCTGTATCCCTAGCACTAGGTAGATACTAGATAACCAGGCAATATTCACCCCGCAAACAGCACTTTTGTATATATCTATATTTTATTTTAATGGCTGTCTACACTTCTAGACTGTAAGCTCCTTAATGGCAGAGAACATGTCTACCAACTCTTCTATTGCACTCTCCCAAGCCCAAAGTACAGTGCTCAGCACACAATAAGAACTCAAGAAATGACTGAACAAATAGTGCAGGTCTGTTTGATCTTTATGCACCTTTTTTAAAAAAAATTTCAATTTGATTTCTTTGCCTATATAAAAACTATTCACAAAGTAACATACATCAGTATAGCGACATTACTCATCTATGAGAACACAGTTCTGGGTAATTTTGTCAAAATAGGATAGCCAACCCTCAATCTGAGGGCTAAAAGTCTTTAGAATTTGAAATGCTTGCTTTGGTACCCCACCTCCAGCCCTACAACACTTACTATAGATCTTTATTCTCTGCTGCTTCTCCTATTGGTAATTTATATTAATATCTGTCTCACCCACTAGACTGTAAGCAATTTGAGGGCAGGGATCTTGTCTACCAACTCTATCGTACTGTGCTAAATCCAGGGCTCTGTATGACAGGAAGTGAGCAATGAGTAGACTGGATTGATTCCTTAGTTTATATATACAATCCTGGATGATATTCATTCATTCAATCCTATTTATTGAGTGCTCATTGTATGCAGAGCACTGTGCTAAGCGCTTGGAAAGTTCAATTTGGCAACAGATATGGACAGTCCCTACACAACAATGGGCCCACAGTCTAGAAGGGGGAGACAAGCAACAAAACAAGTAGACAGGTGAAACATGTATTTAAGGTAGATGCACCTGGAGGGGTCTGAAAGTGGCCAAAGAAGAAATCAAACTTAAAGTGGTAACTTCAATTCTGTCCTACAAGAAACTATACTCTTTACTTCAACGTTCTTCAGTAAAAAGCTCATCTTCATGTTTACCCAGCCCCTCAACATGGAAGCTGCCTGCAGTATTAACTCTTCTATGGCCCAGAATTCTGTTCTTGCCAAGAAACTGCACTGAAACCACAGAATCATTTCATTCCAGACATCAGGTTGAACCCAATATAAAAACTACAAATGGAAAGGTCATTCTTTAATCCATATCTGATTTATTTCCCTTTTAAGCATTAAATTTCTTCAAAATAAGTTTCTATGTCTTTAATAGGTTTCTGTGAAAAGCTCAGTTTTCCTTATTGAAGACTATTTCTAATCTATGGAGTATTTTAGAATAGCTTGTTTTCCCAAAGCATTCTGGGAAATATGAATCCAATTTGCACATCAGACTTCTAGAGAAACTGCTATTTTATAACAAAAAAAGAACTGGGAGGATGCTTTCTGCGGAATTTTTTCCCTCTAGCCTTAGAATATAAAATATAGCCTAATAAAAAGATCACCATGGAGTATTCAACAGTTAATGCCTAGAGGGGAAAAGTTGATGTAGGGGATTTAGAGGTTTCTTTCCTTCTACAGTATAAAGTGTGTGGATACTAGAGTGAATTTTAAGATGGGCCAGCAGAATTTTAATATAAATGCGGTGGGGAAATAAATTAAAACCTTTTATTGAGTAAACCAAGAAAAAACATAGGCCTTGTTTCCCCCTCCCCTCCCTAACCTGATCCTTTCCTTCCACTTATCAAATAGCTTAACATCTGAAGAGCTAGGGCCATTCCCTTTTAGTGCTTTTTCATTGCTTGTTGTACCTCTGTTGAAACAAAATCTTCTCTCTAATTGTTACGTTACACTACAGTGATATCTGCTGTAGGATTAATTCTAGAAAGTGTTTTGTGTAAGTGATTTATGGTACTTCTGTATATACAACTCAGCACAGAGACTTGTGCTACAAAACTGCTGAGTTTCCTTTTATGACCCTCTCATACAAATTGTTCATGAGGGGCCTCCTCTTATAGGTTCTTGAAACAAGACTGCATCTTGTACATTTATATTATGTCTTTATGATGATCGATGTTTCCATGCCATTGGAAACAGCTCCCTGTGTTTAGAAAATCCACCCATAAAAAAGATGCTTTGAAGGATACATGCTCAGTAAACAATAATCCCAAAGTGACAGGGGCATCATAATTCCCCCCCCAACCCCAACAAAAATAAAAATGTATAGAGGCCATAAGAATATCCCTTTAGACTTCCTTCTTTTCCATTAAATTACAGCAAAAGTGACGTTGTTACACTTTGATTTACTTATTTCTGGTGATCCTCTGTAGCTAGAGACATAAAATTTATCTTAATCTTCTGAAGATCAGTGAAGGACCACACAAGATTTAGCCTAGAAACAGCTGCACAAATGCCTTTGTTCATCTTTGAATTGTACTCATTCTTTACTGTCTGTTTCAGCATACTGATACTTGGAAAAAAGGGGTTTACAGTAGGACACTCTTCCCTTCCAAAATGAATGAAATGTGAACTCCATCCAGTGACAGACAAGCACTCAAGAGAACAATATCCTATAGCATTCCCCCAGTGTAACATGCATGCATTCACCAGGTAGCTGCCTTCCTGCAAAACACAAGCCTATCAGAGAGGGACAGTTATTGTCCCACCTCCTATCCCATCCCTTTACATCTTATCAAAACACGTGTCCCCTCCCTTCTTCTCTCCCTGACCACAGCTTTCAAGATTCACTTTCCAATGGATTCTTCCCCACTGCTTTCAAACATATTCACATATCCTCTGTCCTAAGAATAACCTCCCTTGAATAACCTCCCTTTGTCTCACAACTCCCTCCAGTTATTACCCCATTTCCCTCCTACCATTCCTCACCAAACTCCTTGAGCAAGTTGTCTACATCTGCTGCCTCCACTTCCTCTCTTCAATTCTCCCCTTGACCCCCTCTGATTTTGGGTCTGTCTCTTTCACTCCTTGGAAACTGCTCTCTTTAAGATCACAAATGATCTCCTGCTTGCCAAATCCAGTAGCCTCTTTCTCATCCTAATCTTCCTCAATTTCTCAGCTGCCTTTGACACAGTGGACCATTCACTTCTCCTGGAAACATTGTCCCACCTTGATTTCACAGACACTCTCCTCTTCTGGTTGTCCTCCTACCTCTCCTTCTCAGTCTCTTTCACAGGATCTTCCTCTGCCTTCCACCTTCTAACTGTAGGAGTCCCTCAAGGGTCAGTACTGGATCCCCTTTTACTCTACATCTGCACCCATTCCCTTGAAGAATTCATTTGGTTCCAGGTCTTCAACTCTCATCTCTACATGTAAGATTCCCAAATCTCCCTCTCCAGCCCTGACCCTTCTTCTCTGCAGTCTCCCATTTCCTCCTGTCTTTAGGACATCTTAACCTAGATGTCCTGCCAACATCTCAAACTAAGCACATCCAAAACATAACTCCTCTTCCCAGCAAATACTACCTTTCCAGTCTTACCCATCACCATAGACAGAACCATCATCCCTCCGAACTCACAAGCCCATAACCATCACATTATCCTTGACTCATTTCTCTCATTCGACTCACATTCAATCTGTCACCAAATCCTGTCCATGTTACCTTAACTAAATCATTAATTTTGCCCTTTCTTCTCCATCCAAACCACTACTTTGTGGATCCAGACACATATCCTGCCTTAATCACTGCATCAGCCTCTTCACTAACTTCCTTGCCTCCAGTCTCTCTCAAGTCCATAATTCACTTTGCTGCCCAGATTATTTTTCTAAAAATTAAGTTCAGTCCATGTCACCTCACTCCCCGAGAGCCTCCAGTCATTGCCCATCTATCTCCACATAAAACAAAATCTCCTTACATTTGATTTTAAATCACTCCATCAGCTCACCTCATCCTACCATACCTCATCACTTTCCTATTACAACTCAGGCTGGACACTTAGCTCTTTTAACACCAACCTACACACTGTACCTTGATTTTGTCTATCTTGTCTACCTCACTGCCTATGCCTTGCCTACATCCTTGCCCAATTGTACTTTCCAAGCACTTAGTACAGTGCTCTGCACACAGTAAGGACTCAATTTATACAACTGAATGAATGAATCCTCCCTCTGGCCTAGAACCCCCTCTCTGTTTCATATCTGACAGACCACCACTCTTACCACCTTCAATCACATCTCCTCCAAGAGTAGGGGAAGACCTTGCCCAATTACGCCCTCTTGTCCCCTATCCCCTCCCTCATCTACTTCACCTAAGCAATGGAATCCTTACCCTTAAAACACTTGAAATTCACTCCACAGGACTTACGTACATATCCATAATTTCTTTATTCTAATATCTCACTCCTCCTTTAGACTGTAAGCTTTTTGTGGGCTGGGGATACATCTAGTACAGCCTAGTGGATAGACCATGGACCTTGGAGTCTTAAGAACATGGGTTCTAATCTCTGCTTTACCACTTGTCGGGTGTGTGACCTTGGGCAAGTCAGTTCATTTCTCTGTTCCTCAGTTCCCTCATCTGTTAAATTGGGCTTAAGACTGTGAGCCCCATGTGGGACAGGGACTGTGTCCAACTTGATTTGCTTGTATCCATTCCAGCACTTAGTACTATACCTGGCACGTAGTAAGCACATAAACACCACAATTATCATTATTATTACCACCAACAACTCTTTTATATTGTACTCTCCCAAGTGCTTAGTACAGTACTCTGTGCACTGTAAGCACTCAATAAACACCACCAATTGATTGATCCTGGAAACAGGGCATCACCAGGATGGAAAACCCAAATATGTTGCCTTCTTCTTGAACAGGTGCACCACCTAATGCTGGAGTTTCTTAGATTTCACCATTTCATAATTATTCTTGTCAAAATGTTACCTAATATACTCTATGCATTAATTGGGAAAAATATGGAATTTCCTATGTTTTTGTCTATCCACGCATATGTGGCCTCTAAGTATGAGTTTTGCTTGATAGGAACACCTCATTATTATTATTTTGATTATATTTGTTAAGTGCTTACTACGTGCCAGGCACTGTACTAAACACTTGGGTAGCTACAAGTTAATTGGGTTGGACACAGTCCATGCCCCTTGTGGGACCCACAGTATCAATCCCCAGTTTATAGATGAGGTAATTGAGGCCCAGAGAAGTTACATGACTTGCCCAAAGTCATACAGCAGACAAGTGGTGGAGCCATGATCAGCATCCAGGTCATTCAGATTCCTAGGCCTGTGCTCCCTTCTCCATGCTGCTTCCCTTATGCAAGGGTGAATGCCAGTTCAAGAAGGAAACAGTCTTTCTTACTGGTACTTTCTTATAGCTTCATTTGAAGTGATAATATCAAACCCATACTAAGAGAATTGCATAGCAGTAAACTAAACACAATCATTTTATGCTTGCAATCAGAACAAATTACCAAGATGAATGGATATAATTGTTCTGCTTTCTTTCCTGTATCCAATAGATCAGGTAGCAAGAAAAATCCAAGCTATTTCATTTGCCTCATTCATATAAAGCATTCCTGACCACCTTCCAGACTTCCATTATCTGACTTCCTCTTACCTATGTGCTTTCCTCTCTAGCTGCAACCCTCAGGTGACCCTAACTGACCCATCCCTCAACTCTCCTTCCTCTAACAGTTGCCTTATATATCTTTGCCACCTTTCTAGAATGGTCTTTCCACACAACTTCATTCTGCTCCTCTCTTTAGACTGGTCAGCAATGGACCATTATTATCAATAATGATGATGATGATGATGATGATAGGGAGCAGAAATGGAGACAAATGACACTGGAAAAATTCAGCAGGATTTCAGAGAAATGTCACTTTGCTAGAAACTACTGACCTGCCCCAACATTAGGTGATCAGTAATGACAATATTTTTATTATTGCTATATTTGTTAAGTGCTTAGTATGTATCAAGCTCTGTTCCATGCTCTGGAATAGATACAAGTTAATGGTCAGACACAGTCCTAGCCCTAGATCACACTCTCTAGACTGTGAGCTCGTTGTGGGCAGGGATTGTCTCTATTTGTTACTGAATTGTACTTTCTAAGGGGTTAGTACAGTGCTCTGCATGCAGTAAGCACTCAATACAACTGAATGAATGAATGAATGATAGTCTAAGTAGGAGGGAGAACTAACACTGAATCCCTACTTTATAGAGGAGGAAACAAACACTGAGAAGTTATTTACCCAAGATCAAACAGCAGGGAGCCGGCAGAGCCAGGATTAGTACCCAGTTCCTCAGACTCCCAAGCCCCTTCTCTTTCCACTAGGCCATGCTGCTCCTCCACTCGGGCTTCCTCCAGATAATATTTGATGGGTTGATGTTTTTCAGGAAACAATTGGTCATCATCCATTCTAACTACCCCTGCCTCCAAAAGGCAAAATATCATACAGAGTTGAGGAAAACATGCATACTGATCTGTGCTCTTTGAGAGAGGTATTCAAAAGAGAATGCCCAAATAACAAACAAAACATGTTCTTACTACCTTACTTCAGGGACCCCACATTTGAAGGCTATAAACCATCTGCACTTTGGTTTAAATTAAGCCAGCAAAATGCTGAAAGTACATTCCCCCCAGTGGATTACATTCTTCCTGAACTCTAACTCAGGTTATTCATAATGATGTATTTCCCAGGGCTTCGTGCAGATAGCATTTCAATAAATGTTTCGTCAGCTAAAATGCAATCACTTGCCTGTTTCTAGCCTCTCCTTTCACCAGTGTTAGTAATTTCCAGGCATTGTGGCAATTGAAGAGCACACACATGACGGTAAGAATGATTGCCAGAGTTTACTAATGGGGGGCATTACCCTGCTGCTTTTCTTAATGATTTAAACAGAGCAAAGTCTTCTCTAATGAAACCAATTTTTTATGGTATTTGTTAAGTGCTATTTTTTAAATGGCATTTGTTAAGCGATTACTTTGTGCCAGGCACTGTACTAAAGAACTGGGGTAGATTCAAGCTAATCAGGTTGCATACAGTCCATTTCACATAAGGGATTCACAGTCTTAATCCTCATTTTACTGATGAGGTAACTAAGGTACAAAAAAGTTTGTGACTTCCCCCAAGTCACACAGCAGACAAGTGGCAGAGCCAGGATTAGAACCTAGGTCCTCCCAGGCACATGCTTTATCCACTAGGCCACACTGCTTTTCTACTTATCCAGTGACTCTCATACATTAACCTAGAAACAAACATCCTGCACATCTCTAAGGCATGCTGAAGCAGCGTGGCTCAGCGGAAAGAGCAGGGTCTCGGGAGTCAGATGTCATGGGTTCTAATCCCAGCTCTGCCACTTGTCAGCTGTGTGACTTTGGGCAAGTTACTTAACTTCAGATTAGGGGCTCAGTTACCTCATCTGTAAAATGGGGATTAAGACTGAGCCCCACGTGGGACAACTTGATCACCCCCCCAGCACTTAGAACAGTGCTTCGTACATAGTAAGCGCTTAACAAATGCCATCATTATTATTATTATTATCTCAATCCACCTACCATTCAGTGGCAGACTGCTCCTGGTTACAATGTATGAAAAGGGACATGAATGCCATTTACATGTCCTAAAGACTGTGGACATCCTATGAATTAGGATGATCACTAAATCACTAAATTTGGTGATCACTAAATCCACCATACCAGGAAGAAAGGGCCACTGGCTTGAAGCTTCAAAGGGGCAGGTTCAAAACCAACACTCCTTTACACAGAGGGGAGTAAATATGAAGTTTATTTCCATGTGAAGATGCTCAGGCAGAAGAATCTGCAAGTTCAAGAGGAGTTTAGATATACTTATGGCCACAAGCTACATAATGGGCCACTAGAGGGAAAGCTAGGAATGCTAAACAGTCCATTCCTAACAATGGGAAGGATGTCCCAAAGGGGCAGTTATCTCATGACTTCTTGCCACTGTCAGGGATGGAATCCTGTTCTGGAGATTCACCAACCTGACCCAAGATGATAATGCTGACAGCCTTACATTCTTAAGACATATATATATATATATATATATATATATATATATATATATATATATATATATATATATATATATATATGGAGATAGACATTAATATAAATACTAATGTTAATATTAACGTTTGTCTCCCCCTCTAGACTGTAAACTCATTGTGGGTAGGGAGCATGGCTACCTACTGTGTGATATTGAACTCTCCCAAGTGCTTAGTACAGTGCTCAGCATAGAGTAAGCGCTCAATATATACAATTGATTGAAGATGGTGAATAAAATATTCATTCATGAAGTAGGTCTATTAGGTGCTCTAAAGTTACACCAAAACACCAAGGGCTCGGCCTTAAATTAGTTTTGGTCCTTAGGGTTCTTTGTGAAAGCCTTCAAGATACCCATATCCGAAGGAAGTCAGCCAGTTAGATAGAAAGGCCCAGTCAATCTATCAAAAGTATTTATTGAGTGCTCACAGTGCGCAGAGCACTGTACTAAAACCCTTGAGAGAGTACAGTGTGGTAGAACTGGAATTTATAATCCCTGCCCCTTAGGGAGTTTACAATCTAGAGAGATCAAAAGCCTTATCTTCATGACTCAAATCAACCAGATATTTTAAAGACCCATATTTTGGGACCATGATAATTAAGTATTGACTGGGGAAGACGTTAAGTTCACCAAGATAATAATCAGGATTTAGCACCAAACCAAAAAAAAAAAAAAGAAAGCTAAATAAACGTCTCAAATTAAAGAATATTTCTTCATAAATCTGGGAGTGGAAGTGAATATCCTTCACTGTAAATTTAGGCTTTGCAAATTTTATGGTCCTCTAATAATTGTTAGATTTCTCAATGTAGAGCATTTATGGGTGTTTCTTTCAGAAATGAATGGTGGACAAGTGAGGTTGTTAGCAGGAGGGTGGACAATGGATTAAACACCCATATCTGAAAGTTGCTTCTCTCCACTTTTGGCTGCCCGCAATTGGACAGGTACCACCATCATGAACTGAAAGTCACTGAAAAAGGACCCTGCCACAGCAAATGGTTGCTTCATATCCATATTGTACCAAGTATCGCCAAAATAACTTTCATCATCTATCAAAAGTAGGCAACAAATAACGTTTATGAAGCAGCTGACTCTCCTGCCCACCCTGAAATAATTTTGAAAAGATCAGAGGAACATTAGAGCTCACCTGGTCTACTCTCCTCTAGGCTGAAGAAATAAACCTTCTTTAAATATGGCAGTGTCCCTGGGAGTCAGAGGACCTGAGTTCTAATCTCAGATCCACTACTTGTCTGCTGTGTGACCTTGGGAAAGTCACTTCACTTCTCTGGGCCTCAGTTACCTAATATCTACAATGAGGATTAAGACTGTGAGCCCCATGTAGGAAAGGGACTGTGTCCTACCTTATTCACTTGTATCCACCCCAGCGCTTAGTACCATGTCTGACACACAGTAAGCATTTAAATATCATTATCTTCAGAGATGAATACTCCATAATCTCTCTTAGTAGATCATCCCAGATTTTATCATCCCAATAGTCAAAAAATTCAGATGAAATTTTGGCTTCCATTTCAGTTCATTACTTCTTGTTTGACCCATGGACAACAACTGGTCAGATTCATCTCTGTAAAAAATAATATGTGTTCTTAGATACAGATAGCAATTCCTCTCTTTCTGTTTTCAATCCCATTAACCATTTGTGCTACTCTTTGCTAGGGACACTTTAATTTCCCCAGCTTAAGGATGGCCAGGCACTTTGGAACCAGCAACAGATGTTTCCCAGCAGTAGTGGGTGGGAGAGGGAGAGGAAGAGGGAGAGACACACACAGGAGGTGGGGGTTAAGGAAAAGAAGGTGCAGCCATTTCTGACTGTGGTGGGTGCTGGTTGGCTTTGAGCTCGCCATGGATGCACCCAGGAACTCAGACTTTTTCTGGACCCAGTGGGCAACTGACGAGCCACAGCAGGCTCCAAACCAGACAGAAGCAGCACAACCTAGTGGAAATAGCACAGGTCTGAAAGTCAGAGGAACTGGGTCCTAATCCCAAATCTGCCACTTATCTGCTGTGTGATTTTGGGCAAGCCACTTATCTTCTCTGTACTTCAGTTTCCTCAGCTGTAAAATAGGGATTTAAATCCTATTCCATCCTAGTTAGACTGGGAGCCCCAAGTGGAACTGGAACTTTGTCCACTCTGATCATCTTCTATCTAGTACAGTGCTTGTCACATAGAAAGCACTTAACAAGAACCATAATTATTATTACAAGAGTACAGCTGCATCTGTAAGGCCACCATTGACCTGTGGGCCATTTTTTTTTTTTTTTTTTTTTTTTTTTTTTTTTTTTTTTTTTTTTACACATTCCTTCTCTACATCTGTTTCAAGTGAGTTGGACAAATATGGACTGGGTACTTGGAGCTTCTGAACAGTACTGAGAAAAGGACAATTATTTCCCAACTTGCATGACATGCTGTTGATAGAGCCCAGGACTGTGTTACCTTTCTGAAAATAATAATAATAATAATAGTAATAGCACCACATCCTTGACTCATTCAGCTTAAAGTCAGTTAGGACTTTCAGGCTTGTGCCTAGCCATTCTTTCTCCACGGCATATTTGAGGTGCTCTTCTGTCATTCATAGGTGTACTACCCTTGCCCCTGGCCTTACTGAATTTTAGTCTTGAGGGGCCATTTTTCCAGGTTGTGTAATTTGCTTTGAATTCCATTCAATTTCTTTTGTGTGTTGGCCATCCTGCCCAATTCAGTATCACATATAAATTTGATGAGCACCCGAAATTCCTTTGTCCAAGTCATCGTTAAAATTAACAAAAAGAATCTGTTGCAGACTTTTCCCCCTCTAGTCTGTAAGTTCCTTGTAGGCAGGGATCATAACTACCTATTCTATTGCATTGTATTCTTCCAAGTACTTAGTATGGTGCTCTGCACACAATAAACCTTCAGTAAATATCATGGATCATCCCCCATTACTTACCTTTATTAGGATATCTGGGTTGCAAAGAAGCCCATTTGCAGATGTAAACACTGAGTCAGATATTAATATTTTTCCCAGGATAAGTCAATGTAACACTATAAAAACAAACTACTAAACTAAATCTTTGGTTTACTGTTGCTAGAATAAATCCTCCATCTAAACTGTGAGTCCCTCTTAAGACACGGACTATCTTGTATCTTGTATCTACACCAATCCTTGGGTTACCACTGTACTAAGGCACAGTTCTTAACACATAGTAAGCACTTAAATACAACAATTATTAGTATTATTTCTCTCATTCATTCAGTTGCATTTACTGAGCACCTACTGTGTGTAGAGCACTCTACAGCACTCAATTCACTACCATGTTGTCCTTCTCAGTTCTATCAGATAAATAGATTGATAAAAAATGATAGATTTTTAACAAGTCTTATGTTGAATGAATCTGATGGGTGTTTAGGAAACATTGGTTTCTGATGTTACTATCCCCAAGGCAAAAGTAATCCTATGAAGGCTAGCCCCTTCTAAAGCTTTTATATGAGTCAGGAAGACCAAAACATTAAAAACAATAGGTTCGGTGTCTTGTGCCCTATTTTCTTTCATCATTCATAAATATTAAAACTATACCACATATATAACTTCCAAAATCTTCAGATCCATTTGTTTTCCATTCACACTTTTGACCTGCAGAATCACTGCTTGTAAAATAACTTGAAATTATATTTCATATCAAATAATAGAGAAGTAGACTGTGAGAGCCTTGAGGACCAGCAGCTGTATCTAATTCCTATCTGTATATTCTTTGCCAGTACTTAGTACAGTGTTTTGCACCCAGCAAGCACTTGATAAATACCATTACTACTATTAATGGTATTTGTTTAGCACTTGCTACGTGTCAAGCACTGTTCTAAATGCTAGGGTAGTTGTAGTATTTGGTGATAGGACACAGCCCCGGCCCCACATGGGGCTCACAGTCCTAGTATGAGGGAGAACAGGCATTGAAAACGCACTTTACAGTTGAGGAAACTAAGGCACAGAGAAGTCAAGTGACTTGTCCAAGGTCACACAGCAGGCAAACAGTGGATCTGGGAGCAGACCCCAATTCCTTTAAGTCACAGATTCATGTTTTTTTCCCTAATAATAATAATAATAATAGTTGTAGTTGTTAAGCACTATGTTCCAAGCACTGTTCTAAGCACTGGAGTGGATACAAAGGATATCAGGTTGTCTCATGTGGGGCTCACAGCCTTAATCCCCATTTTACAGATGAGGTAACTGAGGCACGGAGAAGTGAAGTGACTTGCCCAAAGTCACACAGCTGACAAGTGGCAGAGCCAGGATTAGAACCCACAACCTCTGACTCCCAAGCCTGGGCTCTTACCACTAAGCCACGCTGTTTCATGGCTTACTTCCCTAGGCCATGCTGCTTCCCATTGTACTGTTTTGGTCATTACATTGGCACCCAGTAATATTTATTACTACTAAGTAATGGGTTATTCTTTTTGATAAGACTGAAATACATTTGAAGGTTAAGAACTCAGAGTGAAAGGGAAAGTCATTAAAATATTTTAAATTGCACTTGCAATATGACAGCATGAACTCTTTAGCTGTTAGTAAGGGTTTATATTGTTATTTAATCCTATTTATCTATGTATAAGTATAATGTTACAGCAAATGAGGATTCTTCCTCATCTATCCCAAGTGAGATAAACAAATCAAATCTTACTTGGCACACCCTTTCCTAATTCACCCCTGCATTAGTAACTTCTTGTAAACACATTGCACAGAATTGGGAAATATCTTAGAGGAGGGCCACATTATTCTGTAAATACATATTTTGAATATATTCTCCCTCAAATTTTTTTTAGTCAGCTTTGGCAGCATTAAAGGAATTGTGAAATGGGCCCAAATTTTCAGCTATCTGCCAACACTGGGCTGGCCTTATCATTCTGGGTGAAAACCAGGATGCCACTGTCAAACTTGAACACATTTCCCCTCCATACTGGCCAGCTGAGTTGGATGAAGAGAAAATCTGGAGAGAGAAACAGAGCAATAGCATTCTGAGTCTCAAAGCGTAGCTGCTGAGCCTCAAGAAGCCCGACATCCTATTCCTCTATCCACAACGCCTTATCCCTCCTTGCTGTGTATATCACAGTCCTTGTTTTTCATATTATTTTTGTATTTCTGTTTTATCATTGTGTGTCTGCCACTCACCCTTATTCCTAAAGTGTACACGACTGGTTTGCAACTTGCTTTTTACAAATCCATAACAAATGAAAGACTTCCAAGAACTTTGTTGCTCAGATTCCTCCTGTTAAATCTTGGTTTATAATCCACCCTTCCTACCTGCTTCTCTGATTTCCCCCCGACAAAACAGGATTTGATTGGTGGGCACATCTGTTAACCACCCCTGCCCCCGGAATGCTAGTGACCCAAGTGCCTCTGGATTTGAACTTGGGCAGATGTGTATAGTCTCCTGGCTCCCAAGCCCTCTCTGTAGAAAAAAACAAAAATTCTGGGAAAAGTGATATCCCAGTTTGCAGGAGGTGGGGGGTCATGAGGGACAGCCTGATTGCTGGATGTGATAAACTAGATGTGAGTTTGCGGTGGAGGGGGTGAGAGCATTTTTTTCTCCCCTTTCAAGCCTAATGGAGTTTCACTACCCTTTAAAGTCTGATTATAAACCACAAAAGACCTGGAGGAAAAGCAGAAAACATTCTTCAGGATTGGAGCTGGCAATTTTCCTTCTGCTTCCTCAAGAATCCCTGTGAAAAGCCCACAGTTTTTTCCCCTTGCTGGGAGCAGGGTGGGGGTGATGGGGTGGAGGCTGGGGGAGGTGAAGGAGGTCAACAGTCAGAGATCCAGCTCCAAGCTTCAGAAAAATTGGGGGTAAATAGATTGACCCCAATCCCACCAAAACTGGAAGTAAATGATCTCTTGGGAAGCAAACCCTGTAACAGAGGGAGTCCCACCCTACCTCCTCTCCACCTTCTTTGCTAGATGCCAAAATAGAAAGCTTACTAGACTTGAAAAGGGGATAAACACTTTGTAAAGTGCCCACAAAACAATGAGTCTTGGAAAATTCACCAAACAGGAGGTTCAGCTTCATGATACCTTCTTAGACGGTGAGCCCCTGAAAGGCTAGGGGCAATAACTAATTTTACACCTGGATATTTTCTCCCCAGAGTATAGTACAGTGCACTGCATGGAGCAGCTGCTTAAAAGATACCATTGGTACTACTACTGAGCATGTTGAATACTGCAGGATCTAAACCAAGTAAATTTCTGCTTAACTGTATGGCAGAATATTAAAATTAGTGGGGGTAGCAGGGAGGATGGTAAACTGCCATTCTGTTAGCTGGGGCTGTCCCAAAAATAGGACTTCAGCGTATTGTCCTGTAATTGCTTGGTACCAAGCTCGCTGTGGGCAGGGAATGAGTCTGTTTATTGTTTTATTCTACTCCCCCAAGCACGTAGTACAGTGCTTTGCACACAGTAAGCACTCAATAAATACAACTGAATGAATGAATTTACAAGAAATTGGGATAATCCCAGAAGAACCAAGGTGTATGGTCAGTGTAGCTCCAAACAATCCAGGTTCTCCCAATCATCTCACAAACACTCTGACCTGTATAGAAGCAAGAGCTGGATTGCAATCTTTTTTTCATGGTATTTGTTTAATGTTTACTATGTTCCAGACACTGTTATAAGTACTGGGCTGGATACACACAAATCAAGTGGGACAACATCCATGTCCCAGGTGGGGTTCTCAATCTTAATCCCCATTTCACAAATTAGGTAACAAGCACAGAGAAGTAAAGTGACTTGCCTAAGGTCACACAGTACACAGGTGGTGGAGCTGGGATTAGAGCCCAGGTCTGTGCTCTATCCACTAGGCCAGAACCACAAAAATTCTCAGAACGTTATTCAAAAATAAAAAGTTGTAGGGTCAAATAGTATTTCTAGCTGTGCCTCACCATTTACTCTTCCATCCCCAACCCAATAAATCTAGAATATTTGAGCACTTATTGTGTGTTCTGAGCACTGTACTATGTCTTGAGAGGGTAAACTTGGTAGACACGGTTCTGGCCCTCTAGGAATTTATACAATTTAGACACTTCCTCTTCCATTCATTTGATCGTATTTATTGAGTGCTTACTGTATGCAGAGTACCGAACTAAGCGCTTGGGAGGTACAAATCAGCAACATATAACAGACAGTCCCCACCCAACAACAGGATCACAGTCTAGAAGGGGGAGAAAGAGAACAAAACAAGTAGACACGTGTCAATACCAATTAGAAGTACATCTGTTCATTCATTCCATATATTTATTCCTTATCACTTTTTGATGTTAATAGTTAGATCTGTGCTTTGCTCCTGCTCCCACCATGTGTGTACAGTTTGCCGTGTGTGTATAGTTTGTGCCAGGCAGTCTCCCTCAATAGATTGAAAACCCCCTGAGGGTAAGGATCACATCTGACCAAATATACTCAATCTGGCTCACTGGGAATTTTACCCCTGCTTTATAGCAGAATTGGGTATACTTCATTCAATCATATTTATTGAGTGCTTACTGTGTGCAGAGCACTGTACTAAGTGCTTAGGACAGGGCCCTGTACCCTAAAAGATTTCTACTTCTGTGAATGAAATTCCATGTACTAATATATTTTAAACCATAAACCCTTACATAAAACTCAAGAAAAGAAAGCTCCTTATAGCCAACACCAAATTTGATCTTATTTACTTCTGAGTTCTGATGAAGGAAAGCATGGGGCTTAAACTTAAATGAACTGGCCAACCAGCCTTTCACACAATTCTTGAAAAGTCTTGAACATTAGCCATGATCATTACTCAGGAAAAGAAAATTGCACCACAAAAACCTTTAAGTCTTTTGGACTATATTATTTCCCCATCTAAAAAATGGGAACTCTCATTGTTATGGAAAATGCTGAAAGCCAAGTTTCTGAGTTTTTAAAAAAATGTAATGCCTATCTTTAAAATTCTTATTCAGAACCCCTCTTCAGCTTCCATATGAGTTCTTATGGTTTATCTGCCTAATTGATTATAATCACCTAGTCTAAAGACTCTTTTCATTCTGTAATGTCCATTTAGAGTGCCAAAAATTGAGCATGTTCTTGGAGAGGATGGCAGCTTAATAAAAAACTGGGTAGGCCAAGTCACCTCATTATTTTCCCTGTGGTGTCTGGGTGGTTCTCTTTGAAAAACAGATATTTTTGCCAAGATCTCTGCTTCCCTCTTCACCCCAGTATTCTGTAAATTTTTCATAGAAATTTATTATCTCTTGCTATTTACTTCAGTGCACAAGAGCTTTGCAATAGTAGTGATTTACACCATTTGACAGATCAGTAGATTTAGCAAAAAATCAAACAGGCCAAGGGAATGTAAAAAAAAAAAAAACTCCAGGAAAGAATAAATTTACTAGTGTGCATGCAGGAAATTACAAACAAAATCAACATTGATGACTATTAAGAGACTTTCACTGATGTATGCATTTCTTTGAACGATAACAGCAGAAAACTTTGTTTCTGAGATGGGAAGAAATTCCAGAGTTTGCAATAGCTTCCTGAGATAATGATAGAATAAAAAAATTCCAATCTGAATATTCATTTTTTCCCTCAATTAATATTATGTTACTGTGAGTACAGGCATTTTATTTTATCCTCAGGAATGTGCCTGTTTTATCACATCCAAAATGATAGACATCTTCTGCTGTAGCAATGATTAAAACATCGTTCTGAGTTGCATATTTTCTGTCTTGCAAAAGTTGTGTCTGGGTATGCAAAGGACAATATGCCAACACTGCAAATGTAATTCTATTTTTATACAGCATCTGGGCTCTTGGATAGTTAGGGAAAACTTCCAAACTGTAAGCTACCCCTTTAATCATAGAACGTAGTCTGAAAAAACTAAGTGAAAAACTGAAAAGAGAAAATGAAAAGTGGGGTTCAGCACAACAGATAAATAATCTGTAGGAGGCAATTTTGTACTTGAGATTCTTCTACCAAGGAAAGTCAGCTGAAATCTAACATTTAAAGGATAGCCCAAAGCAATAAATCTAGAGTAACGGCAGATGCATTTTGTACACTTGCTTGCTGGAGAATGCTTGAAAATGAGTTTTTATATATTCTATTAGAACATAACAGCATAACTAAGACAATTACTGGGTCAGGCCAATACTCCACATGGTCCGGCATTGTGTTTCAGAGAAGTTTCCGGGGGGAATAGGGAGAACAGGAGCGAAGGAGAAAAAGGAAGGGAGACAAAGTGTTAAGAAGAGAGCATGTGAGTCTCATGTGTCATTATCTGGGTCACTATCTCAGAGAATATTAACTGACTCACAAGAATGACTCTAGGTAGTGATTGGCTGAGAAGATTGGGCTGCGGGGGATGGGGGGGTATTGAGTGATAGGTAGTAAATGGGCTTCTTTCTCTCTCCAATTTGTAAGGTACTGCAGCTCCAAACCCAACTCACAAAAATCCTACTCTCAACCATTGCTCTAGATGAAAGGGAGGTGATAGCAGGGAGCCCAACACTAAGAGCAACAGCAGCAGCAGATCAGACAGCAACCTAACCATGACAGCAACACCTGATCCCCCAGAATTTCACTCTCTTACAGTTCCTTAAGCTCCACAGGAAGTCTGAGGAACCCCTGGATGTATTAGTGCTGCTGGCTGTGGTGGCAAACTATTTCCCAAACTGTCTCTTACAACTGCCGCTTGGCTCCACAACCTTTTCCTTGAAAAGGTTTCCGTTTTTATCTCAGCGAGTTCATTCAGGGTTAAAAATAAGGAGCAAAATGTTAGCTTTATTTCAAGCTATAAAGTAAAATTTTAAAATACACTTTAGTGAAGATTAATGTTCTCATAAATCCTGCTCCATTGAGAAATGGATTGACAGAATCTGGAGGCTATGGCCAGCAAGCTTCAAGCCAAGCTAAACATTTACAAATAATGTCCTCTCCTGGTTCTCCTATCTCTCTGAACAACCATTTTCAGTCTCTTTTGTGGGCTCCTTCTCTGTCTCCCACCCTCTAACTCTGGGAGTTCCTCAAGGTTCAGTTCTGGGTCCCCTTCTATTCTCCCTCTACAACCACTCCTGCAGAGAACTCATTTGCTTCCATGGCTTCAACCGCCATCTCTAGGAGGATGATTATCCAATGTACATCTCCAGTACTGCCCTCTCTCCTTATCTGCAGTCTCACATTGTCTCCTGCCTTCAGTACATCTCTACTTGGATGTCCCACTGACATCTCAAACTTATCATGTCATCTTCCCATCCAAACCCTGTCCTCCCACTGACTTTCTTCTCACAGTAGACAGCATCATCATCCTCCCTGTCTCACAAGCCTGTAGAGTTGTTACTATCCTTGACTCGTCACTCTCATTCAACCCACATATACAATCTGTCACCAAATCCTGCTGGCTCTACCTTCACAAACACCACTAAAAGTTGTCCTTTCCTCTCCTTACCAATGCTATTACATTGATCCAGACACTTATATCTCACCTCAATACTCCATCAGCTTCCTCAATGACCTCTTTGTCTCCTGTCTCTCCCCACTCCAGTCTATACTTTACTCTACTGCTCAGAACATTTTTCTCAAGAAACGTTCAGTCCAGTTGTTACCCATCAACCCTCACATCAAAGAGAAACTTGTTACTGTTAATGTTGCGGCAAGCACACAGTCATCTTGCTCCCTTACCTCGCTGTTTTCCACTACAACCCTGGCAACTGGCTTCATTCTTCTAACGTCAACCTATTCACAGTACCTCCATTTTCCTCTCATTGCCAAACCCCTGCCCACATACTCCCTCTATCCTGGAACTCTCTCCTTTTGCATACAATAAACCATTGCTGTCCCCACCTTCAAAGCCTTTATTAAAATTACATCCCTTCCAAGAGGGCTTCTCCAATTATGTCCTCATTTCCCCCAAACCCCTCCTCCCTTTTGCATCACTTCTTCACTTGGATTTATACTCTTTAGGCACTTGATAATCCTCCCATCTTCAGCCCCAGAGTACTTAAATACATATCTATAATTCATTTTAATATCTCTCTCCCCCTCTAGAATCTAAACTCCTTGCTACCAACTGTTTTACTGTCCTCTCCCAAGTGCTTAATATAGTGCTCTGCACAGAACACATGCTCAACAAATACCATTTATTGATGGATTGATCTGTCATCCATGAGCCCTGGACTTTTCACTGAAGATGCTGGATCCTTTTAAAACGTTTCATCAGTCACTCCATTTTCACTGGCAGAAGAATAACCAATAATGAAGATTTGAAAGTGTTCCTTTAATTAGCACTAATTCAAAGCTCATCATAGCATATCTTCACTGTGAGAAGAAAGGATGACGATATCTAAGCAAATTCTGTATGGTAACCTGAAATGGGACACGTATGATTGTGGAGGATAGAAGAATGTTTTAAAGACATAATGAAGCATAGTCTAGTGAACAATAACAATAATAATGGTATTTGTTAAGCACTTACTATGTGTAAAGCACTGTTCTAAGCACTGGGGAGGATACAAGGTGATCAGGTTGTCCCCCGTGGGGCTCAGAGTTTTCATCCCCATTTTACAGATGAGGTCACTGAGGCACAGAGAAGTGAAGTGACTTGCCCAAAGTCACACAGCTGATGAGTGGCGGAGTGGGGATTTGAACCCATGACCTCTGACTCCCAAGCCCAGGCTCTTTCTAGTGAGCCACGCTGCTTCTCGATACACTGTAGGTAGGTAACTGCATCAGATAGATCAGTTGGTAAGAGGGAGGTATTAAAAGGGTCTTCAGAATATTTTAAAGCTCCTGAAAGGCAGTGAACATGTGCGTCACTTCTGTTGTACTTTCTCCAAGTGCTTAGTATGGTGCTCTGAACCCAGTAAGGAATTTTAAAATTCTAATACTGAGGTTGTTTGAGAAAGAGGAGGTTTCAGGAAGATCAGAAGACAAAGAGACTATTCAAGAAAACCAACAGATTTTGCACGTGTAAACTCCTTGTGAGCAGAGAATGTATCTTATGCTTCTGTTTTACATCCCAAGCTTGTATCAAATCAATCATTGGTATTTATGGAGTGCTTACTGTGTGCAAACCACTGTCTCATGCACCAGAGTTGGTATACACATTCCCTGATGACAAGGAACTTTGAGACTGAAAGGGGAGAACAGTGCTTTGTATTTGTCATGTCCTTGATAAATATCACCACTATTACAGGACAATACCTATGTGAACAGGATTAAAGGAATTATTGTTCAAGTATTAATTTTCAAATGCCTGCACACATCAATAAGTTGTCTCCAGCTACACACTATGACCTTTGGAATCAAGGGACAACTATAAGTGCATTATTAATACTACTATATAAATGATATACAAACATTTAATGTTTTAACTTAAAACTCCTCAAGCCTTTCAAATTAGGGCCAACATCTGAAATGCAAAATTCCCTCCTTTCCCAAGACATCACATTTGTTTTGTAAAAAAAGTCATAAGCTTAATTGGGCATAACCTGTATTCATATGTATTCCTTTACTGTTCTCAAAGAATCTGACAGTGGAGTTGTCAAACTTCTGTAGATCCAAACGAGGTTTGCCTGAGCTGGTTTATTCAACTTAGTAGGGCACCCAACTAGACAAGTCTGCCCATGATTAAGTTACTATCCTGAATCACAAGCACTTGATTCTTTCTCTCAGTTAGAATTAATCAACTGTAATAGAGCCAACAGAATGCAAAACTATTTACAAAAACTGTCAGGCTGAATTTTCCTCAGTGTTGAGAGAAAAACAAATTACGCCAGCCAATGCATTTCCACAATCCTTAACCAGCTTTCATTCGATTCTTCACAGTCTGGACTTAGCTTTCTTGGGACTGCCAGCAAGAAGGGCAGAAAGTACATTTTAGAAACATAATGGAGTCCAACCTGAGACAGGCTTGTGGTGTGACACTCAGGACTGGAGTGACACAGCAAGCACCTTAAGAAAAGCAGGGTACCAAAGGGCAAAAATGAAGAATGGCACCAGGCCCCACAGTCAGCAAATGCAACAGCATAGTAAGGGTGGCCTTACCCTGGGTTTAGTGCAGAAGGGAAAGATGGCCCCACAGTTGATCATTTCTGCCCCACTTAGATGCAGAGTCACTATTACCCTTTCAAACCCAAGATTAGATACATATCACCCATGCTCACCAATGAATAGCAAAAATCAGAGAACTTCCTGTTGAACTTGAGCCAATCCAAATCAGGGACAAACTGTAAAGCTTTTCGATGACCTAAGCTTTTTTATCATTCATGGGAGGGTCTCTGAAACTATGTAACTGTTCCAATCAATTGATCAATCATATTTATTGTGTTGATTATGTGTAGAACACTGTACTAAGTGCTTGGGAGAATGCAATATTACCAAGTTGGCTCACAATGATCATCATCTGGATACTATGAAAGCTTTTGCTCGCCCTTGATAAGTCTGCCCAAGAAACGGATTTTTTGGAGAGCTTTTCAAGACAAGGTCCATTTACAGCAGGAATCTGCCTAGGGAAAGCCTCGTGTTATTGCTAACACCTAGCAATAGCCTGGATTGGCTCATTTGGAATAACACTTTTGGATCACATACTCTAGTCTTACTTGTCTATCCCACAATCTCATTGCATGTCACCTCTCCTCAGCTCTCATCACTCACTCTGCACCCTCCTGGGGAAAATCAGAAAGACTTGTAGTGGGATAAGAGGAAGCAGAAAGTTACCAGAACCCACAAGCATAAGCTGCCAATTAGGTGAGACCCCAGGCTCATTAGAAGATGCCCATAATAACTTAATTGTATGACAATTTTACTCTGTCAGGCATGAGGTTTTGATCTTCAGCCTTCTTTGTTGAGTTATGACAAAAAAACACATATAGAAAAGGTATTTATCAGGCTAACAAGTCAGATATCATTGGTGCCATTAAGGTACAGGCAGAATCCAATAAGTGTTATTAATCTACTCGTTTCACATGTTTCATTTGATCTTCCAGGGGGAATTCTGAGGACAGCACAAGGAAGTTGTTCTTTGTGGAAAAAAAAAAAAAATCAGTCTTGACCTGAGGCTGCAGAAACAGCTTTCAATGCCTGTTGCCTAATCTCCACTGATCCTGCCAATAGTGCTGTGAAGCTTGGGGACTGGGGCTTTCAGCTACCTTAATATCACATTTGGTCTCCCAACAAGATTTCTAACAACTATATCTAGCTACAGAAAAGACAGGCATTTTGATATATAGACAAAAACAAAAAGGGGAATGACTGATGCCAATCACTTTGAGGAAGCATGTCTTCAGAAAGAGACCTGCTTCCTAAACTCTAAACGAGAATTGAATGCTTGTTCTACCTCCAATTTAGACTATGAGTCCCAAGTGGGATCTAATCATTTTTGTATCTACCCCAGCACTTACTCAGTTCACTATTCATAGTAAGTGCTTAACAAATACCATGATTATCATCATCATTAAGTGGACAAATAAACCATGGATAAAGGAATAATAAACTCTTCATTAGATTGTAAACACTCTGTGGGCACAGATTATGTCATGTACCACTTTCCTGCTCCACCATGCAGTTAATACAATGCTTAAATACTACTGATTGAGTGATTATCATTATCAAGTGCTGTCAAGTCATTTCCATTCATAGTGACTCAATGGATATATTTTCTCCAGAATGTCCTGTCTTCTGTTATAATTCATAAGCAGCATAGCTTAGTGGAAAGAGCCCAGGCTTGGGGGGTCGAAGGACATGGGTTCTAATTCCGGCTCCACCATTTGTCTGCTGTCTGACCTTGGGCAAGATGCTTAACTTCTCTATGCCTCAGTTACCTCTTCTATAAAATGGGGATTAAAACTGTGAGCGCCGCCCCCCCCCCCCCCGCGGGACAACCTGATTATTTTGTATCTACCCCAGCACTTAGAACAGTGCTCGGCACATAGCAAGTGCTTAACAAATACCATAATTATAGAGAAGCAGCAAGGTTTAGTGGAAGGAGTACGGACTTGGGCATCAGGAGATATGGGTTCTAATCCCGGCTCCACCACTTGTCTGCTGTGTGACCTTGGACAAGACACTTAAATTCTCTGTGCCTCAGTTACCTCATCTATAAAACGGGGATTAAGACTGTGCTCTCCACGGACAACCGGATTACCTTGTATCTACCCCAGTCCTTAAAACAGTTCTTGGCACATAGTAAATGCTTAACAAATACCATAATTATAATTAATAGCAATAAAGATTCTTCTGTTATTGTTATGATCTCTATCCATTTAGCTGCTAGTTTGCCTCTTCCACATTTTCCCTGGACTTTTCCTTGTATCAGTATCTCTGATCGATTGATTAAAAAGAGGCAAATCAATGAATAAGCAAAAATCAATTAATATTACTTACTGAACATTGTACTAAATCCTTGGGGCAGTACAGTAGAACTTAAAGACACATTCCCCACCATTAAGTGATGCATAATCTACTACAGAAGACATTCATGCAAACACGAATTATTTACATGGAAGAAGTAATATTTAAGCATTGCCTGGGGCACATAGAGTAAGAAGAGATGGATAGGGGAATAAGCAAATGAACAGGGAGTGTACCAAGACTGATATTTATGTAAGTGCTTAGAGTGGCCTTATGTATACCAGTGTTAAGATAGAATAAACAAGTAAATGAGGGCTGAGGTGCCTGTTGGCATGATTTGACCAGAAAGGTCAGGAGATTGATCAATGAGCTGTTTTGCTCAAGTAAAAGTTGCACCTAAAACAGCAATAGGGATTGCATGCTAAATTGTTCACTGCAATCCCAAGGATAAACACAAAGATAGAGAGGGGAAAGAGCCATTAGTCCTAAGTAGATCTTGTCAGCCAAACCCAGAAGCCCAGAAACTAACCCCAGTAACAACATAATCAAATACGAGGGCAGGAACCAGGCAAAGAGTTCATATGGCAACAAAGTTAGAAGACAAAAACTTGGAAATTCACAGTAACTTCATTGGAGTTAAAAAAAAAAACGAACACCTATTTTAACAAGAAATTGTCTCTGTCTGTGGAGGAAAGGAGGAGCTGAAATGACCATTGATTAGAACATTTAGATACTACCCTTCCCCTCTCCCCCCACCCCCTTCCCCTAACATGCTTAATTAATAATTATGGTATTTGTTAAGAGTTTACTAAGGGCCAGGCACTGTACTAAGCACTGGGATGGATAGAAGGAAAATCAGGTTGGACACAGTCCCTGTCCCATGTCTCGATCCCAATTTTACAGATGAGGTAACAGACACAGAGAAGGGAAGTGACTTGTCCAAGGTCACACAGCAGACAAGTGGTGGAACCGGGCTTAGAATCCATGACCTTCAGAAGTCCAGGCCCATGCTCTATCCACTACTCCATGCTTAAAATTAAAACACACATAAACTACCCAAGTTTTGAAATACTACTTGGTATTGTGCCCTTCTGTTATAGCTTTGAAACACTGACATTCATTCATTCAATCATATTTATTGAATGCTTACTGTATGCAGAGCACTGTACTAAGCGCTTGGGAAATACAAATTGGCAACATGTAGAGACAGTCCCTACCTAACAATGGTTTCTTATGCAAATAGGGTTGGCATCAATTAAGGCAAATGGCAGATAATAATAATTATGGTATTTAAGCACTTACTACATGCCAAACACTGTTCCAAGTGCTGGGGTAGATACAAGGCAATCAGTTTGAACACAGTCCCTGTCCCACACTGGGCTTTCAGTCTCAATCCCCATTTTACAGTTAAGGTAACTGAGGCCCAGAGAAGTGAAGTCACTTGCCCAAGGTGACACAGCAGACTAGTGGTGGAGCTGGAATTAGAACCCATGACCTCTGACTCCCAAGCCCATGTTTTTGTCAGTAGGCCATGCTGGCAGATTGGAAGATATCAAAGCCTCATCCTGTTTTTTGAGAAGCAGCATGGCTTAGTGGATAGCGCAAAGGCCTAGGAGTCAGAAGGTCATCGGTTCTAATCCCAGCTCTGCCACTTGTTTGCTCTATGGCCTTCGGCAAGTCACTTCACTTCTCTGGGCCTCAGTTACCTCATCTGTAAAATGGCTATTGAGACTGAGCCCCACACGGGGCAGACTGTGTCCAACCTGATTTACTTGGATCCATCCCAGCGCTTAGTATTGTGCCTGGCATATAGTTAAATGCTTAACATGACATGAATATTATCATTCCCAGCCTTGATGATACTTGATGTTTTATTTAGGTTTGCAACTGGTGGTGTTGGTTGTGATTCAGCACATAGGTTCTGGAGAAAGTCTGTCATGGTCATTGAGATGATATTCACTTTTTTCTGACCTGAGTCTTGGTAGTTTGTCATTCTTTCCCTTAGCCCACTACCAGCTTTCCAGGACTTAGGGAAAAGTAGAGAGCCATGAGGACAAATTCTATCCATCAAGCCATCCTACTCGGGTCTAGGTTCATGGAGATGGATATAGAGTTTCTAAATACATCCCTTGGCCAGGCACAATCCCCATCAAAAGCAGGTTCATGTGAACTTTGCCTTAGGTAGAATATCCTACACAACAGTGGTCTTCAAGAAGTACTCTGACCATACAGAGAACACAGGCTTGCTAACATTTTTTAAAAAGCATTGACACACCCATTTTCTTTCAGGCACTAAAGAGTTGTGTGTATAATCAATCTGCTACCTTTTTACTCTTCAGCAAGAATATAATTGTTCCTGTGATGCATAATTTCCTCTGTAAAAACAATTACCTTTCTTCATCAAAGCTGATGAAGCCAAAGAATCCATTGGGTTTTTCCACTAGTTATATAAGCCTGTTAGCATTCACTTTCCTATGTTTCATTTCCTTCTATCTTGCTGGCTCCTCTCCTCCCTTCTCTTGAGATTTTGAATACATTTTTTTTTGGAAATCCCCATCAAGGAACACCACTAGTTCTCTGACCTGTTAGTTAAGAATAAATAAGTAAAAATTAAAGAAAATGTCTGTCCTAGCACACTCCTTTACTTTCTGGTTTTTCCCAGCGAATGCCCCTACCCAAAGGAGTCTGAAGATCAATGGCTTGCTAAAAAAGTAGGTGGCATCACCCATCACTACCTCTTTCAGACTCTAAGACTCTCCTTCTGGTCAGGTGGACTTCCATCATAATTTCACCTTCATTTTCCATCAGTCAATGGTTCTTGAACACTTACTATTGTCAGAGCACTGTATTACATGCCTTGGGAAAGTTCAATAAGGCTGGTAGATTCTATCCCTGGTGGCAAGGATTTTACAGATGATCTCTACTTAGATACCTCCTCCCACTGCTGGTCATTTGAGTGTCATGAACAGTAAATGAGTTACTTTCTCCCTTTTGTACTTTTTACTGATATTTCTTAAGAACTTACTATATGTCAAGCACTGTTCTAAACATAGTCCTGGTTCCACAGTGGGCTCACAATCTAAATTTGGAGGGAGGAGGATATAATTAATCCCCATTTTACAGATGAGGTAACTAAGGAACAGGGAAGTTAAATGACTCGTCCAAGGTCATATAGAAGATAGTGGAAGGGTCAGGATTAGAACCCAGGTCCTTCTGCCTCTTAGGGCAGTGCTCTTTCCACCAGGCCGCGCTGCTCCTGGTACCAGTTTTTCTGTCCTGAATAACTAATAGCCTCTCAGCCCAGTATTTCAGTCGTGTGTTTATCTTCCACGTGTAAATTAATCAATTACACAATAGAGTAGCATCCTGAGATGAGGTTTCCAGATCATTTTTTTCCTCTATACCTTGTACCGGTGTACTGACATTTTGGTTAGTCTTCAGTTATCCTCTCAATTCTCTTCTCCTTCACCTTGTCATCTGGTCTAGACTTTTACCTTGTCAGTCAGACTAGCATTTCCCGCAACACACTTTTGAAATGGATGCCTAGATATGTCTTCCCCTATTGGTCTACTGAAATATCATTCTAGAAAAAGTTTGACCAATAACAGCCTGACTGTGGAGAGAATATTTTAACATTCATTCATTCAATCATATTTACTGAGCACTTACTGTGTGCAGAGCACTGTACTAGCGCTTGGGAAGTATAAGTTGGCAACATATAGAGACGGTCCCTACTGAACAACGGGCTCACAGTCTATAAGAGGGAGACAGACAACAAAACAAAACATGTGGACAGGCGTCAAGCCATCAGAATAAATAGAAGTAAAGCTAGATGCACATCATTAACAAAATAAATGGAATAGTAAATATGTACAAGTAAAATAAATAGAGTAATAAATCTGTACAAACATATATACAGGTGCTGTGGGGAGGGGAAGGAGGTAGGGCAGGGGGGGATGGGGAGGGGGACAGAAAAGAGGGAGCTCAGTCTGGGAAGGCTTCCTGGAGGAGGTGAGCTCTCAGTAGGGATTTGAAGGGAGGACAGTCACCCTAATGTTGAGGAATGGACCATCTAACATACCTTACTTTCCATCTACATCCCTAACTTGTCCACTAGTAACTCATTAAGGGGTGCTTATATGTGTTCTAGTGGATGGAGCAGGGGCCTGGGTTCTAATCCTGGCTCTGCCACTCGTCTGCTGAGTGACCTAATGCAAGTCACTTCACTGATCTGGGCCTCAGTTCCCTCATCTGTAAAATGAGGATTAAGACTGTGAGCCCTATGTGGGACGGGGACTAGGCCCAACCTGATTATCTTGTATCTACCCCAGTGCCCTAGTGCTCAGAACAGTGTCTGGCACATAATAAGCACTTAACAAATATCACTATCATTAAGCAGCATGGCACAGTGGAAAAAGCATGGGTTTGGGAGTCAGAGATCATGGGTTCTAATCCCGCCTCCACCATTTGTCTGCTTTGTGACCTTGGGCAAGTCACAACTTCCCTGGGCCTCAGTTGCCTCACCTGTAAAATGGGGATTAGGACTGTGAGCCCCATGTGGGACAACCTGATTATCTTGTATATACCCCAGCACTTAGAACAGTGCTTGGCATATAGTAAGCACTTAACAAATACCATTATTATTACTGTTATTATTACTCATGACTTTATCCAAACCTCTCTTAAATCTGTTCATATTCTAATCTTACATAAATCCAGTGGCAACAAATGCTATATGATTAGCACCGACTGTGTGAAGAAGTGTTTTTTGGCTCATTTTGAACCTACCACCTTTACATTTCAATGGATGTCACTTTATCCTGGTGTTGTGCCATCTGGTAAATGACAATTCTGTGTTCCCCCTGTTCTCAAGTCATGATTTTCTACATTCCAAACACATCCCTGCTCAGCCTCTGTCTTTTCTGGGTGCTGAATTTCAATATTTTCAGTCTCTCTGGCTATGGAAGCTTCAACCCCCAAGAGGATTTTAGTTGTCCTTCATTGTATTAGGTGTTTGTCTAGCAGCATTTGGGACACAGAGATGCAGTGTGACCTAGCGGATAGAGCATGGGACTGGAAGTTAGAAGGGCCTGGGTTCTAGTTTCTGGTGCCACACAAAAATCTTTAATTAATTATGGTACTTGTTTACTAATAATGTTGGTATTTGTTAAGCACTTACTATGTGCCAAGCACTGTTCTAAGCACTGGGGTAGAAACAAGGTAATCAGGTTGTCCCACTTGGGGCTCACAGTCAATCCCCATTTTACAGATGAGGTAACAGGCACAGAAAAGTTAAGTGACTTGCCCAGAGTCACACAGCGGACAAGTGGCAGAGCCAGGATTAGAACCCATGACCTCTGACTTCCAAGCCCATGCTCTTTCCACTGAGCCACGCTGCTTCTCACTGGTCTAAGTGTTGAGGAAGATACAAGTCCCTGACCCAGGGGGTCCACAGTCTAAGTAGCAGGATGGAGGATTCAATCCCCATTTTATAGATGAGGTAACTGAGGTATGGAGAAGTTAAGTGGCTTGCCCAAGGTCACACAGAAGACCTGTGGTAGAGGTAGGTTTAGAACCCAAAGTCCTTTAACTCCCATGCCCATGATCTTTCCACTAGACCACACTGTTCTCTCAGCACTTTTCAATACCCACTTAAACTATCCTATCTGAATATATGTGAATATTTATATATATGCATATATATGTGTATGTGTGTGTTGACACACACACACACACACACACACACACACACATATACATATATTGGTCAACTACAAAGGCTCTGAGTCTACTTTAATTTCCCCTTTGCTAAACATTTTTATTTCTGTTTCTCCTTTTAGGCTGACTAGAGAGAAAGAAGTCCCCTGCCTTTAAATCAAGCTCTAATACCTCTTAAACTGACATTAGAACAGACATGTCTTAATTGCCCTAAAGACATCCAGCTAAAGTCCTTTCTAGGAAAAAACAAATGAAAAACCTACTTAAGATTTTCAGAGGGAGTTTTCATACAAACTAAATATACAGAGAAGGGGCGGGGGGAAAGAGTAATCAAGAGGATAGGTAAATAAACTCAATTACCACAGACAGAAACAAACTCTGTGACCCAAATAAAACATATATATGTAGCTGTGCATGTAGGAGACCAAAAATGGTCAGGGCTCAAGAATTATGCTTTGACTATTTGGTCTGCTTGTAATAATTTATTTTGGAATTGTTTTCTGAGTTTAATGAGATTTTTTTTTCTGCTGATATTACTAGAGTGCAGCATTTCTAACATACCTAAACTTCAAGCCTGGTCCCAGAGGATACTTTTTTTTTTTCAAGCTGAGATAAACATAGGCCAAATCTGTTCTCCTCCTCATCTTCTAACTCAGAACATCTTGCTGATTGACATCTATCTGGAGTATGTTCTGACCTGTGGTTGCACAGTATACATGATCAACACCAGTAAAAAGCATCCAGTGGGGAGTTATAATTAACAAACAAACATCAACCACATGGGAATAGTGTTTCTCTAGATGTGGGGAAGCTTTACAAATGAAGCCTATTAGCTTTTCTCTATTTCCTGGTTCCTTTATAGTTTGGTGGGTTCCAGCACACACTTTTCTTCTAACCATTCAAAAGAAATTAAAGACAAAATGCGTCTAGTATTGAAAAGCAGTCATGAAATCTTTCAAGTTCCCAAATGAGAAACACACAAACCAATTGGGGTCACATGAAGAGATCCATTTCAAGAGTATAATAAACGCTAGGAAACTTGCAATGGATAAACACAACCCAACTAACGTTAACAGTCCAATCTTCGAGTGGAGCAGGATCCCAAGAAGACTGCTACATTTGGTTCCCTCTAGACTGTGAGCTCGTTGTAGGCAGAGAATGTTTTTCTCTGTTGTTTTATTGTACTTTCCCCAAACACTTAGTACAGTAATTTACACACAGTAAGCACTCAATAAATATGACTGAATGACCTCCGTCCATCTCCCATTAGGTTACATGTAGTTGTCCTTCATACTCAAAGATGTCAGTGATGGTGAAATTCAACTATGATACATGGATGACTGGAAAGGCCGGTGTGGAGCCAACAACCATAGCCACAGTATGCAACCTAGAGAGCTATCATGTTTTAGGTTTGCAGTCCTTGTTTTCATTTTAACCTCTTGCCTCTATATTCTTACCAAGATTCTGCCCAGAAAAAGCCACTTGCTTCTTAATTTCAGCCTATTACACAATAGGCATGGCAATTGGTTCTTAGTTGGGACCCTGTATCATCTCCCGTTTTGTTTTACTGTAACTTTAAATTGCTTCATCTATCATCTTTGCTTTCAGCTTCCGAATTTCAGCCATCTCTACAACACTTGTTTGGGAATAATAATAATAATAATAATAATGATCATAACGGCATTTGTTATGCACTTACTATGTGCCAGGCACAGTTCTAAACTCTGGGGAAGATACAAGATAATCAGGTTGGACAAAGTCCCTTTCCCACATGGGGCTCACAGTCATAATCCTATTTTTTAGAAGAGGGAACTGAGGCACAGAAAAGTGAAGTGACTTACCCAAAGTCACACAGAAGAAAAGTGGCAGAGAGGGGATGAGAACCCAGGTCCTTCTGACTCCCAGGCCTGTGCTTTATCTACTACTACTACTAATAATAATAATAATGATGGCATTTATTAAGCACTTACTATGTGCAAAGCACTGTTCTAAGCGCTGGGGAGGTTACAAGGTGATCAGGTTGTTCCACATGGGGCTCACAGTCTTCATCCCCATTTTACCGATGAGGGAACTGAGGCCCAGAGAAGTGAAGTGACTTGCCCAAAGTCACACAGCTGACAAGTGGCAGAGCCGGGATTTGAACCCATGACCTCTGACTCCAAAGCCCGGGCCCTTTCCACTGAGCCACACTGCTCCTCCATACTAAGCAATGATGTTTCTCTTTTCTTGGTTTTGAGTGCCACATCTTCAAGAGTAGAAAGCATGTTGAAGGGAACATGAGAAGCAGCATGGCTCAGTGGAAAGAGCCCAGGCTTTGGAGTCAGAGGTCATGGGTTCAAATCCTGGTTCCACCAATTGTCAGCTGTGTGACTTTGGGCAAGTCACTTAACTTCTCTGGGCCTCAGCTACCTCATCTGTAAAATGGGGATTAAGACTGTGAGCCCTCTGTGGGGCAACCTGATCACTTTGTAACCTCTCCAGTGCTTAGAACAATGCTTTGCATGTAGTAAGCACTTAATAAATGCCATCATTATTATTATTAAGGGAACATTGACATTATCTTACCACCTCTGCAAAATTCCCTCCTCATCTTTGATAAACTCACAGCCATCATTATTCATTCATTCAAACATATTTATTGAGTGCTTACTGTGTGTAGAGCACTGTACTAAGTGCTTGGGAAGTACAAGTTGGCAACATATAGAGACGGTCCCTACCCAACAGCGGGCTCACAGTCTAGAAGGGGGAGACAGATAACAAAACATATTAACAATATAAAATAAATAGAATAAATATGTACAAGTAAATTTATTCTATTTAATAATAGAATAATTATTCAGGGCATTCCAGGCCAGGGGGATGACGTGGGCTGGGGGTCGACGGCGGGACAGGCAACAACAAGGCACAGTGAGGAGATTGGCAGCAGAGGAGTGGAGGGTGTAGGCTGGGCTGTAGAAGGAGAGAAGGGAGATGAGGTAGGAGGGGGCGAGGTGATGGAGAGACTTAAAGCCGAGGGTGAGGAGTTTTTGCCTGATGCGTAGGTTGATTGGCAGCCACTGGAAATTCCTCAGGAGGGGAGTAACATACCCAGAGCATTTCTGCATAAGGATGATCCGGGCAGTGGTGTGAAGTATCGATTGAAGTGGGGAGAGACAGGAGGACGGGAGATCAGAGAGGAGGCTGATGCAGTAATCCAGTCGGGATAGGATGAGAGATTCAACCAGCAGGGTAGCGGTTTGGATGGAGAGGAAAGGGTGGATCTTGGCGATGTTGCAGAGGTGAGACCGGCAGGTTTTGGTGATGGATTGGATGTGAGAGGTGAACGAGAGAGAGGAGTCGAGGATGACACCAAGGTTGCGGGCTTGTGAGATGGGAAGGATGGTAGTGCCATCAACAGTGATGGGAAAGTCAGGGAGAGGGCAGGGTTTGGGAGGGAAGATAAGAAGTTCAGTTTTGGACATGTTGAGTTTTAGGTGGCGGGCAGACATCCAGATGGAGATGTCTTGAAGGCAGGAAGAGATACGAGCCTGGAGGGAGGGAGAGAGAACAGGGAAAGAGACATAGGTTTGGGTGTCATCAGCGTACAGATGATAGTTGAAGCCGTGGGAGTGAATGAGTTCACCAAGGGAGTGAGTGTAGATAGAGAACAGAAGGGGACTGAGAACTGACCCTTGAGGAACTACAGTAAGGGGATGGGAGGGGGAGGATGAGCCCGCAAAAGAGACTGAGAATGAATGGCTGGAGAGATAAGAGGAGAACCAGGAGAGGACAGAGTCTGTGAAGCCAAGGTTGGATAGCGTGTTGAGGAGAAGGGGGTGGTCCACAGTGTCAAAGGCAGCTGAGAGGTCGAGGAGGATTAGGATAGAGTAGGACCCATTGGATTTGGCAAGCAGGAGGTCATTGGTGAACTTTGAGAGGGCAGTTCCCATGGAATGTATGGGACGGAAGCCAGACTGGAGGGGGTCGAGGAGAGAGTTGGCGTTGAGGAATTCGAGGCAGCACGTGTGGACGACCCGTT
Source organism: Tachyglossus aculeatus (assembly GCF_015852505.1). Taxonomy (NCBI): domain Eukaryota; kingdom Metazoa; phylum Chordata; class Mammalia; order Monotremata; family Tachyglossidae; genus Tachyglossus; species Tachyglossus aculeatus. The sequence continues at coordinate 88,720,938 of NC_052067.1, forward strand.
CAAAGAGTTTGGAAAGGAATGGTAGGAGGGAGATAGGGTGATAACTAGAAGGTGAGGTGGGGTCAAGAGAGGGGTTTTTTAGGATGGGAGAGACGTGGGCATGTTTGAAGGCAGAGGGGAAGAAACCAGTGGAGAGCGGTTGAAGATGGAAGTTAAGGAGGGGAGAAGGGACATAGCGAGAGATTACATAAGAGGAGAGGGAATGGGGTCAGAAGCACAGGTTGGCTGGAGTAGCACTTGAGAGGAGGGAGGAGAGCTCATCTGAGGATACTGCTGGGAAGAATGGGAGAGTAGCGGAGAGGGTTGAGAGGTGGGGGGTTTGAGAAAGGTGGGGAATGACTTTGGGGAGCTCAGACCTGATGGATTTAATTTTATTAATAAAGTAGGAGGCCAGATCGTTGAGGGAAGGAGGAGGGGGAGGAGCAGGGGGTCTGAGAAGGGACTCTACTCTTCAGAGGTGCTGTAATAGCATGAACAGGAACATACAATGTCTCTATGCAGTGTGTTGAAGTTCTCGCACCTCTCAGTATCACACCTGGAGAGTTTCCGGTACTCTACCAATCACAGCTATAGGAGGGAGAATCAAGCAGAAGCATACCTAATCCTTTCCTAGTTTGAGCAATGGCTAGCAAGGGGAAAGCAATTTGCCACAAGTCAAAACTCACCTGTCCTGAGCAGCAGCAGTATGGAAGAGAGTCAAGGCGGAGACTCAGGTATACTGCTCAGAAAAAGGCAATGGTAAACCACTTCTGTATTTTTATCAAGAAAAGTCTATAGATACACTACCAGAACGATTGCAGATGGAGGTGGGTCTTTCTGGGAGAGATGTGTCCATGGAGTTGCTACAGGTCAGAAAAAACTCAACAGCATAAGACAAGAAGTTCTTGATTTTGTAGCGATCCACATAGCCCTGGTCCTCTTCTGCACTGGCTTCTCATCCCCTGTTGTATTATTATCATCATCAAGTGCAGTCAAGTTGTTTCTGATTCATAGCTACTCTATGGATATATTTTCTCCAGAATGCCCTATCTTCTGCCATAATCTGTAACCTTGTTAAAGATTATTCCGTTATCACTGTTATGGTTTCTATCCATCTAGCTGCTGGCCTGCCTCTTCCATGTTTTCCTTGGACTTTTCCTAACATTAGCGTCTTCATCAGAGAATTGGTCCTCATGATGACGTGTCCAAAACGTGCTAAATTAGGTTGAATCATTTGGCCTTCCAAAGACCACATTGGTTTAATTTGCTACAAAACCCATTTGTTTGTTTTTCAGGCAGTCAGTGGTACTCACATGAACCTTCTGCAACACCACATTTCAAAAGAACTGATCTTCTTTCTATCCTGTTTTTTTTTTTCTACTGTCCAGCTTTGGATCCATACACTGTCACTGGAAAAACCATAGAACTGACAATTTGTATTTTTGTGGCAATTGCTGCATCAGCACATTTCATGATTTTTTCCAGGATATTTTCATAATATTCCTAACATTAATCCCTTGTTGTACATATTTCTTAATTTGATTTGCATGTTGGGGCACAGGTTTCTGAAGGCAGACCCCTTCCATTTCAGCACTGAGAACTTGACTGATCAGAATGGCCTCAACTCCGGTAGAATGACCATGATTTAAGCTTCATTAAGCAGGTCATTCTTCAAGAGGGACTAACAATAATAATGATGGCATTTATTAAGCGCTTACTATGTGCAAAGCACTGTTCTAAGCGCTGGGGAGGTTACAACATGATCAGGTTGTCCCACATGGGGCTCACAGTCTTAATCCCCATTTTACAGATGAGGTAACTGAGGCACAGAGAAGTTAAATGACTCGCCCAGAGTCAGCTGACAATTGGCAGAGGCGGAATTTGAACCCATGACCTCTGTCTCCAAAGCCTGGGCTCTTTCCACTGACCCACACTGCTTCTCTTAACAGTCAACCTGGAGGTTGGGAATCTGCCACCATATTGACATGGCACTCAGCTCCGATAATTGAGTAGATATCAACTCTAGATGCACTAAGGATCTATGCATGCTAGAGGGAGAGGGAAAAAAAAAAATCAAAAGCAAAGCTTAGTCCCTGATTGGCTGCTAGCCTCAATTTTCTTTTGAATAGCACCACACTCCAACTGTCTGGGATTCTTCAGGGACAACCACAACTATTTCCCTCCTCATCATTAAAGCTACAGCAGTTGAAGCATCCTTGTTCTAGTGAAACCCCTTGAACTCTGACTGCCCCACTTAAAGTATTTCCTCTCAATGCTACAATATGTTCCCTCACTTGTCTCATTATTTTCTTGAATGTTCTGTTCAAGGAAATAAAAAAAAAACAAAAAACAGAAAAGCATAATTTATATACTTGATGATTCACATCCCTCCCCCTACTAGAAAGTAAATGGAGAAGTGCAGCATTACTAAAGCACTGATTTTCCCTGAATACATTTAAAGAACTCTCTGATTCAAAGATATTGCTCAATTATGTACAGATGCAGAGACACCTGTACAGTCGTATTTCAGTATGCTGAGATATACCGTACCTGCTTAATTTCAATTAATATTAATGGGAACAGCAGTTGTAAATTCTCATTTAAGGGAACAGATACATTTTTTACTCTTTCACGTTTTAGTTGATTTACAGATTAGGCAAGTCACAAATGAATCAAGAGAATGGTGAAATAAGAGCAAAGAAAGAAAAGAAGCTCAGTATAAACCTCCATTTGTCTTCGAAAAGACACAGTGTGTTCCTCGCTCATGCTAACATATCCACATAAACATTTTCTTTTCTCCAATAAGCTTTCAATCCCCATTAGGCAGAGAGTTGAAAAAAATTGGTAAGTAACATAAGCTGGCTTTCACCACTTTGTTAATTCCATTTTTCCAAGTCCAAACAGTTCCAAGAGCACTTCTATATCATCCATCTACATCCACTCCCTTGGAGAGCTCATTTGCTTCCATGGCTACAATTATGATCCCTATGTGGATGATTCCCAAATTCCCAAGCTTGACCTCTCTTCTCTGCAGTCTCACATTTATCCCTGCCTCCAGAACATCTCTACTTGGACATCCCACTGCCACCTCAAACTTATAATGTCCAAAATGGAATTCCTCATCTTCCCTCTCAAACCCTGTCCTTCCTATCAGTATACACAACACACTATCCTCCCTGTTCCACAAACCCTTAACCCTGGCATTGTCCTCTACTCCTCTTATCCAATCCACATATTTTTCAAAAAAAAAACAAACAAAAAAACCCAAAAAAAAACAGTTCAGTCCACGTCTCCCCACTCTTCAAATTCCAGTGGTTGACCATCAACCTCTGCATCAAACTTTTAACCAATGGCTTTAATGCACTCATTCAATCAATTAATCATTTATTCAGTCTTTTGTGTGTGGATCTCTGTATTAAGTACTTGAATGTGTATGATATAACAGATTTGGTAGACATGTTCCCTGCCAAAAAGAAGCTTTCAGTCTAGAGCTCAATCAACCCCCTCCCTCCTATCTTACCTTGTTGATTTCCTACTACAACTGAGAATAGACACTTAACTCCTCTAAAACCCACCCACTCATTGTACCTGTATCTTATCTATTGTGCCGCATACCCTTTTCCCTTGTCCTTCCTCTATCCTTAAACTCCCTCCTTCACATATGCTAGATCACCATTGTCCCCACCTTCAAAGCTTATTAAAAATCATATTTTCTCCAAGAGGCCTTCCTCAACTAAGCCCTTATTTCTCCTACATCCTCTCCCTTCTGAGATGCCTATGAACTTGGATATGCATCCTTTAAGGATTTGATATTCACTCCACCCTCAATCCCACAGCTCTTATGTATATATTCATATTTATATTAATGTATGACTTCCCCTCTAGACTTTAAATTCTTGTGGGCAGAGAACTCTGTTGGATTATATTCTCCCAAGCATTCAGCACAGTGCTTGGCACAAAGTAAGCACTTAATAATAGTATTAACTTGTGATATGAACCAAATCATGTGTTAATATTGATGCTGAAAAGTTCTGATACAAACATGGCAAAATGAAAACCTGATTATTAATGTGAATTGTCTTTCAAGAGAAGCTAGTTCTAAGATGGTTAGGACCATATTTCACTGGCACTAAGTTTGATGCTGTTCTAGACATCTCCCCAAAGAAACAAAAAATAGTCCTGTCAGAGCAGTGCAATTAAGTGGTGTCCAAGTAAATAAGAGACCAAGACATTTTTTTCATTTAATTTGTACAATTACTACCTACCAAATACTCTGCATTTTACTCAACTCCTCTACAAAGCAGATTCACCTAGTCCTAATTGAAAATGATTATGCAGTTTAAAAGCTGCAGGGAATTTAATCCTAGGGAGCTTGACAGATGTGCCCTGCAACAGAGTTCTTGGGAATGGGATTCATTCTGTAGAGGAGAGAAATTTCCAAGGGAGTTGGAAAATCCTTCTCTTTGGTCTCCAGGACCTAAGCCTCTTCCTCTCTCCAGTCACTCATTCATTCATTCAATCGTATTTATTGAGTGCTTACTGTGTGCAGAGCACTGTACTAAGCGCTTGGGAAGTACCATGCTTCACACTGCTCCCCAGATCATTTCACTTTAATGTCTTTCTGCATACATTTCCCACTCTTCAAATACCCACCGTGATTATCTATGCCTGTATCCATCAACCATAACTTTTTGACTATTGGCTTTAAATCACTCCATCGACTCTCTGCCTCCTCCATTTTTTTCCCCACGATACTCCCATCTTGCACTCTCCAACCCTCTTAAGCTAAAGGGCCTGCTGTGCCTCATTTTTATCTCTCCCACCTCTGGCCACTTCTTCACAGTCTTTCTCCCTCCCACTTCAAGTCTTCCAGGCTATGGTGTTTTATCTCCAAAGATCTTTAGAAATCAAAACCCCTCTAGGAGGCTTTCCTCAATTATTTTTCTTCTCCCTGGGTCATATCTTGCCAGTCGCCATCTTAGCATTTCTGTGTCAACTCCAACCTGTGCTTACACTCAGCAGCAGATTTTTGGTACATGTCAATTTACAGTCCCTATTTAAGCAGTAACTCATCTTCACATACATTTTTCCATTCTCTTATATAAATTCCTTTATGTCTCCCCTGCTAGACTGCAACCTCTTGAGAGCCTGAACTGTATGGTTTAACTACTGTACTTTCCCAAGCACTCAGTACAATGCTCTGTTCACTTCAGAATTTCCAAGAATAAAATGTAAAAAAAAAAATGATTTAAGAGTAATGCTACCATCATTTGTGAATTTAATATGGTGCTAGCTGTGGGTTTCCAGTTTGAATCACACTCCTTGGCCTGCCCAGCACAGTTCTGTGACAAAGCTCCCTGTTTAATCTCCCTCAAAGGAGAACTGTGAAGAAAATAAGCATGACTCTGAAGCACCAGGAAGCACCCAGTGTTAAAAACACCATAATCAAGCCAGGACAATGCATATTCATGATAGTCAAAGCAAAACAGTAAAATAATGTTTGAGTACATGGACAATCCAGACTAGCCACCAACAAGATCCAAATTCACCAAATAATTAATAGGTGCACTTACCAACTTTATTATACTGTACTATCCCAAGTGCTTAGTGTAGTGATCTGCACACAGTAAGCACTCAACAAATCTGACTGACTGATTGATTCTCATTTTACTTCACCTAGGGGAAGGAGAATAATGGCAAAAGTCTACATAGCCCAAATCCCAAGAGAAAGTGTTTGGTTGATACTTCTGTAAACACTATCTGGGGGAACAAGACCATCCTCGTTACTGTAAGCTCATCCTCTAGACTGTAAATTCATGGTGGAAAGAGAATGTCTGTGATATTTTCATGTTATACTCTCCCAAGCGCTTAGTATGGTGCTCTGCACATAAGTACTCAATAAATATGATTAATTAATGTGGGGTTTGAAATGAGTGCATCTTCTCTCCTCACCTCAAAGGTAACTATACTACCTTTTTTTTTTTTTTTTTACCAAAACCAATTTATAAACAAACCACATAGCCAAATTCCCGTTCCAAACCTTTTTTTCGCAGTGTTCCAACAGATTTAAACATCTCAAATTTTACAATACCATTTCAAAAATTGTCATTGCATGCAGTTACTAAAAAGAGAAAGGGGAAGGATTGTCTTAAAGCAAAACCTTCTTAAAATTCAAATATAATTACTTTCCAAGCTTTTTGAAAATTATGTTTTTGTAAGATGTTCCTACAAATTCGTGCACAGAGGGGAAAAAAAGAAGTTTCTGACTTTTTACGCATCCCTGCTGAGATGTGCCGGAAGCAACAGAAAGACAAAACCCTGATTTTCAGAAATGGACATGTGTGTCCGTCCATTAACATCAGCACAATGGTTCTTAGTCCTCTTATGTTCATGCAGAAGGAGGCATGAGCTTTACTAAACTTCCTTTGCCAGTGTGAGGCTGAGTCCTGAAAACAGAAATCAAGTAAATTATGTTTTTCTTGAGATCAACCAGTTCTCTCTTCTCATTTATAAGTTGGACTGCACCCCTTACTTCATTTCACTTAAATCTCTGGGTCAAACACTATCAAAATCAGCATCAAATATTTATGTGCATTGGACAGAATGCTTTGAGTTTGAAGATGACCACAGACAACTATAGTGCCTACATTAATAATTCTAATAACACTAATATGGTACCTGGTACTTCTTAGGTGCTTACTATGTGCCCAGCACTGTTCTAAGCGCTGGGGTGGATACCAGCAAATAGGATTGGACACAGTCCCTGTCCCAAATGGAGTTCACAGTCTCAACCCCCGCTTTACAAATGAGGTAAAGGTACAGAGAAAAGTGATGTGACTTGCCCAAGGTTACACAGCAGACAAGTGGCAGAGCAGGGATTAGAACCCAAGACCTTCTGATTCCCAGGCCTGTGTTCTATCCACTGTGCCATGACTTCCTCCTTTAAACAGCACAATATGTCAAAAATTAAGTCTTCCTAAAATGCAGAGAAATGATCTTTAGCCAAGAAACCGTCCAAAAACTAGGATGTAGTATTAGCTAGTTGACTTGGGTCAAAAGCCACTTGAATTTCATGATCTCTCTTCCCACTTAGTTGTGGGTGTTTTAGGTAAATTCCGAAATGCATTTTGGACTTTCCAGAGAAGGGTGTTATATAGGCACAGTATTGATTATTCCTCAAGAATTGTGAGTTTGAATTCTGGGTCTGCCACTGACTTGGCTTTGGGAAAGTTCCTGTCAGTTTCCTTTTTCTAAAACGAAGCTACTTCCGATTCTCCGATTCCGATGTATATACAGCTATAATTCTATTTATCTATTCTGATGGTATTAACACCTGTCTACTTGTTTTGTTGTCTGTCTCCCCCTTCTAGACTGTGAGCCTGTTGTTGGGTAGGGACCATCTCTATATATTGCCAAATTGTACTTTCCAAGTGCTTAGTACAGCGTTCTGCACACAGTGTTTAATAAATACGATTGAATGAATTAATGATTCTGCCATAATAAGTGTTCTCATTTCCAAATTTAGATAGGAGATGAAAGAATTAGGGGACCCTCTTCCCACCACATGAGACTGTTTTGGGTATAACCAGTCCACAAGAGATTTGGTAAAGGAAGGCCTTGTTCTTTGCATGCATATGGCATCAGTCAAGTGTGATCCGGCTGAACTTCCCAACTGCCGTCTTATCATAGGTATCCTACAATACTCTGCACTTTTTTTATCTTGAAAATAATGCATTAGACTAGCAGTAGGAGTGAGTGGCAACTATGTAAAGAATTATTCTACTGGTTAATGTACTATAGGGAATCATATAAAAAATATATAACATTTGTGGTGGTATCTGGGCCATCTACCCTTAACTCCCTAATCCTATTGAATTAATGACTATGATTACTATAATCACCATTTTCCTCATTTTGAGTGTGAGCATGAAAAAAGAACGGACATACAGAGCTAATAGGACAGAAAGTCACACTTGGATCTTCTTAGCGGAAACACACAGGTGGCATCAAAGATCAGGGATGAGTGAGGCTAAAAGTCTACACGCACTCATACACACAAATGCACACTGCGGGGGAGGATGTGACTACGAAGTAATTTTCTTATGACACAAGTTTATTCAAGAACACAAACCTTCCATTATAGAATTCCCAGTCTCACTGACTAGGCTGTCTTGGTCGGCAGTGCATTAGACAGCAATAGAAAATAATAATAATAATAATAATAATAATAATAATGGCATTTATTAAGTGCTTACTATTCGCAAAGCACTGTTCTAAGCACTGGGGAGGTTACAAGGTGATCAGGTTGTCCCACGTGGGGCTCACAGTCTTAATCCCCATTTTACAGATGAGGAAACTGAGGCACAGAGAAGTTGTGACTTGCCCAAAGTTACATAGCTGACAAGTGGCGGGGCCAGGATTTGAACCCATGACCTCTGAATCCAAAGCCCATGCTCTTTCCACTGAGCAATGGAATATGTTCAGCTGTGTCACTCAGTAAAGTGAATTTAACTGTTGTTGAGTAGATAGGGTTATTGCCAGCAGGGGGAAAGACAGAGGATAAGAAGATCTCTCAGACATTCATGTGTAATAGTTTGTGGTTTACCGACTTTGCAGTCCTTTAAAACCACACTGTCCTCCAAACACAGTTTAAGTGAAAGATTTCACCGATGTTCAGGAGAGAGATATATTTCTTTCAGAAACTCAAGTTCTTAGATTAGAGAAATGTTTGACTGCTCCATACAACCCATGAGGTTGAATGATAAAGGCAGCAATCACTCTGAAGCATCCTGCTGCCTTGGCAAAGGTCTTACAAAATATACACCATGGGGTTAAATGGGGGATTCAATTTGAATCAGTGACAGTCTGAAGTGAAGAAGCTATTTAAATTCAGTTTTGCACGGCATTTTTGATGTGTGCATGTCCACATATGGATGCGCTAAGTTTGAGGTTAGTTTCAAGGTACCCATGCCAGCCCGTACCAAAGAAGCAGCATGACTTAATGGAAAGAGCAAGGGCCTCAAAGTCCAGGAAAAGGACCTGAGTTTGAGTCCTGACTCCTCTACTTGCCTGCTGTGTGACCTTGAGCAAGCCACTTCACTGTGCCTCAGTTCCCTCTTCTGCAAAATGGGGACTCAATACCTGTTCTCCCTCCTATTTACACTGTGAGTCTCATGTGGGACCTGCTTATCTTGTATCTATCCCAGCACTTAGTTCAGTGCTTGGCTCATAGTAAACACTGAAAACCACTCTTTATATTATTATTCCTCTATCTTCTTGTTTTCTACTACTTCTTTAAACTGGCTAAGAGCTGATTCAGAAAATGATCTTACCTCAGATGATTCTGCATTCCTTCCAACAATTTGCTATCCAGTCTAGGTCAAAAGCTTTCTTTTTCAGGTAAAAGCCTGCCTGACCTTAGAAACAGCAGAGAAGTCACAGGAGGAACCAGGAATAACTGTTCCATTGGAGTTAATATAAACTACAGATTAGTGGGTACTCACATAAATGAGGTTTTACTGGAGATTTGATTGTTAGAGGTTCTGTCAATACTTCAAATGAGTGTTGGCTCTTATGCTCATAGGAACAGCTTGACCTAGTGGTTAGAGCATGGGCCTAGAAGCCAGAGGACCTGGGTTCTAATCCCAACTCCAGCATTCGTCTGCTGTGTGACCTTGGGCAACCCGTTTAATTTATCTGGGCATTAATTACCTCATCTGTAAAATGGGGATTAAGATTGTGAGGCCCATGTGGTATACAGACTGTGTCCAACCTGATTAGCTTGAATCTATCCCAAAGCTTTAGTACAGTGCCTGGCACTTAGAAAGTGGTTAACAAATGCCATTTAAAAAGTATGCAAATTAGGGGCAGAATAATTAGAGATGCACACACATGTAGTTATTTCCTGTCATTTTCCAATTCTGTTCAAATAGCAAAATACAAGTGAATTACAAATAAAGGAAGGTGGTAGCTAAATAGTTTCCTGTAAATTATTATTGGAAGAATTACTTCAGTTTTCACTACAAATTAAATCCAGGAAGGAGTTATAATTTGGTCTCAAAGGCCCTTTAAAAAAGCCTGAAAATAAACCAAGTTCTTCACTTGCACCTACATCATGCTATATTATAATACAATTCTTTTAAGACAATGCATTTCACACTGTTTTTAAGTAATTTTTCCACACGGCAGAGTTATACACAATGCTGCTAGGTTTACCTGCAGAGGAGAGTATTTTCACTACTCTCACCCAATATGCCAGCACTTATTATTCAGATGTAGAAGACAAGAAAACAATTCCAACGTTTCTGACATGGCAACTAACAGAGTAAACTGTTCAGTTTTCCGTATTCACATTTGCCTTGATTTGTGCGGTGAACCCTAATGTGCTGCAGCCAATGAGTGAGAGAATTACAAGTGGTTGGGATAGAAATTTCTCCCTCATCTAGACTCTCCCCCTGCCAAAGTGTCTGTCAAGCAGCTCCAGCTTCCCCGGAGAAAAGGAATGCTTGTTTTCAGCTCTAGAAGAATAATAACTGTTCAGAAAGAGTGCCAGATCGGTGGTGCCGGCAAACGACAAAGCCTCAAAAAGCCTGGCTCATCTATCTGTCAGCACACAGACCTAATCCCCCAGGCCCGCTGCTCAAAGGATGTCAAATCCCTGGAACTGTCGTGGGATAAGTAGGGCTACTGCCAGGCTTTGAATTAAGTCCCAAGAAGCACAAGTTGGTTTGGAAGGGGAGACAAGGAAGGGAAAGGAGATAAGATATGGAAAATGGGAAGAGTCCAGAGCTCTAAAGATACCTTTGGCCTTGCTGGGTAATGTTATTTAGAGCAGTGGTAATAGCATTTATTGAGCACCCACTTGGTGCAGAGCACTGTTCACATTAATGAGGTTTTACTACAGATATGATTGTTAAGGGGTTCTGTCGAAACTATAGCTTGGGAAGTACAGAAAAACCAAGTGGCAGTCCCTGCCCACAAGGAACTTGCACTCTAATGGGGAGTTCCAGGACCATGGTACTTGACTGTGTAAGGCGAATGTGGGGGCCTCTGGTCGCTAATATCAAAAGTTTGTAATAACAATAATGGTATTTAAGTGCTTACTATATACCAGGCACTGTTCTAAGCCCTGGGGTGAATACAAGCAAATCGGGTCAGACACAGTCCATGCCCCACATGAGGCTTATAGTCTCAATCCCCATTTTCCAGATAAGGTAACTGAGGCCCAGTGAAGTGACTTACCCAAGATCACACAGCAGACAAGTGGTAGAGTCAGGATTAGAAACAATGACCTTCTGATTCCCAGGCCCATGTTCTATCCACTACACCATGCTGCTTCTAGCTGGGCACCACTGTGGCTTGCAGACATGCCCCTGCAGAGCAAAGGGTAAGTGCCTGTTCCTGCCCAACACTGAGAATTGGATAAGGCCACAACAGCTTGTATCAATAACAGTCCCACCTAGAGCAGCAGAAGCCCAAGGATTATTCCCTCCCAGCAGTGGTCTACTGCTATTCTTGATATCATTATTCTTGTCAAGGGTCTTTTGGTTGAATTTACGCCATAATTCTTTCCCTGTATGTCTGTCCTTCCCCAGCCCTCCTATCAAATGTGAACCTCTTGGAAGCCTGGAAAATGAAATACCTAGGGGTTACTGTTCTGCTTCCACAATACCTTCAGCAGGCACCACAAGTCTAACCAACCAAAAATTCAGATTAGTTAAATAATTTTTTACAAAGGGGGGGAAAAAAAAGGAAGACTCGAGTCCTAGGGCTCCAAAACGTCCCTCTTTGAATATGTCCACCTTTTTCACACAAATCGAAGGGAAGGGTTTAAAAGCTGATTTAGCTAAAGAGAAATGTATGCTATGCTACTAAGTGAGAAGGAACAATGACTATCTCCCCCTAAAGACTGAAAATTCCTTGTAGGCAGGGAACATGTCTACCAACTCCACTGTACTATACTCTCCCAAGAATTTAGTAGGCACCCATTAAGTTTTCAATAAATATGACTGACTGAAGAAACTTCCATTCTATATATCCAAAAAAAAAAAAAAAATCAATCAATGGTATTTGAGCACTTAGCATGCTAAAGGGGGAGAGCTTCTCCTCTTTTTATTTTTACCTCAGTTTGATTTCCTGTTCCTTGTGTCCTGTGGTGGGGATCTCTACTTAACCTCTTCTTCTAATGTTTTTCATTTTTTATTCATTCATTCATTTTTCATTCAATCATATTTATTGAGCGCTTACTGTGTGCACACTAAGTACTAAGTGCTTGGGAAGTACAAGTTGGCAACATATAGAGACGGTCCCTACCCAACAGAGGGCTCACAGTCTAGAAGGGGGAGACAGAGAACAAAACAAAACATATTAACAAAATAAAATAAATAGAATAAATATGTACAAGTAAAATAAATAAATTTAGTTAACTGCAGCTTTGTTTTTGCCTTTTCTTTAGTTATTTCATTTAGTTTCTCATCATAATAAATGCTGTTGAAGTATTATACTAATTACATGGTAGAGAACAAGTTAAAAAAAAAAGTCTGTCCTCAGAACTATCATGTAATGAGGGTTTGAGGTAGAGGATGGCAGCAAAACTCAGTTCCCTTATCTGTAAAATGGGGATTAAGACTGTGAGACCCTTGTGGGGCGGGGACTATGCCCAACTTGATTAGTTTGTATCTACCCCAGTGCTAATATAGTGCTTATCACATAGTAAGTACTTAAAAAAATAAAAAATAAACTTCTGCAACTAGGTACCACCTATTAGATTCTCCAGCCTGTTGCCACCTAGACAGTCTAGGGAGAAATTTTAGCGGGGGAAAAAAAGTGGGTGTCTTTCTGAAACTTAATTACCTTGATTTCCACCCTTCTTGTATGCTCTGTAGGGATTCTATCCTTCTCAGGGTGAAAACTTAACTGACAGTTGTTGTTGAAGTTAAAAAAATCTCTCAGAAATGATTTCTAGGATTAGACAACTAATATAGGGCCAGTCGCTTATATAAACATTAAAGTGCAAATTACATGAATTGGAAAGGATTACACACTGACCTTTATCTTGAGAGTATATGACTATTATTCAGGTCCCCATTTGGATTATCATTTTTTTTTTTACATTGCTATGTCTGGAAATATTCAAACTCAAATGCAGCTAAAGGGCTGTAAAAAAGTGTCTTTCCCTCCCTCTTTATGATGGGGGATATTTCAAATTCATGGTTTTCATCAAAACGCAACCTGGAGGTGCTACATCCCTTCCTGAGCTAATCCAGTGGAATTTTGCTGGTGAACCTGGTACATGCAAAGGGCATAACAAGTAGAAGAAAAAAAAGATTTTCCACATTGACTGAAGTATTAAAACAATACAGTAGGACAATGCTTCACCACTTGTCTTCTCCCAATGCCCCCCCCTTTTTTTTTTAATCTTTTTGCTTCTTTACACCCAATGCCAATCTAGTCACGGTGTCTCCAAACACAATGGAACAGGAGAGATGTGTGTCTGAATACCACCTAGTCTCCGAAGATATCTAAACCTATAGCTGTGGCACTGAAGTAAAAATTAGCACCAGTCTCTGAAACAGATGAATTTTCATTCTTCCTGCACACAAATGCCAACTACAAGCTCATTGAATTTAGATTAACTATGTGCTGATAGTGAATTCCATTATATAAAAATGTTTATGTCAACATATTTTGACTATATTTTAATGTTAATAAGCACCAGTTAATCAGCTCTCAGAACTTTAATGGCTTTATTAGTTCACTTGTAAATTGTGTTGTATGTAATGCACGTCAGCTTTTTCACAATAAAGCTACAGTTCATAGCCTCTATGCTACAATAGGCTGTGCTGTCCTTTATAAACACATTGTGTTGGGAATGTAGCTTGTCAATGACATTTTCATTCTAATTAAGGGTACCTCCTTGGACTGTTAACTTTAGAAACAAAGATAAGAGACTACTAGATTTATCTCAGGCTATCTTTGCACACCACTACAAGATCAGGTCTCATATACAAGCAGCTTGATGTAGTGGATACAGCATGGACCTTGGAATCAGAAGATCATAGGTTCTAAAACCGGTTCCACCTCTTGTCTGCTGCGTGACCTTAGGCAAGTCACTTCACTTCTCTGTGCCTCAGTTACCTCATCTGTAAATGGGGATTGAGACTGGGAACCCCATGTGGGATGGGGACTGTGTGCAATCTGATTAGCTTGTAAACACCCTAGTGCTTAGTATAGTCCCTTATACATAGTAAGCACGTAATATCATAATTTATTATTATTATTATTACAAGGCTGGGACTGGAAATAGTGACCAGGTATCACAGAAATGAAGTGTCACCCACATCCGAAAGGCAGTACAATAATTTGCTCACACCAACTGAGTTTTGGTTAGCATGATACTAGGCAGTTTTCTTCTGAAAATAAAAAAGGAGGAAGGAGTAAAATAGACTAAGAATGGAAGGGTCATCAGGAAAGCAGCTCAGGTCTAGGAAGTTGGTGACTTGAGTTCTAGTTCCAAGTCTGCTGTGTGACCTTAGGCAACTCACTTATCCTCTCTGGGGAGCAGTTACTTCAGCAGAAAAATGCCTCTACCTCACAGGGAGGCTGATAGGACTGAGATGGTTAATGCGAAGTGCTACTCAAAATGATGTAATGACTAGAGACTTAGTGACCTTGCACAGTTATTGCTCAATTTATGAAATTATCTTGTATTTAGTAATAAGGCTTCACTTTGATGTCACAACATCTTGGGCATTATTTTTTTGGCAAGCTCCTTCCTTGTGGGAGCATGAACAGAACACAAGCATGGGAAAACGAGCCTGCTGTTGGGTAGGGACCGTCTCTATATGTTTCCAACTTGTACTTCCCAAGCGCTTGGTACAGTGCTCTGCACACAGTAAGTGCTCAATAAATATGATTGAATGAATGAATGAAAAAGAGATTGTATGTATTAACTAAGAAAAGTCTATGCATTGTAATTGGAATACTGAGCCTTGGAAGAAAACTTTAGGGGATAATGTCTAAATATGATGGGTAGTGAAGAAGTTTAGATGCCCTAATATATAGTTGTACTTCACATTAGAAGACAGCAGCTGACTGAAATTCATGTATGAGAGAGACAGAGGGAGAGAGAAGTGCGTGTGTGTGTACACACCTGAAAAAGCCAGTGTGGGGCCCATTGTCCTGTCCACAATGTGCACCCAAAAAGACTGTCCTTTACAGTGTTGTCTGTCACGTGATGGTTGCCAGATCCTGGAGCCATTTTCATTGAGATGCCCCAGAGCAGGGCAGACATTCCTCAATGCCACAGGCCTTTGTAGGCCCACTCATGGTAGTCAGAAAGGCTCCATTTTAACCAAACCATCCCACAAGCCACCGCTGCTTTTGGTCCAAGGAAGAGCTCTGTCCACCCAAGTGAGACAACAGTTCTGACCACACTTGGATCTCTTAGGAAAGTTAGAGGTTAACAAGCCATAGACTAGGCAGGCACTACAAAGAGCACGCCTGTTGGAATAAAGGTTGATTTTGGATGTTTTGTTGTTTTATCTGGCATTCCTGCAGCCATTCTACAGTAAACAAGACCCTAGATGACAATACACAGCATTGAGAGGCTTTCAGACTTCGAGAATTTTTGCAATACCTTCCTAAGAAGCAATATTAAGTCTACTAATCAACCAATTCCCAATTCAAATATAGGATGTTTTTATTATACTGGTTAATTTCCTAATCCTCATATCTACTTACAATTTGTGCATCAGCAGGAATAATAAAGTACATGTGTCAGAAGAGTCCACATTTTAGCTGTCTTTGGGCAGGGGAGTCTACTTCAACCAAATTAAGCATGCTCGTTAAAATCCAACTCTCTCAGCCAGAGTCAGTTTCTTCACATTTACTGCATTCGCCTTCTACCCGAGTGATTATACAGGGTGGCTCAGAGAGAACCCAGACTCCAACTTTCCCCTTCCCTGGCAAAGGCAAAACCATATGCAACTACTCATAAGAACCAGATCCAAACTAATGACCCCAATTAACTAGGACCAAGGCTAGCTCGGACAATCCAAAGTTCACATATCCCAACAAAGCCTGTCTTGGCTATCAGCAAGCACCCTGCCCAAATTTGCTTGGTTTTTGAAGTTAGCCTTCATTTGGATAAACAGGATGCTCATATTTGTATAGACCTCCAGTAAATAGGGGACTTTTGTCCTCAATGGCCATTTACCAAACTCAGGGGTCCAAGAAGTGGGTTGTTCCACAACATAAAATGCAATGACTACTAGAAAGGAGCAGGTGATCATCAATCATCATCAATCCTATTTATTGAGCGCTTACTGTGTGCAGAGCACTGTACTAAGCACTTGGGAAGTACAAATTGGCAACATATAGAGAGACAGTCCCTACCCAACAGTGGGCTCACAGTCTAAAAGGGGGAGACAGAGAACAAAACCAAACATACTAACAAAATAAAATAAATAGAATAGATATGTACAAGTAAAATAAATAAATAAATAGAGTAATAAATGATGATGGGCTAGTAGTGGTGAGAAACAACATGATCTACCAATCAGTGGCATTAATTAAGCACTTACCATGTCCCAGACACTGTACAGAGCACTTGGGAAATTATCAAGCAACCAATCAGTGGTATTCATTGAGTGCTTACTGTGGGCAAAGCACTTGCACTTGGAAAAGTACAATACAAATAGTTGATAGACATGATCCCTACACACAAGATGGAGGCAGACATTAAAATAAATTACCAAAAGGAAAAATGGAGGGGTGTAAGCCTTATGTAAGTAAATGCTGTGGACCTGAGGGTGGGGTGAATATCAAGTGTTTAGAGGGTATAGATGCAAGTGTGAATGCTCCTTAAGCCATACCCTTGCTGGGTAGAATAACTGAGACGAATGGGAGTCAACAGGACACCCAAGCAGCTCTATGGTGAGATGAGCTTGAAATCCATCACTGGCAGGGTGGAAGAAGAAATATAAGGCAGTGAAACAAAACTTCAAAAGACTGTAGCATAGCCAGCTTGGAGAAAGCAGCAAAGGGCGGATGTGCCTAGTGCTACAGCAGTTGTAAAAAGAGTGCCTGTCTTAAAATGAAAGCTTCAGGAAGATGATAATTATACAATAACAATGACATTTATTAAGTGCTTCCTATGTGTAAAGCACTGTTCTAAGCACTGGGGAGGTTAGAAGGTGATCAGGTTGTCCCACAGGGGGCTCATAGTCTTAATCCCCATTTTACAGATGAGGGAACTGAGGCCCAGAGAAGTTAAATGACTTGCCCAAAGTCACACAGCTGACAAGTGGCAGAGCTGGGACTTGAACCCATGACCTCTGACTCCAAAGCCCTTGCTCTTTATCAGGCATGGAAGGTAGAAAATATAACAGTGCAGGGAGGAGCAACTTTAACACACAAACTGCACAGAAAAGATTATGGGTCTAGATCACCAATAACTATGGTATTTCCAGTGACAATGTATGGATTCAAAAGCTGGACAGGGAAAAAACAGGATAGAAAGAGCATCAATTATTTTGCAGTGTGGTGTTGGAGAAGGCTTTTGCAGATACCATCAACTGCCCGAAAAATAAATAAACGGATTTTGGATCAAATTAAGACAGTCTGGTCTTTAAAAGGTCAAATGAATTGACTTAGATTAGCATATTTTGGACACATCATCAGGAGGACTAATTCTCTGGAGAAGACACAGTCTAGGAAAAGTCCAGGGAAAATGTGGAAGAGGCAGACCAGCAGCTAGGGAGGTAGAAATCACGAGAACGATGACGGAAGAACCATAAGCAAGGTTATGGATCATGGCAGAAGACAGGATGTTCTGGAGAAAATAAATCTATAGAGTCACTATTAATTGGAAATGACTCGATGACATTTGATAATTACCATTAACAATCCCTTTTGTACCTATTCATCAGTCCCATATTAAGTGGCCCTGTCTTAAAACCCAAAGGATGTGGATGTTCTGGGCACTGTTTTCATAATAGATTCAATAAAGCCACAGGGGTGAAAAGAAACAGGAACTGCAACTCAGTTGCAGTAAAACAAAAGTTAACAGAAGAGCCGTTTCGGTATGAAAACTATTTTAGCAAGGAGGCAGACTGCAGTGGATCACTGACCCAATCCTTTGGCTTTTGGGAGGAGGTCCCCCCCGCCATGGGCTCAAGCTGGGATGGAGCTGCCCCTCCTGACTCCACCCTCAACCCTGATCCATACAGTGCTCTGCACACAGCACTAAATAAATACAATTAACTGTCCCAGTTACCTCTTCTATCCAGCTGTTAGAGCCCTGCCAATACCATTTACTCTCCATTCACCCTTTGCTCAGGGCCCTGCACTATATGCCCACTAGTAACAGATGAGACTTCCTCAGTTGTCACGTTAATGCCTGAGTGAACTGCTAGAGTGAGTTGGAAGACAGCCAAAAGCCCACACCTCCAATTTCCAGGCTAAGTGGAAGGTACACCACCTCTTTCGCCTCCACCAGAATGCCTACTCACTGCAACCCCCCTTCCCACCCTCAGTGCCCACTTGCATGTAACCAAGCACCATACTAATCGCTGGGGTAGAAAGAGATAATTGGATTGGATGCAGTTCCGGTCCCAGGTGGGCCTCAAGATTTAAGAGTTAGGGAGGGCAACTATTTTGCCCTCATTTTACAGAGGAAGAAATTGAGGCAAATGAATCTAAGTGACTTGCCCAAGAAGACGTACCAGGACAGTGTCAGGGGTAGAACTAGAATGCAGTCCAATGATCTTTCCATGATACCATGCTGCCTCTCTACTGCTCTAGGCAATCCTAGCCCAGCCAGGGCTCAGCCTCCCCTCCTGGAGATGAGCTAGAACTAAGCCAAAATCAATCAATCAACCGTATTTATTGAGCACTTACTATGTGCAGAGCACTGTACTAAGCACTTGGGAAGTACAAGTTGGCAACATATAGAGATGGTCCCTACCCAACAGTGGGCTCACAGTCTAGAAGGGGGAGACAGAGAACAAAACCAAACATTAACAAAATAAATAGAATAGATATGTACAAGTAAAATAAATAAATGTATATAAATATATATAATATATATTTATATAAATAACCAGCCTCAAGGGCAGGGAGCTCATCTGAAAACAGGAAACCACACCTTCAACTTGCTACCTTCTCTTCAATGTCCCACTTCCAGAACACTAATCAATATATTCCCCCATCAGCCAACCCTAATTTTCATGTAATTAGTGCTTCATCGGCTGATATTCAGACTTGTTTTGTATTTTTTAAAAAAGTCTGTATGTCCCCCCTCTCTACACATGAAAATGTTTTGGGAATTATTCATGGACTGTGACTCCCCTAAAGAATAAACCCTTTCATAATTGAGATGACGATATTTGGGAAGAACCAAAATGATCTAGCCTCTCTAGCACAAAGAAAAGCATTCTGCATAAGAGTGGAAGTCTTTAGATTTTGTAGGAGGGATTTTATAACCGACAGAAGAGTGACAGTAGATCAGCATATTGTGGGAATTTTAAAAGAGAAGGCTTGTAGTGATGGAATCTGCCACCAAAATATTAAGAACCAAATAGAATCATCTCATCATGCTACCAATAGCTGGACTTGTTTTAGCCAAAAGCCATTTTCAAATAGTTGCAGATAAAAAATGTCCTCTATGAAATCAAAACTGTGGCACTAGAACAGAACTTTTCTTACAAGCTATAGCACTACTAAAATATTCAGTGACAGTTTCTATGAATCAGAATTGAAGGCACATGAGCAGCATTTTAATGCAGTGAAATTCAGGATCTGTAATTCTACTAAATGTTACCTAAACTGGAGCCCACTTATTGTGAAATTCAGATTAATGAAACTCCATTTATAAAGGAGAATGAAAGTTTCAAATTATTTCAATGGAATGCAGTTCACAAACTAATTTCGGTTAGAGGGAATATTGCTTAGAATGCAATTTTCTACAAAAATAGGATTTCATTCTCAGTTTTCCCCTGCATTTTAGAAAGGGGCATTTAGCATGTATACTCCAGAGTTTAATATCCATATTTTCTTGAAAAGATTCATAAAAGAGCCACTTAAAAATCCAATACATTGAAAATTAATGTGGCTTTATTTAGAGACAGAAACTACAAACCTGTTAATGTAAAACAATTCAGAATATAGCTTCCCAACTGCTTTGGGTTGCTCTCACAGATAGAATGGAGGGCGTGAATAAAGATCTTGAATAAAGAGAGGAGAAACTGGTACAGTGAACGTTTTGGGGTTTTATTTCCACAAAGTACTAAAAACAGCTACTTCTCAAGGCAGAGTCATTGTTAGAAGTAGTAGCATTTGAGGGCCTTCTTGGTGTGGTGCACTTGACTAGGTGCTTGGGAAGAAGAGAACAACAAATCAGTCGACCAGTGGCATTTACTGAGTACAGTGCTAAGTGCTTGGAAAAGTACAGTACATCAGAGTTGGTAGACATGCTTCCTGAACACAACGGCAGTACAGTCTAGAGGGGGAAACAGACATTAATGTAAAGAAAATATGGGGTATGTACATAAGTGCTGTGGGGTGAATGTCAAGTGCTTTTAGGACACAATCCAAATGCATAGACACAGAAGGGAAAGGAAGTAGTGGAAATGAAGGCTTAGTTTGGGGAAGGCCTCTTGAAGGAGATGAGATATTAGTCAGGCTTTAACAGGTGAGGAAAGTGGTGGTCTGATGCACTGAAGGGGGAGGGAGGCTCCCGGCCAGAGGGAGGACTTGAGAAAGAAGTTGGAGGTGAGATAGATGAGACAAAGGCATGTAAGCAAGTTGGTACCTTTATTCATTCAATCGTATTTATTGAGTACTTACTGTGTGCAGAGCACTGTACTAAGTGCTTGGAAAGTACTTGAGGAACAAAGTGTATGTCTGGGCTGTAGTAGGAGACCAGTGAGATAAGGTAGGAGGTGGAAAGCTGATGGAGTTCTTTAAAGCTGTTGGTTAAGAGCTTCTGTTTGATTAGGAAGTGAATGGGCAATCCCTGGAGGCTCTTGAGGATTGGGGAAATGTGGACTGAATTTTTTTTTTAGAAAAATGATTGGGCAGCAGAGTGAAGTATGGACTGGACTGGAGAGAGACAGGAGGCAGGGAGGTCAGTTATGAGGCAGGTGAAGTAGTCAAGGTTGGATAGGATAAATGCTTGGGTCAGCGTAATAGCAGCTTGGATCAGGAGGAAAGGGCAGATTTTAGTAATGTTGTAAAGGTAGAACCAAAAGGATTTGGTGGTATATTGAAAGTAAGGGTTGTATGAGAGAGATGAGTCTAGGAAATTGGCAAGGTTATGAGTTGGAATGATAGGGAAGATAGTGATAGCATCTATAGTGATGGGGGAGGACAGGCTTGGTTGAGAAGATTAGGAGTTCTGTTTTCGATATGTTTAATTTGAGGTGTCAGCAGAAATCCAGGCAGAGATGTTCTAAAGGCAGGAGGAAATGTGAAACTATAGAGAAGGAGAGAGTTCATGTCTGGAGAGTTAAATTTGGGAATCTTCTGAATAAAAATGGTAGTTGAAACCAAGGACGTGAATGAGTTTGCCAAGGGAGCGGGTGTAGATGGGCAATAAAAGGGTATCCAGAACTGAGCCTTCAGGGACACCCCACTGTCAGAGTGTGGAAGGGAGAGGAACACGCAAAAGAGGCTGAGAAGGTCAAGGAGATGGGAGGAAAACATAAAGATCCCACAAGGAGTTAACATTCTAGTGGAAGAGTAGATTAACAGGGAAGAAGTAGGTTGAAGCCAACAGTAAATCCAGAGTACTGCCAACTAAATACCCAGGAATCTGCACTCTGTCTTTGGTAGATGGCCATTATTGAATGCTATTTCCACATCAGCTTTTTCCTTCAGTAAAAAAGGCTCTCTACATATAAAGACCTTTCATGAAAGAGAGAGCAACTCTGGGTTAGAAGACCATCTCTATTCCTTATTTACTCTTTGAAAGTCCCTCATGGACCTGCCCTTCTCCCTCTCTCGCTGTCTTGGGTGTACACAAGTCAGAAGAATGCCTGCTTCCAGTAAACCACACACGGACAGTGCAAGGAATGATGAGGAGGCACCACAGGTTCCTGTGAAGAAACATGCTTATATGCATTAAAAACCCTGTCATCCAGCATGCCCAGAGAATGAGTGATGTTGGTTAATCCAAATTCCTCATTACTGAAGCCTTAAAAAAAGGGGGGCAACTAAAATAACTTTATTAAGATATGTTAGCACCCAGGAAAGGTAACCAAGCCTATAGACACTCAATCTAGAGAGTGCTACACTTAACACTAAAAATATATCTTGCAACTGAGTACACTCAATTTTCCTAAAGTGCTGGGATCACGTTCTTAATAAATGCTATGTTTAGGAAAACTCGCTTTATAACTGCATACTTTGACCCATACCACACAACCCTTCCTTCTGATATTATATTGTGCTGGACTCATACAGATTCACACTGCCATAAGAAAAATCAATCAATGGTATTTATTGAGTGCTTACTTTGTGCAGAGCACTGTACTAAGTGTTTGGGAGAGTGCAATACAACAGAATTAGCAGACCTATTTCCTACCCATAATGAGTTTACAGTTAAAGATAGAAATATCTTACTTCCCTTACTTTCCATCAGAATTGCACAGTGAACACTCATATTATGGAAGAACACAGCTTATTATACTTATCATAAACTGAGAAGCAGCATGGCTTAATGGAAAGATTCAGGCCTGGAAGTCAGCTGACATTGATTTTAATCTCAGTTCCACCTCTTGCCTGTTGTATGAACCTAGGCAAATCACTTAACTACTCTGTACCTCTATTCCTTCACCTATAAAATAGGGATTAAATACCTGTTCTCTCCCCATTACACTTCAAGCTCCAGGTGGGACAGGAACCATGTCAGATCTGCTTATAATTTATTTACCTCATTGTATAGTGCAGTACTTGGTACACAGTAAGTGCTTAAGTACCACAATTACTGCAATTAGTGGTACTGACCTGAATATACAATTATTTAATCTTTCATTGTGATTCAGGAAGCACTTATAACTCTGACATAGTTGAAGTTGGTGACCCCAAGAAAAACATAATAACTGTAGATGTATGCAGTTGAAAAAAATGAGTTGAAACTAAACTATGACAAATCCTGGAGGCTTTAGTGAATTTATATTTCTGCTATTAGCTCGAATTGTCTTACACTCTGGAAACAATAGATAAGAGATAAATAGTTTTGAATCTCTAGGATAATTTTTAAATCACAAAAATGGAATCATACTTAAGTTTGCAGCATTAGTGTACATAAGGACCACTAGTCTTTGTTCTACTTAAAACAACACTAGATCCACTTACTAGGATAGAATTTATTAAGCAATAGCAAAATAAACTCTTTTGTCAATATTACAAACTTATTCAAGGGACAGATTGTATTCACCAATTTCACTTCCAAAAGTCTTCTTCCTGTAGCTTCATGGTGGCCCAATTTTGTTGACCTCGTGAATCTACCCTTATAATGTCATGACAAAGTTTAATACATGAAAATTATCCATCAGAACGCACTTACTACTCAATTGCACTTTCCTGAAAAACATTTTGTCTTTTCCAGGTAGAACAGAGAAGGGGGCAGCCTCTGAACATTTCCATGAAATATGCATAAACAATACTGATTCCTTACTGCAATTTAGATGCAATACCAGTGATCTTTATTGAACACTTACTGTACTCAGGGCACTGTACCAAGCTCTTGGAAAAGTACAGCATGATAGAATTGGTAGACACCATCCCTGACAGCAAGGAACTTACAGTTTAGGGGAGGAGATGGACATTAAATAAGTTCCAGCAGAGGAAGTGGTTGAGTGGAAGGAAATGCACATAAGTGCTGGAGGGCTGAGTGTGGGAGGAGTATCAAGTGCTTAAGGGGTAGAGATCTGAAAGTATAGGCAGTGCAGAAGAGAATGAGGGTAGGGGAAATGAAGGCTTCGTTGGGGAACATAGAGTGTTGTTCAGCAGCTTTGTCCAATTTAGAAAAATTGGGCCAAATTGGTTAAATAGTTTTGAACCTTAAGGACATAATACATGGTTGAGCAAGTATGGATTTTCCCATCAAAACATTTCTATTTTCTCTCTTGTTAAGATAGGGATACAAATCTGTTATCTGCTTTGATGCCAATATCGCTGATGCTTCTCTCCTCTGCTTTTTGCTAGTATTCTGGATTCCACAATCATAGTAAAACATTGATATTTCAAGAATAAACAGATCATTAAACAGCATGGTCAAACTGGATGAACAGCATTTGGTTCTACTCAATTAACCCAAGGATTTTTGGTCTATGCTTTAAGAAAAAGTTTGGGGCCCAAATAAATTCGAGATTGATGGTTTGTACTGCACAGAATACAAGAAAGGAAGGGTGATGTAGGCGGAAGAGAAAGAGACAGGGACAGGAAATCTACTACAGAGGGAAGCAGTGCTGTCTAGTAGAAAGAGTACAGGCTTAGGAGTCAGAGAATCTGGGTTCTAATCCCAGCTCTGACATTTATCTGTTGTGACTTTAGGTAAATCATTTAACCAATCTGTGCCTCAGTTTCCTCATTTGGAAACTGGTTAATAATAATAATAATAATAACAATGGTATTTGTTAAGTGTTATGTGCCAGACACTGTTCTAAGCACTGGGTCGGATATAAGCAAATGAGCATGGACACAGTCCCTTGTCTATATTGGGCTCACAATCTCAATCCCCATTTTACAGATGAGGTAACTGAAGCTCAGAGAAGTGAAGTGACTTGCCCAAGATCACACAGCAGACAAGCGGCAGAACTGGGATTAGAACCCATGACCCTCTGACTCCCAGGCTCGTGCTTTATTCATTAGGCCATGCTTGTGAGCCTTCTGTGGGACAGGGACTGTGTCCAACTTGATTATCTTCTATCTACCCTAGCACTTAATATAGTCCTGGGCATATTGTAAGTGCTTAACAAATACCATAATAATAATAACAATATTTATTTCTAGACTGTGAGCCTATTGTTGGGAAGGGACCGTTTCTATATGTTGCCAATTTGTACTTCCCAAGTGATTAGTACAGTGCTCTGCACATTCATTTATTCAATTGTATTTATTGAGCGCTTACTGTGTGCAAAGCACTGTACTAAGCGCTTGGGAAGTACAAGTTGGCAACATATAGAGATGGTTCCTACCCAACAACGCGCTTGCAGTCTAGAAGTACTCAATAAATGCACACAGTAAGTACTCAATAAATACAATTGAATGAATTAGTAATAACGTACCACATTGTGCCCATCTCAGGATCACACCTGGAGAGTTTCCAATACTCTACCAGTCTAGAGTTCGGGAGTTAGAGCACCAGAATGATTGCAGGTGGAGCGGTCTGGGGGAGAGGTGTTCAAGAAGATGTTATGGGTCAGCAAGGACACAACAGAATTTGATAAAATAAGACCATGTTGTGGCACCGAGGTGGGGAAGAAGTGGGAAGGTAAAAAAAAAAACAAAAAAAAAAAACAAAAACCTTTCTAGGGATTCTCTTCTCCTGTTGGTCACTAATAAGCCTTTCAGAAAACTGACAAGGTGAATGACATAAGAATAAGACCCTAATGCAGGTAATTAAGTGCTAAATACAGTGCTTTTCACATGGAAAGCATTCAATTAATGTAACTGAATGAATAAACTCAGTAGGCCATCAAAGAAATCTGTGGAAGCTCCACAGTTTTTTACCCTGAAATTAGCCTTGTCTCATGCTCAGCCTACAGATAAGTTCACATATGTTTTTGTATGCATACACAGGTTCTTCTATTACAGGGAAGCAGCATAGCCTAGTGGAAAGAGCCTGGGCTCTAATCCTGTCTCTGCCAATTGCTTAATGTATGACCTTGGTCAAGTCACTTGACTTCTCAGTGCCTCAGTTTCCTCAACTGTAAAATGGGGATTCAATATCTTGTTGTCCCTCCTACTTAAGACTGTGAGCCTCACCCGAGACAGGGTTGTGTACACCTTAATTGACTTGTACCTACCCCAGCATTTAGAACAGTATTTGACACATAGTAAACACTTATATATTGTTTTAAAGATGAAGATGAGGACTGGTCCCATTAGTAGCTAGATATTTGTTTTATGAAGTGACACATGGCATATCAAGAGGCATGAGGTGTCAGGAAGAAGGGGCATAATAGACGGTCAGCTTGTGTAGGTAGAGAGGTTGGGTGACAGGATAATGGAAGGACCAAATTCCTACAAACGCTATCCTGACTACACCATGCTGTTGTGAGAGCAAGAAGTCATGTGGGCATTTTAGAAATAAAAGTGCTATTAAAAAAAAACCTAAAGGTGTTATCACAAAGTAACCTTTGACACCTTGGGAGCAACCTGGCAGGGTATTTAGAAAGGAGGTGCCATGTCCTGAAATCTCCTTCTACTATCCCCTCACCACTCCCTTTAATATGCCCACAAACACAGCCCCACCGGCAACTCAACCATCAGCAGGGTTGGTTCTTCCCTGGCTCAAACCTTTCCTTGGCCCTAGAATTTCATGAGAAGTCTATTGCTCCCCCCTCCACCCCCAACTCACCCACTACTGAAGACCCCATGCTTAACTATACTTCCTACCACTGCTATTGGTGGTATTCTGTTGGTCTCTTGACATATGTTAATGGGACCTTCACACCATGTACAGGGAGCATCCTCTACTATTTTCTAGGGAAGTAGCCTGTGGGTGGAACACAGTCCTGGAAGTCAGAAGGGTCTGAGTTCTAATCCTAACTCCACCACCTGTCTGCTCTGTGACCTTGGGCAAGTGACTTCATTCATTCATTCAATCATATTTATGGAGCATTTACTGTGTGCAGAGCACTGTACTAAGCACTTGGGAAGTACAAGTCGGCAACATATACAGTCCCTACCCAGCAACAGGTTCACAGTCTAGAAGGGGGATACAGACAACAAAACATTAGAAAGGTGTCAAAATCGTCAGAACAAGTAGAATTACAGCTGTATACACATCATTAACAAAATAAATAGAAAAGTAAATATGTACAAGTAAAATAGAGTAATAAACCTGTACAAACATATACAAGTGCTGTGGGGAGGGGAAGGAGGTAGGGTGGGGGGGGATGGGGAGGAGGAGAGGAAAAAGGGGGCTCAGAGGAATATCCATTCCATTCTTAGCCAGTGGCTAAGAAGTGGAAGGCAATCTGCTACAAGTCGAAACTCACCTGTGCTGAACAGCAATAGCATGGGAGAGAATCGAGAGCAGAGACTCAAGTTTACTGTGAGGAAGGAGGCAATGGTAAACCACTTCCATATTTTTACCAAGAAAACTCTAAGGATACACTACCAGAATGATTGCAGATAGAGGTGGGACATTCTGGAAGAGATGTGTTCATGGTGTCGCTATGGGTCGGAGATGACTCAAAAGCATAAGACAAGACTCCAGCGCTTAGAACAATGCTTGATACATAGTAACAGCTTAAAAAATATCATTATTATTATCATTTCCAATGTAACAGCACCACTGACAGTGGTGCAGATTTGAAAAACCTGGACAAATATTGAACAGGATAAAAATAATGTATTAATGCAGTTTCTATTAAGCCCAATTGCAATATTGCATTTTTTTAAAAAAGACCCAAAGCTTTTCCATTCCCATAACATCCTATGTAAATTAAGAAAAGGTACCAACTGTGGCTAAGTTCTTCTTCTGCTGTCGAATTCAAATGCCACCTCCACTCAGTTACCAACATAAGTTTTAGACAATAACAGAATGGGATAAAATTCTAAGCCCTGACACAGACTCAATGAATAACCTTGCAAATCTCTTTCACCTCTGTGGACCCCAATTAACCCCAACTGAGTACTTCCCAATTTGTACTTCCCAAGTGCTTAGTACAGTGCTCTGCACACAGTAAGTGCTCAATAACTACAACTGAATGAATGAGTAAAGAGATAGCACTTGGCCACTCAGAAACACAGCAAAAAGCTATACTACTTAAGCAAAGAGTATTGAATTAATACCAAGTAGCAGTATGAGTTAAGACAGAAGATTTAATAATGGTAAGAGTAGGCAGAAGTGCCTCAGGACTGTAAGAATCAAAAAAGAAATAGAGTTCTTTTGAACAGGTGATACAAGCCATCACCTCAATACAGACTAGGATGAAAATGCCAGGTTGAACATGGAGATGAGATTACAACAAAATCCAGGTTGTCATCTGACTACCTCCACTTAGCCTCCATTTAGCACTCTTCAGAATGCTTTTGCAGTACTTATTCAGTGTATCGCACTATAATTTTGAGTAGAATTACAAATGAAGTGAGAAACTAGGCTGTAGCCTCAAAGCTTTCAGTTCAGTGAGGAGAGATAAATATGCAGCACATTACACACATTCACTAACATATGTACCAAAAAACTGGGAAAGCTGTAGAGAGATAATGAGACAAGTTTACCTGGAATTAGTCAAGGAAGTTTGACTGATAGGGAGGAGGCTCGGAAACATTTTGAAGGAAGGGAAGGAGGGATATGGCTTAGAGAGGAAGGGGATCTGTGGTTGTGGGAACAATGATTTAGAGTCAAAGTGTTAAGTTGTATGAAAAAACTAAAGTGTAGAGGAATAAAGATCAGTGAGTCTTGGGGGCGAGGGAACAAGCTAGTGGAAAATCCAAAGTCAAATCCAGACCTCAGATCAGAGATTGAAGGCCACCAGAATGGGAGATAGGAGGGCATAGAGAGAAAGACCTTTAGATTCATCAGTATAAGAGCAGTGAGAAATAAGTAATGAACAATGAATGTAATTGCTTACCTTAGTTAATAATAATTACGGTATTTGTTAAGCACTTACTATGTGCAAAGCACTATTCTAAGCGCTGGAGTAGATATAATCAGGTGGTCCCATGTGGGGCTCACAGTCTTAATCCCCATTTTTACAGATGAGGTAACTAAGGCACAGAGAAGAAGTGGCTTGCCCAAGGTCACATAGCACAAAAGTGGCAAAGCTGGGATTAGAACCCATATCCTCGTGATGATCTCCCATCCTCGTGTCTCTCTCCACTTCAATCCATACTTCATGCTGCTGCCCGGATTATCTTTGTCCAGAAACGCTCTGGACATATTACTCCCCTCCTCAAAAACCTCCAATGGCCACCGATCAATCTGCGCATCAGGCAGAAACTCCTCACCCTGGGCTTCAAGGCTCTCCATCACCTCGCCCCCTCCTACCTCACCTCCCTTCTCTCCTTCTACTGCCCAGCCCGCACCCTCCGCTTCTCCACCACTAATCTCCTCACTGTACCTCGCTCTCGCCTGTCCCGCCATCGACCCCCGGCCCACGTCATCCCCCGGGCCTGGAATGCCCTCCCTCTGCCCATCTGCCAAGCTAGCTCTCTTCCTCCCTTCAAGGCCCTGCTGAGAGCTCACCTCCTCCAGGAGGCCTTCCCAGACTGAGCCCCTTCTTTCCTCTCCCCCTCGTCCCCCTCTCCATCCCCCCATCTTACCTCCTTCCCTTCCCCACAGCACCTGTATATATGTATATATGGTTGTACATATTTATTACTCTATTTATTTATTTATTTATTTATTTTACTTGTACATTTCTATCCTACTTATTTTATTTTGTTGGTATGTTTGGTTCTGTTCTCTGTCTCCCCCTTTTAGACTGTGAGCCCACTGTTGGGCAGGGACTGTCTCTATGTGATGCCAATTTGTACTTCCCAAGCGCTTAGTACAGTGCTCTGCACATAGTAAGCGCTCAATAAATACGATTGATTGATTGATTGATCCTCTGACTCCCAAGCCCATGCTCTTTCCACTAAGCCATGTTTCTTCTCTCTTAGTTCACCACCACATAAAGCAAAACCTCATGGCACCTGAAGGTACTCCAATTTCACATTCCCACGTCTTAGAATTTGAACAAAATTCAATCCTAAATGTCCCTCTTTACTTCGGGGTATTAGAAGGAAGCCCTCTGAACACAGACAACCTCTTACCATCCCTTTCCAGGGGGCTTAATTTTTTCTTAATAATATTTGTTAAGCACTTGCTATGTACCAAGAAATCTACTAAGCACTGGGGTAGACACAAACTGATCAGACTGGACAAATTCCCACAAAGAACTCACATTCTCAATCCTCATTTTACAACTTAGGCACAGAGACGTTGTGACTTTCCCGAGTTCAAATAGCAGAGAAGAAGTGGCCCCAAGTTTAGAACCAGATCCTCTGACTCCATGCTCTTTCCACTAGGTCATGCTGCTTCTCAAATTAAAACAGCCCTCAGGCTGTCTGAAGAGTCACCCTAAAAAAGAATGCATTCCAGGTGGATCAGCTGCTTAATTCTTTCCTTTTCACTTCCTCTATCTTTGGACTTCTCCACTCAGAAAGGGCCAGTTTTTTAACATCTTGGGTCCTCTTTATGGAGCTCCTGTTTTTATCCTTCTTCAACATTTGATGATAACAATAATAGTATAATAATGATAATAGTGTTTTTTATTAAGCACTTAGAGAAGCAGCATGGCTCGGTGGAAAGAGCACAGGCTTTGGAGTAGGAGGTCATGGGTTCAAATCCTGGCTCCTCCAATTGTCAGTTGAGTGACTTTGGGCAAGTCAGTTCACTTCTCTGTACCTCAGTTACCTCATCTGTTAAATGGGGGTTGAGACTGTGAGCCCCCCGTGGGACAACCTGATCACCTTGTATCCTCCCCAGTGCTTAGAACAGTGCTTTGCACATAATAAGCACTTACTAAATGCCATTATTATTATTATATGGCAAACATTGTACTAAGACCTGGAGTAGATAGAAGATAATCAGGTTGGACAGAGTCCTTGTCCTGCATGGGGCTCTCAGTCTACAGCTGATTATATTTCAGTTCTTATCACTAACTCCCTTTGCTAACCTAAATCATCTTTGGTGGTTGGTACAAGTCACAATAAACAAATTGCATAACTTCTGATCACACATCTTCAGTACCGCAACTACACCAAAATTAGTTTTGAAGAAAGAGGAGAGATTGAATAATTCTGTGACCTGTGGCATAGATACAAGTCATAGGGTTGTCAAACAAGCACTTCTCTTATCTATTGGCAGGCAATATTATGAAATAACCCTTAAGTGAGGTAAGCGTTATTTATGTCTTTCCATCCACTGAAGTGGGTGGCTAATAAGTGCATGACTGTCTCTTCTCTTACAACTACTTGTTTTTCAACCACATTCATGTCACACACCAGGATCAAGAAAGGAAATAAGAAAATATCACACATTTTGACCCATGCACGAGTATATAGTTTCAAAGATGGAGCTAAATGAACTTCAGACTGTAAGCTCCTTGTGGGCAGGGATCAAGTCTACCAATTCTATGGCTTTGTACTTTCCTAAGTGCTTCGGGTAGAATAGAGCTCTGAACACCATAAGCACTCAATAAATACCATTAATTAATTGATCCTCTTATTAAATGTGTTGCTGAATTTACTCATGCTCATAAAGTTGCCCCCCCCACCACCAGTGGTGGGATGAGATGAAAACTGAACACTAACAGAATCATAGCCTCTGGCCTGGAATACCTTCCCTCCTCATAGCCAACAGACAATTACTCTCCTTCCCTTTCATTCAATCATATTAATTGAGCACTTACTGTGTGCAGAGCACTGTACTAAGCACTTGATAGAGTACAACAATAAAAGCCTTATTGAGGCACATTTCCTCCAAGAGACCTTCCCTGATTAAGCACTCTTTGGTCACCTTGACTGCTCCCCTTATTCATCCCCCCCTCAGCACGACAACACATGTACATATCGGTAATGTTTTTATGTATACTGTCTCCCCCTCTAGACTGTAAACTCACCTGGGCAGGGAGTTGTGTCTGTTACATTGCTGTACTGTACTCTCCCAAGTGCTTTGCACCTTGCCCACTCCTTTCTCACCTCCCTTCATGCCTCCTACATCCCAGCCTGCACACTCCACTCCTCTGGTGCAAACCTTCTCACTGTGCCTCGTTCTTACCTGTCCTACCACTGACCCTTGGCCCACGTCCTACCTCTGGCCTGGAATGCCCTCCCTCCTCAAATCCACCAAACTAGCACACTTCCTCACTTCAAAGCCCTACTGAAAGCTTACCTCCTCCAGAGGCCTTCCCGGACTAAGCCCCCCTTTTCCTCTACCTCCCACCCCACGTCGCTCCCACTCGCTCCCTCTTCTCTACATTTCTCCCCGCCCCACAGCACTTGTATGCATATGTACAGATTTATAATCCTATTTATTTTATAAATGATGTGTATATAGCTATAATTCTATTTATTTATATTGATGTTAATGCCTGTTTACTTGTTTTGATGTCTGTCTCCCCCCTTCTAGACTGCAAGCCTGTTGTGGGCAGGGATTGTCTCTGTTGCTGAATTCTACTTTTCATTCATTCATATTTATTGAGCACTTACTGTGTGCAGAGCACTGTAGTAAGTGCTTGGGAAGTACAAGTTGGCAACATATAGAGACAGTTCCTACCCAACAGCGGGTTCACAGTGCTCGGCTCAATAAATACTATTGACCAACTCACAAAGACAGTCCCAGGCAAAAAAGTTCCCTTTCTTCCCAGAGGATGTGCTGGAGTGTGTGCTACCTACCAAAATGCAACTGCCTTCTCCCAGTCTCCACCTCCGACCCTATTCCCCGAGGGATAAACATCAGGTCACCCCGAAGGCAGAGTTAGAGAAGAAGGAAAGGGAAAGATAGAGTCTAAAATAAAGGGAAGGTGAGCTAATACAAGATTTAAAGGTCGATTTTTCTGTAAGTGGAAGGAGGAAATTGGTGAGTCAATAGGAGAAGAATGGGGGTTGGTGAGTGAAAATAGCATGTGGGGAGAAATCATCAGTTTTCATTGGCCTTCTGCCTTTTTCACTGGCTAGCAGCTGGCTGATGGCTGATTCTAATTCCAGCTCCATTACTGATTGGCTGACTTGGAATGGGGCAGATTGTTGCAGGGGGGTGGGGGGAGCAGGGAAGCAATTCTGTTCATTCCCCCTAAAGGAGCGATTGCTGCTATTTTAGGGAGGGAGGAGCCAGGGGAAAGAGAGACATCAAACCAGGCAACCATCCCTAGCAAAGCTGTGACCCATACAATGATTAGCCCCACACAGTCAAAGGGTCACCTGTAGAGGGAAGCCTTTTCTTCTTTTTCTACTGGATGAGGATTGCAGGAAAATAACTTGTTTCTAATAATAATTATAATAATTGTGTTATCTAAGCACTTATGTGCCAGGTACTGTACTAAGTACCGAATTTTATTCCCTCAAACTGAGAAGTTTGTGAGCCCAGGTGTAATGAAGTCGTAACATCTTCCTGGTTGGATCATTCATTCATTTATTCAATAGTATCCATTGAGAACTTACTGTGTGCAAGGCACTGTACTAAGCACTTGGAAAGAACAATTCGGCAACAGATAGAGACAATCCCTACCCAACAATGGGCTCACAGTGGTAAGCTCACTGTGGGTAGGGAACATGCATTCTAATTCTGGCTCCACTGCTTGTCTTCTGTGTGACCTTGGACAAGTCACTTCACTTCTCTGTGCCTCAGTTACCTCATCTGTAAAATGGAGATTAAGACTGTGAGCCCCCTGCAGGACAGGGACTGTATCCAACCCAATTACCTTGTATCTATCCCAGAGTTTATAACAGTGCCAGAACTGTAAGCGCTTAACAAATATCATAAAAAAACTAATATTCAATATCCTAATATTCAAAAGCCCTCCTTTTAATTCTATCTGTTCCAGAAATTTTTCCCACTCTCCCCACCCAATTTCTACTATCACATCAGAACAAGTCACTGTTTCATTCATTTTTCCATATTTTTATTTACACTCCCTTGACTATTTACAAGTAACTTGTGCCTGCCTGTTTCCTGCATTAGGCAGGGCCAAGTCTTTTTTTTTGTTTTAATTCTTGCAAGACCCTAGTACAGTGTTTTACTCATGGACATTCAGTAAATACTAATTCATTCATTCAATCGTATTTATTGAGCACTTACTGTGTGCAGAGCACTGTACTAAGTGCTTGGGAAGTACAAGTTAGATGATTGACTGACAGAGTAAATGGTTATGCTTCCTAAGCACTAGGGTAGGTACAGTGCAATCAGACTAGACATGGTCCCTGCCCCACTTTCATTTGTTCAGTCATATTTATTCACCACTTACTGTGTGCAGAGCACTGTACTAAGCACTTGGGAGAGTACACTATAACAGACATAATAGTATCTTTACCCCACAAAGGACAGGCAAGTTTTAGGCTGTAGCCAAGAAAAAGAGTGAGAAGCAGAGTAGCCTAGTAGAAAGGCCTCTTGAAGGAAAAGTGACTTTAATATGGCTTTGCAGATGGGAATAGTGGAGGTCTGGCACATATGAAGAGAAGAAATGTGGTTTAGTGGAAAGATAATAGGCCTGGGAGTCCAAAGACCTGTATTCTAATTCTAGCTCCACCACTTGCCTGCTCTGTGACCTCAGACAAGTCACTTCACTTCTCTGGGCTTCAGTTAACTCATCTGTAAAATGGGGATAAAGTCTATAAGCCCCATTTGGGACAGGGACTGTGTCCAACCTGACTTTCTTGTACCTACCCTAGTGATTAATAGAGTGCCTGGCACACTGTAAGCTCTTAACAAATACCATTAAAAAAAAAAAAGAACCAGGCTTGCCCAAACCAAACTGCAGCCATGAGCCTGGGCTGTATCTGAACCAATCTCCATAGGCAGAACCAGGTAGCCTTACACAAAAAGCTCTGTGGCAAAGAGCTGCTGTTTTGTCAATTTTTTCATGGACTTTAGTCTTTGCTTGGGTGTCTCCTGTCCATCCTGCTGTGTCTGGGAGCTATTCTGTGACCCAATGACAGTGTTCAGCCCATGGAATGCTATCTGTCTTATTCAATTCCCTGTCCTCCCGTTTCCTTTTGAAAGACTGGATTTTTATGTCAGTGAGGAAAAACGCACTTGAGTTTTCACAGCTGCTGATCCCTAGGCTGGAGAAGCTATAACCCCAGGAGGAGGTGGGCGGAGGTCGGGGGGAGAGGGAAGAGCTAAATGGGAGTAGTGGGGAGCTTGAGGGATAGGAATTAGTCAACACAATTGGAGTTCTGAAAACAATTTATGACACTGTGTCCCTCATTTCTGTTCCCCTCTCCTACATATATTCACAAACTCAAATACCTCAAATATACACCACATAAGCTCACCCAAATAAACACCGGTGTGTACGTGGAAAACTTAGTCCCTGCCCTCATTTCTTTGATTAAAGCACTTTTTTTTATCCACTCCTATCTCACCCTGACCTCATCCAAACCACAGGGAGGCAACAAATTAGACTTGAAAGTTTTGAGTGGGACAAAGTCAATCAGTCATATTTACTGGGTGTTTACTATTGGCAGCATTATAGATAGGAACCCACATCCTCTGACTCTCAAACCCGTGCTCTTTCACCGCGTTGTCTCCTCAGAACCTCAACTGGCTGTCCTCCAGGTCTCAGAGAAGCCTCCACCCCGACCTTCCTTCCACCACCCCTGTGGGACAAGGCAGCCTGGCACCGTATCCACAAAACCTTGGGAAGGCTCACAGCTGCTGCTGGAGTTGGTGACTGTGGCCACAGTTGTGTCTTGTCGCTGACTCATGAGGACCCTGAAATTCTGCTTCTGTAGCCACAGGACCTTACAGATCTTTATTTTTTATCTTTATGTCATCTTACTGTTTTGTTTCATTTTCCTTTATGTGTCTGTCACCAGTCCCCTCTCCTTCATTTTTAGATTGTGAGCCTCCTGAGGGACAGGGACTAATTCTCTAATGTTTAATTCCCACCTGTGAATTCTTTCCAACCATTTAGCACAGTGCATTGCACATAATAAGTACTTAATAAATACTATCGCTATGCATCAACAAGAAAAGTGGCAAGCACAAATGCTTCTCTAGAAACAGTGGGATAATGAAGTGATGGGCAATAATGATAATAATGATGGTATTTGTTAAGTGCTTACTATGTGGCAGGCACTGCACTAAGCGCTGGGGTGGATACAAGCAGATCGGGTTTGACACTGTTCCTGTCCCACATCAGGCTCACAGTCTCAATTCCCATTTTACAGATGAGGTCACTGAGACACAGAGAAGTGAAATGACTTTCCCAAGGTCACACAGGAGACAAGTGGCAGAGCCGGGATTAGAACCCATGACCTTCTGACTCCCAGGCTAGTGCTCTATACACTATACCACACAACCACCCTAACCTGATCTGAAAGCAGGGATGAGTGCGCTGATCTATCCCACAGAAGTGAAGAGAAATTACTATAATTGACTTTGATAGTGCACAGACATTGGAGTCAGAGGACCTGGGTACTAATCTTGGCTGTAAATTGTCTATATGACCTTGGGCCAGTCACTTAACTACTCTATATCTCATTTTCTTTCTTTCCTTACTTAGACTGTACTGCATGCAGGACAGGGACTATATCTAACCCTGCCTTTACTCCAGCTCTTAGTACAATGCTTGGCACACATTAAGTGCTTAATATGCCAATCTTATTAAAACATTAAAGCCTGGATTAATTATCATTCTTGTTTAAAAAAAGAAAGAGGAGAGAGACCTTATGCTTCATGGAAATTTTTTTTAGAAAATTCAGTCCTTTCATTATTCTAACCTGAAGGTGAATATCACACCCAGGAAAAATCATCCTTGTCATAATTGTCATCATCAAAACTTTGTTGTTGGACACCTTACAAGGCACTGGGGGGGGGGGGGGGAATCACAAAAGATGGGTAACGTTTGTCACTGCCTTAAAAGAGCTTATAGTCTCTTTCAGGAAATGAGCAGACAGAAGTACATGAACATTCAGTTAAATATACTCTTATCATGAGGTTCTCTATTTCGGGCAGATGATACGCTCTTTAGGTTTGTGATGTTGAGAGAAAGTTAAATGCCATAGACCTATGCTAAAGAAAACCCCTCCTCAGTTCCATTGTCTAACATCCCCAAGAACTAGGAAGTTCTCCTTGTTGTCTAATCTGAATCCTTCTTGCTTTGGAATCCAAGTCAATTTCCTTTTTATCACCCATGTAGTGGAGTTTTAGAATTTCACACTGTAATGAGTTTGAAAAACCATGGCAAGGAGAGCTGATGGCCTCTACTACCAAAGACAAGAATGAAGATTATTGTGTCTCTCAGGAAAGTCTCCAGGATAAAAAGGTCAGCAAAGCACTCACTATTGTTCCACAGTCACTAAAACTCCTGTTAGGCAGCAAGGGAGTGAAAGTCATAAGGGCTCCCAATCAATGCTGTTCTGCCTTGAATAAAGAAAAAGTACAACTTTTTAGTCTGCAAAACGGCCTATATTCCAGTCACTCATTTTTCCTCTGGCATTATACCGCATCCAAGGCCCTAAAAGTCAATGATGTAAAATGCTCTTATTCTCAGCCAGATTTGTTGTTTTCCATTGATGAGGCATTCTACAAAGCTTCTTAATGAATATTCAGTCAACAAACCAATAAGTAACATATGTAGCAAAAAAACATGTAATTAACTCCAGATTTTTGTCCACAAGAAATCCCCAAGAAAGTTCAGATGTAAAATTACAAACTGTTCTCAAGTTTTCTGGTACAAGATGTTTTTAAACTGGAGTCAAGAAGGTGATGTGGAAATTCCACGTGATTTTAAAAAATATATTTGCCAAAACTGTGTACTAACTTTTCCAGGAGACAAAAAAAAAAAACCCAACTCTATGTGACAACAAAAAAAAGCCTCAGATATCTTTAACTATTCAGTATTATTTTTGCAATCAGAAATTACCAGGGAACTTGAATGTAGTCTCCAAAGCATAAAACATGATGAAACATCTTGAGTCTATTGCGTGAAGTTGCTAATGCCACATCATGCATATGCAGGCAATTAATAATAAATGCAAATGCATAAGGGGGTGTTTTTAGTGTCCACAAGAGACAATATTTACCCGAACTCAACTAGGGTGTATTCTTGGCAGCTACTGGAGAATTTGAAAAGAGTAACTGGAGGGGCAAAAATAATGAGTAAATGGGGAAAAAAAACATCCATGAAGAAAGATACTAGGATTTCCATTAAAGTGACAAATCCAGAGGTTTTCCATAACTTTAAGCTTGCCTTTATAAGAGGAGATGTACCAGCTCTTTAAAAAAAAAAATGATATCTGTCAAGCCCTCACTATGTGCCAGGCCCTATACTAAGCACTGGGGTAGCTACAAGATAGGTTGGACTCTGTCCATGGGATTCATGATTTTAATCCCCATTTTACAGATGAGGTAATTGAGGCATAGAGAAGTTTAGTGACTTGCCCAAGGTAACAGTAGTCAAGTAGCAATTCAGGATTAGAACCATGGTCCTTCCTCTGACTCCTAGGCCTAAACTCTTTCCATTAGGCCACACCGCTTCTCATTTCCTGAAAAACTCTTAACCTGACCTTGTCATCATCATCATCAATCGTATTTATTGAGCACTTACTATGTGCAGAGCACTGTACTAAGCGCTTGGGAAGTACAAATTGGCAACATATAGAGACAGTCCCTACCCAACAGTGGGCTTACAGTCTAAAATTGTCATTGCATAATCTGTTGAACAGTTTCTTTGTACTTTTTTTTTCCCCAAAGTCTATACACA
The DNA here is from genome assembly GCF_015852505.1 of Tachyglossus aculeatus. Lineage (NCBI taxonomy): Eukaryota > Metazoa > Chordata > Mammalia > Monotremata > Tachyglossidae > Tachyglossus > Tachyglossus aculeatus. The sequence continues at coordinate 88,759,568 of NC_052067.1, forward strand.
TCAATTATCTCAATTTAGCCCCACACATCCCTGAGAAGTAGGGAGAACCAGGTGTATTATACCTATTTTACAGATGAGGAAACTAAGACCCAGAGAGTTTAAGTAACTCAACTCTGTTCACACAACTGGCCAGTGGATGAACTGGCACTAGAACTTTCAAAGTTGTATAACACGGTCTAATGGAAAAAGTACAACCACTGTGGGCAGGAACTGTCTCTATTGCTGAATTGTAGTTTCCAAGCGCTTAGGACAGTGTTCTGCATACAGTAAATGCTCAATAAATGACTGAATGAATGAACTGTGACTCAGGAGACTTGATGTTCTTATCTTGGCCCTATCACTTGGCTGCTGTGGGACCCCGGGAAAGTCACTTAGCTTCTCTGTGCCTCGGTTTACTTATCTGTAAAATAGGCAAAAGGTACCTGTTCTCCCTTCTCCTTAGTCCGTGAACCCTATGTGAAATAGGATCAATGTTTGATTTGATTACAGTTTATCTACCCCAGCCAGCTTAGGCAACACTTTGAACAGTGCTTGGCACATAGTAAGTGCTTAACAAATACCATCATTATTATTATTGTAGTGCTTGCATTAGCTGTTTACTACCAGTTATTAATGCTATTTAGATTTTTTTTTCCACTCAACCATGCTCTTTCCTAATCAGCTGGCTGCCTAAAATAAGTAAATTTATTGTAGGCTACAGACTTCCTTTTACCATCAAGCTACTTTGCCATGTACCATCTCACAGACCCTCCAGAGTCCACTCCATGTGAGCATGGAGGAAATCAAGGGTGGGTGGGGAGACTGGATTTCCCTAGTTTAAGAACTTCTGAGGTTCCCAATGCCATTCAATTCACTTCACTGGCAAGAAACTACAGGGTCTCTTTTAGCAGTGTATTTATTGGAAGAAGGTCAGTAAGTACTAAAACAACAGAGAACCAGTTCCCAAAATACACCCAACCAATGAAATCCTGTCAATAACCTCTTTCCCTTGGTTGGAAACGAAGGGACAGATGAAAACTCAGAGAAGATACGAAGTAATTCTAGGGTATGTCCTATATTAAACAATCTATTTTCAAGTCTGACACATGAGCACTTACCAATGAAATCAACTTCCATTTTGATGTTCCTGAGGGTGAATTCTTTTTTCCCCTTGAAGAACCCTATCTGAGGCAGTCCTGCTGGAAGATTTCGCTCATTACATAAAGGGGCATAGCGCCACGCTATTAGCCTTCATACTTTTTGATTTGCTTAGAATTTGTAAATTGTATTTAAAATGGCCCCAGAGGACTTAAGTCTCCCTATACTTACAAGCATCCTACCATGGCTAGAAGCCCCATACCAAAATAGTTTTCTGCCGAAAAACCCAACTAATTTCCTGAAAATATGGTCCCTTCCTAAAGCAGTAAGCATTCTGGTTGTCCCACTAGGAGAATTAGTTTAATTCCTCCGGCCCCTTGCCTCTTTTACCCCCAGGTTCCACACCCTTTCTTACCCACCTTTCCCCCTTCATCATACCACAAAAATTCTATCTATGGCCATAGCCCAATCCACATCGCAGTTCAAAACACAAAGTCAACCATCACTGTTCACACAAGGTAAGATTTAGCATAAAAAACTTACTGATTCAAGTATTTGGGAAATCACGGTAATTTGCAGTTTTGAGCATGGTTCCAGCCTTTCACGTTCAAGCACAGATTAGGTAAGAGGGGTAATAGATTGACTTTGTGGCCTTGCAGTCCTCCAGATTATTAAGGGAGATAAAGGTCACTGTTCTAGGTATTTCAGTCCATCCATTCATTACATAAACAAGTTTGGGGGACCTCATTTTTGGGAGAGAAAAGGCCGACTGACTTTATAACGACTCTGATCCAATTAGTTCCCACCTGCCTGCCTTTCACGTGGTTGGGGATTCCCCTTCCCACCTTGTTCTAGCAGTCAAGTGCAGTCCTAATCACTTCCCCGGAGTTTGGAGAGCGATTTCTCACTTGACACTAATTTTCCCGAAGACGCTGCAGGTGAAGGTGGTTTGGCCTTTAATTAACTCCCTCTCCCTCCCCGCCTTGCCCTGCTGGGGGCAAATATGCTTTGCGTTAAAATGCAGTTCATTCACTCCATCGGATTTATCATCATCATCATCAACCGTATTTATTGAGTGCTTACTATGTGCAGAGCACTGTACTAAGCGCTTGGGAAGTACAAATTGGCAACATATAGAGACAGTCCCTACCCAACAGTGGGCTCACAGTCTAAAAGGGGGAGACAGAGAACAAAACCAAACATACTAACAAAATAAAATAAATAGAATAGATATGTACAAATAAAATAAATAGAGTAAAAAAAATATGTATATTTATCGGGCGCTTTCTGTGCGCAGAGCACTGTACTAAGCGCTTGAAAAAGTACAGTACAACAATAAAGAGTGGCAATCCCGTCCCGCAAAGAGGAATTAATGGCTATAATAAAAAGTGACGAAAAATTAGTACAGTGCTTTGTACAGAGTAAGCGCTCAATAAATACGAATGAATGAGTGACCGAGCTGGTCGGAGTGGGGGTTTGCGAAGGGTCCTGCGGGTGGGCAAGGCCACGATGACCTTAAGTGGAGCCAGCTGGTGGCCCTCCCCTTCCCCAGGGCCCCCCGTTTCCCAGCTCTCCCTTTCTGCCTCGACTTCCCCCGGCTCTTCCTCAGTGCCCTCGGCCCGGGCGATTAGTACAGTACGAGAAGCAATGGGACTTAGTAGAAAGATCACTGGCTTGGGAGTCAGAGGTCACGGGTTCGAATCCCGACTCCACCACTTGTCAGCAGTGTGACTAACTCACTTAACTTCTCTGTGCCTCAATTACCTCATCTGTAAAATGGGGGTGAACACTCTAATTCCCTCGTGGGACAGCCTGATAACCTTGTATCTACCCCCAGCGCTTAGAACAGTGCTTGGCACATAGTAAACGTTTAACAAATGCCATCATCATTATTATTGCAGTGCTCTGCACACAGTGAGCGCTCAATGAAAACGATTGAAGAATAATAATAATGTTGGTATTTGCTAAGCGCTTACAATGTGCCCAGCACTATTCTGAGCGCTGGGATAGAGGCAAGGTAATCAGGTTGTCGCACGTGGAGCGCACGGTCTTCATGCCCATTTTACAGATGAGGTCACTGAGGCCCAGAAAAGTGAAGAGACTTGCCCAAGGTCACACAGCTGACAAGGGGCGGAGGCGCGATTAGAACCCAGGACCTCTGACTGAATGAATGTAAAAGGGGTGGTGGGCGACCAGGAGAAAGTTTGGCAAGTTGGGACCTCCTTTCGGCCGGGGTCTCCTGACGGATGCCCCCCACCCCTGCCCGGTACCTTTCTGGGGCTGCAACCCCTGGGCGTTCCCCGGGCTGGCCAGTCCCGCCAGCAGCAGGGGCAGCAGGAGTCCCCGGCCCCCGGCCATGGCCAGTCCTGCGCTCCGCCGGGGCTCGGGAAGAAGCTGCTGGGGCCTGGATCCGGAGGGCTTTGGGCAGGCGAAGAAGCAGAGACCCCGGGCCTGGAGGGGGGGAACAGGGGGAAAGAGGAGGAGAGATGACACTGTCCGCCCCGCCCCGCCCCGCCCCTCCGCGCCTCGTGCTTTTTGCCCTGGGAGTTGGGAATCCTGCGGATCGGGGGTTGGTGGGATCCCCCTGTCCGAGAGGTGGACGGGCTTCATGCCTGGGGTCCTGCTCAGGGGCTAGGGAGAGGGGGTTCTGTCTGGGATGAGGGGGCGGGGGTCTGCCTGGGGCTAGGGAGAAGGGTTCTGTCTGGGATGGGGGGTCTGCCTGGGGACTGGGGTCCTGCTCAGGGGCTAGGGAGAGGGGGGTTCGGTCTGGGATGATTGGGAGGGGTCTGCCTGGGGGCTGGGGTCCTGCTCAGGGGCTAGGGAGAGTGGGGTTCTGTCTGGGATGGGGGGGTCTGCCTGGGGGCTGGGGTCCTGATCAGGGGCTAGGGAGAGGGGGTTCTGTCTGGGATGAGGCTGGGGGGGGGGGGGTGTCTGCCTGGGGCTAGGGAGAGGATTCGGTCTGGGATGAGAGGGGTCTGCCTGGGGGCTGGGGTCCTGCTCAGGTGCTAGGGAGAGGGGGGTTCTGTCTGGGATGGGGGGGGGTCTGCCTGGGGGCTGGGGTCCTGCTCAGGGGCTAGGGAGAGGGGGTTCTGTCTGGGATGAGGCTGGGGGGGGTGTCTGCCTGGGGCTAGGGAGAGGATTCGGCCTGGGATGGGAGGGGTCTGCCTGGGGGCTGGGGTCCTGCTCAGGGGCTAGGGAGAAGGGGGTTCTATCTAGGATGATTGGGAGGGGTCTGCCTGGGGGCTGGGGTCCTGATCAGGGGCTAGGGAGAGGGGGTCTTTCTGGGATGGGGGGGGTCTGCCTGGGTGCTGGGGTCCCTGCTCAGGGTCTAGGGAGAAGGTTCTGTCTGGGATGATTGGGAGGGATCTGCCTGGGGGCTGGGGTCCTGATCAGGAGCTAGGGAGAGGGGGTTCTGTCTGGGATGGGGGGGTCTGCCTGGGGGCTGGGGTCCCTGTCAGGGGCTAGGAAGGGGGGAGGTTCTGTTTGGGATGATTGGGAGGGGTCTGCCTGGGGGCTGGGGTCCTGCTCAGGGGCTAGGGAGAGGGGGGTTCTGTCTGGGATGGTGGGGTCTGCCTGTGGGCTGGGGTCCTGCTAAGGGGCTAGGGAGAAGGGGATTCTACCTGGGATGATTGGGAGGGGTCTGCCTGGGGGCTGGGGTCCTGATCAGGGGCTAGGGAGAGGGGGTTCTTTCTGGGATGGGGGGGGTCTGCCTGGGGGCTGGGGTCCCGTTCAGGGGCTAGGGAGAGGGGGGTTCTGTCTGGGATGACTCGGGGGGGGGTGGGGGGGTGTCTAGTCCTGCTCAGTCTCTAGTCCTGCTCAGGGGCTAGAGAGAGGGCCAGAGAGAGGTGGTTCTCCTACCTGGGGGCTGGGGTCCTGCTCTGAGGCGAGGGAGAGGGGGTTCTGCCTGGGGGCTGGGGTCCTGCTCAGTGGCTAGAGAGAGGGGGCTCTGCCTGGGGAAACTAGGGTTCTGCCTGGGATGAGGGGGTTCAGACTGGGTGGCTGGTGTCCTTCTCAGGGCCTAGGGAGAGAAGGTTCTGTCTGGGTGGCTGGAGTCCTGCCTGGGATGAGGGAGTTCTGTCTGGGGGCTGGGGACTTGCTCAGGAACTAGGGAGAGGGAGTTCTGCCTGGGGAGCTGGGGTCCTGCCTGGGATGAAGGTTTTCTGCCTGGGGGCTGGGGTCCTGTTCAGGGGCTAGAGAGAGGGGATTTGCCCTTGGGGGAGGTGGGCTGGAGTCCTGCTCAGGAGCTAGGGAGAGGGGGTTCTCCTGCCTGGGGGGCTGGGGTCCTGCTCAGGGGCTGGATTCATAAATATTGAGACTAATCATAAATATAGAGACTGTAAACTCCTTGAGAGCGGGGACTGGCTTCTACTTCTGTTTACCCCATGTACCTGTTAAAGATGTCCTCACTCAATACCAATGATATTCATCTTATTTCCATATTTCTGCCGTTACCAGTTGTTTCCCTCCTACTCCCTCTGTATGCACACAATGTATATCTGTATGTCTCATTAGATTATAAATTCCTTGTAGGCAGGAACAGTGTCTTTGACTTGTACTAGCATTGTACCCCTCCCAGCAGGTGCCCAGTATATTTCTCTGCATACGGGAACCCTCGATACAGTTCTCTGCACAAAGAAGATGCTAGGTACAGTTCTCAGCACAAAACAGGTGCTCAGTACCCTTCTCTGCACAGAGTAGGCACTCAATATTATTGTACAAATAAATGAATCATCTCACCCTGTTCCCATTTATTCAGCATGGCTTAGTGGAAACAGCACGGGCTTGGGAGTCAGAGGTTGTGGGTTCTAATCCCAACTCCGTCACTCGTCAGCTATGTGACATTGGGCAAGTCACTTAACTTCTCTGTGCCTCAGTTACCTCATCTGTAAAATGGGAATTAAGACTGTGAGCCCTACATGGGACAACCTGATTACCTTGTATCTACCGCAGCACTGAGAACAGTGCTTGGTACATAGTGAGTGCTTTACAAATACCATAATTATTATTATTATTATTATTATTATTATTATTATTATTATTATTCAATCATACTTATTGAGCACTTACTGTGTGCAAAGCACTATCCCAGAACTTTTTAGTCTATCTGTCCTCTTAGTATCCATTCCCCACTTGGTCTAGAATAATAAAAATGGTCTGCACACTCCGTGTTGAGCTCTGCCATTCTAAGTGTACATACTGGAGAAAGAGAGCATAGGTGCCCTGCCATGTTAGCCTGAATCCCTGACCCTCAATTGGCAGCCATGTTTATCTTGTCTTCCCCTATTGTGACTGTGATCCCTATTGGCACAGACACAGTCTTCCCTATACTCTGATTCCTGCCTCTCCATCATCCTGGGCTCCAGCAGAGCCCCAGCACTCGGTATAGAGCAGAGTCCATACTGCCATATAGACAAATGACAATTTCCTAAACACTATCTACCTAGGGAATGTCTCTTTCCAGTTGTTGACTTTTTGCATCAATGTTCAACTGCCTTCCACATTTTTTGCCTATGGCTCCCAAATGTCTTAAGCCAGTTTTAGTACAAGGGTAGGTTTATGGGAAGAGGTCAATCAAAATTGGAAGTAGAAAATTATTAGAAAGTAAAATCCTTGAATTAGTTATTTAGAATTGGCAATGTGTCAAGTGCTGGGATAGATGCAGGATAATCAGGGAGACACTTGTCCTATACAAGTGACCTTAATCTAAGAGATAAGAAGGGCAGGTATCATATCCCCATTTGACCCAGAGCTTAGTACAGTGCCTGGTGCATAGTAAGTGCTTAACAAATACCATAATTTCTATTATTATTATTGCACATGACAAAACTGAGCAGCGATGGGCACGTCTCAAGGTCACATAGTAGATCATTGGCATAGCTGGAAATAGAACCTGAGTCTCCAGACGCCCCAAGTCCACTAGGCTGGACTGGTCTCCCTTGAGGGAAGGGACTTTGTCTCATGCTTTTATCATTCTCTCCCCAGTGCTTAGTTCAATGCTCTGCACCCAGTGGGTCCTCAATGTATGCTAGTGATTGAAGTCATTTTATCTATCTCATGGGGTCAGCAATCTTCCATGGATCATAGATAGGAGAATAATGACCTATGACCAGTTGTCTCCCATACTTCCTCCATCCACCACCAACCTCATACTAACCTTTATCCAAATAATTGGGAGTGAACTAAATATCAAAGAGGAACCTAACCAGGAAAGAAAAGGGCACATCTTTTACAAGAATGTCTCATCCTGAAATTTTTTTCAAAATGTGAATATAAAATAAAAGACAAGTCTCTGAACTCTGCATTTAATACTGACAGAATCTATTTCATGGTGTCTGCTTTGAGTGATTCACAAAGGATATATATTCAGTTAGCTTACAGCTGACTATGTTCAAGCCATTTCCTTCACCTGTTCTCCCTGCCCCTTAGACTGTGAGCCACATATGGGTCAGGGACTGTGTCAGATCTGTTCATATTTTATCTACTGCAGGGCTTGTCATATAGTAAGAGCTTAACAAATATCACAGTTATTATTATTATTATAATCATTATCATTATCACTAAATTTGGTTATTTTGGTCAATAATAATAATAATAATGATGGCATTTATTAAGCACTTGCTATGTGCAAAGCATTGTTTTAAGCACTGGGGAGGTTATAAGGTGATCAGGTTGTCCCACAGGGGGCTCACAGTCTTAATTCCCATTTTACAGATTAGGGAATTGAGACACAGAGAAGTTAATCAATCAATCAATCAATCGTATTTATTGAGTGCTTACTGTGTGCAGAGCACTGTACTAAGCGCTTGGGAAGTACAAGTTGGCAACACATAGAGACAGTCCCTACCCAACAGTGGGCTCACAGTCTAGAAGGGGGAGACAGAGAACAAAACCAAACATATTAACAAAATAAAATAAATAGAATAGATATGTACAAGTAAAATAAATAGAGTAATAAATAAGTACAAACATATATACATATATACAGGTGCTGTGGGGAAGAGAAGGAGGTAAGATGAGGGGGATGGAGAGGGGGACGAGGGGGAGAGGAAAGAGGGAGCTCAGTCTGGGTAGGCCTCCTGGAGGAGGTGAGCTCTCAGTAGGGCCTTGAAGGGAGGAAGAGAGCTAGCCTGGTGGATGTGCGGTGGGAGGGCATTCCAGGCCCGGGGATGATGTGGGCCGGGGGTCGACGGCAGGACAGGCAAGAATGAGGCACGGTGAGGAGATTAGTGGCAGAGGAGTGGAGGGTGTGGGCTGGGCTGTAGAAGGAGAGAAGGGAGGTGAGGTAGGAGGGGGTGAGGTGATGAAGAGCCTTGAAGCTGAGAGTGAGGAGTTTTTGCTTGATGCATAGGTTGACTGGCAGTGACTGGAGATTTTTGAGGAGGGGAGTAACATGCCCAGAGCGTTTCTGGACAAAGACAATCCGGCAGCGGCGTGAAGCATGGATTGAAGTGGGGAGAGACAGGAGGATGGGAGATCAGAGAGGAGGCTGATGCAGTAGTCCAGACGGGATAGGATGAAAGCTTGAACGAGCAGGGTAGCAGTTTGGATGGAGAGGAAAGGGTGGATCTTGGCAATGTTGCGGAGCTGAGACCGGCGGGTTTTGTTGATGGCTTGGATGTGAGGGGTGAACGAGAGAGCGGAGTCGAGGATGACACCAAGGTTGTGGGCTTGTGAGACGGGAAGGATGGTAGTGCTGTCAACAGTGATGGGAAAGTCAGGGAGAGGGCAGGGTTTGGGAGGGAAGATAAGGAGTTCAATCTTGGACATGTTGAGTTTTAGGTGGTGGGCAGACATCCAGTCACACAGCTGACAATTGGCAGAACAGGGATTTGAACCCATGACCTCTAACTCTAATGCCTGGGCTCTTTCCACTGAGTCACGCTGCTTCTCTATGTAGCTCTGAGTTGATGATCACATTATATCACATTTTCACATTATATGTTGAAAGGGAAAAGGGATGTTGCTCCTGACTTCTGACCAGGACTAGCCTCAGACATTTGAATATCAATAGGCAGGGAAAATTTTGCTGCCCCTTCCAGCTTGAAAGAAAATCATTATTTTATGCTGCCTCCACAGAGAATATAAATAGTTGTCCTTCATCTCGGATGAACACAACACTGAACTTTCATTCATTCATTCAATTGTATTTATTGAGCACTTACTGTGTGCAGAGCACTGTACTAAGCACTTGGGAAGTACAAGTCAGCAACATATAGAGACGATCCCTACCCAACAACGGACTCACAGTCTAGAAGGGGGAGACAGACAACAAAACAAAACATATGGACAGGTGTCAAAATAATCAGAACAAATAGATATATTTGTCAAAATAATCAGAACAAATATAGTTAAAACTATATCATCATCATCATCATCAATCGTATTTATTGAGTGCTTACTGTGTGCAGAGCACTGTACTAAGCGTTTGGGAAGTACAAGTTGGCAACATATAGAGACAGTCCCTACCCAACAGTGGGCTCACAGTCTAAAAGGGAGAGACAGAGAACAAAACCAAACACACTAACAAAATAAAATAAATAGAATAGATATGTACAAGTAAAATAGAGTAATAAATATGTACAAACATATATACATATATACAGGTGCTGTGGGGTAGGGAAGGAGGTAAGATGGGGGGATGGAGAGGGGGACGAGGGGGAGAGGAAGGAAGGGGCTCAGTCTGGGAAGGCCTCCTGGAGGAGGTGAGCTCTCAGTAGGGCCTTGAAGCGAGGAAGAGAGCTAGCTTGGCGGATGGGCAGAGGGAGGGCATTCCAGGCCAGGGGGATGACGTGGCCGGGGGTCGATGGCGGGACAGGCGAGAACGAGGTACAGTGAGGAGATTAGCAGCAGAGGAACGGAGGGTGCAGAGTGGGCTGGAGAAGGAGAGAAGGGAGTTGAGGTAGGAGTGGGGGAGGTGATGGACAGCCTTGAAGCCCAGGGTGAGGAGTTTCTGCCTGATGCGCAGATTGATTGGTAGCCACTGGAGATTTTGCACATCATTAACAAAATAAATAGAATAATAAATATGTACAAGTAAAACAAATACAGTAATAAATCTGTACAAATATATATGCAAGTGCTGTGAGGAGGAGAAGGCGGTAGGGTTGGGGAGGTGGGGAGGAGGAGAGGAAAAAGGGGGCTCAGTCTGGGAAGGCCTCCTGGAGGAGGTGAGCTCTCAGTAGGGCTTTGAACGGGAGAAAGAGAGCTAGCTGGGTGGACGTGTGGAGGGAGGGCATTCCAGGCAAGGGGAAGGATGTGGGGGACAGATGGACCTCACCTGTGAATGCATGTGTGGCTTAAAAGGCAATGAGGGATGGACAACCCTGATCCTACTGGGCACATTAAAAGACTGTCTCTTGCAATCAATCAATGGTATTTATTGAGCACTCAGTATGTGCCAAACACTGTAGTGTTGTCATATTCGTGGGCAGTGGCTGACACTTTTTCTGTTTTACCTCCTTGATGTCCAGTGTATATTCAGTTAGCTCACAGCTATGTTCAGGCCATTTCCTTCACCTGTTCTCCCTATCCCTTAGACTGTGAGCAACATATGGGTCAGGGACTGTGTCAGATCTGTTCGTATTTTATCTACTGCAGGGCTTGTCATGTAGTAAGAGCTTAACAAATATCACAGTTATTATTATTATTATAATCATTATCGTTATCACTAAATTTGGTTATTTTGGTCAATAATAATAATAATAATGGCATTTATTCAGCATTATTTATTAAGTCATACAGGATAGTGTAATAATGCCTCATGGAAGTCCACCTGAACATAAAATGCTTCCCCAGTGCCATTGCATTGCACTCCCTTCCTAGGTCTTTGTTCACACAGGGACCCTATCAGATGAGGGGAGAGAGATTGGGTGCTACCAAACTGCCTCACTTGCTTACCATCTGAAGCCTGGACTGGTTCTTGCATAAAGAGTGTGTCTTGGGGTTCTCAGTTGCCTTAGTAAGCCACCAGAGAAACCACTTCTCACTTTTTCAAAAGCTTTGTTGAACTTTGATTCAAAAGTTTAATAAAAAGTCCCCCTCATCTTTGGTTTTTACCCCATAATCTTGGTTGAATTATTTACTCTTTTGTGAGTCTAGTCAACAGGTTTTCGGGTCAAATTCCACCTCATATTGTTTTATTTCCCAACAATACAATGTATTACTTCTAATGTAACCTTGTGCTTGGCTGGCAGATCCCTGGATTATAAAAAGGATTGATTTTTACAATCTCTTATCTGACTTTTCTCATTCATACTTATTGACTGCTGCACCATCCATCATGTTTATTGAGTGCAAAGCACCATGCTAAACATATGAGAGAGTACAAAAAAGGTGGGATACACAATCACTACCCTCGAGGGATTTACAATCAAATGGGGTGGAAAAAATAGGCAAAAACAGTCATTCAATCGTATTCATTGAGCACTTACTGTGTGCAGAGCACTGGAGCCAAAAAGCTGGGGGGGGGGGGGGATTCAATAGAATGCTGTATAAATTAATTAGGACAAAATCATCAAATGCACAAACTAAAATCTAATGTACAATTTTTTTTTCCCCCTAAACTGATCAGATGAATGCTTAGGTGTGAGCCCGTTGCTGGGATCAGACCATCTCTATATGTTGCCAACTTGTACTTCCCAAGCGCTTAGTACAGTATTCTGCACACAGTAAGCACTGAATAAATACAATTGAACGAATGAATGAATAGGTGGTAGGATTATTTTGTTGCAAATCAGGGCATCAGATCTTCATTACAAAATTTGCACACCTCCTTCCCTCTCAGGGACCCTGAGAGCAGGAAAAGAGCTGAAGTTCAATTCCCCAACATTCCAGGCTGTTCTGAACTACAGTGATCTGGAACCAAACCTGAGCAAGCACTGAGCAGGCTTCAGCCCACTGTCATGGATCAAGCCTTTACATTTTAGAGCAGCATGGCCTTGTGAGAAAGACGACTAGCCTGGGAGATAGAGGACCTGAGTTCTAATTCCGACTCTGCAGCATGCCTGCTGTTATGACCTTGGGCAAATCACTTCTGTGTGCCTCAGTTTCCTCTACTGCAAAATGGGGATTCAACACCTGTTCTCCATTCTACTTAAAGTGCGAATCCAGTGTGTGACAAGAATTGTATCTGACCTATCTTGTATTCATTCATTCATTAATTCAATCATATTTATTGAGCACTTACTGTGTGCAGAGCACTGTACTAAGAGCTTGGGGAGTACAAGTTGGCAACACATAGAGACGGTCCCTACCCAACAGTGGGCTCACTCATTCATTCAATCGTATTTATTGAGCACTTACTGTATGCAGAGCACTGTACTAAGCACTTAGGAAGTACAAGTTGGCAACATATAGAGACAGTCCCTACCCAACATCGGGCTCACAGTCTAGAAGGAGGAGACAGACAACAAAACAAAACATGTGGTCAGTTATCAAGTTCTCAGAATAATTAGAGGTACAGCTAGATGCACATCATTGACAAAATAAATAGAATAGTAAATACGTACAAGTAAAAAAATAGAGTAATAAATCTGTACAAACATATATACAGGTGCTGTGGGGAGGGGAAGGAGGTAGGGTGGGGGGAAGGGGAGAGGAAAAAGGGGGCTCAGTCTGGGAAGGCCTCTTGGAGGAGGTGAGCTCTCAGTAGGGCTTTGAAGGGAGGAAGAGAGCTAACTTGGTGGATTTGTGGAGGGAGGGCATTCCAGGCCAGGGGGAGGACGTGAGCTGGAGGTCGACAGCGAGACAGGCGAGAATGAGGCACAGTGAGGTGGTTAACAGCAGAGGAGTGGAGGATGTGGGCTGGGCTGAAGGAGAGAAGGGAGGTGAGGTAGGAGAGGGCGAGGTGATGGAGAGCCTTGAAGCCGAGAATGAGGAGTTTTTGCCTGATGCATAGGTTGATTGGTAGCCACTGGAGATTTTTGAGGAGGGAAGTAACATGCCCAGAGCATTTCTGCACAAAGATGATCCAGGCAGCAGTGTGAAGTATAGACTGAAGTGGGGAGAGACAGGAGGATGGGAGATCAGAGACGAGGCTGATGCAGTAATCCAGTCGGGATAGGATGAGAGATTTGAACAAGCAGCGTAGCGGTTTGGATGGAGAGGAAAGGGAGGATCTTGGCGATGTTGCGGAGGTGAGACCGGCAGGTTTTGGTGACGGATTGGATGTGAGGGGTGAACGAGAAAGCAGAGTCGAGGATGACACCAAGCTTGCAGGCTTGTGATATGGGAAGGATGGTAGTGCTGTCTACAGTGACGGGAAAGTCAGGGAGAGGGCAGGGTTTTGGAGGGAAGATAAGGAGTTGTATCTTCCCCAATGCTTAGAATAGTGCTTGACACGTGGTAAGCACTTAACAAATGCCACAGTTAAGTCATCATTGTTATCGACAAGTAAAATGCAAAACGTTAGCCGGTGTAAATCGTCTGCGGGGTTCGAGAACCCAAGGTGGTGATGCAGATAGGAAAAATGATTCGGAGACATGAGTTCAGATAGAGCAGTAGAGGTAGGAAAGTGACTACTCTCCTGTTCACCTTCCGAGAGAAGTATGAGTAACAAGCTGCCCCGATCCCAGCCGCATTCCCTCCTTTTATTTGGTTCCCCATCCTAGCTACACAAAGGATTCCTCTGCACAGAAATCTCCGCAGGTATCCCTGTTATCAGGAGATGCTATCAGGAGACAACGGCCCACACAGGATGGGGTCCTCCCAGATAGGGCAGAGCTGCTTTGACTAGTGTAAGCCCTCCTCGATTACAGAATCTTCCTTGTAGGCCAGTGCCTACTCCTCACAAAGCCTGTTGTTGAGCCTTGCATACAATGGAGTCGTTTATGCTAAGCCTATAGGGAAAATGGAGTCAATGTGCTCCTGCTGGAGTATGTGGACAACAATTATTATTATTAAAATGAGCTGGAAATGCAGCATGGCCTAGTGGAATAGTAATAATAATGATGGCATTTGTTAAGCGCTTACTATGTGCAAAGCACTGTTCTAAGTGCTGGGATGAACACAGACCTGAGAGTCAGAAGGATCTGGGTTCTAATCCCAGCTTTGTTACTTGTCTGCTGTGCGATCTTGGGCAAGGGTGGGTCAGTGGAAATAGCACGGGCTTGGGAGTCAGAGGTCATGGGTTCTAATCCCGGCTCTGCCGCTTGTCAACTGTGTGACTTTGGGCAAGTCACTTAACTTCTCTGGGCCTCAGTTACCTCATCTGTCAAGTGGGGATTAATGACTGTGAGCCCCATGTGGTGTAACCTGATTACCTTGTATCCCCCCCAGCACTTAGAACAGTGCTTGGCACATAGTAAGCGCTTAACAAATGCCATTAGTAGTAGTAGTAGTAGTAGTAGTAGTAGTAGTAGTAGTAGTAGTACTTCTCTGTGCCTCAGTTACCTCATCTGTAAAATGGGGATTAAGACTGTGAGCCCCATATGGGAGAGGGACTGCGTCCAATCTGATCAATTTGTATCCCAAGATGCAACCAGGATAGAACCAGGACCTGGGTTCTAATCCTGGCACAATCACTTGTCTGTTGTGTGACCTAGGGCAAGTCACTTCACTTCTCTGTGCCTCAGTTACCTCATCTGTAAAATGAAGATTAAGACTATGAGCCCCATGTGGGACAGGGACTGTGTCCAACCTGATCAACTTGTACCCAAACTCTGAGTACACTGCCTAGCACATAGTAAGTTCTCAATAACTACCATTTTAAAAAGGAGCAGCAAGGCAGACAATGCAAAGCAGTCTAAATTCTAGAACTTCTGTCTATTTTTTAAAAAGTTGCCCAGGACAGTCTATAAACATTCTGAACTTACCTGGCTAAATGGGGATGTATAGTTAGCTTATTCAGTATCAAACAGTCAATGGTATTTAGTGTGAAAGCACAGTGGCCTATGCCTTGCATTCGTCCCTAGTCATCCAGCTGTTCATTCATTCTTTCAATCGTATTTATTGAAGGCTTACTGTGTGCAGAGCACTGAGCTAAGTGATTGGAAAGTACTATTCAGCAATTAATAGAGACAATCCCTGCCCACAACACGCTCACAGTCTACAAGGGGGGAGACAGACATCTAAACAAGTAAACAGGCATCAATAGCATCAATAAAAATAAATAGAATTAGAGATATATGTACACATCAAAACAAGTAAAACAGGCAACCACTGGAGATTTTTGAGGGAGGTGACATGCCCAGAACATTTCTGTAGAATGATAATCCAGGCAGAAGAGTGAAGTATCGACTGAAGTGGGGACAAACAGGAGGTTGGGAGGTCAGAAAGGATGCTGATGCAGTAATCCAGGCGGGATAGGATGATACAATAGGATTGTACTAATGAGGTAGCAGTTTGGATGGAGAGGAAAGGGCAGACCTTGGCGATGCTGTGAAAGTGAGACTGGCAGGTTTTGGTGAAGGATTGGATGTTTGGGGTGATTGAGAAAGTGGGGTCAAGGATGACACCAAGATCATCACAAAGGCTTGTGAGACCAGAAGAATGGTAGTGCCATCTACAGTGACGGGAAAGTCATGGAGAGGACAGGGTTTGGGAGGGAAGATAAGGAGCTCAGTCTTGGACATGTTGAGTTTTAGTTGGCGAGAGGACATCCAGGCAGAGATATCCTGAAGGCAGGAGGAGATGCGAGCCTGGAGGGAGGGAGAGAGAAGAGGGGAGAAGATATAGGTTTGGGTGTCATCCACATAGAAATGATAGTTGAAGCCGTGGGAGCAAATTAATTCACCAAGGGAGTGATTATAGATGTAGAATAGAAGGGGATCAAGAACTGGCCCTTGAGGAACTCCTAAAGTTAGGGGATGGTACAGGAAGGAGAAGCCCGTGAAGGACATTGTTCCCTCTGAGCTGTTTCATTTCTAGGCCTGTTTGATTATCTCCTAACCACTTTAAATGAACAAGAATAACTCTGGTGACTAGAGTCCCTAGGAGTGGTAGAATACCAAGGGATGGAACATAATGGGCCTTTAGACCTGGACTTCATTTTGCCTGGCCAGACAAAACGGCCAGACAACAGCACGAAAGCAGACATAGCACGTATCCTCCTCTCTCCTTTGTTCTGTCTTATTTAGGCATCTGTCTATCTGTTCATCAGGAAGCTTGGTTTGTCAAGGTCTTGAGACAAGAAGAACCCAGGTCAGGATTCCTATCCTCCTTATCAATAGTGTTTTCTCACCAGATCCTCACAACGGGGAGAATCAGGCAAGGCCTAATGATTGCATCCAGTAGAATTTACTGCTGTTTGTATTAAGGTATATACAATGATCTGTGCTCTTCCATTATGTGTGAAGCTAAGATGCTGAACCAACTGTAAATAAAGAAACTCTGTATTGCTTGAAGTTGAGCTGGCCTTGACTAGCCGAGGAAACTCTGCCCGTCAACCACCACTCCCTATCAGTGCTAGAAGTGCTAATAGTAGTAAACTTGTCTCTGACATACACTTAAGAACACAATGCAGAGTCCACGAAGTTTCCTACCCATTAGTCTGTCAGTCAATCATATTTATTGAGCACTTACTGTGTGCAGGATACTGTACTAAGCACTTGGAAGAGTACAGTACAACAATAAAAATACATTCCCTACCCACAATGAGCTTACAGTTTAGAAGGGGAGCTTACAGTCTAGAGTGCTTACTATGTGTAGACCACTGTTCTTAGCACTCGGGAGAGTACCATAGACCAGAATCAGCAGGCATGTTCCCTGCTGATTAGTTTACAGTCTAGAGGGGATGGATCAGATTTTGTGATTCAGAATGAATATAAAAGAAGTAGGGCAGGGACTGTTTCCTGCCTGATTAAAGGCACTTTCTCTCCCTCCGATCATCTCCTACTACAGCTCAATCACACACTTTGTTACTCTAGAACCTACCTATTCTCTGTTACCCAAGCTTATCTATCATGCCAATAACTCCTTACCCACATCCTCCCTCTGGCCTGAACTCCCTCCCTCCTTATATCACACAATCCACCACTCTCCCCACCCTTCAAAATCCTTCTAAAATCACATCTCCTCCCAGATTAAGCCCTCATTTCCCCTATCCTGCCTTACCTATGCACTTGACTGTGAACCCCTTAAGCACTTGATACTCACCCCAGGCTCAGAGGACTTATCTATAAAAGAAGAGTATCTGTCTTTATACTTTGCAATTTTCCTATCTACAATTGATTTTAATGTCTTTTTCCCCCTTTATAATGTTAGGTTCTCATGGGTAGGGATTGTGTCTGCTAACTTTATTGTATTGAACTTTCCCAAGTATAGTGTTCTGCACACAGTAAATGCTCAAGAAATTCCATTGATTGATATGTACTCCAGTGTTTGGCACATAGTAGGCACTTAAATGTCATTATTATTATCAGATGTCTATAAATCAATCAATAAGAACACCTGGAGCTAGAAGGGTACTTTTTTCTAGCAGAGTATGTGGCTGCCTGGAACATTGTAATGTCTTGTAAAAGTTGCTTGCCTTCCTGGCCTGGAATGCCCTCCCTCCCCACATCTGCCAAGCTAGCTCTCTTCCTCCATTTAAGACCCTACTGAGAGCTCACCTCCTCCAGGAGGCCTTCCCAGACTGAGCCCCCTCCTTCCTCTCCCCCTCCTGCCCCTCTCCATCCCCCTGCCTTACCTTCCTTCCCTTCCCCACACCTGTATATATGTATATATGTTTGTATGTATTTATTATTCTATTTATTTATTAAACCCCTGCAAATTAATCACTGACCCAGAGCCTTTGGAGATGTTTCTGTTCCTCCACAAAACACCTGCAAGGAGAGCCCCTGCTCTCTCCCCATCCCTCCAGGCTCGCATCTCCTCCTGCCTTCAGGACATCTCCATCTGGATGTCTGCCCGCCACCTAAAACTCAACATGTCCAAGACTGAACTCCTTGTCTTCCCTCCCAAACGCTGCCCATTCCCTGACTTTCCCATCACTGTTGACGGCACTACCATCCTTCCCGTCTCACAGGCCCGCAAGCTTGGGGTCATCCTCGACTCCACTCTCTCATTCACCCCTCACATCCAAGCCGTCACCAAAACCTGCCAGTCTCAGCTCCGCAACATTGCCAAGATCCACCCTTTCCTCTCCATCCAAACCACTACCCTCTTCGTTCAAGCTCTCATCCTATCCCGTCTGGACTACTGTATCAGCCTCCTCTCCGATCTCCCATCCTCGTGTCTCTCCCCACTTCAATCCATACTTCACGCCGCTGCCCGGATTGTCTTTGTCCAGAAACGCTCTGGGCATGTTACTCCCCTCCTCAAAAATCTCCAGTGGCTACCAATCAATCTGCGCATCAGGCAGAAACTCCTCACACTCGGCTTCAAGGCTGTCCATCACCTCGCCCCCTCCTACCTCACCTCCCTTCTCTCCTTCTCCAGCCAAGCCCGCACCCTCCGCTCCTCCGCCGCTAATCTCCTCACTGTGCCTCGTTCTCGCCTATCCCGCCATCGACCCCCGCCCACGTCATCCCCCTGGCCTGGAATGCCCTCCCTGTGCCCATCCACCAAGCTAGCTCTCTTCCTCCCTTCAAGGCCCTACTGAAGGTTCACCTCCACCAGGAGGCCTTCCCAGACTGAGCCCTGGAGCGGAGGGTGGAGCCCGTCTTGCCTCCTTCCTTTCCCCACAGCACCTGTATATAGGTATATATGATTATACATATTTATTACTCTATTTATTTATTTATTTTACTTGTACATATCTATTCTATTTATTTTATTCTGTTAATATGTTTGGTTTTGTTCTCTGTCTCCCCCTTCTAGACTGTGAGCCCACTGTTGGGTAGGGACCGTCTCTATATGTTGCCAACTTGTACTTCCCAAGCGCTTAGTACAGTGCTCTGCACACAGTAAGCACTCAATAAATATGATTGATTGATTTTATTTGTACATATTTATTCTATTTATTTTATTTTGTTAATATGTTTTGTTTTGTTCTCTGTCTCCCCCTTCTAGACTGTGAGCCCACTGTTGGGTAGGGACTGTCTCTATAGTCTGCCAATTTATACTTCCCAAGAGCTTAGTACAGTGCTCTGCACAAAGTAAGTGCTCAATAAATACAATTGAATGAATGAATGAATGAGAAGAAGCACCTGCCTAGTACCCGTGTCTAGGAGTCAGAAGGACCTGGGTGCTAACCCCAGCTCTGTCACTTGTCTGCTGTGTGACTTTGGGGAAGTCACTTCATTTCTCTGGGCCTCAGTTACCGTATCTGTAAAATGGGGATTAACAGTGTGGGACAGGGACTTTGTCCAACCTAATGAACTTGTATCTATCCCAACGCTTAGAACTATGCTTGGCACATAGTAAACACTTAACAAGTACCAGAATTACTACTATTATTCTAGGAAACCTGTTCATAGTTTCCTAATGAAGGAAATGTCTGTATTCTTTACTCCTTAGAGATTACCAGATTCTCGTAGAGTAAACCCTTAAAGATGGATCTCTCCCATCTCCCATAGTTGTTGTGTGCCTTTCAAGAGTTCTTTTGATATGAGGTTATCTCCCATGCAGACCTCATTTTCTGTACCCAACAAGAAGCCAACCATTGCTTCATCAATCACTTAGTCAAGTCTTTACTGTGTGGGTCTACTCTGTGCAGAGCACCATACTGAATACTTGGGAAAGTACCCTAGATTTAGAAGACATGATTCCTGTCCTCAAAGAATTCACAGCCTAGTGGGGGAGACAGTCCAAAGTACGCTACAGATGGGCACAGAATGGAGAGTATAACAAATTCAGCATTCTTTAATGTCTGTCCCTCCCTTTAGATTCATTCATTCATACTTATTGAGCACTTACTGTGTGCAGAGCACTGTACTAAGAGCTTGGAAAGTACAATTCAGCAACAGATAGAGACAATCCCTGCCCAACAACGGGCTCACAATATAGAAGGGGGAGACAGACAACAAAACAAAGTATACTCCTCGTGAGCAGGAATCACATCTACCAACTCTATTATAGTGAACTCTTCCACGTGTTTAGTAGGATGCTCCGCACACAGTCAACACATACCTTTGATTGATTAACTGATTTCCTTCCACTTTGAGGAAAATCTTCTGGGGACTGGAATCACATGGTTGCCTCTGGAACTGATTATTCAAGATATGATTCTCAGGCCAAAGGATTCATCACTTGGAGCCTAGGGATTTTTATCACAAGCTCAAAATTAGTTCCATGGCACAGGGTCATAGCTCAAGGGTGGCCATAGTCATGCTGTGGAGGCTCATTAAGTGCTTGATGACAGATTGCTTTGGCTCAGGCAGCTAGACAGGAACAAGAAACCAAGGATATGCAGAGATGCAAGCACACTGATGATACTGAGAAGAGGAAGTTGTCAAAAGGATGTCAGGAAGAAAAAGTAGGAGATGTAACTGAGAGCAAAAATATTGGTAAGGTACAGAAATGGGAACTGGGGAAATCAGCATCAATACTTATTGAGTGCCTATCGTGTACAGAGCATTGCATTTAGAGCATAGGACAGGGCAAATATTTTATAGGGAACATCATTATCATCAACAGAGATGAAACAGTTTGGTCTAGTGGAAAAAGAACAGGCTAGGAGTCAGAGAACTTGGGTACTAATCCCTGCTCTGCCAATGTGACCTTGAGCGAGTCACTTAATTTCTCTTTGCCTCAGTTATCTCATCTGTAAATGGGGATGAAATCCCACATCCTCCTACTTCAACTGGGAGGTTGAACTGTTTCCAACCTGATAAACTCCTATCTACTCTGGCACTTAGTGACCGGAACATAGTAAGCACTTAACAGATACTATCATCATCGTCATTATTAATTGCCCTTAGTATTTACTGAGCATATACAAAGCACTTTACTAAACTTTGGGGAAAGTATGGAAGGAGTAAGAGAAAAAGCCCCTGCTCTTCTGGGAATTAAAATTTAATGGGGGAAGAGAGGCAGAATCCAAATTATATACAAAGAGCAGAATAGAGGAAGAAACATAGTGCCAGTAATAGTGAGAGTGTGGAAAGTATTAAGTATTTAGAGTACATGGAATTTTGTGTATATAAGTTCTAAAGAAGGCTATACATACTTAAGTGCTCTGGTGGGGCTGAGGGGATGAATAATAATGAATTCCATATGCTTGCCACCTACGGGGTAAGTGCTACCTTTGGATCATACTGAACCTCAACCTTAGTGGGTGTTCCTTCTTGCAGGTGGTGTTAGCAGAATAACAGCTAGGCTCCATATCAGAAAGAACATTCCACGGGCTGGGTTTAACACTGCGGGTCTTGGAGTAGACATAGCTTCCAGAGAGTTGACATCCCGAACCCCAAACAGAATGCAAAAATCCCCAGTTAGTCCTGGAAAACAGCAAAGGGAAGAGAGGTTCAATGAACTCCTGCCTCCAGAATCTAAGCAAAGGATAAGACAAGTTTTTCGCTGTCCCAAATTCAGATGTGGATGAGACAAGTCCCTTTCCTGCCCTTAGTGTCAGGCAGGAGTGGATTCCTTTTCTGGCTACTGTCTTAAGCAAGCTTGGAAAACCCTAGGTGAGTTCTAAGTGGTCCCTTAAATGACCCCCCTCCATGCTAGTCAATTTTGTGGGACTCCCAAAATGTGCAACATTAAATCAAGACACTACTAAGTCACTAGGGCAGTGGCGGGAAAGAGCAAGAAAAGACAAAGAGAGAAACTGAAAAAGAGAGAGAGAGAAGGGGGGATTCCACAGAATTTCTGAGACTCCTTTCCGCAACCCTGACTACTCACACGGGGCCCTGGGGTGGAGAAAATACCTGATTCCTGAGAATATCTGGGCCCCCCTATTGTTGCACACTTAATCCCTCAGAAGAATTCTTCTCTATATCCCTGGATCATACAGCTGAGCCTCAAGGAGGTCTAGTTCAGTGAAAGGATGAAAGGCTGAGTGAACTCTGGCCCAAGGCCTTCTGGATAAGGAAACCATATCCACTTGGCCCCTTTAAAACTAATTGCCCAACCACTAGCCTTAAAGGCTCGCTAACTAAGATGGAGACTGCTGAGCTTTCCCCAACTTAGGAATTTAGAGACACCCATTAGTTGGCAAGGAGCTTAGCTGGGAGGATGGAGTGGGGGCCCCCACATGACTCCTCCCCCACCCCACCTATTCCCACTTCTCCTTCATCAGCTTCCCCATCCTTTACAGAATGGAAAAAACTAAATGAGTACTGTTCATGTGCATCCAACTCCCCTCACCTGCCCACTCCCATTCATCACCATCCTCCCTCCTTGCCCCCACCTCCTCCCACCCAAACTTGAACCCCTCCATCTGCCAAATACATGCTGGGATTTCCCCCCTTAACACGCTCAGCAGCAGGGCAAAGAGAGAGATCAGCGGTGGGGAGGAGAAGTGATTGAGGTGGGGCCAAGCTTGCTCCCTCAGGCTACACTTGGAGGTGTATTTTAGGAGGGTTGGAGCCTATAAGTGTACAGAGGACTGTACTGGGTGTTCAGTACAGTACTTGGGTGTGTGCTCTGTGAAATGCACTGAACTGGGTGTCTAGTTTGCACAGAGCACTGTATTGGGTACTTGAGAGTGTAGAGTAAAAATAAAAGACACAGTCCCTCCCATCAGAACTTTACAGTTAAGAAGGAAATCAAGCAGATGGATCGATCATCTATATAATGGGAACAAAGGGGGAAACATAGATACAGTGAATAACTATTAAAGTAAGCCAAAATAGAATAAAGATGTGAAATAAGTAAACCAATATGCACATAGATGAAATCAATTGATTCCACACTGGTTTCAGTCGAAACAAGAATGAAAAAAATGATCTACACCTCATTTAACCCAAGGCAAATCTAACAGAGGTTAGGGCATGATGATCCTCTGCTAAATGATTTTAAATTCTACTTATAATGGCCCAGTCTAGACCACTAGGAGTGAAAGCTAAATGTAGACTTGAGCTAGTAAAAAACAAGTTTGCTACACTATGAACAATGCATGAGGCCTTTCAATTGGAATGGGAAAAGGGGACTCTAGAAACATGTATTTAAGGGTGGCAGTAGCAATCATTGAGGTTGTAGCACAGTTGCATTTGCCACATCCAGTCCCCTTTAATAATAATGATGAGGAGGAGGATAATAATAATAGTAATAATAGCATTTGTTAAGTGCTTACCATAAGCTAAGTGCTGTTTTAAGTGCTGGAGTAGATACAAGTTCATTGGGCTGGATGGATTCCCTGTCCTACATGGGATGCCCAGTCAAAGAAGGAAGAACAGACTAAGAACCAAGAACAGGGGAAAGCTGGTTAGGAAGTGAACATGACCATCCTTAAGGGATGGAAATGATTCTTCTTTAGCTAGAAAAGTGGACAAAAACAAAGCACCCCTTATTTCCGGTACACAAGATCAAATCTTATATCGTCCTCCAGGATGCAATATATTGAAGAGGAGAATCAATCAATCAATCCATATTCATTGAGCGCTAACTGCGTGCAGAGCAGAGAAAGCATGTTATCTAGGAAGTTACTTATGAACAGCCTCAAAGTGTTCCTGTGACTTCAGAGAAAAACAAATAAAAAGAGGATGAACACTACGTGGACATTTCTGGAAGAGCTAGGAATAGGAACTGTGCACTGCCCAATGGAAAGTGACCTAAGCTCTTATACTAAATAAGAACCTGCTGAGGAGTTACTAATCCTTATTACTTTTGAATACTCTAAAAGACTAAAATGCCCTGACCCTGAAACCATCAACTTCTATGTTGAAGTTTATGGGTTAAAAGTACTAGTGCTGAGCAGATTTGTGAGAAGCTTTAATCGGTGTCCAAAAAAAAAGATGCCGTCCACTTGAAACAGATAATCAAATACCAAATAGCTTGAAAGGGACCAACAACTGAAGCCAAAAGTTGAAAAGTATGTGATATTTCCTGTATGTCTCTCTCTCATTTTTTCATTATGGCAAGTTCCATGAAATGGACATCTTCCTAATGAGAGTATTTGTTTTTCCCTTTCATTAGTTTGTTTCATTACAAAGTCTTCAGTTTATCTGATTAGATGCCGAAAAGTCAAACATACGCCTACATGATTTAATACAAAAGTAGAGAAGCTTTGGAGCATTAGAGTCAATTAAAACACTTTGCCTCAAATTAGTGTCATAGAAGCAGTGATGTATCAGAGGTTCATAGTGCTTAACTGTGCATAAACTCAGAAAAGGAAGATACAAAACTATTTAATATTTTGTCTGAAACTTTTTCTTTTCTATGGTGAAATCATCTCTATCATTCATTTTGATTTTAATTTTAGAACACACATAAATGATTTAAAGAAAGTAGAGCAGAAGCACAATTAGGCATAAAATTAGGCATATATGTATCAAGGAATCAGGGACATATGTCTATATTAATTGAAATGGAGGATAATGGAAATCCAAAAATACCTTCAAAATAGGAACAATGATAGAATGAAAGTCTTCTTTTTTTCCAGGTGATTTTCTTAGTTTATCCATAAATCATTCTAACACTGATCAACTAATTTAATATTGTAAGAATATGGAAGAATCAGCACATAAGTTCCAATCTAGGGAGAAATAATTTACCAGGATCAATTTTCCTCATTAATTTTGGTTGCTATGCCAAGATTAGTAAGGAAACAAAGGAATGAGTTCACCCACAATGCCACCCCCATGTTGCTGGTAGCCTGATTCTGATTCCCTCTGGTGGGGTGTCCTAGACACCAAATGAGAATTCTTGATCCACAGGAGAAGGTTTTGAAGAAGCTCACACACACACACACACACACACACACACACACACACACACACACACACACACACACCTGCCTCCCCCTTTCAGCCTTAGAGCAGTAATTGTGTAGAAATGAGCAGCGAGAGGAATACTAGATCACAAGAACATAAGATCATGGCTAATGCCAATTCTGAGGCAGATTGATGGTCCACCCAGCCCAGTCCTCTGTCTCCAAAAGTGGAAAATGAGCACTTGGGAGACCTGAGTGATGGTGGCAGTTGATCACGCTCCCCACCTTCAAAACCCTAAATCCCATCTCCTCCAAGAGTCCTGCCCTGACTAAGCCCTCATTTTCCCTATCTATCTCCTTTCTGAGTTGTCTATGCACTTGGCTGTGTACCCTTTAAGCGCTTTGATACTCACCCCAGCCCCACAACACTTATGTGCATATCCCTATATCCTCCCATTTCCTCTATACATAATTTATTTAATGTCCATCTCCACCAACAAGCTCCTTGTAGATAGGGATCGTATATACCAATTCCATTGTATTGTACTCTCCCAAGCACTTAGTACCGTGCTTTTCAAGCACTCAATAAATAGAATTGATTGATTGAATGGTTATACAACCAACAGATGGAGAAGGCTTGATTAGAATTGTCTCCTGAATCCCAGCTCAGTGGTCGTTCCACTAGGCCTCACTATTCCTTGTGGGGCTTTTCAGGGCTGTAGCTCCATCCTACACCAAAGAAAATCGAGGGACCTAGAAAAGCCCCTTGCAAGAGTGTGTCTGAAGGTAGCACGAGAAGGTCAGAAAGAGAAAAATCTTGATCAGCCTAATTTATTTTTAATTTTAGGGATTGCTGGCAGTATTTCAAAGGATTCATTAAATTCCTTCCAGAAATAATGTGCCGCCTTGTTGGCTACTTGAAATTTGAGAGCTTGTAAGACAATACAAGCCAGTAGATAGAAAAATAAAGCAGGGATTCATTTAGCCCAAGTCAGTCCCTAAAATCTTCCTCGTCTAGACAGAATCGATATGGCACTCTATTTGGGGAACACCAGCGCCAGCAAAGAAACATCAGAGGATGGAAAGGCACAGCTATGTCTTGGGAAGAGGAAGACAATGGAGTCATTAAGAGCAAAGAAAGGGACAGTTTATATATGCTATGTTTTACAGGAGTGACTGCTATTACTTCTGTGGTGTGTATGGACATCATAGTGCGCTTTTTTTTTATCCTTGGAGTGTATAGGTTCTGAGGAAGGGTTTTTGGCTCATTCCTGGAGTGGGGAGCAGATAGAGGAGGAAGAGATCAGAAAGGTATTGCAGAAAATTTGGGTACACCCCACCTATTTGGACATTTATGAAGGAAGAGGTGGTAGAAAGTGTCCAGATCCATCCCTCTCCCCACCACAGGACACTTAGGATTGCTTCGGAGAGAAGCAGCAGGAGGGGAAGCTGCGTGGTGTAGGAATCAGAACACGGGCCTGGGACTCAGAGGACCTGGATTCTAATCCCAGGTCTTCCACTTGTCTGCTATCTGGCCTTGGGCAAGTCACATGACTTCTCTGGGCCTCAGTTACCTCATCTGTAAAATAGTAAGAATAATAATAATAATGTTGGTATTTGTTAAGCACTTACTATGTGCCAAGCACTGTTCCAAGCACTGGGTAGATACAAGGTAAACAGGTTGTCCCATGTGGGGCTCACAGCCATAATCCCCATTTTACAGATGAGGTAACTGAGGCCCAGAGAAGTGAAGTGACTTGCCCAAAGTCACATGGCTGACAAGTGGCGGAGCCGGAATTAGAACCCACAACCTCTGACTCCTAAGCCCGTGCTCTTTCCACTGAGCCACGTTGGTTCCTATAAGGCAGTTTATTCATTCTCACACACGCTGGATGATTCCATGATGTTTACGAAATTCATGCAAAATGGGGATTAAGACAATGAGCCCCGTGTGGGACAGGGACTGCGCCCAACCCGATTTACTTATATCCACCCCAGTGCCTGGCATATAGTAGGTGCTTAACAAATACCATTATTATTGTTATTTGCTATTACATAATGACAAGTCAGCAATCACCCATCAACAACTAAGGGCTAGATAACACTAGCCCATTCACTCTGGATTGTTACTTTAGTAACTCGCTAATCGCAGCTCAGAATTTGTGGATTCCCCCATCTGGGAGCTGCTGAGTCGCTAACTACTAGGGGAAGCTGAGTTGGCCAAGGGCTTTATAGATAAATTACTGCAGCTCCAGACTTTCTTTCCCTTGCACTCTTGTCCTGCCATTTGCTCTCGGTCCCCTTCCTCTGATCCCCTCCCACTCCATCCCCCTTCACCTCTCCTTCCCACAGGCCAGTCCTCCTCAGTGCACTCCCATCCAACCTCTCCCCACCCTCCACCACTCTCCCCATCCCTGTTGTCCTGTCTCAGCGCTGCTCTTCATTCCCTTCCCACCACACGGGCACCAGCCAGCTCACTCCCTTTCAACCCCTTCCTACCCCTTACGCAGTTCCCCCTCCCTGCATACCCCCCCAAGTCTCAGCCAAGTGCAGCCTGTGGAACCCCAACTCAATCATAGAAAAGCTTCCCTTCATCACTGACCTGTTTCTTAGCTAGTCACTGCTCCTCCTCATAGCATGGCATAGTGGATAGAGCACAGGCCTGGGAGTCAAAAGTTTATAGGTTCTACTTCCACTTGTCTGCTGTGTGACCTTGGGCAAGTCACTTCACTTCTCTGGGCCTCAGTTACCTCAACTATACAATGAGGATTGAGACTCTGAGCCCCATGAAATACAGGAACTGTATCTAACCTGCTTGTATCCAACCCAGTGCTTAGAATGGTTCCTGGCACAGAGCACTTAACAAATACCACAATAATAATAATGATAATAATGAATCACTGAATAATCACTGAACTCTGGAAACCCAGATGACACAGTCTTCCCTGCCACTTTCTCTAGAAGAGACCTCATCTTCTCCCACTCCTCTAGATTCACTCAGGAGTTGGGAGGAGTTGACTTTCTTCTCGCTCCCCATTGCCACATTCTCACCATCCCATTTCCCCCATCCCTCTTTTCCTTCCTTCAAAGCCCATACCATCTGCCTTTACCACCCATTCCAATTCCTACTACTAATAATAACTGTGATATTTGTTAAGTGCTTACTATGTACCAGGCATTGTGCTAAGCGCAGAGGTAGATACAAGCAAATCATGTTGGATACAGACCCTATCCCACCTGGGGTTCAAAGTTTCAATCCCTATTTTATGGATAAGGTAACTGAGGCACAGAGAAGTGAAGTGATTTGCCCAGAGTCACACAGCAGACAAGTGAAGGAGTCTGGATTAGAACCCAAGTCCTCTGACTCCCATGTCTCTGCTCTTTCCACTAAGCCACACTGCTTTATGCCTTAGTTTAAAAAACACCATAGGATATAGATGAACTTCATCTCTCCTTTATAGGACAGAAAAAATAAAAGTTTTCCAAAGACAAAAGGCACTCAAGATTGTAAACATATTTTTATAATGTAAGATATGATAGTAAACAGATATTGTATACAATGCATTGTGACCACAATCAATTATAGATGAGTAACATGGCTATGCAAACATATTTACATTACTTCAAAGAGTTTCCATGCTGGAGTAACTGACTTAGAAGAAAAACAGACATACAACTCTTCCTCCTGACTCAGTCTGGAGAAAACGTTAAACCCTGTTCTATCCTGCTCCACTCCTTATCCTCTTCTTTCCTGCTCCCAGCTCTCTTTAACACTTTTCTCTCCTCTCTTTGCACCATCATCACAGCTTTTAAAATTGAACCCCATTTCCTTATTGCTCCCATTTTTCCCCAAGAATCAGTACGGCCTAGTGTAAAAGAAAACAGGCCTGGAAATCCGAAGATCTGGGTTCTAATCCCAGCTCTGTCACTTGCCTGCTGTATGACCTTGGGAAAGTTATTAACTTCTCTAGGCCTTTGTTTCTTCATCTGTAAAAAAGGGATTTAATACCTGTTTTCCTTCCTTCCTTTGTGGGTCCACTCTGCTTAAGCTGCATCAGACCCAACACTTAGCGCTTAACAATAGCCATTATTACTACTATTACTTGCACTCTCAGAGCTAGTGCCATAAAGGAGGCTATTGTTATTAATCAAGCAAACATTTATTGAGTGCTAACTGTGTGCAGAGCTTTGTACTAAGCACTTGGGAGAGTACAATATAACAGACTTAGAGGTACATTCCCTCCCCTTAATGAACTGTGCTGTAAAAGAAACAGGTGTAAAATTTATATATGATGTAAAGGTCATTCAGGGATCACCTTTATGAGAATTTACTTAATTTTAAAACACTTCACAAGCCAACAGCCCATAATGTGATGCCTTCAGGGAGAGAGAGAGAGAGAGAGAGAGAGAGAGTGTGTGTGTGTGTGTGTGTGTGTGTGTGTGTGTGTGTGTGATTTCTCAACCTTTTGAGACATTCATTCAGTCACATTTATTGAGCACTTACTGTATACAGAGCACTGTACTAAGCTGTTGGGAGAATGCAGCACCACAATAAAACAGACAAGTTCCCTGTCCACAATGACCTTACAGTCTAGAAGGACTGTAAATGAGAAGCAGCATAGCCTAGTATAAAGAGCATGGGACTGAGAATCAGAGGCTCTGGGTTTTAATCCCAGCTCTGCCACTTGCCTGATGTGTGACCTCAGGAAAGTTACTTAACTTAGGGAAGCAGTGTGGTGTAATGGATAGAGCGCAGGCCTGAGAGTCAGAAGGTCTGAGTTCGAATCCCGGGTCCGCCTCTTGTCTGCTGTGTGACCTTGGGCAAGTCACTTCACTTCTCTGGGCCTCAGTTACCTCATCTGTAAAATGGGGATTGAGACTATGAGCCTCACGTGGGACAGGGGACTATGCCTGGCACATCGTAAGTGCTTAACAAGTACCATAATAATTATTATTATTCTCTGTGCATCAGTTAACTCATCTGTAAAATGGGGATTAAGACTGTGAGCCCCACATGGGACATGGACTGTGTCCAACATGATTGGCTTTTATCTACCCCAACACTTAGTTCAGTGCCTGGCACATAGTAAATTCTTCCAAATACCATTTTAAAAAATGCACGGTTCAAGGTGAATAATCTTTCACCACCATGCCCCCACCTAAAAAAAGCTGAAGTTCTGATTGCATATAGAGATGCTGTCCTGAAAGGTAGAAACTTTTTCTAGAGGGGAATGTGAATTTACAAGAGATGAACCAAACATGAGTGCCACATTTTCTCCTTCTGTTCCTCTCTGTATTCTTTCAAGTGTTTAGTATGTGACTTGGCACACAGTAAGTGCTCAAGAAATACCACTGATTGATTCTCCCATCCTCACATGCCATCATCACAGTTAACCTCATAATCCATGGCTATAGGCCGCATTGTCTCCTTGCCAGCCATCACACAATGGAACCAGGGGAGAGGATATGAGTGGCTTAGCTCAAACCATCAACCCTAATGCAAAAACATTCAAGTCCATATCCTGCTGGCAGAAGGACATATGTTCTCTCTCATAACCTTTCATGCCTGAAATCTATCTCATCTATCTTGCTGCTGACGTCTCGCCTACATCCTGCCTCTAGCCTGGAATGCCCTCCCTTTTCTTATCCAACAGACAATTACTCTCCCCCCTTCAAAGCCTTACTGAGGCACATCTCTTCCAAGAGGCCTTCCAAGACTAAGCCCTCCTTTCCTTTTTCCCACTCCCTTCTGCATCACCCCAACTTCCTGTCTTTATTCACCACCAACCCCTTAGCTCTACAGCACTTACGTACATATCCGTAATTTATTTATTTATATTAATGTCTGTCTCCCCTTCTAGCCGGTAAGCTTGTTGTGGGCAGGGAATGTGTTATATTGTTAATATAACAATAATAATTGTGATATTTGTTCAGCGCTTACTATGTGCCAGACACTATACTTAGATACAAGCAAATTGGGTTGTACACAATCCCTGTGGTGCTTTTGAGCTGCACTCTCCCCATCGCTTAGTACAGTGCCCTGCACACAGTAAGCACTCAATAAATATGATTGATTAATTGATTGATTGAACAACGCTCACTGCAAATAACCAGGGGGCAGAAAAAGCACACCACTGTATTATCATAGGCACAAGGTATTCATTTATTCATGCATTCATTCAACTGCATTTATTGAGCACTTACTGGAGTATGGTTGTGCAAGAGATTTTAATGTGACACTCACACCCATAGGTTCTTCCTGATGTGGGCAGGGATTATCTCTATTGCTGAACTGCACTTTCCAAGTGCTTAGTACAGTGCTACGCATACAGTAAGCATTTCATAAATACAATTGAATGAATGAATGAATCTCACCTTCAGCAATATCATCTTCAAAAAAGAAGGATGATCAATTGCAAAGTCCAAGCTGCCTCCTCAATAGAAATTCTTCCAAACCAAAGTGTAAAAGTGAAGCCTGGATGCTTCAGCATTCCCCTTAGATGGCAAGATTCTTCAGGTCAGGAACTTCACCTCTTATTTCTGGTATACTCATGTACAGTACAGTTCTTGGCTTAGATTAGATGGCTGTTAAGTAAAGGACATCTAATTAGATTAAGCAGCATGAATTAGAGAATTAGTGAATTAGAGAAGCAGCGTGGCTCAGTGGGAGAAGCAGCGTGGCTCACTGGAAAGAACATGGGCTTTGGAGTTTGAGGTCATGGGTTCGAATCCCAGCTCCGCCACATGTCTGCTGTGTGACCTTGGGCAAGTCACTTAACTTCTCCGGCCCTCAGTTCCCTCATCTGTAAAATGGGGATTAAGACTGTGAGCCCCACGTGGAACAACTTGATCACCTTGTATCCCCCCAGCACTTAGAACAGTGCTTTGCACATAGTAAGCGTTTAACAAATGCCATCATTATTATTAAGACATCAGCCCATCTTCTTCCATCTACAAACAGCACCTTGTAGCAACATGGTCTAATGGAAAGTGAGGGGGGCCTGGGAGTCAGAGGACCTGGGTTCTAATCACAGCTCTGCCACTTACCTGCTGTGTGACTTTGGACAACTCACTTAAATTATCTTTGCCTCAGTTTCTTCATCCATAAAATGGGGATTCAATGCCTGTTCTCTCTCCTACTTAGGCTGTAAGCCATGTGTGGGATAGGGACTGTGTCTGATCTTGTGGACAGGGAACAAGTCTACCAACTCTGTTGTACTGTACTCTCTCTAGTGCTTAGTACAGTGCTCTGCACACAGTAAGTGCTCAATAAATATGATTTGTTGATTAACCGGATTATCTTGTATCTGATATAGTGCCTGGAACTAGTAAGCATTTAACAAATACCACAGTTATTATTATTACTCCTGAAATCCAAAGGAAGTGCATCGGATTACTGCATCAGCCTCCTCTTTGATCTCCCACCCTCCTGTCTCTCCCTGCTTCAGTCTATACTTCACTCTGCTGCCCAGATTATCTTTGTACAGAAACGCTCTGGGCATGTCATTCCCCTCCTCAAAAATCTCCAGTGATTGCCTGTCAACCTACGAATCAAGCAAAAACTCCTCACTCTCGGCTTCAAGGCTCTCCATCACCTTGCCCCCTCCTACCTCACCTCCCTTCTCTCTCCTTCTACAGCCCAGCCTGCACCCTCCACTTCTCTGACACTAACCTCCTCACTGTACCTCATTCTCGCCTGTCCCGCCATCGACCCCGGGCCCACATCCTTCCCCTGACCTGGAATGCCCTCCCTCCACACATCTGCCAAACTAGCTCTTTTCCTCCCTTCAAAGCCCTATTGAGAGCTCACCTCCTCCAGGAGGCCTTCCCAGACTGAGCCCCCTTTTTTCTCTCCTCCTCCCAACCCCGCCTCTGCCCTACCTCCTTCCCTTCCCCACAGCACTTGTATATATTTGTACGGATTTATTACTCTATTTACTTTACTTATACATATTTACTACTCTATTTTGTTAATGATGTGCATATAGCTATAATTTTATTAATTCTGACGATTTTGACATGTGTCTACATGTTTTGTTTTGTTGTCTGTCTCCTCCTTCTATACTGTGAACCCGTTGTTGGGTAGGGACCATCTCTATATGTTGCCAATTTATACTTCCCAAGTGCTTAGTACAGTGCTCTGCACACAGTAAACACTCAATAAATGTGACTGAGTGAATGAAGTGGATTTATATTTGAATACATTTAACTGTAAGCACCTTGAGGTAAAGATATATCCTTTATTTTTGTACCTTCCTCCAAGAATCCAATACAGTGTTATGCACACATTATGGGCCAATACAGTACTATGCATGCAGTAAAAAGACAATGAATTAAGTTGAGTGCAAAGGTTACTAATTGTATATGTTTATCATTTCTGAAAACCTTCCTAGCTGTCAGGAAAGCTCTGGGAGGCTGTAGGAGGAGGAAGAGGAAAGGTAATTAGTCAGTGGTATCTGAAGTACACATTTAGCTCCTAATCTGCCCTTTACTAGCCTCAGAGTCTCCAGATAATTTTCCCTCTGAAGAAGTTGATGCCTCTGTATATGACTTCCTTTAGCTGTTTCCGACAACTCCAGAGATAACTTAATTACCTTGCTGGAAGGTTAGAATGAGATGTAACTAGGTGGAGAATTGACAAATTCTCCAACTAACATTTCTCTCACAGACACAGAATAAAAGATCCTGTCAGAACCAACGCTGATGATCATCATTGTTTCAGTAAAGTAGGCTTGGATTTATCAGGCATTGAGCATTTCTCTCCACTCAATCCTTGGGGCTCGAAGTCTAATATAATTGTCCCTCATATTAGAAGAAGATAACATTAATGGTAATGGTTGAAAACTCCAATATGGGATCCACAGTCCTGACCACATTGGGCACACAAAGCCATGTTGTGTTGTTGTTCTTAATAGGGCCATCTCTCATCATTAGTCCTGAACCCATGCAGAGATAATTTTCTAAGTCAGGACATCATGTCACTAATTGTTCATCCTATTCAGGAAAAAGTAAATTTCAAATAATCAAATCCAAGTGCTGAATGAGAACAGTACCATCTGAAACAAGGAGAATTGTTTTTAAATTACTATTGTTATTTTATAATTTCTCCAGTATCTATTTTTCTTAAACAAATTCTCTGAAAATATATTTCAGAGCACTTAATTGGTTATATTTTTACATAATTTCCAAATATGCATTGATGTTAACACAGTCAGCCAAAAGAAATTAAAACCTACAATAGATGATATGATGTTTTTCATTAAAAACTGCATTTTAAAATAGTTTCCACCATCCTCATTTCATTGGTCCTTCTGTTGTATGAGAACTGCCAAATGTGTCTGGAATTGATTAATAAGGGAAATAATTGCCTACTAGTAATTTTAATCTGTTGTATCACTTCATCTGTTTTGGGATGAACATGGTGCTGCGTGGCTGAATAATCACGCCCAACATCTGAATTCCCCAGCCAACAGCTGATGAGGTACAAACAAAAATTTAACGAGTTCTGAAGATTATATTGACTTGGATGTCTGAAAATTGATATTCCTGCAAAGCAGGCAGGCAGGGGAAGAAGCAGATGGGTAATATCTAACGAATAAAATTTCCAGATATCACCCATCTGTTTCTCTAACTCTTCCTGATGTCCTAGAGGGTGTTTGGGTGTTACATAAATTGTGATTCCAGCTTGCAGTGGTCAGACAGGAAAATAATGGGAATCTTCTCATTGTAAGCAGACCTAAGGGTTCCTGCAGGCAAGTGGTTTGAAAGAATCAGGTCGTTCAATCCTCAGAAAGCCCTCCTTTTTATAAAGTACTACATTTGTAGTGCACTGGAAAACATTTTTAAATGGTATTGTTAAGCATTTACCATGTGCCAGGCACTGTATTAAGAGCTGGGGTAGATACCAGCTAATCAAGTTGGACACAGTCCATGACCCGCATGGAGATCTCAGACTTCATCTCCATTTTACAAATGAGGTAACTGAAGTACAGAGAAGTAAAGTGACTTGTCCAAGGTCACACAGCAGACAAGTGGCAGATATGGGATTAGAAATCATCATGGCCTGGGAAGCAGCATGGCCTAATGGATAGAGCAAGGGTCGGGGACTCAGGGGTACATGGGTTCTAATCCCAGCTCTGCCACTTGTCTGCTCAGTTCAATTCCCTGGGCCTCAGTTCCCTCATCTGTAAAATGGGGATTAGGACTGTGAGCCCCATGTGGGATAGGGACTGTGTCCAACCTGATTAGCTAGTATCTAACACTTAGAACAGTGCTTGACACATATTAAGTGCTTCTAGACTGTGAGCCCGTTGTTGGGTAGGGACCATCTCTATAGGTTGCCAACTTGTACTTCCCAAGCGCTTAGTACAGTGCTCTGCACACAGTAAGCGCTCAATAAATACGATTGATTGAATGAATGAATGAAGTGCTTAATAAATAGCATCAGCATTATTATTATTACTAGGTCCTTCTGACTCCTAGGCTCATTCTCTTCCATTCTGTAAGTACTTACCTTCCCATCAAGGAATCGAACCCTGATCTCCCGAGTGACAGGAGGGGATACTGAGAAGAATGTTCTTTTCATTTTAAACTTAAGTCCAATTCTGTAACTTTTTGTTCAGTCTCCCTAGTCTTTTTGGCCAAAAAACATTCCTGAAGTGCAGAAGGCGATCATATTTATAAATGGGTATGTTTATAATGAGCTTGGAAATTCAGTCCATTAGACTGAAAATTTCTTGAGGTCCAGTATTTTGTTTTATGCTTTTTTCATTTGTTCCCCCAATATATAAAGTTCTCCTCCTCCCCATCCACCCCCACCCTACCTCCTTCCCCTCCCCATAGCACTTGTATATATTTGTACAGATTTATTACTCTATTTATTTTACTTGTACATATTTACTATTCTATTTATTTTGTTAATGATGTACATATAGCTATAATTCTATTTGTTCTGATGATTTTGACACGTGCCTACATGTTTTGTTTTGTTGTCTGTCTCCCCCTTCTAGACTGTGAGCCCGTTGTTGGGTAGGAACCGTCTCTATATGTTGCCGATTTGTACTTCCCAAGCCCTTAGTACAGTGCTCTGCACACAGTAAGCGCTCAATAAATACGATTGAATGAATGAATATATGTCTGCCCTTGACAGCCTCCCAGCACCCTCTGTCAATACTGATAACTGAATCTGATTTTTGATAAGATAGTGGTAGACAGTGAAGCAGCATGGCATAGTGGATAGAGCATGGATCTGAGAGTCAGAAAGACCTAGGTTCTAATCCCAGCTCTGCCACTTGTCTGCTGTGTGACCTTGGGCAAGTCACTTAACTTCTCTGGGCCTCAGTTACCTCAATCCCTGTAAAATGGGGATTGAGAATTTGAGACTCATGTGGGACTGGGGTTGTGTCCAACCTGTCTAAGCACTACCCCAGTGCTTAGAATAGTGTTTGGCACAGAGTAAGCACCCAACAAGTACCATAATCTAATCTTATAGTGAGATTTCAGACTATGTGATAGAAATTCTAGTTCAATAGATTGTAAGCTCCTTCATTCAATTGTATTTATAGAATGCTTAGTAGGTACAGAGCACTGTACTAAGTTCTTGGGTGGGTACAAAATAACAACAGACACATTCCCTTGTGGGCAGGGAACATGTCTAACAATCCTTTTGTCCTGTGTTCTCCCAAGCATTTAGTGCAGTGCTCTGCACCCAGTGAGTGGTCCATTAATGCCATTGATTGATTAATAAGGGGCGGAACTTCTGTATGTGGAAAGCAGAAGACAGAGCAGTTTCTAATAATGTCCTTTGTAGCCTACTAATTCAAACCTTCTTTGAAGCAATACAAGCCATTTGAATCTTTTCCCAGTACATTTGAAGACTCCTACTCCTCCCACTTCTCTTCCACATCATCTTCTTTCCCAGAATTACCCATATCCTGTTAGTAAGAAGTAGTGGTTAAGAATAAGTCTAATAAACCTGCTTCATTTGCACCTGAATCCTGACTCCTCACCTCCTAAGCACTTGGGTACTCACCCCATATCTTGTTTTACGCTGTCGAATCATCTCCAACCAATAACCAATCCTTGGAGGCAGCTCTTCCAGAATGTTCCACCTCCACTGGCAGTTGTTCTGGTAGTATATTCCTAGAGTTTTCTTGGTAAAAATACAGAAGTGGCTTACCATTGCCTTCTTTCAAGCAGTAAACCTGAGCCTCCACCCTCGACTCTCTCCCATGCTGCTGTAGCAGAATTGCCTTCCACTCACTAGCCACTGCCCAAGCTAGGAATGGAATGGATATGCTCTTCCTCTCCCTCCCAATCCCTAACTGTGGGGCTCCCTCAAGGGTTCAGTTCTCAGTCCTCTTCTATTCTCCATCTACACTCATTCCCTTGGAAAACTCATTTATTCCCACGGCTTCAACTGCCATCTCCATGTGGATGATGTCCAAATCTACATCTTCTCTCCTAATCTCTCTCCCTCTCTCCAGGCTTGTATCTCCTCCTGCCTTTTAGACATCTCTACTTAAAGATCACCTCAAACTTAACATGTCTAAAACAGAGCTCCTTATCTTCCCACCCAAACCCTGTCTTCTACCGGACTTTCCCGTCACTGTAGGTGGCATCTGATGTAGTATGGCTCATCACACATCGTCATTGTGAATGGTATTTATTGATGATGATGGTAGTTGTTAAGTGCTTACTATGTATTAAGCACTGTTTTAAGCACCGGGATAAATACAAGGTAATCAGGTTGGACACAGTCCCTGTCCCAAGTGGGCTCAAAATCTTAATCCCCATTTTACAGATGAGGCAACTGAGGCCCAGAGAATTGAAATGACTTGCCCAAGGTCACACAGCAGACAAAGGGTGGAATCAGGATTAGAACCCAGGTCCTTCTGACACTCAGACCTGTGTTCTATGCACTACACCATTTTGCTTCTCCAGTGAGCACTCACAGTGTGCAGAGCACTGTACCAACCTCTTGGGAGAGTATAATACAACAGAACTGGTACACATATTCCCTGCCCAGACATATTCCCTGCCCACAGTATTACAGTCTTAGTATAGTGTGAAGCAGCATATCCTAATGAAAGAGCACTAGCCTGGGAGTCAGAGGACCTGAGTTCTAATCCTGGCTCTGCTACTTACTGCTGTGTGACCTTTGCAACTCATTTTGCTGTGCCTCTGTTCTCTCATCCGCAAAATGGGGATTCAATATTAGACCTCTCCCCTACTTAGACTGTGAGTCCCATGGAGGATCTGATTATCTTGTATCTACTGCAGCACTTAGTACATTGCTTGGCATATAATAAGTGCTTAACAAGTGCCACAATTATTATTTTTATTACAATAGTCAACACAAAGTGTTTAATAAATACTATTGAATGAATGATTACATTAATTTAAAAGGAAAGGGTAGTTCTGGGTTTAACTCTGTAAGGAAATTATTACAAAGGAATCCCAACTTAGACATCCAATCCTTTCATCTATAGTAGCTGCATTATATACTGAGTACTAGTAGCAGGTGACTGGTTACTTCAACCAACTAACCTCAGTGAATTTCCTCTCTCATCTGCTTCTCTCTCTCTCCCACTCTGATGCACACACTCACTCCCAAACCAAATCCAAATGCCCTTTTCCTCATCTCTCATGGGGTCCTGCTGCAGACTCTAAGCTCATTGTGGGCAGGGAAAATATATAATAACTCTGTTGTATTGTATTCTCCCAAGCATTTAGTACAGCATTCTGCATACAGTAAGCACTCAAGAAATAGCATTAATCGATTGCTAATTATTTTTGGCGAGGATACACATGAGAAGGATGCTTTGATGAACTACTTTGGTGACCTGAACTACTTTGGTGACCATTTCAGCAGGGGTCATAGGATATCTTGAATATGGTTCTCTGCGCTACCCTCCAAATGGCACTAAACAGCATTCCAGTGACAACTATTTTGACAAGCCAGAAGAGATCAGCCTGAGAGACTTTTTTTACATCAGTGCTCTTCATCCAGAAGCTAATGCAAAATAGGTTTCCTTTTATGGTTGTTTCTAAAATAAATGAAAGTGAAACTTCTCCCAAATCTGTAGATCAAATCTGTGTCCTGGGACAGTCTGTCAGAACTGGAAGTCAGAGGAATAGGCTCTCTGAATGAAGGTCTATTCTGACAATTTGGGTAAGGTGGTACCTTATAGGAAGAAGAGAAGCTGTATTGTTTAGTGGAAAGATCAGAGGGCTGGGAGTGAGGAGACACAGGTTCCAGTCCTGGCTCTGCCACTCGCCTGCTGTGTGATCTCGAGTGATTCACTCAATTTCTCCTTGCCTCAGTTTCTGCACCCTTAAAATGGGGGTAATGGCTTTCCCTCCCTGCAATTCACTCAATTTCTCCTTACCTCAGTTTCTGCACCCTTAAAATGGGTGTAATGGCTTTCTCTCCCTCTTGGACTGTGAGCTCCATGTAGGGACCATGTCTGATCTGATTACATTGTTGTTTCTTCCCCACTGTTTAGCATAGTGCTTGGCACATAGTAAGCACTTAATAAATTCTATCATTATTACTGCCACAAGGATTATTCAGCTGGTCAGAAAGAGAATTTCCTCAATTCACTGAGAAGCAGATAGGCAAGATGAAATAAAAAGTTAAAACTGTCAATAACGGGAATTTATGCAGAGGAAGTCCCTCCTCCAGCCTTTAAGGGATACAAGACCATTGTATCCTGCTCACTTAGGGGATCCCAGTGTTTGGGGGAAGCAGGGATGGGAAGGTCTTTCTCCCAGCCCTCATGAATGTGCCACCTTAAAAGAAAAACAGTACAAAATACAGCTTGTCCATGACTGACAGATTTTGTTTTCCCTTCGGTCTCCACCAGTTCTGCCCCACCCCCTAGAAGGAACCCCCCAGGTAAAAAACAGAGTGGATAGTTCATCACCAGGAGTTAGCTTGAAGAATAACATTTGATAGAGAACATATCCTTTGAAGGGGGAAGTTAGAGATTTTCCCCACTCTTGCCCTCCAGCTTGATGCACCAGGATTTCTGTTCCACACAAAGCCTTTCTGAACTGCCCCATTCTCAATCAATCAATCAATCAATCAATCAATCAATGCTATTTATTGAACACTCACTGTTTGCAGAGCACTGTAATAAGCACTTGAGAAAGTATGGTACAATAGAGTTGGTAGAGCCCATTCCAATCTTCATACTTTGGCAATTTCACAACACTCTCTTTACTGTAGTGAAATAACACTTAGTAAATGTTATTATCAATGAAAAAATATTGCATAATAATATGGGAATTGGTACAATAATGTCAATCTTAGTTGTTTCTTCAAACCATCTACCTCCTACCCCATTCATTTCCAATGAATTAATGATTTTTATAATATGCATTTTCAGTTACATAGCTTTCTTTATGGCACAGCCATGACATTTTAGTGAAACTGGGGGTATCATACATAAGTGCCAAGGGTGGATGTAAATACATAAATACAAAGCTTCACTGCTAAAGACTAGGAAAGATACTGCTGCAAGAGGAGATTGAAAGGAAAGAGTGACAGAGAGAGAGTCACAATTGAGTATCAACACTACAGAGCACTGTAATAACAATTATAATGATGGCATTTGTTAAGTGCTTTCTATATGTCAAGCAGTGTTCTATGTGCTGAGGTAGATACAAGCTAATCTGGTTGGACACAGTCCCTGTCACGCATGGGACTTGCAGTCTTAATCCCTATTTGCAGATGAGGTAACTGAGGCACAGTGAAGTTATGTGACTTGCCCAAGGACACACAGCAATCAAGTGGCAGAGCCGGGACAAGAACCCAGGTCCTTCTGAATCCCAGGCCCACAAAAGCATAAAACAGAATCCCAGACCTTGCATTTCCAATCCACTAGGAAGACAAACAAATGTAAATGGACAAACATCAAATAATCAATATTCTATGAGGATAGATACGAAAAAATAGATATAGGTGAGATTAAAGCTGCCTAGTTCCCATCTAGTCAGCTTCCCATCAGCTCCTGCTCCAGTCCAGGTAGGCTGAGGATGTACACACAACATAAGTTCTTAACCTTTACAATGTCAGGTTGTGATTGTGCCTGTGGTTGTCACCATTGTGAGCCAAAGAAGCCTCTGACTTCCTTTATCTGTCCTGTCTTTTACGTTGTTTTTGTACTTTTGGATTTCAGCTCTCTTTATGTGTCTGTTGTCAACCCTCTCTCCCTACTTTATTCTTAGATTGCGAGCTGCTTGGGGACTGGGGAACATACCTAATTCTCACCCAGATATTTATGTTCAGGTCTTAGGATGGTCCTTCGCACACAGTAGGGTCTTAATAAATGCTATTATTTCTAAGTTGGTAACTAAGGCAGTAACAAATAAATAAACAGAGAAGTACCTAGGCACCTACTGAGTAGCTGAGGAGATGGCATGCCTGGGAAGAGAGATGAATAATCAGGGAATGTTTCCTGGAGAAGGTGACTTTTTACAAGGACTAATATCCATCTCTTGCTTGTGGAACTAGCCCCTTATTAGAGCTTCTGGAACCTATTTTAGAATCCAATTCATCCCCCTCCTCCCTTAGCCCAATGCCTCATCTAGATGTTCCTGATGCTCAGATGTGTTTCCAAAAATTTCAATAAACATATAATGGCTTAATAATCTTGTTATTTCATAGATAATGTCCACAGACTGATGTCTACAAGCAATAAATGACTTCTGAGGTTGATTGAAAGCAGATGAAAAGTTAGCCAGAGGACAAACTCAAGTAAACTGCCACAATTTCTAAGCCTGTGAATATTGTTCCTTTCAAACAAGATCAGAAAGATACAATAGAGCCTTTACAAGACACTTTGACTTTTAGAGTTATGTGTCTTATGCTTCTTCTTTCCTTATTGTTTTGAATTTTTTTCCTGCAATCCTACTAGAAAAATCAGCTTCAGAATAAAGTGATTCTGTTTAGCATCACATTTACTGGATTTCACCACGAAGTACATTAAAAAGACTTTTTGAGTCACAAAATTACTTCAACCCAAAACTCGTTTCAATGTAAAGCAAGAGTCTATAGTGGGGGGTGGGGAGGGGAGGAAAAACTTGAGAAATGTTTTGCTGTAGTTCCCGCCCACACAATTTCTAGCTTTCCTGCTACAGATGTGGATAACAATAGAGCTTTTCATGTGGGTGCTGTTTGGCAATTGTATAAGGGTGGGACATTCTCTATCCAGTCCCAAAAGTATTCCTCTGATTTTTTTATTGTCTTATTCTTTGGAATTGTCCGCTCAGACTCCCACTTCCAAACAAAGAACATATTCCCATTGCTGAGGCCTTGATCACTCAGGCGCCTTTACACCTCTATCTTAAAGAAAGACATAATTTGCAGGATCTTCCCAGAGAAAAGAGACCAACTACTTAAAATGTGATCAGATAGGGTGTCAAATCAGGGAGTATATTGAATAAGAAATTTCAGGTCACAAAATAGGCAAGCTTAGAGACTTGCTTAATTGACAGCATATTGAGAGAAGAGAGTCCTAAAACTATAGGAGAGAGCTACAAGACACACAGGAATAGCTACCTGAGTGGGCACTACAAACAAAGCCACCAACATCAATCACCCTTCAATATCATACCTTTATGTCCTAGGTTCCTGAGACACATCCATCTCACTCCCACTGCCTTCAGTGTTGCCCCTGACTTGCTCCCTTTATTCATCCCCCCTCCAAGCTCCACAGCACTTATGCACATATCTGTAATTTATTTATTTATATTAACATCTGTCTCCCTGTCTAGACTGTAAACCCATTGTGGGCAGGGAATGTGTCTGTTTATTGTTCCACCGTAATCTCCCAAGAGCTTTGCATACAGTAAGCTCTCAATAAGTACAATTGAATGAATGAATTAGTGAATGCATGAATCCTGTCCTCTCTGAGTTTTTGACATGCCAGAGATCTTCTTTTGTTTCTGTTGCTTGTTTTCCTTTAACCAGACTGATTTCTATTTTTTTCATCAGACCACTGAGGTGACTAAAGGAATAATTTTGTCATCTAGTTCTTCTAGACTGTGAGCCCGCTGTTGGGTAGGGACCATCTGTACATGTTGCCAACTTGTACTTCCCAAGCGCTTAGTACAGTGCTCTGCACACAGTAAGCACTCAATAAATACGATTGAATGAATGAATGAATCTAGTTCAGGAACCCACAAGCAGTATGGCTTTGTGGTTAGAACACGGCCTTGGAAGTCAGAAGGACTGGGTTCTAATCCCAGCTCCACCTCTTGTCTGCTGCATGACCTTGGACAATCACTTCACTTCTCTGGGACTCAATTACCTCATCTGTAAAGTGGGGATTAAGATTATGAGCTCCGCATGGGATAGAGACTCTGTCCAACCTGATTATCTGGTATCTACCTCTGTGCTAAGAGCAGTGCCTGGCACATAGTTAATACTTAATAAATATTATTTAAAAAAAATCCCACAAGATTTTGTTCAAGATGCCAAACTAGGCTGGTGGGGAAAGAAATGAGTGAAGGAGGGTTATATTTTGGCAGTCACTTGGCAGCTAGTTGAACCCTTGTGGCCAAGGTAGAGGCAGTCTACTGGAGGAATGGAGGGGATGGGTTGGATTCAATAGCAGTGGACAAAGGCAAACTGAAGGCATTTTGGAGGAGTAGGAATGGTGGCAACTGCTGACATGCTTCAGGGGATGGCATCATAGGTCACTCTGACACACAGTCTGGGGCTTGCTGACCCCTGACCTAGCTATTAAGTGACATGCAGCCAATCCTCACCAAAAAACTCTTTTTGATGAGTCAGACCAGTAAACATTTTCCAGATTTCCATTTTGGCTGGGTGTATTTATGCTGGTCCTAATAACAAGGGATGAGTTCATGTTAAAGTAAGAAACCTTAACTGAACATTTCATGACTTAATGATGATTCAGTTTGTAACCTTCATCTCAAACAGCAATAAAATCATACATCAGAACCATCTGGCAATTTTTTAAGGGTGGGAAATTTGTGTGAAAACGACTACAATATCTGGGGAGGTGGGAGGAAATCCCCACATAAGGAAAGGAGTATTTTTGAGGTCTTGGTGACCAAGGTTTAATGTATGCACAAAGTGGGTTTGGAGTCTTCCAGTTAGTTCAAACAGTGTCGGCAGCCATTTCTGATCAATCATACCTCCAAGTGTTTTGTTTGTTTAGATGATCTGTTTAGCATCTCTGAGCAATTTAAGTTGGGCCTTCTCACATTAACTAGATAGTCACTATATCTCTTTTGGCTTTGAGATGTGGATACATTCAGAGATAAAACCCTACACACCACTAATTGAAGAGAGGCCAATGTTACCTCTGCCCATGGAAGCTCTGAGAGCAAAGACACAGGGTATGATAAAAACCACTCAGACAGTATGCTGTCATTTACACTTTTCAATAGTGCATGGAACGAATTTCTTGGCTTACTCCATGAACAATTCTGGCCTGTTCTAGGACTCTGCCTCAATAGTTCATGTTCTGTAGAGTTTCATGGTAGAAACTTAAGAAGCTGATTCTGATGAAGGCAGCTTTAATGCTTGGTGACCTAACATATAGCAGATAGTGTAGGATGGTGCTGCCAGAGACTCCATAATTTTGCTTACTGTCATTGTTTAAATGATTTGCTTGAGGTGCTTTTTTATTCCATCAAGTAAGGAATCTTTTTATAGGCCATGAGCTGTCTTGGAGAGTACTTCAGGATGTAAAGAAACAGCTGTGGAAAATAAGTAACAGTAGATGGCAGATGTGATGCTTAGTTCCTTGATTTGATTTTGCTAAGCCCTGGAACTAAAGAGCTGAGATCAGGGGACTTATTGGCACTTCCTTGGAGGATGTGATCCTGTTCTCACACAACCTTCTCATGTACAGAGGGTGGA
The DNA here is from genome assembly GCF_015852505.1 of Tachyglossus aculeatus. Lineage (NCBI taxonomy): Eukaryota > Metazoa > Chordata > Mammalia > Monotremata > Tachyglossidae > Tachyglossus > Tachyglossus aculeatus. Next base: position 88,804,240 of record NC_052067.1, read on the forward strand.
GCACAGAATCGTGGGCTGGGAGGTCATCAATTTAGAAGTGCCCCCATCGAATCTATCCCAGACGGATGAGATTTGTCTTGGACTTAAAGACTTCCAGAAAAGGGAATTCCACATTCTTCTTCAGCAGTCCCATTCTTTTAACAACAGTCACTGTTAGGAAATGCCTCTTCATAGCTAATGCTAAGTACTCATGTTGCGGTAAATCCATTTTGCTCTGTGGAGATGAAGAACAGCTGGTCACCAGCTTCTGAAGAACAGTCCTTCTTATGATGTCGTACTAAAAAGAAGATTCTTACTATTCACTTTGAAATACATATGTTCGTGTTTATGTTCTTTGTATCTGAAAATGACAGTACTATGCTTGGCTGAAAAGACCGATGTGGGATCAACTCACCCTCCTGCACCATTTGCAAGCAAGGATAGATTGTTGTTGAGCCAGTGGGTTTGTTCTTCTTTGGGCCTGTCTCTGCTCCTTCACAAAGTTTCTGCTCTGGAGGAATCAATCAATCAATCAATCAATCGTATTTATTGAGCGCTTACTATGTGCAGAGCACTGTACTAAGCGCTTGGGAAGTACAAATTGGCATCACATAGAGACAGTCCCTACCCAACAGTGGGCTCACAGTCTAAAAGGGGGAGACAGAGAACTGAACCAAACATACCAACAAAATAAAATAAGTAGGATAGAAATGTACAAGTAAAATAAATAAAAAAAAATAAATAAATAGAGTAATAAATATGTACAACCATATATACATATATACAGGTGCTGTGGGGAAGGGAAGGAGGTAAGACGGGGGGATGGAGAGGGGGACGAGGGGGAGAGGAAAGAAGGGGCTCAGTCTGGGAAGGCCTCCTGGAGGAGGTGAGCTCTCAGCAGGGCCTTGAAGGGAGGAAGAGAGCTAGCTTGGCGGATGGGCAGAGGGAGGGCATTCCAGGCCCGGGGGATGACGTGGGCCGGGGGTCGATGGCGGGACAGGCGAGAGCGAGGTACAGTGAGGAGATTAGTGGTGGAGGAGCGGAGGGTGCGGGCTGGGCAGTAGAAGGAGAGAAGGGAGGTGAGGTAGGAGGGGGCGAGGTGATGGACAGCCTTGAAGCCCAGGGTGAGGAGTTTCTGCTTGATGCGCAGATTGATCGGTAGCCATTGGAGGTTTTTGAGGAGGGGAGTAATATGTCCAGAGCGTTTCTGGACAAAGATAATCCGGGCAGCAGCATGAAGTATGGATTGAAGTGGAGAGAGACACGAGGATGGGAGATCAGAGAGAAGGCTAGTGCAGTAGTCCAGACGGGATAGGATGAGAAAGCAGTGTGGCCTACTGGAAAAAGCATGGGCTTGGGAGTCAGACTACATGGGTTCTAATCCCAGCTCCCCCACTTACCTGCTATGTGACTTTGGGCAAATCACTTAACTTCTCTGTGCCTCAGTTTCCTAATCTGTAAAATGGGGACTCAACACCTGTTCTTCCTCCCATTTAGACTCAGAAGCAGCATGGCTCAGTGGAAAGACCCCGGGCTTTGGAGTCAGAGGTCATGGGTTCAAAGCCCTTCTCTGCCAATGGTCAGCTGTGTGACTTTGGGCAAGTCACTTAACTTCTCTGGGCCTCAGTTACCTCATCTGTAAAAATGGGGATGAAGACTGTGAGCCCCCCGTGGGACAACCTGATCACCTTGTAACCTCCCCAGTGCTTAGAACAGTGATTTGCACATAGTAAGCACTTAATAAAAGCCATAAATGTCATTATTATTATTATTAGACTGTGAGCCCTATGCAAAACAAGGATTGTGTGCCTTCTGTATATACTCTACCTAGTAAGCACCTAACAAGTATCACCATTATTAATCCAAGAGCAATCACTCTTCCAATTTCTGCCCTCTAGGATTGTTTGTCCCCTGAACTTGTCTCCTAGCAGTCTACTGCTATGTCACTTTATTTGAGACTAAACTTCTCTGTACCTTCAAAACATTTTTTTCTGCCCTTTGGGGTTGTTTTTTTTTTTTTAAAAAAGTGGAATTTGTTAAATGCTTACTATGTTCCAGGCACTGTACTGAGCACTGGGGTAGACACAAGATAATCAGGTTGGACACAGTCCATATCCCATATGGGGCTCACAGTTCTGAATCCCCACTTTACAGATGAGTTGAGGCACAGAAAAGTTAAGTGACTTGTCCAAGGTCACACCGAAGACAAGCAGACATAGAAGAGAAGCAGCATGGCTTAGTGGAAAAAGCACAGGCTTAGAAGTCATAGGATGTGGGTTCTAATTCTGGCTCCGCCACTTGTCTGCTGTGTGACCTCGGGCAGACCACTTCACTTCTCTGTGCCTCAGTTACCTCATCTGTAAAATGGGGATTAAGACTGTGAGCCCCACGTGGGACAACCTGATTACCTTGTAACTACCCCAGCGATTAGAACAGTGCTTGTCACATAGTAAGAGCTTAACAAATACCATTATTATTATTAATTATTATTAAGTGTCTGAGTCGGGATTAAGAACACAGGTCCTTTTACTTGCAGGCCTTTGCTTTATCCACTAGGCTGGGCTGTATCCCCTTTAAATTTACACACAGCAGCTTTTTGGGTACCCTACTGTTAACCAGCCTCTGCACATGTTTTATGGAGGGGAGCTTTGTGGCTGTGAGCATTGCTTCAGTGTTCATTCATTCATTCATTCAATCGTATTTATTGAGCGCTTACTGTCTGCAGAGCACTGTAGTAAGCGCTTGGGAAGTACAAGTCGGCAACATATAGAGACGGTCCCTACCCAACAGTGGGCTCACAGTCTAGAAGGGGGAGACAGACGGCAAAACAGAACATGTAGACAGGCATCAATACCATCAGAATAAAAAGAATTATAGCTATATACACATCATTAATAAAATAGAGTAATAAATATGTACAAATATATGCAAGTGCTGTGGGGAAGGGGAAGTGAGGGAGTGGGGGCAATGGGGAGTTTCATCAGGCAGAAACTCCTCACCCTTGGCTTCAAGGCTCTCCATCACCTCGCCCCCTCCTACCTCATCTCCCTTCTCTCCTTCTACAGCCCAGCCCGCACCCTCCGCTTCCCCGCTGCTAATCTCCTCACCGTGCCTTGTTCTCGCCTGTCCCGCCGTCGACCCCCGGCCCACGTCATCCCCCAGGCCTGGAATGCCCTCCCTCTTCCCATCCGCCAAGCTAGCTCTCTTCCTCCCTTCAAGGCCCTACTGAGAGCTCACCTCCTCCAGGAGACCTTCCCAGACTGAGCCTCCTCCTTCCTCCCCCCCTCCTCCCCATCTACATCCCCCCGCCTTACCTCCTTCCCTTCCCCACAGCATCTGTATATATGTATATATGTTTGTATATATTTATTACTCTATTTATTTATTCATTTTTCTTCTACATATTTATTCTACTTATTTTATTTTGTTAATATGTTTTGTTTTGTTCCCTGTCTCTCCCTTCTAGACTGTGAGCCCACTGTTGGGTAGGGACCGTCTCTACATGTTGCCAACTTGTACTTCCCAAGCGCTTAGTACAGTGCTCTGCACGCAGTAAGCGCTCAATAAATACAATTGAATGAATGAATGGAAGGAGGAGGAGGAGAGGAAAAAGGGGGGACTCAGTCTGGGAAGTCCTCCTGGAGGAGGTGGGCTCTCCATAGGGCTTTGAAGGGAGGAAGAGAGCTAGTTTGGCTGATGAGTGGAGGGAGGACATTCTAGGCCAGAGGTAGGATATTCTTAGGGGCTGACGGCAGGACAGGTGAGAATGAGGTACAGTGAGGAGGTTAGCCACAGAGGAGTGGAGTGCGCCCGTTGGGCTGTAGAAGGAGAGAAGAGAGGTGAGGTAGGAGGGGGCGAGGTGATGGACAGCCTTGAAGCTGAGATTGAGGAGTTTTTGCTCGATTCGAAGGTTGACAGGCAACCACAGGTGATATTTGAGGAGGGGAGTGGCATGCTCTGAGTGTTTCTGTACAAAGATAATCCGGGCAGCAGAGTGAAGTATAGACTGAAGCGGGGTGAGACAGGAGGATGGGAGATCAGAAAGGAGATCAATGTTGTGGGTTGACTGAGTCTTAGGAACTCATTGTCAGTAATCTTGTCATGTCATTTGATGTTGGATAAGGTTGTTAAGTGGTACTGAAAAAAAAACCACTCCGGAACCCATAAATGTCTTCTGTTGAAGGTCCACATCTCTCAATCATAAAGAGTGTGGACATCACCACAGTCATATTGACCTTCAACTAGGAATCAATCATTAATCAATCAATCAATCAATCAGTCGTATTTATTGAGCGCTTACTGTGTGCAGAGCACTGTACTAAGCGCTTGGGAAGAACAAGCTGGCAACATATAGAGACAGTCCCTACCCAACAATGGGCTCACAGTCTAGAAGGGGGAGACAGAGAACAAAAGCAAACATACTAACAAAATAAAATAGAATAGATAGGTACAAGTAAAATTAATAAATAAATAGAGTAATAAATATGTACAAACATATATACATATATACAGGTGATGTGGGGAGGGGAAGGAGGTAAGGCAGAGGGGATGGGGAGGGGGCCGAGAGGGAGAGGAAGGAAGGGGCTCAGTCTGGGAAGGCCTCCTGGAGGAGATGAGCTCTCAGTAGGGCCTTGAAGGGAGGAAGAGAGCTAGCTTGGCGGATGGTGTTTGTGTCATTAGTGTTTGTTGGGCTATTACTGTGTGCAGAACACTTCACTAAGCACTTGGTAAATACATACAAAGGAGCTGGTAGATGGAGCTTGAAATCTCATTATCGCACATATCTTACAGTCTCCTGGAAGGCATATGTGGCCTTCTTTATTCTGTTTTTTTTGCCATTTAGTACCGACTCAATACTTTATCAGGCACTTATGATTTTTTTTCATCTTTTATTAAATGATGTAGCTTTTGACTGGTAGTAAACACAAAAAAAGTTATTAATGCTCACAATCATTTACTTTTTAAGTAATATGAATATTCACAGATATACATTTTGATCTATTATTCATTACCTTCCAGGCATTTTCATCAGATAACAGATAATGAGGCCATTATCCAAATCACATTAGCCCCCAGTAATCTTGCCATCATTTTGAAAAGTGGGCTGCACAATATTTCATCTAGTACTAAAAACTACAAGACAGCTATTTAATTTTTAACCATTCACACTCAAATCACTGACAACACAAATCTCTCAGTCAAGTATTTAAGAGCACCTGTTGTGTGTAAGACACTGTATTAAACACTTGGGAGAGATGAATAGCTTTAGAAGACAAGGTCCCATAGCCTCAAGAACGTTACAATCCATCTTTCTGGTTGTCTCTGCTTCCCTAAACCTAGACCAGATTCTAATTCTATCCCTGAATCCAGCCTTTGACAGATGCCAAGATTGAGGTTATCAACAAATTTATTTTCACTATTGGAAGTGTCGAAGTTTTGACATAAAGTCTCTATTGTTAGGCATTTCATCTATTTCCAGTTTATCCATTTAAATGCTTGAGGCATCCTACAGGGATAAAATAAGCTAGTGCACTTTAAATTGGAGCTAATAGTTAGCTACTCGAAAAATTGAAAGAAACAAGTTCCAATAAAAATGACTCACCTTATCTGAGAAATTTCCAGTCTCTGATTGCTTCACAGATAGTTGATAGAAACCAAGGTTTTTATATTTTCTATCTTAGTGAAAAAATTTCTTCTTCAATTTGGAAAATGTCCACAGTGTTCCCCCTCATCAAGAGAGAAAAACAGATTTAATCCATACAGACTATTTTAATTCCATCCACCTTGGCAATTGATGTGGAAAAAGCTGCACAATCACAGATTTTGGGCAATGATAGAGTCCTCTGACTCCAGTCCAGAGAAGCATCATTTTACCAATACTAGTTCTACTTAAAAGTCATTAGCGATAATGCTAATTGAATAAGGGCCATTCCATAGATTAGTTCTCCAAAATGAATCTCCTTAAAACTCAGGGATGTTGATGCACAGAAATAGACTTAATTCTGTAATGGTGTATGCGAGTTACCTGAGGAGTAACTCATCAAAGATTTCCATCTCTCTCTCAATATATACACATATAAGTATATATTTTAATGGTGTTTGTTAAGTGATTACTATGTGTTAATCACTGTTCTAAGCTTTGAAATAATGCAAGTTTATCAGGTTGGAAACAGTCCCTGTCCTACAGAAGGCTCACAATCTAAGTATGAACCACTGTACTCTACTAAGTACTTTGGAAACAGTCAGAAGAAACATAAAACTGAATATTTCCCCATGAAGACCATTTGATCTAATGAGGAAGACAAACAGACTTAAATTAATGATATGAAATAACAATAATAATTGTGGTATTTTTTAAGTGCTTACTATGTGCAAGCACTATACTAAGCACCAGGGGAGATGGAAGATACAGTATTAAAACAAAGCATGAAAATAGAGAAAAATAAATAAATAGCAACTAAAATTAGGGTAGTATCATGTCTTAATGGAAAGACCATGGGCCTAGGAGTCCGAGGACCTGGGTTCTAATTCCCATTCCACCATTTGCTTGCTGGGTGACCTTGGGCAAATCATTTAAGTTCTCTGTGCCTCGGGTTCCTCAATTGTAAAACAGGGATTCAATACTTACACTGTGAATCCCAGGTGGAACAGGGACTGTGTCCACCTGAAGAACTTGTATCTACACTAGCAGTTAAAACAGCACGTGACATATAGTAAACACTTAACAAATAGTATTTTAAAAAAGTAAATGGACATGATCTGGATGACATATGGGGAGAAGGGATGGAGAATTTCTGTGATTGATTTGTATTCATCCCACCTTATACTCCCAACTCCTGCATCAGCTCTTTCATACTACCTGTGCAACTGAGTGCTCACAACACCCTAATGGTATTTATCTACATGTCTATATACTCAAATACTTCCTCAATCAATCAATCATATTTATTGATCACTTACTGTGTGCCAAGCACTGTACTAAGCACTTGGGAGAATACAGTATAACAGAGTTGGTTGTCCCATTCTATAGTCTAGAGTTCTCCTATCTGTAATTTACTAAGGTGTCTGTGACCACTGCTAGATTTTAGGATTACTGAGGGCAGAGATCAGGTCTTCCAATTCCATTGTACTTCCCCAAGGGTTTAGTACAGTGTTCTGTACTGAATAGGCTCCCAATCATTACTATTGGTTGACTTATTGAGGGGAGGAATATGGTTTCCCACCAAAGAGAGAGTATTCATTCACTCATTCAATCATATTTATTGAGCACTTACTGTGTATGGAGCACTGTACGAAGACTTTGGGAGAGTACAACAATAAGCAGATACACTCCCTGCCCACAACGAGTTGGTACTAGCTGAATAAGATTGTATAAAGTTTCCTCCATGATATCCCTGCTCTTTTCCTTAAATAATACATTTTTGTTTGACTTTGACTTGGGTTCCTTCCACTATAATAGAGTTCTTGTTCTATGCCCTATTTGTTGCACCAAGGTGTTACCTGCAGGATAATTGCTCAAAACCAGCTGGAAGAAACCCAAAGGCAGACAATGAAATGGGTCCAGATGCTCACAGCTTATCTTCGCTCTTTCAATCAATCAATCATATTTATTGAGTGCTTACTGTGTGCAGAGCACTGTACTAAGCGCTTGGGAAGTACAAGTTGGCAACATAGAGAGACAGTCCCTACCCAACAGTGGGCTCACAGTCTAAAAGGGGGAGACAGAGAACAAAACCAAACATACTAACAAAATAAAATAAATAGAATAGATATGTACAAATAAAATAAATAAGTAAATAAATAGAGTAATAAATATGTACAAACATATATACATATATACAGGTGCTGTGGGGAAGGGAAGGAGGTATGATGGGGGGGATAGAGAGGGGGACAAGGGGGAGAGGAAGGAAGGGGCTCAGTCTGGGAAGGCCTCCTGGAGGACTCTTTGTGCTCCGTTACTCTTATACTTCTTGGAGAAAGTTGCCCCATGTTATTCATTCATTCAATCATATTTATTGAGCACTTACTGTGTGCAGAGCACTGTACTAAGCACTTGAATGTTATGATTGGAGAGAAGGAATGTTAGATGATTCTGCTTAGGAGAAACTCATCTTTAGGCTTTTCTGGACAGTGGTAACAGCTGTTCCTTAGGTCCTAAAAGCAAAATCTACAGCTTTGCAGCTAGAAAAAAAATCCATGATGTTATACATTGGATATAAAACTGCTATAATTGATTCATATTTAATTGATTAATTTGCATATGCTACTCCTTTGCTCAGTCAATCAATGGCATTTATTGAGTGCTTTCTGTGTGCACTTGGGAGACCATAATCCAGCAGGGTTCATTCATTCAATCATATTTGTTGAGCGCTTACTGTGTGCAGAGCACTGTACTAAGTGCTTGGGAAGTACAAGTTGGCAACATATAGAGATGATCCCTACGAAACAACAGACTCTAGAAGGGGGAGACAGACAACAAAACAAATCATGTGGACAGGTGTCAAGCCATCAGAATAAATAGAAGTAAAGCTAGATGCACATCATTAACAAAATAAATAGACTAGTAAATATGTACAAGTAAAATAAATAGAGTAATAAATCTGTGCAAACATATACACAGGTGCTGTGGGGAGGGAAAGGAGGTAGGGCAGAGGGGATGGGGAGGGGGAGAGGAAGGAGGGAGCTAAGTCTGGGAAGGCCTCCTGGGGGAGGTGAGCTCTCAGTAGGGCTTTGAAGAGAGGAAGAGAGCTACCTTAGCGGATGTGTGGAGGGAGGGCATTCCAGGCCATGGGGAGGACGTGGTCGATGGTGGGACAGGCGAGAAAGAGGTACAGTGAGGAGGTTAGTGGCAAAGGAGCGGAGGGTGCAGGCTGGGCTGTAGAAGGAAAGGGAGGTGAGGTAGGAGGGGGCAAGATGATGGAGAGCCTTGAAGCTGAGAGTGAAGAGTTTTTGCCTGATGCATAGGTTGACTGGTAGCCTCTGGAGATTTTTGAGGAAGGGAGCAACATGCCCAGAGCGTTTCCGCACAAAGATGATCCGGGCAGCAGCGTGAAGTGTAGACTGAAGTGGGGAGAGACAGGAGGATGGGAGATCAGAGAGGAGGCTGATGCAGTAATCCAGTCGGTATAGGATGACAGATGGGGTAACAGGTAATAACAAGTAACAGAGAGGTTGGGTAACAAGCTTACAGTGAAGAGGAGGAGATAGATATTAGAATAAATAAATCACAGATATGTATATAAGTGTGGGGCTGAGGGTGGGGTGAAGCATATATTTGAGGGGGAATTGAGCAGCAATATTCTAGTCACTGTCCCCATTCCTTAGCCTGTCCCTGCTGCTCTACCACCTTGACCATTGAAAAGCTGGTGCCCAATGCCTAAATCCCTTTCCTAGACAGGGTAATGATAATAATAATAATAACAGTACTAATAATAATGGAATTTGTTGAGAACTTTCCCAAGCATTGTACTAAACATTGGGGTAGATATAAGATTATCAGGTTGGACACGGTTCCTGTCCCACATGGGACACACAATCTAACTAGGAGAAGAACAGCTATTTAATTCCCATTTTACAGCAGAGAAAACCGAGGCCCAGATGATGATGATGATGATGATGATGATGACACTTATTAAGCACTTACTATGTGCCAAGCAGTGTTCTAAGTGCTGGCACTGTTCTAAGATAAGCTAATGATAATAATAATAATGATGATGGTATTTGTTAAGCACTTACTATGTGCCAAACACTCTTCTAAGTGCTGGGGTAGATACAAGATAATGAGGTTGTCCCATGTGGGGCTCACAGTCTTAATCCCCATTTTACAGATGAGGTAAATGAGGCACAGAGAAGTGAAGTGGCTTGCCCAAGGTCACACAGCAGAGAAGTGATGGAGCCAGTATTAGAACCCATGTCCTCTGATTCCAAGCCCAGGCACTTTCCACTAAGTCATGCTGCTTCTCTTTAAGTGACTTTTAAGTTGGTTTTTTTAATGGTATTTGTTAAGCACTTACTATGTGCCAAGCACTGTTCTAAGCACTGGGGTAGATACAAGGTAATCAGGTTGTCCCAATTGGAGCTCACAATCTTAATCCCCATTTTACAGATGAGGGAACTGAGAGAGGTGAAATGGCTTGCCCAAGGTCACACAGCATACAAGTAGCAAAACCAGACCCCCGTGGGACAACCTGATCAGCTTGTAACCTCCCCAGCACTTAGAACAGTGCTTTGCACATGGTAAGAGCTTAATAAATGCCATTATTTTATTATTATTATCATTATTATTATTATAACCAGGATGAAAACCCTATGTTTGACTCCCAGGCCTGTGGTCTTTCCATTATGCCATGCTGCTTCTCTAATGCAGTGAATGCCAGAATTTAAAGTTTTATCTAATTTTCTAGAACAGTCTGACATACTCTTTTCTGTTCTATTTTATTTTGTTCTATTCTACTCTCTCTAGCCTAGTCTATTTTGTCAATCAATAGTATTTATTGAGTTCTTATTCTGGGAAGAGCACTATAAGAAGCACTTGTGTAGTCTTATGCTGTTGAGTCATGCCTGACCCATAGTGACACATTGGACACATCTCTCCCAGAATGCAATCATTCTTGTAGTGTATCCACAGAGTTTTCTTGGTAAAAATGCAGAAGTAGTTTACCATTGCCTCCTTCCACGCAGTAAATGAATCTCTGCCCTCGAGTCTCTCCCATGCCGCTGCTGCCAACAAAGGTGAGTTTTGACTGCCTTCCACTCACTAGCCACTGCCCAAGCTAGGAATGGAATGGGTATGCCTCTGCTTTACTCTCCCTCTCATAGTCGAGACTGGTAGAGTACTGGAAACTCTCCAGGTGCGACCCTGAGAGGGGAATAAGCACTTGGAAGAATACAGTAGAGTTAGTAGACATGATCCCTGATCTAAAGAGGCTCAGCTAGTTCCTACTTGCCAATAGGCAATATTAGATTCTGATTTCTCATTGCTATTTTGTGAACTGACAAACTTATTGATGCACATTCTTAGCACTTTTGAGTATATACATTCATTCAATTGTACATTCAATTATTTACCTTAACTAATCTATTTGTAAGTATTTTTATGCCTGTCTCTGTAAGCTCCTTGTGGACAAGAAACCTTGTATTTTCTTGTTTAAACTTGTACTTTGAAAGTGCTTTGTGAGGCCGTTATTGAGTAGGGACCATCTGTATATGTTGCCAACTTATACTTCCCAAGTGCTTAGTACAGTGCTCTGCACATAGTAAGCACTCAATAAATACAATTGAATGAATGAATGAATGCATTGTGGGCACTCATTAACTACTAATACTACTCATTTCCTGCTTTTGATACTGAAAGAAAGAGACTAATAGTGAAGAAGAAATGTGAGGGAAAGTGAGCAAGGAAAGAGAATGAAATTCTTAGCCAGGCCTAGACCTTATACTTCTAACAAAAAGTATTCCAAGACAGTGCTTCTTCATGACACATTTGCATTGTCCAGGACTATTCAATATGTTTGACTTGGTTTCTTCCTCCTCTAAATGATTTCATGCTAAAATAGCACACTTGTCAAAGTGCCGAGGTACCATGTATTTATGCAGCCCTTATCACCATGACTACATGGACAGATATTTGATAACCAACACGTCTCCACTGAGTCAGAGGCAGTCGAGTCTATACTTAGTTGTGAGCTTATATAGGTCTTTTACAGTGTAAGATTCTAGGCAAGTTATTTATGATCATTACTTCACCAATGTAGGATTTTGGTTTCCAGAATCAAATGTACAGGAAGAGCCCTTTCCATCTGGGCTGTAAATAGTGGACTGCCCAGAATGACGCATTATTATTGTTATTATGGTATTTGCTAGGTGCTTACTATGTTTGAAGCACTGTTCTAAGCACAGGGGTAGATATAAGCAAATCAAGTTGGACACAGTCCCTGTCCTGCATAGAGCTCACAGTCTTAATCCCCATTTTGTGGGTGAGGTAACTGAGGCACAGAGAAGTGAAGTGACTTGCACTGACTTCCCAGTGGGGAAGGGATTTCCATGACGTGGGATTTCTTTCCATAGTTTCTTCATTTCTTCATATTTTATTATTATCATCATTATTAGTGACAATAATAATGATGACACTAATAATAATAATAATAATGGCATTTGTTAAGTGCTTGCTATGTGCCAAGAGCTGTACTAAGCACAGGGGTCTGACACAGACCTTGTCCCATGTGGGTCTTGTGGTCTAAGTAGGCGGGAGAACAGGTATTGAATCCCCATTTTACAGATGAGCAAAACTGAGGCACAGAGAAGTGAAATGACTAGCCCAAGGTCACACAGCAGGCAAGTGGCAGAGCCAGGATTGGAAACCATATCTTCTGACTCCTAAATCCATATTCTGCTTCCCCTGTCATGAATTTTCTTCAGCCAATTTATCTCCCAAGCTATGAACTTGGAGATCCATCTCACTTTCACCCTCTCTCTCTCATGTGGAAGTTGGTACTAGGAACATCTTCCCTAACTGGAGTGTCCCCCTGAGGAGAGGGAGGAAGAAAGATGGGTGAAAAACCAGGAGAGATTTACCCAACATTAGGTCAATCAATCAGTCAGTCACATTTATTGAGCACTTACCATGTGCAGGGCACTGTACTAAGTGCTTGGGAGAGGACAACACAATATAACAGACATATCCCCTCCCCACAGTAAATAACTGACTGGACAATCAATCAATCATGATATTTATTGAGTGCTTACTGTATGCAGAGCACTGTACTAAACACTTGGGAGAGTACAGTATAACATAATTAGTACACACATACCCTGCCCACAAGGAGCTTACAGTCTAGAAGGGAAAAAGACATTAAAATAAATTAAAGATATGTATGTAACTGCTATGGGGCTGAGGGTGGGTTGCATGCAACATCCACCTCTTGGAAAATCGTTCCAACAAAGCCCTTTGTTTTCCATTGGCAATGCTTTCCTCCAGCCTTTCACTATATATTGTCCCATTTTTGATGTCTCACACCCATTCATCCTTGGAATCTGAATTATTACAAATAAATTCCCCGGAGCTATCCCTAAATGACTTCATTAGCTGTGCTTTCACCCCTTAGTCCCTGAAAAAAAAAAAGGAAATCACTTTCAGGCTTCGCCTACAAATCTAATTCTCATCACAAATCTTCCTTTATAAGACTCCTTCATCCCCTCCACACAGAAAAGACGTAGCTTTTCTTCCTAGCTTGCAGGAGGTGGGAGGTGAAGGAGGGTGAGAAGGCATATGACTTGAAAATTTCTGATTGTCAATTTCTTCTTTCCAACTTTTCCCAAGGGGGGATTTTTCCTTCTGTTAATTTAGTTCATTTCCTTCACCACCTTCTTCTGTTCTGTATTTTTTTTATCAGCAGCTGAATCAACAAATCTTGCAGACGGAGAGGCACCATCTACTAACCACTTTCCCCCAATCCCTGGGGAGAGTCATCTCCCTTCATCCAGAAAATAAGTTTCTTGACTCTATCAACTCAACTGTACTGTACTCTCCCACATTCTTAGTACAGTGCTCTGCACACAGTAAGTTCTCAATAAATACCTTTGATTGATTGAGTGATGCATTGATCCTCCCTGATTTCATGATTGGAATTTTCTTTTCAAGAACAACATGTAGGCCTAAATTCTTCATATCAGTGACAATGCCACCATGTTTTGCCTTGCCTTACCTTAATCATTACTCAACGTTCTTCCATCAGCTCTTTCCCAAATGCTCCAAATAATCTCCCACTAGATAGGAGATCCTTCATAATTTGGCTTCCCACATCTGTGACATGTTTTTCCTAGCTTCTTTTACCACCATTTGGTTCTCCCTCCCCATACGTAGCCCTAGGTATATTCTCAAATTCTCTAAACTTTGTTTTAATTAAAAGTGTTGCTGGAGTGATGATCTTTCTGGGAGTGGTGGCCACTGATGCACTCTCCCTTTGACAGTGAAGGATCTGGATCATAGAAAATAGCTTGCCTTCAATAAATCAGTCAATGGTATTTATTTAGCTCTTACCATATGCAGAGCACTGAACTAAGCACTTGGGAGAGTGCCATACAGTCGAGTTGCCTTGGTTGACTTAGTCACCCTGAGCTGTTTTTGACTTGCCACTGTAGCTTCAGATGGCTTGATGACATTGCCATGTCGCTGGAAACCAGAGGCGAGTACTGCAGGTCCAGGCATGGCAACCCAGCAGCCATCCTTAGGACACATGCATTTTAGTTTAATCCTGTCCTTAGTGTTTATTTCTATATGTATATTTTTATTTGGATTTTCACTTGTCTATTCAAAGACGTATTGTAACCTTGTTTGTGAATCAATCCAAAGTGTTTATTGAGTGCTTACTGGTGCAGAGATCTGTACTTGTTGCTTGGGGATGTACATAATTTCAATCTGACTGTATCCATTATTGGACTATTAACTCACTGGGGCAAGGCGCATGGCCATGTCATTTAGAACTTTCTAGGGTGTCTGTTATGTGCTTACTATGTGCCAGACACTGTACTGAGTGCTGGGGTTATATAAGATATAAGGTTGGACACAGTCCATGACCCACATGGAGCTCACAGTCTTAATCCCCATTTTACAGATGAAGTAACTGAGGCACAGAGCAACTAAGTCATTTACCCAAGTTCACACAGCAGACAAGTGGCAGAGCCAGGATTGGAACCCAGGTCCTGTTTATTTCCTAGGCCAGTGCTCTATCCACTAGACACACAGCTTTCCTAAAGAGGGAAGGCAGAATGGAAGTGAAACATGCAAAGTGTCAAACAGAACAACTGTTGGGCCAGTCAGTATTGACTCACAAAGGGGTGGGGTAGAGGGGGAGGAGGTACCCTAGCTGCCTAACCTCAAACAAATGTTCTTCAATCAACTGATAAAAATGATGACAAATACATTTGCTGGTTTGAAAATGAGGCATCTTCGGTTGGAATCAATCAATCAATTGTATATATTGAGTGCTTACTGTGGGCAGAGCATTTTACTAAACCCTGGGAAGAGTGCAATACAACAGAGTTGGTAGACACATTCCCTATGTTGACAACAGGGGACACAGGAGAAGCAGCATGGCACAGTGGCTACAGCATGGGCCTGGGAATCAGAAGGTATTGGGTTCTAATCCTGAGACAGCCATTTGTCTTGTTTGTGGCTTTGGGCAAGTCACTTCATTTCTCTGTGCCTCAGTTCCCTAATCTGTAAAATTGGGATTAAGATTTAGAGCCCCATGTGGGACAGGGACTGTGTCCAGCCCAATTTGCTTCTATCCATCCCAGTGCTTAGTACAGTGCCTGGCACATAGTAAGTACTTAACAAATACCTCAATTATTATTATTACTGTCCACAACAAGCTTACCGTCTGGATTGTTTTTACTTTTCAAGTAAACATTGATTTGGCCCCAGTGCAGACCTGCCAGTTTTTGCAATTTCCCTGCTTTGAATGTTTTCTCAAACAAATTGTCTTTACACCTTCCTTCAGCTCATCCTGCTAGCAGGCACTGCATTGGCTAGGAATGGTGTAAACAATTCAGCAGCCCCATGGAAGCTGACATTCCCGCACCAAATCTGGATGTTTATTTTAATGTTTGTCTAGTCTGTAAGCTCCTTGGGATCAAGGATCATGTCTACCAACTGCATTGTACTCCCCAAGGTCTAAGTACAGTGCTCTGCACCTACTAAGTGATCAATAAATACAATTAATTGATTGATTGACTAGAAGGGACAAGAAGAGTTCAGCTCCTAAACTTCCTCATTTTCTGGGTCATTCCCAAGAAGAATTAGTTCTAGAGACTTTGGACAAGAAAGAGGGACTATAAGGAGCTGAACAGCCAAATGCCCAGGAGTTGCCAACCATCAACACTCCGGGGCAACTGGGGCAACAGTCCCGGGGCAGAAAGGGCACAGGCAGGCAGATACCTTCAGGGTCTGTAGCCGCCAATAAATAGATCTTTCAGGGAGCGGTAGGGTCCAGCAATGGCAGCCTCAGGAAGCTTCCCTCATCGTCAATTCCCAAAACCAGATCTGAATTTATCTGGCGATTCAGGAGGTACTGAGTAATCTATTAATAATAATTACGGTATTTGTTAAGCACTTACTATGTGTCAAGCACTGTTCTAAACTCTGGGGTATATGCAAGCTAATGACATTGGACACAGTTCCTGTTCCACATGGGACTCACAGTCTTAATCCTCATTTTATAGATGAGGTAACTGAGGCATGGAGAAGTTAAGTTACTTGTTTAAGGTCACACAGCAGACAGGTGGTGGAGCCGGGATTAAAAACCCCATCCTTTTGACTCCTAGACCCATAGGAGTCCACTAGGCCATTTCTTTTCATCCCTCCTCTTCTATTTCCCAGATGAAGGGGGATAGGTTGCAGATACCATACTGGCAAAGCCTGTGATCCAGCTGAGTGCTAGGTCTCAGTTGGAATCAGGCATCCTTCTTACCATTTTATCCTGAGCAAAGTACATGAATGACTCCAGTCAATGTGCTCAGGAAGCCAAGTGCTGTCAGTCCAAATCTCCCAACCCATTTAAACACAGTTCAGTCAAACACAAAAGGAGCTTTAGAACTGAAGCCTGATCCATACTGCTCTCTGCTCCATCAGCTTCCACTTACAGAGATGGCTGGTATTATCAACTGACTTTTTATTTCTTTGCCTAAAGGCAAGCACTCGTCAGGGTCCTGATGAAGAAGCATAAATCAGAAGCTCTCAACTTACCCCTCTCTGCGGATCTTTGATGTCACAGAGTGGGGAGGAGAAAAGTGGAGGAGGTTGTTAAGAGGAAAGAAGATGATTGGGGCATCGGAAGGAAGCAAAGGAAAAGGGGTGGTGGATCACAGGGAGAAGTGGAGGTTAGATCTAGTCCACAGTTCTGGGACAAAGGTTCTAGAAGGTAATATCTGTCTATTTTGGAATGTATCTTCTAAACTTAATCCAAGACCACGCACAGTGGCAAATATTCACACCTATCATTCAAGACCCAGATCATATACAGGATGAAACTTCAGAGGCCTTCTGTCAAGAGGCCTGATACAGATGGATCCGGACCGAAGGGGTTGTTTGGGGTCTTTCACTTTGGCAAGAAGCCCACTGCAGTCAGGCCTGGCCTGTAAAACTGTGAATAACTTCTTTATGCATAATGTTCAAAGCTGACAGTGTATCTATTGTCTCGTCCCTACAGAATGCCCAGCATGCGATCCAGCTGCTCTTGCTCTTTATAATATTATCCGACCCCTCTCACACAAGCAGGCATGGCGAGAGAGTGATTTCCATCTGCACCACACACAGATGTTGAGGGGAAAAAAGGAATTTTATTTTCCACAAACATGCTTGTTCCGGAACTGACACTCTTCTCCCTTTCCCACTGGGTTGGGTCTATATTTCGGTGAAGGTTCTTGTCTCAGAAGGGACACGCTTACCACTAAGATCATTCCAGCATGAGCACTTGGTGATGCCTCTAGGCTTGCTAGAAATGGACCACCAAACCAAAACATATAGAAAATCCACACCTACGCTTTGACCGTAAGGTTGTTGTGGGTGGCAACAAAGTCTACCAACTCCATTGTTTGGAACTCTCCCAAGCACTTAGTATAGTGCTCTGCACATAATAAATGCTCAATAAATACAATTGATTTCGTTTTCTCCCATTACAAGTCCTTTAACAGTGTAGACATACACAAAATGTTCCCATTTGCCTATATGCAGCACTACAGTCAGGGGCTGCTCTTGCCTTCACATGGAATCTGTGAACTCAGTAAGGCAGGGTTGAGGAATCACAGCCAAACATACCTGCATCTGCTCCAGAATATAACTGTGGCATTTGCTAAATACTTAATATGTGCACTGTTCTAAGCTCTGGGATGAATACAAGCAAATTGGGTTGGTCACAGTCCCTGCCCAACATGGGACTCCCAATCTTAATCCTCCTTTTACAGATGAGGTAACTGAGGCATAGAGAAGTTAAGTGACTTGACCAAGGTCATGCAGCAGACATGTGGTGGAGCCAGGATAAGAACCCAGATTCTTTTGATTCCCAGGCCAGTGCTCTCTATTAGACTAAGCTGCTTCTCACTTCAATTGTGTTTGGTTGCATCCCCAGGTTTGCTGGTTAGTTACCACATTGATGCTGCTACCATTGGCATCCACTGTTAAGAAAATGTTGGGAAAGGTGAGCTGGCAGGGGGTATGGTTTACCAGTCTCCTCCCCAATACCCTTGGGATGAAGAATGGGCTACCAAAACAGGACACTTTTTTAAGTGGTATTTATTAAGCACTTACTATGTGTCAGGCACTGTTCTAAGCACTGGGGTAGATACAATCAATCAGGTCAGACAGAACCCACGTCCCACATTGGGCTCACAGTTTTGATTCCCATTTTATAGATGAGGTAACTGGGGCCCAGAAAAGTTAAATGATTTGCCCAAGTTCAGTCAGTCAATCATATTTATTGAGCGCTCACTGTGTGCAGAGCACTATACTAAACACTTGGGAGAGTACAATGTAGCAATATGACAGATAATAATGATGATAATAATAATGATAGCATTTATTAAGCACTTACTATGTGCAAAGCACCGTTCTAGGTGCTGGAGAGGTTACAAGGAAATCAGGTTGTCCCATAGAGGGCTCACAGTCTTAATCCCCATTTTACAGAAGAGGTAACTGAGGCACAGAGAAGTTAAGTGACTTGCCCAAAGTCACACAGCTGACAAGTGGTGGAGCCGGGATTTGAACCCATGACTTCTGACTCCAAAGCTCGTGCTATTTTCACTGAGCCATGCTGCTTCTCTGCAGATATATTCCCTGTCCACGCACAACAGACATGTGGCAGAGCTGGGATTAGAACTCAAGTCCTCTGACTCACAGGCCCGTCATCTTTCCACTAACACCATGCTGCCTCCCCTTTCTTACTGAACCGCCCCAGAGGGGATGTATGTGGGTGGGTGGGTGGTCTAGAGTGGGCAGGGGATGAGACCAGAGTAGCCCATGACTCTCATGATCATATCTGAGAACCAGGACTCACGACAAACAGGAAGACATTCTTTGCATTGATGGCATAATAAAGGTGGGTGGTATTCATGTGTGGAGCAACTTGCATTCATAAAATTTAAAGAGATTTTCTGCACTCCTCTGAATTTTTTTTTAAAAGAGAGCTTATTTCTTTCTAAAACCTCCCAGTTGACACCTCCAGTGTTTGAAGTCCCATTTTATTTATGTTAGGGGGATAATACCCAACACACAATTCTATTTAAAAATCCTAATATTGAAGAAGAGTTGGTGGGAATTTGATCTTGCTCCACATGATTTTAATGAACAGCATTTCAGTTTTAGTAGCACCTAATTAGAATATGTGCATAAATCTCAGGCTATTATTGTCTCAGTGTAATTAAAAAGCCTTCTTTGAGGAAAATTATAACTTTCTTTAACCGAGCTGGTGAGATGACAAATTTTTGACTCAACAGAGTATCCTGTACAAACCATACTTTTAAAGTGTTTCTGAAAACAAGAAAAAAATGTATTCAAAGAAATCTGATCTTTTGCCCTTTACTGTAGATGGAAGTATTCACCCTTCTAATTCTCAAGGACGTTCAGAGTGAATGAGCCAAGACTCCAAGTGCATCCAACACTAACTTCTTTACAGATGACAGCAATGAACTACAGCAAATCGCTCAGTTCAATTGTTGAGCTGCACATTTATGGAGACTTTTTAGTGCACCCTGGTGGTAAAGTAATAAATCACAAGGACAACCTGAAGAAAAAGTTTCCAGAAGCAAGGCAAACTTGTTCCAGCGACCAGATCTTACAAGACCATTCTCAACTGACTGCATTTCTAAGTTTACAGCTCACCCTCTGCTCTTTAGCCCCCCTACAGTCGACAGGTGACTACTTATACTGAACTCCTAGTCTTCCCTCCCAAACCCTGCCCTCTACCTGACTTTCCCATCTCTGTTGACGGCCCTACCATCCCTCCCGTCTCACAAGCCCGCAACCTTGGTGTCATCCTCGACTCCACTCTCTCATTCACCCCTCACATCCAAGCTGTCACCAAAACCTGCAGGTCTCAGCTCCGCAACATTGCCAAGTTCCGCCCTTTCCTCTTCAACCAAACAGCTACCCTGCTCGTTCAAGCCCTCATCCTATCCCGTCTGGACTACTGCATCAGCCTCCTCTCTGATCTCCCATCCTCGTGTCTCTCCCCACTTCAATCCATACTTCACGCTGCTGCCCGGATTGTCTTTGTCCAGAAACGCTCTGGTCATGTTACTCCCCTCCTCAAAAATCTCCAGTGGCTACCAATCAATCTGTGCATCAGGCAGAAACTCCTCACCCTGGGCTTCAAGGCTGTCCATCACCTCGCCCCCTCCTACCTCACCTCCCTTCTCTCCTTCTACAGCCCACCCCGCACCTTCCGCTCCTCTGCCGCTAATCTCCTCACGGTGCCTCGTTCTCGCCTATCCCGCCATCGACCCCCGGCCCACGTCATCCCCCGGGCCTGGAATGCCCTCCCTCTGCCCATCCGCCAAGCTAGCTCTCTTCCTCCCTTCAAGACCCTGCTGAGAGCTCACCTCCTCCAGGAGGCCTTCCCAGACTGAGCCCTTTCCTTCCTCTCCCCCTCGTCCCCCTCTCCATCCCCCCATCTTACCTCCTTCCCTTCCCTACAGCACCTGTATATATGTCTATATGTTTGTACATATTTATTACTCTATTTATTTATTTTACTTGTACATATCTATTCTATTTATTTTATTTTGTTACTATGTTTGGTTTTGTTCTCTGTCTCCCCCTTTTAGACTGTGAGCCCACTGTTGGGTAGGGACTGTCTCTATATGTTGCCAACTTGTACTTTCCAAGCGCTTAGTACAGTGCTCTGCACACAGTAAGCGCTCAATAAATACGATTGATTGATTGATTGATTATAAATAGAGAGAAAATTTCAGTGTTTCTGAGATTGATATTTGGTTTATCTGAGCAATTTACTCACTTAAAAATTGAAAGTGGTATTTGTTAAGACTATACTAGGCACTAGGGTATAAACAAAATAATCAGATTAAACAGAGTCCATGTTCCACATGGGGATCACGGGGGACTGTGTCTAACCTGATTAACTATGTGTTATGTGCTTGACACATAGGAAGCACTTAACAAGTACCAAAAATTATTATAATTATTATTGTTTTATTATTGTTATTTTAAGGTAACTGAGGTACTGAGGTAACTGAGGCTCAGAAAAGTTGAACGACTTACCCAAGGTCACACAACAGACAAGTAGCAGAACTGGGTCTGGAACCCAGGTCCATTGACGCCCAGGCCTGAGGTCTTTCCACTAGACCACATTGCTTCTTGGCTCACCTAACAGTCTCTAAACATCAACTGTTTATGTGTTAGCTTGAAAATGCAAGAATGTCTTTCTGCTCCTAAATGGAAACAGAAAAGGATAAAACAAAAATTAAGCATTCAATTGATTTGAATTATTTAATCCAAAACATCCAGGACATCTTTGATAAGCTTGGTTTAAGATCAGTTGCTATTCTTCAAAGCAAGCTCTTCTGATATAGTAAGTCTGCAGGAACAAAGAAGTAAATTGAAAACTAAACATTACAAAACTCATTTTAAAATTGAGTAGAGTAGATTCTGCAATATCGGGATATTGATGGATCTACTGAATGTGCAAATCATGTGTTGTAACATCTAAAAATTAAAATTCCTTTAGGGCAGGGTTGCTGTGCTTCCCCTTGTGGAGACAGGTGTTGTCTGGAAGCGTAAAGGTATTAATAGTGAGAATAAGATCAGTCAAATTAATCATCATCATCCTCCTCATCATCAATGGTATTAATTTAGTGCTTACTTTGTGCAGAACACTGTACTAAGAATTTGAGACAGTATAATAATGATAGCATTTATTAAGCACTTACTAGGTGCCAAGCACTGTTCTAAGTGCTAAGGAGGTTACAAGGTGATCAAGTTGTCCCAGGTGGGGCTCACAGTCTTCATCCCCATTTTACAGATGAGGTAACTGAGGCCCAGAGAAGTGAAGTGACTTGCCCAAAGTCACACAGCTGACAAGTGGCAGAGCCGGAATTTGAACCCATGACCTCTGACTCCAAAGCCCGGGCTCTTTCCACCGAGCCATGCTGCTTCTCCATATAATAGAGTTGGTAGACACATTTCAAGCCCACAATGAGCTCTCAGTCTAGAACAGAACAGATGGAAACTTTGTAGACCTAATGGGTTTTAAAACATTTTCTTCAAATTTGCATACACATTCACACTAGCTCCTTTGGAGACTGCAACTGTTAACAATTTGATAAATAAATTAAGCACTGAGAAGCAGCATGGCCTAATGGGTAGAGCACGGGAGTCAGAAGGACCCGAGTTCTAATCCCTGATCTGCCACTTGTCTGCTATGTGACCTTGGGCAAGTCATTTAACTTCTCTGTGCCTCAATTACAACCTTAAAATGTGGTTTGTGACTGTGTGCTCCATGTGGGATGTGGAATGTGTCCAATTTAGTTAGCTTGTACCTCCCCCAGTACTTAGTATGGTGCTTGGACATAGTAGGTGCTTAACAAATACTATGATTTTAAAAAATCATCTATAGGTCCTCTCATCTCTGATTTGAATAGATAAATCCATCAGTGACGAGGGCCAGGTATTTTCTGTCTGGAATATTTGATGGGTATATCATATTCTGGGAAGTGTGAGAATAAGAATAGAGAATAAGTGAGAATAAGAACAGAGAAACAGTGTGGCTTAATGGAAAGAGCATGGGCTGGGGAGTCAAAGGTCATGGGTTCTAATCCTGGCTCCGCCACTTGTCAGCTATGTGACTTTGGGCAAGTTACTTAACTTCTCTGTGCCTCAGTTACCTCATCTGTAAAACAGGGATTAAGACTGTTAGCTCCACGTGGGAGTACCTGATTACTTTGTATCTACTCCAGCACTTAGGACACTGCTTGGCAAATAGTAAGTGCTTAACAAATACCATCATCATTATTACTATTATCATTATTAATAAGGAGCTTCTGCACTTGGGCTCTGCCCCACACTGTTGTCTTGTTTCCTGTACCTTCTCCACCTCCTCTGATGATCTCTCTAACACTCTGCCTTCAGAGGAAGCACAAAAAAGAGTGAGTCTCAGAGACAGCAACCTGACAGTTAAATCTTGTGTCACCTTCAATAGCACATCCACACACCTACATACTCATATTGCATAATATCAATCAATCATGCTTATTGAATGCTTACTGTATGCAGTGCACTGTACTAAGCCCTTGGGAGAGCACAATATAGCCAAGTTCGTAGACACATTCCCTGCCTACAACAAGCTTACAGTCTAGAGGGAGAGATAGACATTAAAATAAATTATGGATATGTACATAAGTGCCATGGGGCTGAAGGCAGGCTGAATAAAGGGTACAAATCCAAGTAAAAGGGTGATGCAGAAGACACAATGAGGGCTTAGTCAAGGACGGTCTCTTGGATTTTAATAAGGCTTTGAAGATGGGAAAAGTGATGGTCTCTTAGATATGAAGGGGAAGAGAGTTCCAGGCCAGAGGCAGGACGTAGGTGAAGAGTAGGCAGTGAGATGGGTAAGATCTAGGTTCAGTCAGTAAATTGGTGTTAGGGGAGCCAAGTTTGTGTGCTGGCTTGTAGTAGGAAATCAACGAGGTAAGATAGAAGGGGATGAGGCGATTGAGTGCTTTTAAACTGATGGTAAGGAGTTCCTGTTTGATGTGGAGGCAGATAGGCTTAGCTTAGGAGGTTCTTAAGAAGTTGAGAAACATAATTTCTTTATAATCATGTAATTTATTTATCTCAGGAGTAATGTGGACAGTATTTTAAACACAAAACAATGAAAACTATTTCAGTGTTTAGCTCCAGAGAATAACTGCCCATGTGACAAATTAAAGGAAGGGCTATGCTTAGTAGCACTCCACCAGATACCCTTCCAAGTTCCAGTGGTATGGAACCTACCAGGAAGGAAAAATCAGTTGGAACATATACTATAGTACAAGTAACGAGGTCTTCATCATGGCCTAGTAGAAAGGGTGCAGGACTAGGAGGCTAGTTTCAGTTCTGAATCTGCCACTTGTCAGCTGGGTGACCTAGGACAAGTCCCTTAACTACTTTGTGCCTCAGTTTCCTCTTCTTTAAAATGGAGATAAAATATCTGTTGTCCCTTCCCCGAGAATGAGCCCCATATGTGTCCAATCTAATTATCTTGTATCTCCCCCAGTGCTCAGCAGAGTGCCTTAGTAAGTGCTTAGTAAATATCATCATTATTATGGCAGAAGAAACTTACACAAACATTACAAATATACAGAATTTGTACAGTCTTGGGCAGCAAGACAGTCTACCTTACACCAATCCCCAGCAGGATTTTCCCCTCTGAAATGTTCAGACTTTCCTACCTGTGTTGCAATATGTTCAATATAGCATTTTGGAATCTGGAGCATGGATATTCCAAACTGACAGGGGGCTGTAACTCCATTTTTCCCTTCTTCCTTCTTCACTGTTTCAGTCCTTGGGAGGAAATAACAAGGTGTATAATCTAGGTGTGGCATCACACTGTCCCACTTTTCAACAAAAATCTGGTCAGCTAATGCCTTATAGTCTATCAAATCCTTTCCATTTGACTGGTTTTCAATGGGCCTAGGAATTCTGCCCTCTGCCTGAATGAAAAAGCTTCCTTTGTCTCATCTGGGATCATGGGGAGTTGGAGGAGAGAAGCCATAGAAACTGGCCAAGGCCGCCCTTGGATACTGAAAAGAAATAGGACAGTCCAACTTAACCCAGTGAGATGCAGAATGGTCAATCTTTATGCAGAAAAGAATCATCCACCCAGGATTAGAGTGGGGCCAAAGGACTTTGGCCTCACAAAGAAAGTTCTGGAGACAGGCCAGTACCTCCAGTGCCAGAAATGGCTGGCAGAGCAGGTGGTAGAGCTCCGTTGCCTGATGTGGGTTTCTGGAAAACAATAGTCCTTTACCCCAGGGAGAAGTCACAGGGCAAAATAATAGAGAACCAGGATGGGACTTAGATATATATCCTAGTTTACTTTAGGTTCAATTTACTAACTGGCTAGCGGATCCCTCACCCATGTCACAAAACCTAATTGTGATTTTTTTCCCAAAACTCAAGCCAAAAGTCCATCTACTCCAAAGGTATTGCCAAATAAAATATGGCCACCAGTTGAGACTCGCCAAAAGCTAAAACTCCAGCAACTCCTTAGTTCTTTGTGTTTGAAGGGCAAGTATAGCCTAATCAGCCCTTCCCATTCCTAGATAAAAATGTGGTTCATTCAATTGATGGTATTTACTGAGCACCTGTGGTGCGCGGGGCACTGTACAAGACAACAGGGTTGGAAGACACAATTCCTGTCTACAAGGAGTTTACAGTCTGTAGCCCTGGCTTTCCAGCAATGGGGAAAAAAACACTATCTGAGCTCAGATTTGGAACTTAGGTGCCCTGGACCCTTATTTTAGGCTTCCAACCAGACCTGACAGTCTCCAAATAAGGCTATAAAGACTTAGCTCTTGGAACCTGGGCTGCCACTTTCCAACCCCAACCAGCAGGCACTTCCTCCCCATGAAAATCTCTACTCCCTTTTGGCCTCCACACCCTAACAATGAATGATGGATTCCTCTGGTTGTATCAACTGAGAAACAAACCAGTCGCTACAATATTCACTAAGCAGATCATTCAATCCTTAAAATTGCTCAGTTATTTACAACTGAACCTGTGTCTGGTTTTATTCTGCTGATCCAATTTCTGCTTCAATTTCTTTAATTTCTATGTTATTTTCTCTGTCCTCATAGAACATTCCACTCTAAAGGAACGCTGACCCAACCCCTCACTAAATTCCATCCATACTGATCTTTCGGGTCTCAGTGGGAAATCTTAGTGGGAAATCTCATAAAGCTTCTGTTCCCCTCCATTTCTCAACCATCCCACCAGCCAGAAAGCTCTGCCTAACATTGGAAGTCCTTGGTAGTAAAGGTTGATACGTAGAATCCTTCCACACATCATCACGTTGGCTTACCACAAGTAATTATCCTACTTACATCTTCCAACCATAGTATCATCCCCCTCCTCCATCCCTCACTCCCAACGATCTGGCTTCCTACTTCATTGGTAAAATTAACTCCATCAAGTCTGAGCTCCCCAAAGTCCCCCCTCCCCCTTCTCCATCCCACCTGCTCTCAACCCTCTCCGCTACTCTCCCATCCTTCCCAGCAGTATCTTCAGATGAGATCTCTTCCCTCATCTCATGTGCTACTCCATCCACTTGTGCTTCTGACCCCATTCCCTCTCATTTTATGAAATCTCTCGTTCTGTCCCTTCTCCCCTCCCTAACTTCCATCTTCAACCGCTCACTCTCCACTGGTTCCTTCCCCTCTGCCTTCAAACATGCCCACGTCTCCCCATCCTAAAAAACCCTCTCTTGACCCCACCTCCCTTTCTAGTTATCACCCTATCTCCCTCCTACCCTTCCTTTCCAAACTCCTTGAACGAGTCGTCTACACCCGCTGCCTCGAATGTCTCAATGCCAACTTTCTCCTTGACCTCCTCTAGTCTGGCTTTCATCCCATACACTCCACTGAAAGTGCCCTCTCAAAGGTCACCAATGACCTCCTTCTTGCCAAATCCAACGGTTCCTACTCTATCCTAATCCTCCTAGACCTCTCAGCTGCCTTCGACACTGTGGATCACCCCCTTCTCCTCAACACCCTATCCAACCTTGGTTTCACAGACTCCGTCCTCTCCTGGTTCTCCTCTTATCTCTCCAGCCGTTCATTCTCAGTTTCCTTTGTGGACTCCTCCTTCCCTTCTCATCGACTCACTGTAGGGGTTCCTCAAAGGTCAGTTCTTGGTCCCTTCTGTTCTCTATCTACACTCACTCCCTTGGTGAACTCATTCACTCCCATGGCTTCAACTATCATCTCTATGCTGATGACACCAAAATCTGCATCTCTACCCCTGCTCTCTCTCCCTCCCTCCAGGCTCATCTCTCCTCCTGCCTTCAAGACATCTCCATCTGGATGTCTGCCCGCCATCTAAAACTCAGTACATCCAAGACTGAACTCCTTATCTTCCCTCCCAAACCCTACCCTCTCCCTGACTTTCCCATCACTGTAGATGGCATTACCATCCTTCCTGTCTCACAAGCCTGCAATCTTGGTGTCATCCTTGACTCCACTCTCTTGTTCACCCCACATATCCAATCTGTCACCAAAACCTGCCAGTCTCACCTCCACAACATTGCCAAGATCCACCCTTTCCTCTCCATCCAAACCACTACCTTGCTGGTTCAATCTCTCATTCTATCCTGACTGGACTACTGCATAAGCCTCCTCTCTGATCTCCCATCCTCCTGTTTCTCCCCACTTCAGTCTATACTTCACTCTGCCGCCTGGATTATCTTTGTGCAGAAAAGCTCTGGGCATGTTACTCCCCTCTGCAAAAATCTCCAGTGGCTGCCTGTCAACCTACGAATCAAGCAAAAACTCCTCACTCTCAGCTTCAAGTCTCTCCAACACCTCACCCCCTCCTACCTCACCTCCCTTCTCTCCTTCTACAGCCCAGCCCGCTCCCTCCGCTCCTCTGCCACTAATCTCCTCACCGTGCCTCGTTCTCGCCTGTCCCGCCATCGACCCCCGGCCCATGTCCTTTCCCTGGCCTGGAATGCCCTCCCTCCACACATCCGCCAAGCTAGCTCTCTTCCTCCCTTCAGAGACCTACTGAGAGCTCACCTCCTCCAGGTGGCCTTCCCAGATTGAGCCCCCTTTTTCCTCTCCTCTTCCCCATCCCCCCACCCTACCTCCTTCCCCTCCCCACAGCTCTTGTATGTATTTGTACAAATTTATTACTCTATTTATTTTACTTGTATATATTTACTAGTCTATTTATTTTGTTAATGATGTGCACATAGAGAAGCAGCGTGGCTCAGTGGAAAGAGCACGGGCTTTGGACTCAGAGGTCATGGGTTCAAATCCCGGCTCTGCCAATTCTCAGCTGTGTGACTTTGGGCAAGTCACTTAACTTCTCTGGGCCTCAGTAACCTCATCTGTAAAATGGGGATTAAGACTGTGAGCCCCCTGTGGGACAACCTGATGGCCTTGTAACCTCCACAGAGTTTAGAACAGTGCTTTGCACATAGTAAACACTTAATAAATGCCATCATTATTATTATATTATTATTATATAGCTTTAATTCTATTTGTTCTGATGATTGTGACAACTGTCTACATGTTTTGCTTTGTTGTCTGTCTCCCCCTTCTAGACTGTGAGTCCATTGTTGGGTAGGGACCGTCTCTATATGTTGCCAACCTGTACTTCCCAAGCACTTAGTACAGTGCTCTGTGCACAGTATATGCTCAATAAATACAACTGAATGAATGAATGAATGAACAGAAATTTTACTTTAGCATTTAGGAACCTTCCTCACATTAATCAAATCAATCAATCAATCATATTTACTGAGGTCTTACTGCATGCAGAGCACTGTTCTTAAAGCTCGGGAGACTACAATGTAATAATATAACAGAGTCCATTCAATTGTATCTATTGAGTGCCTTACTGTATGCAAAGCACTGTACTAAGTGCTTGGAAGAGTACAATGTAACAATATAACAGAGTCCATTCACAGTGGAAAGAGCACAGGCTTGGGAGCCAGAGGTAATGGATTCTAATCCCGGCTCTGCCACTTGTCAGCTGTGTGACTTTGGGCAAGTCACTCCACTTCTCTGGGCCTCATTTCCCTCATCTGTAAAATGGGGATTAAGACTATGAGCCCCACGTGGGACAACCTGATCACCTTGTATCCTCCCAGCACTTAGACCAGTGCTTTGCACATCAAAAGTGCTTAACAAATGCCATTATTATTATTATTATTATTATTCTTAATTGCATTTATTGAGTGCTTACTGTGCTTAAAGCTTAAAAGCACAAAGAGTTTACAATCTAGATGGGGAGACAAACATTAATACCAATAAAATAAATATATTACAGAGTAGGTAGAAATTTTCCCTTCCCAAAATGAGCTTGCATAGCAAGAAATTTGGAAGTATGAATAATAATAATAATAATGATGATGATTATGATAATAGTATGTGTCAAGAACTTACTATGATCTGAGCACATGGTGCTCACAGTCTGATTCGGAAGGATAGGTATTGAATCCCAGTTGTAAGCTTGTCATGGGCAGGGAACATGTCTACCAAGTCTTTTATATGTTCTCTCCCAAGACCTTAGTACAGTGCTTTGCACAGACTAAGCACTCAATAAATACAATTGAATGAATGCCCAGAGATGTTAAGTGACTACTTGCCTAAGGTCACACAGCAGGCGACAGAGCCATGGTTAGAACACTGTTTCTCTAACTCCCAGGCCCATGTATTTTCCAGTAGGCCACTTTGCTTCTCAAAAGAAAGGAGGGTCTATATTCTCTTACAATAATTGTCATAATCTTTCCTAACCAATTTCATGTTGTGAAACTAACTCATCCCTTTCGGTTTTAGAATCACTGAGTCATATTCTTAGCTCTTTCTTTTCCTCATTGGGTGGTAGAGTACAGTGGCTGGAATTAGATACAAATAATTACCAAAAATTACCACCTTTGGATCTTGTTCTTTCTGCATTTGCTTTAGAGCAGACACAACTCTTCCTCAGGGTAACCAAAGAAATAATGCCTAAAATTTCACATAGATGGTAAAACTGGGTAGTCTGTTGAGGGAAGTTATATTCACAGAATAATATAGAATTCTGAAAAAAATTCAACCTGTAGAAGTTTTATACTGATTAAAAAAATTTAACAAAGTGACAGAACAGGAGAAAGAGAAAAAGATAAATTATTGAAGAGATCTAGAAGATCACAAGGGTTCCCAACTTCAGGTTCAGTGCCATAGCTTATAGTAAAGTTTATACTCTGAATTGAATATTCAAAAAAAGCAATGAATTCACAAAAATCAATTAATTGTAAGGTTTGTGACCCCTGAGCAGTTTCCCTCACTTAGCATCTTCTCTCCACTGAGCATCCTTTTGGCAGACACAATCTAACTTGCTCTAAAGTTACTCACCTTATATTTCAAGGTCCTCTGGTGCTATCCTCCTGTCTCTCCCTGCTTCTGCCTACACTTCTCTCTGCTGCCTGGATTATTTTTCTACAGAAATTCTCTGGGCATGTCACTCCCCTCCTCAAAAATCTCCAGTGGCTACCAGTCAACCTACGCATCAAGCAAAAACTCCTCACTATCGGCTTCAAAGCTCTCCATCACCTCGCCCCCTCCTACCTCACCTCCCTTCTCTCCTTCTACAGCCCAGCCTGCACACTCTGCTCCTCTGCCGCTAACCTCCTTACTATGCCTCATTCTCGCCTGTCCCACTGTTGGTCCCTGGCCCATATCCTCTCCCTGGCCTGGAATTCCCTCCCTCCACACATCTGCTAAGCTAGTTCTCTTCCTCCCTTCAAAGCCCTACTGAGAGCTCACCTTCTCCTGGAGGCCTTCCCAGACTGAGCCCCCCTTTTCCTCTGCTCCTCCTCCCCTCTCCATCACCCCGCTCCCTCCCTCTGCCCTGCCAACCACACTTGTGTATATTTGTACATATTTATTACTCTATTTTATTAATGAGGTGCATCTAGCTTTACTTCTATTTATTCTGATGACTTGACACCTGTCCACATGTTTTGTTTTGTTGTCTGTCTCCCCCTTCTAGACTGTGAGCCCATTGTTGGGTAGGGATTGTCAATATCTGTTGCTGAATTGTACTTCCCAAACGCTTAGTACAGTGATCTGAACACAATAAGTGCTCAATAAATATGATTGAATGAATGAATGAATAAAACATATGCACTTTCCAAGCACTTAGTACATTACTCTGCACACAGTAAGCGCCAAATAAATACAATTGAATGAATGAATGAATGAATATGCAATAAAACAAGAGAGAAAACAGGATTATTCTTTTCTCAGTTTTTCCCATCTTCTTTCACACTATCATTATTAAATGTCTACAGTCAGTCTCTAACTGGTCAGAAGATCTAGAGATATTTCCATTCTGTTCCCTCATACTCTGTCCTATTAACCAAGAGCTGAGATTTTTCCTATTCTGAATGGAATTTTCAATTGCTTACAATTCCCTTAAATACTGAATTTTCAAACCATGTTCTCATGTGTCTTTCAGATTTCTATTTACTAGATCCTGTTGTATCTAAGTCTAACAGGTCTCTCACCATGATATTCCTACTCCCATCAAGCAATAATATTAATAGCTGAGCAGCTATAATATAATATAATATAATAATATTATAGCTGAGCAGCTACTGTGTGCAGAGCACTGTGCTTGTATTTGAACACATACAATAGAGTAAATACAAATGATCCTTGCTCTCTAGGATTAGAAAACTTTCCTTCTAGGAGTCATTTCTATTATGGTCAATGCTTCAAGCACTTAGTACAGTGGAATGCATAGTAAAAGCTCAGAAATAATAGTAATAATAATGGTAATCAGTAATGATAATAGTAATACACTTAGCCAAAAAGCTGTGTCAAATGATGGTGGAGGAAGATGTAGGGGTAATAGGAGAATGGCAGTGATACATGTCAGACCCAGCCCTGAGGGGTGGTTAGAGAGGAATGGCAGGAGGTCTAGCTCTCTCTCTTCACTTTGATTCTTCTGCCCACCTACCTAAGTCTCCCCAGGACTGGCTCTATGAACAAGAATGAACATATACATTAATTTATTCAGTTGTACTTATTGAGCACTTACTGTGTGCAAAGCATTATACTAAGCGCTTGGGAAAGTACAAAACAGCAATAAACAGACACATTCCCTGGCCACATGAGCTTACAGTCTAGAGGGAGTGCTAAGTAGTAGTAGTAATAGTATTAAGTACTGACTGTATGCAGAGCACTGTACTCAGCACTGGGAGAGAATACACAGGTGGGAATTAGACACAGTCCCCCTTCCTTGGGGTGTTCACAATTTAAGAGGGAGTAAATAAGTTCATAAATTCCAGAAACTCCAGAGTACTGGACTCTAACTCTTGTTCGGCAGTTAACTCGTGATGTGATTCATCTAACCACTGGGAGGCCTTAATTTAACTTGCCTGGCTCCCAGTATCTCTCCTGTAGCACTGGAAAATATCAGTTAGTTTTGGGGAGTAATTGTTGGATTGACAAGTTAAAAATGGTCCAAACCTAAGCATTTCATGAGAGCTAAATCAAGTTACATCCATAAAATCATCATATCTTTCACTAGAAATGTTGCTGACAATTTGTTTTTGCTTCAAGAGAAAAATATTCATTAATAATCCAGTAAATCTTTCCTAAATCAAATGGTGTATTTATCTTCTTTTACACTTGCCTCCTACTTTCTTATTCGGTTCCTGTAATATTCACATTCCCTTCCACAAATGTTATTATCAACTGTGGCTTACATATTTGAATTTCTCCCAATTGCTATATTACATCTTATTACATTTGTCTTTGAGCTTGCAGTTTTTATTGATGTTCCAATTTTATTTATTCAGTTCAGCTCAATATTCTTGATAAGTTGCTGGAGCTTCAAACAAAATCTTCTATCACCGCAAAGTACAATGAAAAGCCTCGTTTCCTAGCACTGTGCCACTTAAACTTATATCATCAGTAGTTGCAAATTACTAATACTACTTTGTGTTCACAAAGCTCTTCTTTCTAAAAGCCCTTCTTGATTCACCCAGCCAACAACCTACAACATATTAAAGACACCTCGTGACTGTTTCTTCTATCTCTGTCTTACTATCTTTTCTTAAAATGTAAGAAAGAGACAAACAAAAAAAAGCATACTCCCATTAAATAAATGTTGTCAGAACCTAAGAGTTGTTTTTCCAAGAAGTGAAATACTTCAAACAACCCGTAACACTTGACTGTTTCTTTTTAAGATACAACTCACTCTCAAACCATATGACCATAGCCCATCACTGTTTTCTGTTCACAATCAACCATCCCATTCAGCAAAAGGAAAGGACAGGAATATTCAAAGAAATATTCACAAGCAGGAGGAGAATCATGCAGGGAGTTAAAATAGAGATTGATGTTCTCTCTCCAGAGGTAAGTTCAGCCACGCAGTATTCAATAAATACTATTGATGATGATGGATAATAGCACTCTGTATTTGTATGGTGATTTTATATCAGTTATTGCAATTTACCTTAAAAGTATAGTGAATATTATTATCCCTTCTGAACAGATAAAGAAATCAGGGAACCTCCTATCCACCTCCATGTCAAACAGAAACACTTTCCCATTTTCCTTTTAAATCACTAAATCAGCTCTCAGCTTTTTACCTTACCTTGCTGATTGCCTATTACAGCCCAGCCCACACACTTTGGTTTCTCTAAGCGCCAGCTTGCTCACAGTGCCTCAACTTCATCCCTACATCCTATTTTCTATCTCCCCTATCTGTAATTAATTTTAACAACCTTCTCCCTCTGTAAACTGTAAGCTCTTTGTAGGCAAGGATCACATCTACCAACTCTACTGCATTGTACTTTCATAAGTGCTTAATACAGTGAACTGCACATGATTAGCACTCAATAAATGCCACTGACTGATTGAGTGGTTCCTCCCTTGTTGGGACTATCAAAGACCCACTTGGAGCAAGTGAACAGTTCAGTCGACACAACCTAAAAAGCTTCCATTCCTGAAAAGCAGAGTTGCCTAATGGAAAGAGCATGGGCCTGTGAGTCAGGAGGACCTGGGTTCTAATCTTGCTCTGCCACTCATCCACTGTGTGACCTTGGGAAAATCACTTCATTTCTCTGGGCCTTAGTTCCCTCAGCCGTAAAATGGGGCTTAAGACTGTGAGCCCCATTTGGGACAGGGACTATGTCCAAGTCCATTTGGCTTGTATCCACCCCAACGCTTAGTACTGTGCCTGGCAAATAGTAAGCACTTAACAAATACCACAATTATTATTATTATTATTATTATTATTATTATTATTATTATTATTATTATTATTATTATTATTCCTCCCCATACCTCTTGCGTTCTCGCCAGGATTTCTCAGTAGGAATTTTGGAACCATTCCGACCCTGACATCTAGGTTTCCTGACATGTCCTGTCCAGTCAAACTGCTCCGTGAAGAGCAGTGCCCTGATACTGTCCTCTAGACTATAAGCTCATTTTGGGCAGGGAACGTGACTGCCAACTCTGTTGTACTGCACTCTCCCAAGTGCTTAGTACAGTGTCCTGCACACAGTAAGCACTAAATATATACAGTCGATTGATCGTTTGATGCTGGTGAGCTGACCACATTCAAGAACTTCTCTGATGGTGATCCTGCTTCCAAGAGCAAAAACCAAGCCACACTATCTACAGTCACTGAATACTCCCAAGAAGCATACCTTCGTTCCTTCAAATGTGGGCTTGTTAACAAAAAAAAAAATCAGTTTTGTAAACACCAGGGAATTGGTGAGCCATCAGCCCTACTTCATGCTGACAAATCTCTTCTTTCTAAAATCCTCTGGGCCTTATAGAGTGTCTCTCCACAGCTCAAGTGCATCTCCAAGCACTTTTAAAAATAAACTTCATTAAACCTCACAAAGTGCCTCTGGGGTAGGTAGATAAGTGGCGTGTACGATTATCCTAAAGTTGCTGCTGAAAAAGTGTGAGCAAAGTGAGGTAACTGATGCTTCAGCTCTCCAAGTGAGTCTGAACACTGGATGAAGGGAATTCAAGTCTGGCTTCCAGATGGTATTGCTTCTTAGACCACAACACCTATATCTCTCTCTCTCTCTCTCTCTCCGCAGCTCCTCAGGGAGCTACAGAACAGTAGAACAGTGAACATAGACACAATAGGTCTTTAGAATAAAGGCAAATACCTAGGGGCTAATTGTAGCCTGAATTAAGGGAAAGTGTTTGAAGATAGTAATTTAGGATTGTGATACCCTGTGCTTTTAGGTTAAATGAGAAGCAGCCTGGCTTAGCAAAACTGTGCCTGGGTTTGGGAGTCAGAGATCGTGGGTTCTAATCCAGGTTCCGCCATTTATCAGCTATGCGACTTTGGGCAAGTCACGTAACTTCTCTGGGACTCAGTTACCTCATCTGTAAAATGGCGATTAAGACTGTTAGCCCCACGTGGGGCAACCTGATTACCTTGTCTACCCCAGCGCTTAGAACAGTGCTTGGCACATAGTAAGAGCTTAACAAATACCATAACTATTATGGTGACTTTTTGCTAGAAATTAGCCAGTAAGACTAACCTTCAACAAATGAGAAATACCTTCCTAAAACAGCAAGTAGAAAAATATTGGAGAACCAAGCATGGAGGATACTTATGGTTGTCATTATCCACCAGATTAAAATGAAATGACTTGTATCAGGATGTATTTGCAGGTGGCATTTCCAAATATGCTCTTATCAGTGTGGGACTTTTTTTTCTCCAATGTCATCTTCTGGAATAATTAGCTCTGTTCTGACCATTTTAAGCCAATAGCTATAAATTTAAAAATACTAACCAAGAAAATGTTGACCTAACTCTTTTGCGGACTTTTTGATACTAATTTTCACATTTCATTAAGCAGAAATGTCCTATTAAAAGTGTTACCTGCTCTTTAAATTGCATTTTCCATAAATATTTATTTTTGCTTTCTATGATAAAAACCCCTTTTGATCTACATGTACTTTTAATTTATAAGAAGAAAGTTGTGAGCCTACTCCTTGCTGGAATGTACTCCATCCACCCATCTACCAAACTAGCTCTCTTCCTCCCTTCAAAGTCCTACTGAGAGCTTACCTCCTCCAGGAGGCCTTCCCAGACTGAGCCCCTCCCGTTTTCCTCTCCTCCTCCTCCCCTCCCCACCACCTCCCTCCCTCTGCCCTAACCCCTTCCCCTCCACTGAGCACTTGTGTTTATTTGTACATATTTATTACTCTATTAATGATGCATATATAGTTATAATTCTATTTATTCTGTTGGTATTGATACCTGTCTATCTGTTTTGGGATTCTTTTGTCTGTCTCCCCCTTCTAGGCTGTGAACCCGCTGTTGGGTAGGGACCATCTCTATTTGTGGCCCATTTGTACTTCCCAAGCACTTAGTACAGTGCTCTGCACACAGTAAGCACTCACTCACATACGATTGAATGAATGAATGAACAATTAGAAAAGAAAGTAGAAGTCAGTTTTCATTTATTGAATGAATTTATGGAGAATCCACAAGAGCAGATCCCTAGACTGCTATGGAAATTAGAAATATGATGATTTGGTACCTGCCTTCAAGGCTCTTACCATCTAATGACTGTTCCAAAATGCAACATTTAAACTGCAAATCAAACAACTGGGGAGGACTCCCTCCCTTTCTGCCCTTCTTTCTCCCTTGCAATAGCTGAGAGTGGCAGGAATTGGAACTGCCTGTTAACATAATCGAGGCACTCTAAGGTAAGCATTTTACAAGGGCAAGGATTTAATTTTGGGCTCCTAAAGACTCTTGGCTGGAAATGTGATTTGTGTGACCCTAGTGAGTTTTCATTTGTGAATTCCCATAAACTTTCCTTGGAGGCATCGCCTTCCTCCTCCCCAATCTTCACCAAGTCACGTGTATGTTTGTCTCATGCATTTTCTCCAAAATTTTGGCTCAGATTTTGAAATTGTTAGTTTGAGGTTGGTGAAAATTATCCTTAACATGATTCCTTGGGGTCTGAGTTTGCTCATGAATAACTATTGATGTGGAAGAAAGTTGCTGGTTATGAGGGAGAATGGGGATAAAGTTTAGATAAACAAAGATTCCAATACCAAAATGGCTTTCTTTAATAATTTTGTTCATTTATATGAATGTACTTTTTTTCAATTACTCAAGCAAGTCACATTTTGGATAACTCTTTGGTTCAGAAAGCCGAATGTTCAGATCATTGACCTTTCACGGTGTTTATTTTAGAAGTACCACAATAACTCATTACATTTCACTTTGCTGAGTGTGTCCCAAGAGCAGGAGGAGATTCAGAAAGTGATATATAATCCGGATACAAAATTGACTTTGTGAGGTTGACTTTGTGAAATATTCTGAAGATTGGTAGATTTATAAAATGTGCATTAGTGAATTGCCTTTCATTCCCTTTGTTAGTCAAACAGAAAGATTAATTTTCACACACTGGTTGATAAGCAAAATGAATTCATTACCTCAAGAAGTTATGCAAGAAGAAAATATTCATTGAGTCAAGGACGGTTTGGATAAATCATAGATGATAGGCCTGTAATTAATGATTATGGGGAAACTTTAGAGATGTTAGAGGGATTAAGTAGGGGTCTATCTAAACCATTGGTCTATTTAAACTATGTGAACTCTGGGTCATTAAAGGCATATTAGAGGGGAAATTAGAGATTTTCATCTCTAAGATTGTCATCTCTGATTTTCCCTCCAATATGCCTTTAATGACATAGAGTTGACCTAATGATGGTATATCATTACATATGAGAATGGACTAGTTGAAGGCAGGGAATATGTCTGTTTATTGTTTTATGGTACTCTCCCAAGCACTTAGTACAGTGGTCTGCACACAGTAAGTGCTCAAAAAATGCAACTGAATGAATGAATATCAGTGAGGACGACCATCACACTATTTGTCTAACCATCTTATTGCTGGAAATAGACAACTGGACTGAATGAACCATTGTTGCATCTCCAAATACAATGGCTTATAGTCTTG
Source organism: Tachyglossus aculeatus (assembly GCF_015852505.1). NCBI lineage: Eukaryota > Metazoa > Chordata > Mammalia > Monotremata > Tachyglossidae > Tachyglossus > Tachyglossus aculeatus. The sequence goes on from NC_052067.1 coordinate 88,841,934, forward strand.
TGTTCTTAGGTGTAGTAGCTTCCAAACCTCTGACCCTGACCTGATTTTACGCTGTCAGATTCTACAAGAAAATGCTTTAAAAGAAACATTTAAAATAAGTGATTTATGGTTACATATAAAGATGCATTTCTCAGCTACCAGATTATTAGTTAGACATTATATATATACTTAGACTCTGAGCCTCTTGTGGGACAGGGACTGTGTACAACCTGATTAGCTTGTATCCAACCCGGGGTTTAAAATAGTGCTTGCCACATAGTAAGCACTTGACAAATACCATAATGAATTAATTGTATATACTCTAGTGCACTTACTTAGCAGACTCTAGGATCCTCTCCACATCCCTGATACTATTTGTCCACTTCAAATACCCTCCAGTTCACAGAAACACAGTTGTTAAATCCTATGAACAGAGCCTGTACCCCCCGCCCCCCCCGCCCCACACACACACAAATCACCATTTTGAGTTCTGTCTTATTGATTTCTTTAAAGGCAAAACCACAGTCCAATTTCATTCAGGCCTACATTGCATTTTTTCTGGTAATAAATCAAGTGTAAAATGAACTACAATAAAAATGCTGCATTTGATGTAATGAAGCTCTGCTCTCTCAAGACAGCTCAGATACTTCTTATCAGTCCTGTTTTTCATCGAATCAAAAATCCTCTTAAGATGCCAGTGGTGTGTCTAACAAGAAGATACCTTTCATACAAAGGACATAGCAAGTGTCAGCCCAGTGCTTTCCGCATAGAAATGTAAATGTCTTTTTCAACAGCATTTACTTAATAAGGATATTAAAAGAGGACTAACTCAGGTTTTCATTAAATCTGAGTGATTTCACTAAACTGAGAAAAAGATGTAAACTCAACAGATCAGTTTTAACAGCTTCCTAATGCCTATTGCATTGGACTCTGAGGTACAAATAAATAATGAAAAGAATTCTTCAGTTAGTGGGATTTTAAAAATGTTGCAGTTTGTAAAGTAAAACAAAAATGTGACAGCAGCTTATTAAATGTCAAGTATAGGGGACTAGATGTTTAATTTAGATTTAATGAGACAGGCATTTTCTTACATATTAAACTGCTGGTGGATCACACAAATTATGTTCTCACTATCTAATTGGCATTTAATGTGCATTATAGCTGATTAAATTTAAAGAGACATGAGAATTTGCAGGTCAGGAAAAGCATTTATCTTTCACCTCAAGAGCTGAAGATCAAATACTGATGTGGGCCTCAGGGGTATGAGTTTGATGGTCAGAGCCTAACTCAACAAAAACATATCAGAAACCTCAGTGATGTATCCAAGGATGCATTTTAGGTGGGGGGAATAAAGAGTAGTCTTCACACTCAGTAGTCAGACATGTTTCCTTCCAACCTTCCATTTTAAAAATAGGTTTTATCTGGGTAGGGAGATCTAAGGGCAACCTAAATTCTGGAATATGCCAGTATTGAACTGAGGGAAGGGCAGAATGAAAGGCACATCATTTGTGCCCATCTACCTGCATGACTAGAATAAGTATTTAGTGACACCTTCAAAACCCAGCCCTCCTCTAGGTGGAGAAGGGGACTTGTGGACAGAGACATAGAGTGCAAATGCTGCCAGTTACCTAAAGGTAAAGAGGAATTAGTGCCGGTTGCCCACATTTTACAATACTTGATACAATTTAAACTACTTACTATACCTTGATCTTGTCTATTTCACTACCGACCCCTTACCCACAACCTCTCTTTGTCCTGGATTTCCCTCCCCCTTTATATTCAACAGACCACCACTCCCTCCACCTTTAAAGCCTTATTAAAATCACATCTTCTGCAATAGGCATCCCCAGACTGAGCCCTCCCTTTCCCTACTCTCTCTCCCTTCTGTATCACCTATGCACCTGGATCTGTGTTCGTTGAGCACTTGCTATTCACTCCACCCTCAGTCCCACATCTGTTCTAATTCATTTTAATGTCTGTCTTCCTCCCCATTTCCCAATGTCAAATCCCTGTCCTCCTTGTGGGCAGAGAACCTGTCTACCAACTCTCTTGTACTATACTCTCCCAAGCACTTATAATTATAGAGCTCTGCTCACAGTAATTGCTCAATAAATATAATTATTTGATTGACTAATTGATTGATTGCTTCTCAGTCTGTGACCCATGAAAGTAAAAAGTCTCAGCTCAAGGCTGTTTTTTGATTTCCGGTAACAATATTTTTTTTAACATTTGTAAAGTTCTACTGACCCCTGTAGACACTAATTAGTAGCACACACTTCCGTCCCATGCAGCAAAACACTCTTCACATCTGTTTTATTAATAATAATGGCATTTATTAAGTGCTTACTATGTGCAAAGTACTGTTTTAAGCGCTGCAGTATCATCATTATCAACTCAAAAATGCAGAACCCGTCAAATGTTTTGCTTCAGATTATTAAGGAATATGTTAAGCCCATCAATGGAAAAATCTCATTGTTAGTTGGGGGTGAGAGCATACAGGATTGAACTACCTCAGGGAATGTGGTTTCTGTAAATAGAGTGCAAGCAGAAAGAGAGAGACTCTCAGTACAGTTGTTGCTGACACCTCCATTCTGGGTGTTGAACTTGGCTTTCTTGGTCAAGGGAATTTCCCATCAGCCTTAGAAATGTGTCCACCTCATTTCCCAGGTACCTTTTCTTGTAATAAGTTGGCAGTTTCTTCATGAGTGGAGGATCCATGGAGAAGTAGTGTTGCCCAGTGAAAATAACACAGGCCTGGAAGTCAGAGGAACTGGGTTCTAATCCTGCCTTGGCTTCTTGTCTGCTATGTGACCTTGAGCGAGTCACTTAACTTCTTTGTACTTCAGTTCCCTCATTGCAAAATGGGGATTCAATACCTGTTCTCCCTCTTACTCAGACTGAGAGCCCCATGTGGGACATGATTATCTTGTGTCTACCCTAGTGCTTTTAGTACTTAGTGCTTAGGGGAAGCAGCATGGCATAGTGGATAGAGCACAGGCCTGGAGTTAGAAGTTAGAAGGACCTCCCCCTTCTAGACTGTGAGCCCACTGTTGGGTAGGGACTGTCTATATGTTGCCAGCTTGTACTTCCCAAGTGCTTAGTACAGTGCTGTGCACACAGTAAGCTCTCAATAAATACGATTGATTGATTGATTGATTGATTGATTGACCTGGGTTCTAATATCGGCTCCACCACTTGTCTGCTATATAACCTTGGGCAATTCACTTAACATCTCTGTGCCTCAGTTACCTCCTCTGTAAAATGGGGATTGAGACTGTGAGTCTTATGAGGGACAGGGACTGTGTCCACCCCAATTTGCTTGTATCCACCCCAGCACTTAGTACAGTGCTTGGCACATAGCAAGCATTTAATAAATATCAAAATGATTACTATTATTAAAGTTCTTGGCACAAGCTGCTAACCTATTTATCGATGATGCAATAACTTGATAAACCCAAAATTATTCTTTTCAGCCTTGCTATGGAAACAGAACCAAACAGAATAGCCTTGCATTCCATTGTTTCAAGATTCAAGTGGCTGGTTTAAGTCCTGCTTATCAACAAGCCCAAGTTCTCTGATAGGTTACAATGAAGTGATCAAATATCACTGGACTTTTCAATGGTTTCCCTGAAGCAGATTTTTTAACCTTTTTACCATGATTTCAATAAGCAATAGTGCTGGTTTTCCCAAATGGAGAGATGTAGAGCCTCTCTCATTCATTCATTTCATTCAATCATATTTACTGAGCGCTTACTGTGTGCAGAGCACTGTACTAAGTGCTTGGGAAGTACAAGTTGGCAACATATAGAGACGGTCCCTACCCAACAACAGGCTCACAGTCTAGAAGGGGGAGACCCTATTACAGAAAATGTCAATTTTACCATTGGAGATGAGTTGCACAGATCTCCTAGTTAAGAGTCAACTCTCATTCATTCATTCAGTCATATTCATTGAACATTTATTGTGTGCAGAAAACTGTACTAAGCACTTGGGAGAGTACAATACAACAATAAACAGAAACATTCCCTTACCACAATGAACTTGCAGTCTAGATGGGGGAGACAAACATTATTATAAACAAATACATTACAGATTTGTACATAAGTGCAGTGGGGCTGGGAGGGGGAAGAACAAAGGGAGCAAGTCGGGGTGATGCAGAAGGGAGTGGGAAAACAGAAAAAGGGGGCTTAGTCAGGGAAGGCCTCTTGGAGGAGATGTGCCTTCAATAAGGCTTTGAAGTGGGGTAGAGTCTGTTGGATTTGAGGAGGGAGGGCGTTCCAGATCAAAGGCAGGATGTCGGTGAGGGGTCCGTGGTGAGATAGATGAGATAGAGTGACAGTAAGAAGGTTAGCATTAGAGGAGCTAAGTGTGCCAGCTGAGCTGTAGGAGGAGAGAAGCAAGGTGAGATAAGAGGAAGCAAGGTGGTGGAGTATTTTAAAGCCAATGGTGAGGAGTTTTTGTTTGATGCATCGATGGATGGGCAACCACTGGAGTTTTCTGAGGAGTGGGGTGACAGGTCCTAAACGTTTTTGTAGAAAAATGATCCAGTCAGCAGAGTGAAAATGGGGACTGGAGGGGGAGAGACAGGAGGCTAGGGTGTCAGCAAGGAGGCTGATGCAGGTGGGATAGGATGAGTGATTGTATTAATTTAGTAGCATTTTGGATGGAGAGGAAAGAGCAGATTTTAGCAATGTTGTGAAGGAGGGACCTACAGGATTTAGTGAGTCCATGACCTTCAGGGTCCCTTCCTACTGCATTGACTGAGACCTCCAGGCTCAAGTTGATGAGGAAAGCATTTGGAACACTCAGCGCACCACCTATGAAGCAGGCTGGAATGTGACCAATGTAATTCAAATAATTCTATATTTCAAAATAATCATTCATTCAATCACATTTTTGAGTGCTTACTGTGTGCAAAGCACTCTAATAAGCTCTTGGCAGAGTACAGAATAACATAACAATAATGATAATGGTATTTGTTAAGCACTTACTATGCTTAACTAAGCACTGTTCTAAGCTCTTCATTAAGTACAAGCTACATTCCACATTCACTGTCAACTCATTTTCTGCGTCCTCCCATATTATTCAAACCATAGCATCACTTCCTAGTTCTCTGATAGACTAATTTGGTTTCAGATTAGGAGACAGTCAATTCATTTTTGACATCCTTTTCAATTCTTTGGCAGAAAAATAAGACACTTAAAAAGAAATCAAGGTTTAAAGACCAAAGGTAAGAAAAGATTAAAAAAACAGAACCCACCAGAGACATTTTCATAATTGACAGAGAAAGATTCAGAAAGCAATGCCGTATATACTTGAACTATTCTGACAACAATGCTGAACACTTGGGTGACATCCTATTGTTTTTCATATTTGTGTCCAGCAAGGACTCTTAGTAAAGCCCTAAGATAAATTTGAGCCGATTTCATTCATTCATTCAATCATATTTATTGAGCGCTTACTGTGTGCAGAGCACTGTATTAAGCACTTGGGAAGTACAAGTTGGCAACATATAGAGACAGTCCCTACCCAACAGCAGGCTCACAGTCTAGAAGGGGGAGACAGACAACAAAACAAAACATATTAACAAAATAAAATAAATAAAATTGTAAATATATACAAGTAAAATAAATAGAGTAATAAATATGTACAAACATATATACAGGTGCTGTGGGGAGGGGAATGAGGTAGGGCAGGGGGGATAGGGAAGGGGAGGAGGAGAAGAGGAAGGAGGGGGCTCAGTCTGGGAAGGCCTCCTGGAGGAGGTGAGCTCTCAGTAGAGCTTTGAAGGGATGAAGAGAGCTAGCTTGGCGGATGTGCGGAGGGAGGGCATTCCAGGCCTGGGGGAGGACATGGGCCAGGGGTCAACGGTGGGACAGGTGAGAATGAGGCACAGTGAGGAGGTTAGTGGCAGAGGAGCGGAGGGTGTGGGCTGGGCTGTAGAAGGAAAGAAGGGAGGTGAGGTAGGAAGAGGTGAGGTGGTGGAGAACCTTGAAGCCGAGAGTGAGGAGTTTTTGCCTGATGCGTAGGTTAATTGGTAGCCACTGGAGATTTTTGAGGAGGGGAGTAACATGCCCAGAGTGTTTCTGCACAAAGATGATCCAGGCAGCAGCGTGAAGTATAGATTGAAGTGGGGAGAGACAGGAGGATGAGAGATCAGAGAGGAAGCTGATGCAGTAATCCAGTCGGGTTAGGATGAGAGATTGAACCGGGAGGGTAGCGGTTTGGATGGAGAGGAAAGGGCGGATCTTGGCGATGTTGCAGAGGTGAGACTGGCAGGTTTTGGTGACGGATTGGATGTGATGGGTGAATGAGAGAGCAGAGTCGAGGATGACACCAAGGTTGCTGGCTTGTGAGAAGGGAAGGATGGTAGTGCCATCAACAGTGATGGAAAAGTCAGGGAGAGGGCAGGGTTTGGGAGTAAAGATAAGGAGTTCAGTCTTAGACATATTGAGTTTTAGATGGCAGGCAGACATCCAGATGGAGATGTTACTTCAGTGTTACTCATCCAACCTAACACTATCTCAGACCAAAAATTTAGTAAGAACGTAGGAAATGTAAGTTTTTTCTGGTTAGAAAACATAGTTAAAGATATGATTACACAAGTGAATATACTTTTGGTTATTGTTTCTCTGGTATTCCAAGAGAGTTAAGAGTTACATTTCACACACCTAACATAATTGACAACAGGTTTAATGGTATGATCTTTCCTCATTTGTGTTTTCTGTCATTTGCTATTATTAACAGAAATAGAGAAATTCTGAATTAGCCATTCTCTGACTCATTCTCCCCACCTCCCAAGCATGCCATCATCCTTCAGTAACTTCTGCCTTCATGCACTAATCTAGTCACTTTATTTTTGGTTGGTGCATTTAACCATGAATGTCTATTATTATGTCTATTATAACTATGAATGTCCTACCTCTGGCCTGGAATGCCCTCCCTCCTCACATCCGCCAAACTAGCTCTCTTCCCCCCTTCAAAGCCCTGCTGAGAGCTTACGGTAGGGACTGTCTCTATATGTTGCCAACTTGTACTTCCCAAGCGCTTAGTACAGTGCTGTGCACAAAGTAAGCGCTCAATAAATACGATTGATTGATTGATTGATTGATTGACTGATTGGAGGGCCAGGAGACCTTCCTAGACTGAACCCCCCTTTTCCTCTTCTCCTTCTCCCCTCCCCATCATCCCTACTCCCTCCCTCTGCTCTACCTCCTTCCCTGCCCCACAGCACTTGTGTATATTTGTACATACTTATTATTCTACTTATTTTATTAATGATGTGCAAATATCTATAATTCTATTTATCTATTTTGATGCTATTGGTGTCTGCCTACTTGATTTGTTTTGTTGTCTGTCCCCCCCCCCCCCCCCTTCTAGACTATGAGCCTTTTGTTGGGTAGGGATTTTCTCTATCTGTTGTTGAATTGTACTTTCCAAGTGCTTACTGCACACAGTAAGCACTCAATAAATACGACTGAATGAGTAAATGAATATTATTCATATCTATTCTCACTTGTTAATTGCTTCAGCATTGTGGCTCTGCTTATCTAGCCAATTAGATAGGGTCAATGATAACAAACTTAATGAATTCATCAGCGTGCCTTAGTGGAAAGAGCATGGGCTGGGGAGTCAGAGGATGTGGGTTCTAATCCCAGTTCCGCCACTTGTCTGCTGTGTTACCTTAGGCAAGGAACTTCACTTCTCTGTGTCTCAGTTACTTCATCTGTAAAATGGGAATTAACACTGTGATCTCCATGTGGGACAACCTGATTATCTTGTATCTATCCCAGCACGTAGAACAGTGCTTGGCACATGTTAAGCACTTAATAAATACTAGAATTATTATTATTTCTATTTATTGAGCCCCTCATCATCATGATCAATCGTATTTATTGAGCGCTTACTGTGTGCAGAGCACTGTACTAAGCGCTTGGGAAGTACAAGTTGGCAACATATAGAGACAGTCCCTACCCAACAGTGGGCTCACAGTCTAAAAGGGAGAGACAGAGAACAAAACCAAACATACCAACAAAATAAAATAAATAGGATAGATATGTACAAGTAAAATAAATAAATAAATAAATAGAGTAATAAATATGTACAAACATATATACATATATACAGGTGCTGTGGGGAAGGGAAGGAGGCAAGATGGGGCAGAGAGTAAAAGAGAATTTGTATACATATATCTTGCCCTTAAGGAGTTTACAGTCCATAGGCAAAGATGGACACTAAATTAAATTGCAGGTTGATGGGAACAATATAATATGCAGAGTAGAAGCAGGGAGGCCTAGTAGATAGAGCATATGCTTAGGAATCAGAGGACCCAGGTCTGATCCCAGCCCTGCCAATTGTTTGCTGTGTGACCTAAGCCAAGTCACTAGCTTCACTGTACTTCAGGTACTTCATCTGTAAAATAGGAATAAAATATCTTTTCTCCCTCCTTCCTAGAATGTGAGCCACATGTGTGATGGGAACTAAGAAGCAGTGTGGCCTAATGGAAAGTTCACAGTGCTGGGAGTTAGAGGCCCTGAGCTCCAATCCTGGCTCTTTCACCATTCTGCCTTGTGACCTTGAACAAGTCACTTCAATTCTCTGTGCCTCTGCTACCTCATCTGCAAAATGAGGATTAAGACTGTGAGCCCCACATGGGATATGGACTGCGTCCAACCTGATTAGCTAGACTCTTTCCCATATACCCCAGCACTTAGTACAGTGCCTGGTACATAATAAGGCTTAACAAATAACATAAACGAACAAAAAAAGGACTATGTCTGGGTATGTTTATATTGTATTTGTCATAGGGTTAAGTGCAGTGATTAATCAATCTATCTATCAGTGGCATTTGTTAAGTGCTTACTGCTTTTACAGCACTATACTAAATTCTTGGGAGAGTATGATGCAGCATAATACAACAGAGTTGGTAGACTGTTCCCTGCTAACAAGTTAACAGTCTAGTGGAGAAGGCAGACATCAGAGAAGCAGCATGGTTCAGTGGAAAGAGCCCGGGCTTTGGAGTCAGTGGTCATGGGTTCAAATCCCGACCCTGCCACTTGTCAGCTGTGTGACTTTGGGCAAGTCACTTAACTTCTCTGTGCCTCAGTTACCTCATCTGTAAAATGGGGATTAAGACTGTGAGCCCCCTGTTGGACAACCTGATCACCTTGTAAGCTCCCCGGCACTTAGAACAGTGCTTTGCACATAGTAAGCACTTAATAAATGCTATCATCATCATCAGTATAAATAAATAAATAAATAATTTACAAGATATTCATTCATTCAATCTTTTTCATTGAGTGTTTACTGTGTGCAGAACACTGTACTAAGTACTTGGGAAAGTACAGTACAATAATAGACACATTCCCTGCCCATAACGAGTGTTCAGTCTTGGGCTGCGGGGGGAGACAGACATCAATACAAATAAATAAATGACATATATGTACATAAGAGCAGTGGGGCTGGGAGGGAGAAGAACAAAGGGAGCAAGTCAGGGTGACACAGAAGGGAATGGGAGAAGAGGAAAAGGAGGGTTTAGCCTGGGAAGGCCTCTTGTAGGAGATGTGCCTTCAATAAGGCTCTGAAGTTGAGGAGAGTAATTGTCTGGCGGTTTTGAGGAAGAAGGGAAATCCAGGCCAGTAGGAGGACGTGGGCTAGGGGTCTGCGGTGAGACAGGCAAGATCGAAGCACGGTGAGAAGGTTAGCACTAGAGCATCAAAGTATGCGGGCTGGGTTGTAGAAGACAAGAATTGAGGTGAGGGATGAGGGGGCAAGATGGTGGAGTACTTTAAAGTCAAGGGTGAGGAGTTTTTGTTTGATGCAGAGGTGGATGGGTAATCACTGGAGTTTTTTGAGGAGTGGGGTGACATGTCTTGAACTTCTTTGCAGAAAAATGATTTGGGCAGCAGAGTGAAGTATGTACTGGAGTGGGGAGAGACAGGAAGCTGGGAGGTCAGAAAAGAGTCTGATGCAGTAATCCAGGCGGGATAGGATGGGTGATTGTATTAACATGGTAGCAGTTTGGATGGAGAGGAAAGGGTGGATTTTAGCGATGTTGTGAAGGTGGGACTGGCAGGATTTAGTGATGGATTGAATATGTGTGTTGAATGAAAGAGGAGTGGCAGCAATGAGAGCTGTGGGGATGCGGATGGGGATGCGGGTGGGGATGCGGGTGGGAGAGAGGGCAGTGGGGAAAAGATGGCTTAATTGGAAAAGGCCCCTTGGAGGAGATAATAAAAATGATAATGATTGTATTTGTTAAGCATCTACTATGTGCCAGGCACTGTACTAAGCACTGGAGTGGATACAAGCAAATCGAGTTGGACACAGTCCCTGTCCCACATGGGGCTCACAGTCTGCATTCCCATTTTACAGATGAAGGAAATGTGGCACAGGGAAGTGAAGTGACTTGCCCAAGATCACACAGCAGACAAGTGGCAGAGCCGGGACTAGAATCCAGGTCCTTCTGATTCATAGGCCTGTGCTCAGCATGGCCTAGTGGAGAAGCATCATTGCCTAGTGGATAGAGCATGGGCCTGGGATTCAGAAAGACCTGGACTCAGCCACCTCTCTGCTGTGTGACCTTGGGCAAGTCACGTCACTTCTCTGAGCTTCAGTTACCTCATCTGTAAAATGAGAATTGAGACTGTGAGCCCCACGTGAGACAGGGACTGTGTCCAACTCGATTCGCTTGTATCCACCCCAGCAGTTAGTACAGTGCCTGGCACATAATAAAAGTTTAACAAATATTATCATTATTATTATCCACTATGCCATGCTGCTCAGGAAGTCCTCCACACTTCTATTCTGTGAATAAGGAGGACATGCTTATTTTGTATGTCCTTCCCAAATATCTAAGTACTGGGGTCTGTTCATTGTAGGTAATTAGTTCATTCTGCTGAGAATGATGAGGATAACTAATGGCAACCTTCCCATTGTACCTCAATCTCATCTCTCTCACTGACGACCTCTCACCCACATCCTGCCTCTGGGCTGAACGCCCTCTCTCTTCATAACCCACAGACAATTATTCTCCCCACCTTCAAAACCTTATTGAAGGCACACCTCCTCCAAGAGGTCTTCCCTGACTAAAGCCTCCTTTCCTCTTCTCCCATTCCCTTCTGCATCACCTTGACTTGCTCCCTTTATTCATCCCCCCTCCCAGCCCCACAGCACTTATGTACATATCTGTAACATTTATTTATATTAATGTCTGTCTCACCTTCTAGACTGTAACCTCATTGTGAGCAGGGAATGTGGCCTCTTATAATGTTATATTGTACTCTCCCAAGCATTTAAGTACAGTGCTCTGCACACTGTAAGCACTCAATAAATGCAAGTGCCTGACTGACTGAGATATGCTACTCTGGATCAAGGAATGAGAGTCTGATTTTGTGGAAAAGCCATGTGTCTGGGAGTTGAAAGATCTCAGTTCTGATCCCAGCTCTGCCACTTGGCTGTATGAGTTAGGACAAGTTACGTCACCTGCCTGGGCCTCAGTTTTCTCAACTATTAGATAGGGATAATGATAACCACTCTCTCTTACCTCTCAAGAATATTGAGAGCAAAATGAGATAAAGGATTCACTATGCTTTGGAAAAATGTCAAGTGCTGTATGTATTGAAAGAATGATTCAAGATATTAATCCTTAACCAGCCTTTTCCCTGGGCATTTCATTTGGAAAAGGAAACAGTTAGATTCTTGGTTAGTCTTGCCTTCCTGATGCCCTACAAGAAAGAAAAAGGACAAACATTTCTATCTTACCTGGATAAATTAGCCAAGTCTCATTCATTCATTCATTCATTCAATCGCATTTATTGAGTGCTTACTGTGTGCAGAGCACTGTACTAAGCACTTGGGAAGTACAAGTTGGTGACATATAGAGATGGTTCCTACCCAACAACGGGCACACAGTCTAGAAGGGGGAGACAGACAACAAAACAAAACATGCGGACAGGTGTCATCAGAACAAATAGAATTAAAGCTAAATGCACATCATTAACAAAATAAATAGAATAGTAAATATGTACAAGTAAAATAAATAGAGTAATAAATCTGTAAAACCATATATATAGATGCTGTGGGGAGGAGAAGGAGGTAGGGCAGGGGGGATGGGGAGGAGGAGAGGAAAAAGGGGGCTCAGTCTGGGAAGGCCTCTTGGAGGAGGTGAGCACTCAGTAGGGCTTTAAAGGGAAGAAGAGCACTAGCTTGGTGGATGTGTGGAGGGAGGGCATTCCAGGCCCAGGGGAAGACATGGGCCGGAGGTTGATGGCAGGATGGGCGAGAACGAGGTACAGTGAGGAGCTTAGTGGCAGAGGAGTGGAGGGTGTGGGCTGGGCTGCAGAAGGAGAGAAGGGAGGTGAGATAGGAGGCGGCAAGGTGATGGACAGCCTTGAAGCCGAGAGTGAGGAGTTTTTGCTTGATGCATAGGTTGACAGGCAGCTACTGGAGATTTTTGAGGAGGGGAGTAATATGTCCAGATTGTTTCTGCACAAAGATGATCCGGGTAGCAGTGTGAAGTATAGACCGAAGTGGGGAGAGATAAAAGGATGGGAGAGCAGAGAGGAGGCTGATGCAGTAATCCAGTCAGGATAAGATGAGAGAGAGGTTGGTCCACAGTTTTGAAGGCAGTTGACAGGTTAAGGAGGATTAGCATGTAAAAGCGGCTGTTGGATTTGGCGAGAAGGATATGTGACCTTGGACAAGTCACTTAACTTCTCTGTGCCTCAGTTACCTCATCTGTAAAATGGGGATTAAGACTGTGAGCCCCACATGGGACAATCTGATCACCTTGTATCCTCCCCAGCACTTAGAACAGTGCTTTGCACATAGTAAGCACTTAACAAATGCCATTATCATTCAATCAATCAATCAATCATATTTATTGAGCGCTTACTGTGTGCAAAGCACTGTACTAAGAGCTTGGGAAGTACAAGTTAGCAACACATAGAGACAGTCCTTACCCAGCGGTGGGCTCACAGTCTAAAAGGGGGAGACAGAGAACAAAACCAAACATACTAACAAAATAAAATAAATAGAAAAGTCTCAACCTTTTCTTTTAATCATATCATGGATATTATGTCATAGGTTTAATCCAAATGGACAACTTGGCTCAATAACAGAAATCATGAAGCAAAAGAAAAAGAAAGTGGGGAGAGGGCAAAGCTTTGGGTTTTTAATTTGTTTTAATGATCTTCGTTAAGTGCTTACTATGTGCCAATTACTGTACTAAGCGCTGGGGTAGATATAAGCTAATCAGGTTGGACACAGTCCCTGTCCTATATGAGGCTCACAGTTTTTATCCCCAATTTACAGATGAGGTAACTGAAGCACAGAGAAGTTAGTGACTTCTCTAAGGTTATCCAGAAGATAAGTGGCAAAACTGGGATTAGAACCCAGCTCCTTCTGATTCCCAGGCCCATGCTTTATCCACTAGGCCACACTGCTTCTCTAAGCCTTCCTGCTTCTCTTGATACCAAATCATTCCTTCAGATTGTAGCACATTGCTTCCAGAGTGGTAAGGGAATTAAACATTTATCAATGGTTTACCCATAGAATCAAGCAATAGACAGAAAACTAAATCTTAAAAACTCCTCCACTTGCTAATTCAATAGGGATGCCTTGTCTTGAATACACTCCACCTTTATCCTACAGGGTGTAAACCTTTGAATGGTGAAATGTTCTGTTATGTGTAAATATTTTGTTTAGCCTTAAATTATTGTACAAGAGATCAAAAAGACTCCAAAAGGGCACTAGACACATCTGTGTTGTGTTTGGGGACTGGGGACAATGGGGTGGGTGGTATTAGGGATTGTAAAATTGAAAACGAAAATGGTATTTTATTTCCTAACCCAGTGGTAAAGTCCTAATGAATACATTATCACACAGTACATGTACATGTTTGTGTTGATCTGGAAAGTGCACAGACCTCTCAATTCCTTTCTTCTCATTATGGGAAAGTAATTTTTTCAAGTGCCTTTATGACTCATTTCAAGAACAGAATGAAAGACTTCAAAAGAAAAGAATACATCTAATACTGAATTGGCACAAGTTATCAAAGGCAGAAACATTTGAGACAGTCTTCTAGCATTAACTGGAAAATAGTTATGAAAGTGTATTCGATAATATCAAAATATGGTTTACTAATAGAAATGAGGTGTTAGAGGACAAACATAGCTGTTTGACCCTTTCCTATTTTACCCTTTAATGGGATATTTGGAGAAATACTGAAAGTGGTTGTCCTATGTTCTCCCCCTCTGGACTGTAAGCTCATTGTGAGTGAATGTGTCCATTTATTGTTGTATTGTAGTCTCCCAAGAGCTTAGTGCTGTGTGTTCTGCACACAGTAAGTGCTCAGTAAATATGATTGAATAAATGAATGAATGAATGCCCTGTAGCCAGAACTAGGAGAATGTATCATTTGGGAATGAATTGTACTATGTAATATTAATGGGAGGTGATGTTTCCCAACCACAGTGGAAAGAGACTGAAAGACTATTTAGCTATCAATCACTTAATCATATTTACTGAGTGCTTACTGTGTGCAGAGCAATGTACTAAGTGCTTGGGAGAGTACAATAAAACTGAGTTGGTAGACAAGCCCCCTGCCTAGAGAAGCAGCGAGGCTCAGTGGAAAGAGCACGGGTTTTGGAATCAGAGGTCATGGGTTCAAATCCTGGCCCTGCCAATTGTCAGCTGTGTGACTTTGGGCAAGTCACTTAACTTCTCTGTGCCTCAGTTACCTCATCTGTAAAATGGGGATTAAGACTGTGAGCCCCCTGTTGGACAACCTGATCACCTTGTAAGCTCCCCGGCACTTAGAACAGTGCTTTGCACATAGTAAGCACTTAATAAATACCATCATTATTATTAATCTTTATTTTTCTGTTTCAAATGGTCAAAATTTTCACCACCACCTTCCCTCTGTCCCACCCCATAGAAGAATGAGAATCTTCAATGAGATCACTGTTTATGTAAATCATTGTTTCAGATAATTAAAGTTTCCTAGGAAACAGGTTGCATAGTCTCCCACTGTATATGTAAATGAAAACCTGTTTGGAGTTTAAACTGATTTTGAGCAAGGGACCTAGGCTAAAACAATAAGTAAATTCAAATGCAAGGAGAATTTCATCAACTGGGAAGATAATCCAAGTGCCTTAAATTGTTCACCTTCTGCATCTCAGGGCCAAGCTTCGATCAACTCCAGCAAGCTTAGAAATTGCATAAAGTTTACTGTTTCTGCACTTGAACAGTGGCGACTCCTTTAATAACCTCTGGACGATGGTTCTCCAGTTGGATGATTACAACCATGATTATTGGAAATTAGAGTGCAGGGTTGAGCAGTTTCTGACTTTTTTTTTAGACAAATCCAGTTGCTGGAATCCATGTGAGCTGCCTGTTAGAAGATGGAAGAAACAGCAGGGGAACCCAAACAAAAAGAAAACTAGAAAAGCATTAGCCCTGCACCTGCTAGTACTTCCATTGTTGAAAATTTGTTAGTATCTCAGGACAAATTTTCAACAAATTACCTCGGTTGAAAAATCTGGACTTTGAAAAGTGTAACTAGAAGGTCTTTTTAACTCCTTCTTAGCCTTTCAACACCTTGGGCGATTTGATTTAATTAAAAGAAAAGATCATTGGGCATTTGGGGGGTTAAAATTGTGAATGGAATTAGTAGAAACAGCTACTACCTTGAGAGGTTTTTTTCAAAGTTTTACAAAAAAAAAAAATGGATTTATTTTAACAGGATCCAGCCCTCTTTTTGTATTTGAAGATGATGTTATTGACAGATTTTATCAGTGTGTGTGTGTGTGTGCGCATGTGTGTGACTGATAAAGACCAAGTTTGACTGATAGTCACTTCCATACTGTGAGCAAGTAAAGATTGCCCCTTACTACATTTCATACTCGGGGTGCCTGGAGTCATTTTGTAACAATTTTGCTAAATATTATACTCATTCATTCATTCAATTGTATTTATTAAGTGCTTACTGTGTGCAGAGCACTGTACTAAATGCTTGGGAAAGTACAATAACAATAATAATAATAATCGTGGTATTTATTAAGTTCTTACTATGTGCCAAGACTTTTCTCAACACTGGGGTAGATACAAGATAATTAGATTGTCCCATATGGGGCTCTCAGTCTTAATCCCCATTTTACAGATGAGGTGACTGAGGCCCAGAGAAGTGAAGTGACTTGCCCAAAATCTCACAGCTGACAAGTGGCAGAGCCAGGATTAGAATCCATGTCCTCTGAATCCCAAGCCCGGGCTCTTTCCAATACAATAATAAAGAGTGACAATCCCTTCCCACAATGAGATCACAGTCTAGAAGGAGGAGACAGACATCAATATAAATAAACAGACATTAATGAAAATAAATAAAATGACAGATATATACATAAGTGCTGTGGGGATGGGGTCGGGGGGAAGAGCAAAGAGAGCAAGTCAGGGCAAAGCAGAAAGGAGTCGGAGATGAGAGAAAGTGGGGCTTAGTCTGGGAAGGCCTCTTGGAGGAGACGTACCTTCAGTAAGTTTTAGAAGGGGGGAGAGTTATGCTTATTGGCTAATAGATCAACCAATCAATTAATTATTTAATTATGGTATTTATCAAATGCTTCCTGTGTGCCAAGCCCTGTGCAAAGCATTAGGGTAGATACAAGACAATCAGATCGGACACAGTCTCTGTCCCACATGGGGCTCACAGTATAAGTAGTAAGAGCATAGAATTCAATCCCCATTTTACAGAGGAAACTGAGACACTGGAAAGTTAAGTTGGTATTTGTTTAAGCACTTACTATGTGCCAAGCACTGTTCAAAGCGCTGGGGTAGATACAAGGTAATCAGGTTGTCCCACATAGGGCTCACAGTTTTCATCCTCATTTTACAGCTGAAATAACTGAAGCACAGAGAAGTTAAGTGACTTGCTCAAGGTCACACAGCTGACAAGTGGCAGAGCCAGGATTAGAACCCACACATGCAAATGGCAGAGCCCACATTATGCCTCAAGTCCTCAGACTCCTAGGCCTGTGCTCTTTCCATTAAAACATGCTGCTTCCTACCTCCAATAAGTCCTTGCTGACCTATACATACATCTTAAACTTTGCTATGAACTGCTTGTAAACTCTCCGTGAGCACAGAACATGCCTTTGCTTCTGTTCAATCAATGGCATTTCTTGAGTGGTTACCACATGCAGAGCACTGTACTAAATGTTTAGGAGTGTGCAATAGAGTTAGTTGACATGATCTCTGTCCTCAGTGAGCTTCTGTTGTACCTTCCTGAGTGCATACACAGTGTTATACCCTCAGTAGGTCCTCGAACAAATACAATAACTATTCCTTTTTGGATATGGCACTTCTGATGGTGAATCCTAGCCTTGTGAATGGATGAGGCTAACAGTCTATTTATGACCACTAAGCTCTTCCACATTGTGTGCACCAAAAGATTGTCAGTTAGTCATATTCGGTGCTTAGAACAGTGCTTGGTACATAGTAAGCACTTAACAAATACCATCATCCTCACCGTACCTCGTTCTCGCCTGTCCCACTGTCAACCCCCAGCCCACGTCCTCCCTCTGGCCTGGAATGCCCTCCCTCCCCACATCCGCCAAGTTAGCTCTCTTCCTCCCTTCAAAGCCCTACTGAGAGCTCACCTCCTCCAGGAGGCCTTCCCAGACTGAGCCCCCTTTTTCCTCTCCTCCTCCCCATCCTCCCTGCCCTACCTCCTTCCCCTCCCCACAGCACCTGCATATATGTTTGTACAGATATATTACTCTATTTATTTTACTTGTACAGATTTACTATTCTATTTATTTTGTTAATGATGTGCATCTAGCTTTATTTCTATTTATTCTGATGACTTGACACCTGTCCACATGTTTTGTTTTGTTGTCTGTCTCCCCCTTTTAGACTGTGAGTCTGTTGTTGGGTAGGGACCATCTCTACATGTTGCCAACTTGTACTTCCCAAGTGATTGATACAGTGCTCTGCACACAGTAAATTGCACACATATGATTGAATGAATGAATTAATTTACTGAGCATTTACTGTGTGCAGAGTAGTGTACTAAGCACTTGGGAGAGTACAATAAAATAAACAGACACATTCATTCATTCATTCATTCAATCGTATTTATTGAGCACTTACTGTGTGCAGAGCACTGTATTAAGTGCTTGGAAAGTACAATTCAGCAATAAAGAGAGACAATCCCTGCCCACACTGGGCTTACAATCTACCGGGGAAGACAGATTGCTGGGCTGGTGTTGTTTTCTTCTTGGAGTAGCAGTTACCAATCTCATCTGCTTCTTTGGTCCCCAGTATACCAAAGGACCTTCCCCTCCCCTCAAATTCAAGGTGAATGACTCCACTCCTGATTGGCCCAAATCAGGCTGATCTGAGAGCTGCTGTGGCTTCCCAGCAGTGCAGTCTCACAGTTTTTGAAACTGGGCTTCACTAGGTATTTGAAAAGTTGATTTGACCAACCTGTTTGCTAATGCCCAATTCAGTTCACCACAGAGCATCTGCTTGGTACCCTGCTGCTATCCATTCTTCTTCCACAATCCACCACTGAAGATGGGTGGGGCTGGACACTGTCTCTGCACCAGTATCCCAGGCCTTCATTATGGGTCATCCTGTCCTGCCATTTGCTGTTGAATGTCCCCTATTGGTGATGCTGATAAAACTCCTCAAAAAACTGGAAGTGAAGGCTTTGGTAGGTCTAGTTGCCTGCAGACTTCTTCCTTAGAGAATAATAATAATGGTATTTGGTAAGTGCTTTCTATGTGCCAGGCACTGTACTAAGAGCTGTGGTGGATGCAAGCAGATAAGGTTGTGCACAGTCCTTGTCCCACATGGGACACACCGTCTCAGTCTGCATTTTACAGATGAGGTAACTGAGGCCCAGAGAAGTGAAGATACTTACCCAAGATCAAACAAATTAGTGGCAGAGCCAGGATTAAGGCCCATGACTTTCTGACTTGAAACAGTGTTGCTTAGTGGAAAGAGCACAGGCTTGGGAGTCAGGGGACTGGGGTTCTAATCCCGGCTCTGCCACCTGTCAGCTGTGTGACTTTGGGCAAGTCACTTAATTTCTCCGGGCCTCAGTTAACTCAACTGTAAAATGGGGATGAAGACTGTGAGCCCCCCATGGGACAACCTGATCACCTTGTAGCCTCCCCAGCGCTTAGAACAGTGCTTTGCACATAGTAAGTGCTTAATAAATGCCATTATTATTATTATTATTAAGAGCTTAACTGTGTGCAAAGCACTGTACAGTCCATTACTTCATTCATTCAATTATTCAGTTGTATTTAGTGAGCACTTACTGTGTGCAGAGTACTGTACTAAGCATTTAAGAAAATACAATACAACAATAAACAGATACATTCCCTGCCCATAATGAACTTACAGTCTAGATGGGGGAAACAGACATCAATATAAATAAATAAATTTCAGATACATACATAAATGTGGCGGGGCTGCAAGTGGTGGAAAAACAAAGGGAGCAAGTCAAGGCAACACAGAAGGGAGTGGGAGAAGAGGAAAGGAGGGGCTTAGTCTGTGAAGGCCTCTTGGAGGAGATATGCCTTCCATAAGGCTTTGAAAGCTGGGAGAGTAATTGTCTGGTGGATTTGAGGAGGAAGAGCATTCCAGGCCAGAAGCAGGAGGCAGGACGTGGGCTAGGGGGTCAGTGGTGAGCTAGACGAGATCAAGGCACAGTGAGAAAGTTAGCATTAGAGGAGCAAAGTGTGTGAGCTGGGTTGTAGAAGGAGAGTAGTAAGGAGGAAGCAAGGTGGTGGAGTACTTTAAAGCCAATGGTGAGGAGTTTTTGTTTGATGCAGAGGTGAATGGGCAACCACTGGAATTTTTTGAGGAGCAGGGTGACAAATCCTGAACGTTTCTGTAGAAAAATGATCCAGGCAGCAGAGTGAAAGTGGGTACTTTCACAGACTGGAGTGGACAAGAGGCTGTGAGGTCAGCAAGGAGGCTGATGCAGTAATCCAGGAGGAATAGGATGGATGATTGTATTAACATAGTAGCAGTTTGGATGGAGATGAAAGGGCAGATATTAGCAATGTTGGGAAGGTGGGAATGACAGAATTTAGTGATGGATTGAATATGTGGGTCTAACAACAGACAGGAGTCAAGGATAATACCAAGATTATGGGCTTGTGAGGCAGGAAGGATACTGGTGCCATCTACAGTGATGGCAAAGTCAGAGGGAAGACAGAGGGGTTTGGGTAGGAAGGTAAGGAGCTCTGTTTTGGACATGTTAAGCTTGAGGTGATGGGAGGACATCCAAGTAGAGATGTCTTGAAGGCAAGAGGAAACATGAGACTGCAGAGAGGGAGAAAGATCAGGGCTGCAGATGTAGATTTGGGTATCATCAGCATAAAAGTGGTAGTTGAAGCCATGGGAGCACATAAGTTCTCCAAGGAAGAGGGTGTAGATGGAGAATAGAAGGGGACCTAGAACTAAACCTTGAGGGACACCCACAGTTGGGGGTGGGGGGGCAGAGGAGGAGTCCGGGAAGAAGACTGAGAATGAATGGCCAAAATGATAAAAAGAGAACCAGGAAAGGACAGAGTCAATGAAGCCAAGGTTGGATAATGTATCCAGGAGAATGGGGTGCTTCACGGTGACAAAAGCAGCTGAGAGGTCAAGGAGTATTTGGATGGAATAGAGGCCCTTGGATTTGGCAAGAAGGTGACCTTTGAGAAGGCAGTTTCTGTGAAGTGAAGGGAGGGAAGCCAGATTGAAGGGGGTCAAGGAGAGAATTGGAGGAGAGGGATTTGAGACAGTAGGTGTAGGCAACTTGTTCATGGAGTTTGGAGAGGAATAATAATAATAATGATGGCATTTATTAAGTGCTTACTATGTGCAAAGCACTGTTCTAAGTGCTGGGGAGGTTACAAGGTGATCATGTTGTCCCACGGGGGTGCTCATAGTCTTAATCCCCATTTTACAGATGAGGGAACTGAGGCACAGAGAAGTTAAGTGACTTGCCCAAAGTCACACAGCTGACAAGTGGCGGAGCCAGGATTTGAACCCATGACCTCTGACTCCAAAGCTTGTGCTCTTTCCACTGAGCCACGCTGTTTCTCGTATAGTACTAGGGAATAGCACTAGGAAGTACTATTAATATGTATGAATAGTATGAATAGTACTAGGGAGATGGTGTGATAACTGGAGGGCATCAGTGTAGGTATTAAAATCCTCTTCTTCATACTCACTCTGTTTCCTGGAGTCGGCGTAAGAAATTCCCTAAAGGCTATACATGTTTGTTTTCTAAGGAAATAAGGAAAAATGAACGCCTTTTGGATTCTAAACTTATGTGGGCAGGGAACCTGTCTACCAACACTGTTGTATTGCTTTCTCCCCAATGCTTAATACAGTGCTCTTCACACAGTAAGCACTCAACAAATATGATTGATTGATAATATTGAGATTTTATTTATCCCAAAATTCTTCTAAAAAGTGATGTCATCGATACATCTCTCTAGCAACAGACTTAATGATGGGTAAAAAGATAAGAAAATACCTGCCTGATAAAACAAGTATTTAAAACCCAATGAAGAAATGCAGTAAAATTCAGAGGAAAAAGATCATTTGCTCTAATTTTCCTCTTCATCTACCCTTCTTCCAACTACCACTGACCTATAGAAGTTCAGATTTAGAGTGTAAATAATTCCTGAAGTGTCCTCTCTCTCATCAAAGGAGATACTTCCTTTGATTAAGAATTGGAATAATAATAATAATAACGGTATTTGTTAAGCGCTTACTATGTGCCATGCACTGTTCTAAGCACTGGGGTAGATACAAGGTAATCAGGTTGTCCCACGTGGGGCTCACAGTCTTAATCCCCATTTTACAGATGAGGTAACTGAGGCAGAGAGAAGTTAAGTGACTTGTCCAAAATCACACAGCTGATAAGTGGCATAGGCAGGATTAGAACCCATGACCTCTGACTCCCAAGCCCAGGCTCTTTCCAGTAAGCTATGGAATTGTGTTTTCCAAGCACTTAGTACTGTACTCTGCACACAGTAAGCGCTCAATAAATACGATTGAATGAATACTTTTTAAAGTGTATTTTTAGGGTAAAGCGCATAGAAGTTTGGTAAAAATTAATATTGTATATGTGAAATTCAGATGAGTTAATATTGCAAAGAAAAATCAAAATTTCATTCTTGCCAGTTTTTTAATCCCATTCACCTTTTTACCACTAACTTAATTTAGTACATCAGATGCTTTATTTTAACCATAATGCTGCAAATAAAACCATTTTTACCCATTCGTAAGTCCATTCTGCCTAAAAACTCAGCAAAATGGCATGAATTTATGTAAATCTGTCAGGAACAGTGCTCTGCACACAGTAAGCTCTCAATAAATACGACTGAATGAATGAACTGAGATTTCAAGGCATAAGATGTAAAAAGGCAAAAATATTACTCCTCTTGGAGCCCCAGAAGCTTTCAGTAAGGCAGGGCGACCCCTAGTGTTGGCCTGGAAATAAACCCAACAGACGCCTGTCCAAACCATTTCCCTTTCCTGAAAATAAAAATCTCTTAACTGTTTGAAATGCAAATCATGGTGAATTCATCTAACATATTGATTTTAATTACGCTCTACAGACACCTATAGGTATTGCCCTTCCCTGAAACATTACTGAACTGCATCAAAGCAAGGCTTTCAAGTGTTACCAAGATAACTTCTGCATAAGCTATCCTTCCCTCACAGTAAGTACAGAGATACAGAGATCAGAGAAAGGACAGAATTTTCAGAAGAGACACTTTCCTGCTTGGATGAATATATGGAACCAATGAGGAAAATGAGAAGTCAAATACAAAGTCTCCACACCGAACTGAGATGATTAGACCCCCATCTAATCATCATTATGTTTCCAACTTGTACTTCCCAAGCACTTAGTACAGTGCTCTGCACACAGTAAGCGCTCAATAAATACGATTGATTGATTGATTGATTGATTGATCTCAGCCCAATCAATCAATCATATATTAAGTGCTTACTGTGTGCAGATCACTGTACTAAGCGCTTGGGAGAGTACAGTGTAACAGAGTTGGAAGACACACTTATTCATTCATTCATTCAATTGTATTTATTGAGTGCTTACTGTGTGCAGAGCACTATACTCAGCTCTTGAGAGAGTACAATATAATAATAGACATATTACCTGCCCACAAAGGGCTGTTCCCTCTCCACAAGGAGCTTACAGTCAGAGCTGAATGATGGGTTGATATTGAGGCTAAATTGATGAAGTCATTTTTTCCCACCCATTTTTTATGCTAATAATGGGTAGGAAAAAATTGCTTTCCTTGAGATGTAGATTACCATCACCAGTGAAGGGGAAAATAATCAGTCCAAGCATTGTCTGTGAGACTGGAATAAACAACAGTGAAGGTCAAAAATGAACTAGCCAGACTGGAACTCATTGTTGCTCAAGAGAAATCAAAAACGAAGCACTAATAGCAGGTGCTGTGGAAAAGGAAAACCTGTCCATGAGACATGTCATGAAATACACGTTGTTCCTCCCCAGACACGGATTTGAGTTTACATGCTTAGTATCCCACAGACTCTTTGCCATGGCATTCCATTTTCAGAGACCACAGTTTGATGAGGCTGCATCTGATCTTACTACCTGAAGTCATCCTCTGCTCATTCACATTTTCATTCACCAACTGCATCTTCATGATTCCATCCTTTGTGTCTTTAGCATTCTTCTCCTGACTTCGTTACCCTCAATCACAACACCTAACTGAAATGTGAATGAGCAATTGGCGAGAAAGGGAGGTCCTTGGAAGAGAAAGTGAAGTATGAAGTATCTGCATTGTGATGACCAAATCCAAATGGTGAGAGCCATTCAGGAAAGTGAGGTTATTCCTCAGAGCAACTAAAGAATGCGAATCCCTCACTCTACCTGTCCATTAAGTCTTTGCTCTTATCAACCACAGTTTTGCCAAACATGAACTCTTTCAAGCACCTAGTAAAAATGGTATCATCACAGAGCCCTATAAATCCCTTCACTAAAGTTTTTATTAGTCAGCATGAGCAATCCTTGGACAATCTAGTTGGTTCCTGCAAACGAGGTCTAAAGTAAAAAAAAAATGTAAATCAAAACCAGTGTTTTCATAGGAACAATTCTGAAAAGGATTCTGAGGGGAAGCAGTGTGGCTCAGTGGAAAGAGCACGGGCTTGGGAGTCAGAGGTCATGGGTTCGAATCTCAGTTCCACCACTTGTCAGCTGTGTGACTTTGGGCAAGTTATTTAACTTCTCTGGGCCTCAGTTACTTCATCTGTAAAATGGATTTAAGATTGTGAGCCCCATGTGATACAACCTGATTACCTTGTATCTCCCCCCAGTGCTTAGAACAGTGCTTTGCACATAGTAAGCACTTGACAAATGCTATTATTATTATTATTATACTCTGCCAGGTACTTAGTAGAGTGAGAAGCACACAGTAAGTGCTCAATAAATGTGATTGATTTATCGATTGGCTGATTGTGTGCAGAGCCCTGGACTAAATACTTACAAGGTGAGAAGGTCAAACCTGTTTAAAGCCAGAGCTTAGAACAGAGGTTGGCACATAGTAAGCAGTTAACAAGTACCATTATTATTATCATTATTATTAATATTATTATTATCATCTGTAATAGGGGCTGAAACTACCTGTGCAAATGGACAGTTCAAATTTTGAAAGATGTAATGACGTTTTTCCTGTCACCAGTGATGGCTAACACCTCATCCATCAATCACCTATCCTGTTCCGTCCTGTGTTATTTATTTGTCATCTCCCTTTGTTCAGGAACTCTTTAAAAAAATTACACTTGAAAAATCCCCATAGCTTTGAGAAGGTGTCACAGCTGGTACTGAGAGACAGACAAGGGCCCAGCTCTGATAACAAGCCCTCTTTCTTCCAGTGGCATGATTTTGGAAAGTCACATTTTTTCTGGCTCAATCATCCTCATCTTTGTCCTCTTCATTCTGTAGAAACTTTGCTTTTTCCCCATCACTGTTTCCCTTCCAGCCTGGAATCCAGTAAGAAATCCTTCCCTCTTATATCCAAACTGACACCTAAGCCATATAGAACATCTGTTATTTCTCTTCTATTTCTCTCAGTTATTTAGATACCAAATGTTGAATTAATAAATCAAGGAGGAAAACTAGATTTATTGATAAATAAATAGGTCCATCACACTATAATGTTCTGGGTCTTTTTATTCTTTTAAGTATTCATTAAGTTATTGTGTTACTTTTAGACATTTTATGGGACCTTTGGTCTTCATCAAGAGACAAATGACTCCATCTTCATCTCACCTGTTACCCCTTAATTTTTATATAATAAAACAATCAAAAAGTATTTTCGTTCAAACTGAGTAGTGTCTCAGTATCAACTTCTGTAAACTGGGGACTCTTGCTCGGTCAAAGTGGTTCTTGCAATTTTCAATCTAGGAAGTAAGAAAGAAACCCTGCATGGAATGCCATGTGCTATTTCTAAAAAAAAAAAAATACTTCCTAGATAATGCTGTGCCTGATTCTCCCACTGCACAGTAAATTAGATAATTGGGTAGTCACATTAGCACCTTCAGATCACATAAGAACATAGGATGATGAATAGTAGTTCCATGATTGGACCAGGCTAATGGTCCATTCACTGAAGCGTTTGAGCTCTGACCATAGCAACAGGACTCTTGAAAAGTCTACATAACTCTTGCACCACATCACATCCCTAACTTTTCCTTGCACATCTACCTTTCCCTCAAGTAACACATTATTGAAACTCTTTTGTAATTCGGCAAGGGAGCACAATCTATATGCTCATCACTTGCTCCATGAAGGAAGAACTAGGCTCACATAAATGATAACTAACTAAAAAGTAGTGCCCTAGTGCCTGAAGGAGTCATGCCAAAGTGTCTGCTTGGTTGTCAGATTTATCTCTTAGGTATTTGATCATTTTTGTTGTGATTCAACCAATCAATTGTATTTATTGAGTGCTTATTGTGTGGGAGAGCACTGTACTAAGTGCTTGGGAGAGTATAACACAATATAGCAGACACATTCCCTGACCACAACACATAGTAGGATTCAGATTGTGAATTCAGAATGGAAGCAAGGAGGAAATTAGATTGGGAGACCTGAAGATGATGGAGGAAGTGAGTTAGGGAGAAGAAAGATTGAAATATGGTTTGCCGGTCAAATAGTTAAACTGACTGAAGGCAACCAAGATGATTCAGAGATGGAGCTAGTGACACATTACTCTAAAACCGAGAGAAGCCATATGGTCTAAAGGATAGAGCATAAACTGGGAGTCAGGAAACCTGAGTTCTAGTACTGGCTCCACCAGTTGCCAACTATATGACCATGGACAGTCACTTAAACTTCTCTGTGCCTCAGTTTCCTCATCTGTAAAATGACAATTAAATACCTGTTCTCCCTTCCATAGAGTGTAATCCCTGTACGGGGCAAGGGCTGTTTCTGATATGATTATCCTGTATCAATTCCAGCCCTTAGCACTATGCAAGAACTTACCAGAATTATTATTAAAAAAAGTATTTCTCTCTGAGTGATGTAATTCTGATTAATTTTGTATTAAGGCAAAATATCTGGCCACTGTTTGCAGATCCAGGAAAATATAATTTAGGAAAAGTAACTTCCCAATTTATAGAGAACATCACCTCCATGTCATGTATTAGAAAGATGAATAGTTTGTTATCATGATAAATATATCTAGTGATAGGAACAATTCTGAAAAAAAATGTGAGCATGAGGTTTCTGCCTTTCTGAAAACTTCAAGTTAATCAGAACGGTAGTGGAAAATCTGAAAATACAGAATGAATCAATCAGTTGTATTTACTGAACACTTACTTTGTGCAGAGCACCATACTGAACACTCGGGAGGGTACAATATAATAATGTAACAGAATAACAGAGTTGGTAGACACATTCCTTGACTACAAGGAGCCCACAATCTAGAGGGAGAATTAGTAAGTACCATCTAATGTCTAATATAAGCCCTTGCTTTTCATCCAAAATATAACATGGAATAACTCACATGCAGCAATCACTGAAAACATGGTTTCCTTGCCTACCAATCTACCACCCATATATACATATTCATTTATATCTGGGTGTATACCATCTTTGCATTGAAGATGGAGTTTGTGTGTGAGTGTGTGTATGTGTGTATTTGTGTATGCATGTGCCTGACAAGATCAATTCTCTTCTGAACCTCTCTTTAACACTGTACATCCATCAGTTCTATTTATTCAGTGCTTACTGGGTGTAGAACACTGTTCCAAGTGCTTGGAAGAGTATATCCGCAATATCATCTTTTACTGGAACTTCTTATGTGCTATCTGCATTATGTGCTTTTGCACCCAAATGACTGCTATTCACTAGCAAGTGAATCTCAGATGACAACTGCACTGCATCATTTAGATTATGCTTAATTTTAAAAACATATCTTCAGGCCTTCATAAAGGCCTCCCCCTTGCACTCACTGGAGGATGGTTGTTTGTGTGTCCTGCTTTCATCCATTCTCCTCACCTCCCACCAGTGAAGGTGTGATGCAACAAATATTGCTTTGATGCTAATAGACTGACTGGATTCCAAGATCTCATTGTTTAATCTGGTCTGGCTATCCAGTATTCAATTTGGAATGTAAAAAGCACCGATGAAAAGGCTCGTTTGTAGTAGAGGATGGAATTACTGAGCCTCAGTAGGGTTAATAATACTAATAGTAATGGTATTAAGTGCTTATTATGTGCCAAGAACTGTTCTAAGCACTGGGGTAGATACAAGGTAATCAGGTTGTCGCACGTGGGGCTCACAGTCTTATTTGACAGATGAGGTAACTGAGGCCCAGAAAAGTGAAGTGACTTACCCAAAGTCACACAGCTGATAAGTAGTGGAGCCAGGATTAGAATCCATGACCTCTGACTCCCAAGCCCAGGCTCTTTCCACTAAGACACACTGCTTCTCCTAATTAACAGATTATATAATCATTTTAGACAAGGTTCTGGCCCTCAATAAACCCTCTAAACTGGCTTGGGTCTAGACATTTTCTATAACTTGGAAAAAAATCTTTCAAATATCACTTTACAAAGACTTCTAGTACTCACTGCTTCTGGCACGTTGAAGTCATACTTTTTTGTGTGTTATTTTTGTGTTGCTGCCAGTAACTAACAGAACTTAACTTCTGAAATGCTCAAAATGAAAACAATGGAAAAAAATTAGAAGGGTGGGATAATTGAATGGAACACTTTCAAATCTCTCAGAAGGTTCGTTCTAAATTGTCCAACATTTTGGATGAAGGTTTGGAAGTGAAGAGATTTTATCTGAAACCCTTTCCCCTGGTTCTAATTACTTAGCCTGGTTCCTAATTAGCCTTTCTTTTTCATTCATTCCAAGTGCCTGAAGTAAATCTCACAAAGACTAACTTGAAAGCAAATTGGTGGTAAGGAAAATTTGTCTTTTCCTTTTATTCAAAGAGAAGATGGATCTCCTTTACTAGACCTATCTTCTCTTCTGAATAAGAGAACATATTTTCCTACCAACCAATTTGCATTTCAGTTCAGCTTTGTGGGATTCCACATGCATCAGCAGAAAGGAGTGAACTTTGGCTCCTCTAGCAGGATCCATACAATTCTCTGAACTACGTGCAATTTTTCAATTTGGCCATGGTCATTTTGTGAAGTTTACACAAACGTATTTGCTCACCTCCAGCTTCCATGTCTAATTTTAGCACTGTCAACTTCAGGAAACAAAAATGTGGGGCTGTCCTATGGGATTACTTTTTGATTCCAAAAAATTAAATTTAAGGATAATGCCGCAGTCTCAGAGGAAAAAAAATGGAACTTTTTTTTTTACTCTTAACAGAGTCAAACGTTTTAGAGTTAGTACAGTGCTCTGCATGCATTGGGAGCCAGAGGACCTGGATTCTCATCCCAGCTCTACTAATTGCCTTGGGCGAGTCATTTAATTTCCCAGTGACTTAGTACCTCAGTGCCTCATCAGTAAAACTGGGATTGACTGCCTGTTTTCCCTCCTACTTTGGACTGTGAGGCTCAGGTGAGACAGGGACTATGTCTCTATACATAAATACTGTGTCCCGCCTGATTGGCTTGGGTACCCATAAATAAATGCATAAATGAATACCATTGCTTGCTTGATTGATTGATTTCTCGACCAACTTTCCGAGGAACATAAAAGCTCTTCAAAGCAGCTTCAGGTGTATGTCAAGGGAGGAGTTCCTGAAAGTTGAGACTAGTCTGCTCAATGACTCAGTTATTTTATTTCAGTGATAATAATTAACTACAAGAGGATAGTTTGTGCCTCACAAATTCAGCTTCAAAGACTCCATGGTAACTCTCCTGAATCCAGTACCAACCTGGGAGTGAGGAGTGATAAAATACCTGGGCCAAAATACTTATCCAATTAGGGCTATTTCCAATTACTGCAATCAAGTTCAGTTTTCAAAAAGCCCCTAAGGGCCAGGGTTGAACCTGGATTAGATCTCTGGGTTTGGATTCAGTGAGGAAGCAGTAGATGTTGAATGTGGGTTTGTCGACCAGTGGGCATTTGATGTTTCAGTTTTGTCCACTTGTTTCTGGCTACTTCAATTCAGGTTGAGTCTTGCAGGATTTCTGGATCTGCAGAATCCCTCTGAGGAAGGCACCGTGTCTCCTGAACTGGGGACCCCAGGGAAGCAGCATGGCCTAGTGGAAAGTGAGTCTGGGGCCTGGGTTCTAATCCTAGCTCAGCCACTTATCTGCTGGGTGATCTTGGGCAAGTCACTTCACTTCTATGTGCCTCAGTTCCCTCATTTGCAAAGTAGGGATTGTTCTCCTTCCTCGTTACTCCGTAAGTCCCATGTGGATGCTGTTATCCTGTATCTGACCCAGTGCTTAGTAAAGTGCTTGGCATATAGTCAGTGCTTAAAAAGTACCACAATTATTCTATCTGGGAGGAAGCAGAGATTTGGGATCCCTCCTGGGTTTCAATTTGGTTCTGGAGCATCCTGCAGAATTCTGCTTTTGCCTCGAACAACTCTGGAGTCCTGGGATGGATTGAGAAGGGGGATGGACTGGATAGGGGACTTATTAAGAATAATAAGAGCAGTGTGGCTCAGTGGAAAGAGCACAGGCTTGGGAGCCAGAGGTCATGGGTTCTAATCCCAGCTCCGCCTCTTGTCAGCTGTGTGACTTTGGGTAAGTCACTTAACTTCTCTGGGCCTCAGTTACCTCATCTGTAAAATGGGAATTAAAACTGTGAGCCCCACTTGAGACAACCTGATTACCTTGAATCTCCCCGCAGCACTTAGAACAGTGCTTTGCACATAGTAAGCATTTAACAAATGCCATTATTATTATTATTATTATTATTATTATTATTATTAAAGGCTGAAAAAGAGCCAGTTGGTGAGGGAAGGGGGGATGTCAACATCACAGAAATACGGGGAAGGGAGCATGAGAAGCCTCTGGCCAAGCCCTGAATCTTGGGAGAGGGGTGGGGGGTTGGGGGGCAAGAGGAATGCTGTAGCTGCTGGGTAAGCTCCCTACTAGGCCGTAAGTCCCTTGAGGGCAGCAGGGATCATGCCTACTAACTCCATTGTACTCTCTCAAATGTTAAGTACAGTGCTGTGCACCAAGTAGGTGCTCAAAAAATACTACTGATTGATTGATTGCATCAAGCTGAGGTTAAGAAGTGAAGCTGACATCTTAGATCCACGAAGCAGCATGGCTCAGTGGAAAGAGCACGGGCTTTGGAGTCAGAGGTCATGGGTTCAAATCCCGACCCTGCCAATTATTAACTGTGTGACTTTGGACAAGTCACTTCACTTCTCTGTGTCTCAGTTCCCTCATCTGTAAAATGGGGATTAAGACTGTGAGCCCCCCGTGGGACAACCTGATCACCTTGTAACCTGCCCAGCACTTAGAACAGTGCTTTGTATATAGTAAGTGCTTAATAAATGCCATTATTATTATTATTAAAAAAATATTGTATTTGTTAAGTGCTTACTATATACTAGGCAGTATTCTAAGCGCTGGGGCAATCAGGTTGGACACAGTCCTTGTCTCTCATGGGACTCACAGTCTTAATCTATATTTTACAGATGAGGGAACTCAGGCACAGAGAAGTTAAGTGACTTGTCCAAGGTCACACACAGACAAGTGGCTGGGCCGGGACTAGAACCTAGGTCCTTCTGACTCCCACGCCCATGCTCTATGATGATGATGAGGATGGCATTTGTTAAGCACTTATTATGTGCCAAACACTTTTCTAAACACTAGGATAGATAGAAGGTAATCAGGTTGTTCCAAATGGGACTCACAGTCTTTAATCCCCATTTTACGGAAGAGGTAACTGAGGCACAGAGAAGTTAAGTGACTTGCCTGAAGTCACACAGCTGATAAGTGGTGGAGCCAGGATTAAAAGCCACAACCTCTGACTTCCAAGCCCGTGCTCTAAGCACAGAAAAGGTAATAATCTTGCCCAAGGTCATACAGCAGACAAGTGATGGAGTCGGAATTAGAACCCACGTCCTCTGACTCTCATCATCATCATCATCAATCGTATTTATTGAGTGCTTACTATGTGCAGAGCACTGTACTAAGCGCTTGGGAAGTACAAATTGGCAACATGTAGAGACAGTCCCTACCCAACAGTGGGCTCACAGTCTAAAAGGGGGAGACAGAGAACAAAACCAAACATACTAACAAAATAAAATAAATAGAATAGATATGTACAAGTAAAATAAATAAATAAATAAATAGAGTAATAAATATGTACAAACATATATACATATATACAGGTGCTGTGGGGAAGGGAAGGAGGTAAGATGGGGGGATGGAGAGGGGGGCGAGGGGGAGAGGAAGGAAGGGGCTCAGTCTGGGAAGGCCTCTCAAACCCATACTCGTTCCACTAAGCCACGCTGCTTTTCCATCTATTAGGCCACTCTGTTCTAGGCCCATATGGGCTCCAAAGGGTAGGGTGGGATATCTAAGGCTGTCCTCTCTGCCAAGAAAACTGTGAATCCCCCTTCCCTCCCTCCTGCCCAAATGGACTTGGCATCCTTTACTACATCTACCATCTCTTCTAGGTTTTAAGACCTACTCTACCCTGTGTGTAGTTGGGAGAGCAAGTTGTCATGTCTGGAAAGGAGCTCCTTCTTGGACTTAAGATGGAGAAGGAAAGGGAAAGAAAAAGCATCTGTTCCCTGAGTAATAATAATAATGATAACAATAACTGTGCTTGTTAAGTGATTACTATGTGCCAAGCACTGTTCTAAGTAGATACAAGATAATCAAGTTGAACGCAGTCCTTGTCCCACATGGGGCTCACACCCTTATCCCCATTTTACAGATGCGATAACTGAGGCCCAGAGAATTGAAGTGACTTGTCCAAGGTCACGCAGCAGACATGTGGGGGAGCCAGGATTAGAACTCAGGTCCTTCTCACACCCAGGCCCGTGTTCTTATTCACTAAGCTATACTGCTGCTCTAAGACTATGGTCACTAGGACATCATACCACAGCTTACCACTTCTACACTCTGGATGGGACCCAAAATGCCATTTGGAGTCGGCTCAGGGATGGGCCAGTGTCCAGGGCTGCCCCCAAGTCCCCTGACATCAGGCAGATAATTGCTTTCCCCAACTTGGAAACCTTATTGAAGGCACAACTCCTCCAAGAAGCCTTACCTGACAAAGCCTCTCCTCTTCCCCGACTCCCTTCTGCGCCGCACTTACTTGCTCATTCATTCATCCTCCCTCCCATTCCCACAGCACATATGTATATAGCTGTATATATCTGTAATTTATTTATCTATTCATTTATATTAATGTCTGTCCCCTCTAGACTGTGAGCTCATTGTGGGCAGGAATGTGTCTGTTTGTTGTTATACTGTATTCTACCAAGCGCTTAGTAAAGTGCTTTATACACAGTAAGCGCTAAATAAATATGATTGAATGAGTGAATGAATCATGGCCACTACTAGTTCCCATCCTTTCAACATCTGCTTGAAGCTACTTAAAGGCCGCAGTGAGAAAGACTAGAGCTGATGGTAGTACAGACATCTACAACTCAGATGGTAATTCACTGTAAGCTCATTGTGAGCAGGGAATGTGTCTGTTATATGATTGTATTGAGCTCTCCCAAGCACTCAATACAGTGCCCTGCACACAGTAAGTGCTTAATAAATATGGTTGACTGATTGACTGACTGAAACAGGCATACTCCTGCTTCAAACAGAATAAGAAAGGAGGCAGAGGGAAGTTTCCTTTGACTCTGAGAGTCCTGAGGTTACTTACAGTGCCCTTGCAAACATCAGATGGGAGAGCAGGCTTAATACAAGCAAGCCCATTCCACAAACAGGACAGTGATCTCTCTGCCAGCCTTAAGTACTTATGTTGATCACATCAACATTAAAAATTCATAGGAATGTTTCTGGATTATTTACTTGATTCTTTAAGGCCTTACGCTTAATTGTGTGTCTCTGCATGCATCTGTGTTGGGGATTTCCCCCTGATGGTGTCTTAAATTTATTACTGTGTTGATATATAACCTGGCCAATTACTATTTATCCAAGCGGCAAAACGCATTAAATCCCTCCATGCAATTAAAAAGAGAGATTGGATTACTAACGGACACTGGTTTGCAAGAATTAGAGTTTGCCTTGCCTCTGGGTTTTTGAATTTTTGTTTTCTCCCTAGGGAATTTTCATTCTTGGGCTGCTGAACTCTCATTCTCCTCAGTGGATTCAACAAGTTGTTTCTTGCCCTCCTTGTCATAACACTGGGCAGCTCCAATCAATCAATCAATCAGTCAGTCAAGCAGCCAGTGCTGTTCATGCAGATTCCTCATCCTCATCCTCATTGTGTGTCTAAATGAAAAAAAACTGAAGAGAGGAATTGGGGAGAGAGGGATTTCTAAGAGTAAAGGACATGTGCAAAATTCAGGGTACAGCCTGATGCGGAGAGCAGATTCTGAAACTTGGGGGGTCCTGCAGTCACTGCGAGCCACTTACCAACCGTACCCCTCAACCTGGCTGCTGGAGCCAGCTAGCCTTGATCAGCGAGCCTAGGGATATCTGACTTTGATAACCCCACAACACCACCAGTAGCAGCAGTAACTTCAGCAGAAGAGGTGTTGGTCTGGCCCATTTTGATTTGTCCAAGCTGAAAAATGTGTTCCCTTCATGCCATTAAAAGGAGGGATTGGGCTGCTAAAGGACACTGGTTGGCTAGAACTGGAGCTTGCTTGCCCTCAAGGTCTTTGAATTTTTGCAGGCCAGACTCATCTGGAGACGAGATCTGCAGTAACACCAAACTGAGCAGTGAGTCGATTGGTGGCATTTACTGAGCACTGTCTGTGTGGAAATCACCAGCTGGGGACTCCTTGGACTTCACTGTTCCCCTCACCCTAGCTGTTGGAGCTGAGCAGCACTGAGCCCTGATGAGTCAGCTGGGGACATAAGAAACCCTAATAATGAATAATAATAATTATGGTATTTGTTAAGCGCTTATTATGTGCTGGGCACTGTACTAAGCGCTGGGGTGATACAAGCAAATCAGGTTGGACACAGTACCTGTGTCATGTGGGGCTCACAGTCTCAATCCCCGTTTTACAGATGAGGCAACTGAGGCATAGAGAAATGAAGTGACTTGCCCAAAGTCACACAGCAGACAAGTGACAGAGTAGGGATTAGAACCCATGACCTTTTGACTCGCAGGTCCGTGCTCTATCCACTACACCATGCTGCTTCTAATGGGACACCTCTGCCGGCAGGGACACTGAACTCATTCCCGGACTCCTGGAGTCGAGCAGTGGCTATTCCTTCACCAGAACTCACCCTGCTCCCCTTCTGTCAGCAGCCCTGTCTGAATACACAGCAGGGAAACCCCAATGGAGAGTGGTGGTCTGATATGGTGAGAGCCGCCAGTCTTTCATATATCACAGTTGTCTACCCGTCAGCATTTGCCTATTTACTCTTGAAGATCCCCCTGATTGGGTGTAGCCCTTCTCATCCACCTAGGAGGACCTGCAATTGTCCCATTATTAATCACAGAAAACATCAGAATAAGCTGCAACTGGTCCAAACATTCTCTCTGAAAATCCGTAACACTCTGACTTCACCATGTACCCTAGAAACTACTCCCAGTCCTTCTTTCCCCTCCCCTCCCGATAACCCAGAGAAATGCATAAGTGTTGGAGGTTGCTAGAGGGTTTGTTCAACTTGGGGTGTGGGGAAGACTTCTTGTAGGTGATGGAATTTTAGGAGGAAATTGAATGAGGGGAGCACCTTGGTCTATCCAGTTTGCTGAATCTACCTTGTTGCTGAGCTCACTTCTCCCCTTCAGAGCCCTACTGAAAGCTTACCCCCGTCAGGAGGCCTTCCCAGACTGAGCCCCCCTTTTCCTCTGCTCCTCCACTTCCCATTGCCCCTACTCCCTCCGTCTGCTCTACCCCCCTCCCCGCCCCACAGCACTTGTGTATATATGTACATATTTATTATTCTATTTTATTAATGATGTGTATATACCTATAATTCTATTTGTATTGATGTTATCGATGCCTGTCTACTTCTTTTGTTTTGTTGTCTGTATCCCCCCTTCTAGACTGTGAGTCCATTGTTGGGTAAGCATTGTCTCTATCTGTTGCCGCATTGTACTTTCCAAGTGCTTAGTACAGTGCTCTGCACACAGTAAGTGCTCAAGAAATACAATTGAGTGAATGAATGAAACTACTTACTGTACCTCTATCTTGCCTGTCTTGCCACCAACCCCTTGCCCTCACCATCCTTCTGGATTGGAATTCCCTCCTCCATCATATTCTACAGACCACCACCTTCCCCATATTCAAAGCCCTTCTAAAATCACATCTCCTCCAAGAAGTCTTCTCCAACTAACTACTCCTTTACCCACCCAATTCAGTCTTCCTTCTGTGCTGCCTAGGCACTTGGGTGTGTACTCTTCAAGAAGCACTTTGATACTTACCCCACCTGTGACCCCAAAACACTTATGTACTTATTATTTTTTTTTCAATTTATCATTATTGTAATTGTTAAACATTTACTATGTGTCAAGCACTGTTCTAAGCACTGAGATAGATAGAAGTGAATCAGGTTAGTCACCGTCCCTGTTCCACATGGAACTCACAGTTAATATGCTTATACTCTGCCATTTCCCTTATCTTTAATTTATTTTAATTAATGTCTTTCCCCTCTAGAAGCTATTAGAAAGATCCCAGGCCTGAGAGTAAGAGGCCCTGGGTTCTAATCCTGGCTCCAACTCTTGCCTGTTGGTTGACCTTGGGCAAGTCACTTAACTTCTCTGTACCTCAGTTCCTTCATCTCCAGAATGAGGATTCAATACCTGATATCCCTTCTACATAGACTATGAGCCCCAAGTGGAACCCGATTATTTTGTATCTACCTGAGTGCTTAGTACTCATTTGTCCATAGTAAACACTCAACAAATACCACTTTATTGTTTTGCACTCTCCCAAGAACTTAGTACTGTACTCTGTATCCAGTAAACATTCACTGGATACCACTGATTGAATGACAGAGACTTTTGCATCATGTACCCTTTTTTTTTCTTCTTATGGTACTTGTTAAGTGCTTACTATGTACTAAAATTTTTGTTTTGTTGTCTGTCTCCCCCTTTCTAATCAATCAATCAATCGTATTTATTGAGCGCTTACTATGTGCAGAGCACTGTACTAAGCGCTTGGGAAGTACAAATTGGCATCACATAGATTTCTAGATTGTGATCCCATTGTTGGGTAGGGATTGTCTCTATTTGTTACTGAATTGTACTTTCCAAGAGCTTAGTATAGTGCTCTGCATACAGTAAGTGCTCAACAAATATGATTGATTGAATGAATGAATACTAAGTGCTGGGGTAGATACAAACCAATCAGGTTGGACATGGTCCATGCCCCACATGGGGCGCACAGTTTTAATCCCCATTTTACAGATGAGGTAACTGAGGCACAGATAAGTTTAGTGACTTACCCAAGGTCACACAGCAGACAAGTGGCAAAGCCAGGGTTAGAACCCAGGTTCTCCTGAGTCCCAAGCCTGTGCCCTATCCTTTAGGCCACACTACTTCATTCAATCATATTTATTGAGCGCTTACTGTGTGCAGAACACTGTATTAAGTGCTTCTTGTAGTAAGTGGGAATGTGGTGTTCCAGAGATACTCATCTGAGCTTCTTATCAGGCAAGACCAGTCCAGGATTGCATTTTGTCATTCACTCCCATGCTTCAACTACCATCTCTATGCAGATGATATCCAAATCTACATCCCCTCCCCTGATCTCTCTCCCTCCCTCCAGGCTCCCATCTCCTCCTGCCTTCAAGACATCTTTACTTGGATGTCCTCCTGTCACCTCAAACTTAACATGTCCAAAAGAGAGCTCCTTATCTTCCCTCCCAAACCCTGTCCTCTCCGGACTTTCCCATCACTGTAGACAGCACCCCCATTCTTCCCGTCTCACAAGACCATAACCTTGGCATTATCCTTATCTCCTCGCTCTCTCTCATTCAACCCACATATTCAACCTGTCACCAAATCCTGTCGGTCTCACCTTTACAACATCACTAAAATCCACCCTCTCCTCTCCATCCAAACTGCTACCACTTTAATACAATCACCCATCCTATCCTGCCTAGATTACTGCATCAGCCTCCTTGCTGACCTTCCAACCTCCTGTCTGTCCCCACTCCAGTCCATATTTCACGCCACTGCCTGGGTCATCTTTCTACAGAAACATTCAGGACATGTTACCACCCTCCCCCTCAGATATCTCCAGTGGCTGCCTATCCACATCCATATCAGACAAAAATTCCTCACCATTGGCTTTAAAGCACTCCATCACTTCTGTTGCTATCTTTCTCACTGTGGCTCAATCTTGCCCATCTCTCCGCCGACCCCTGGCTCATGCCCTACCTCTGGCCTGGAACACCCTCCCTCTTCAAATCCACCTGATGATTACTCTCCACCCCTTCAAAGCCTTACTGATGGCTGATCTCCTCCAAGAGGCCTTCCCAGACTAAATCCCACTTTTCCTCATCGCCCACTCCCTTCTGCATCACCTTAACTTGCCCCCTTTGTGCTTCCCTCCTCTTCCCACCCCACAGCACTTGTGTATATATCTGTAATTTCATTTATTTATATTGACGTCTGCTTATTTTTATTGACATCTGTCTTACCCCCTCTAGATTGTGAGCTCACTGTTGGCAGGGACTGTCACTCTTTATTGCTGCATTGTACTTTCCCAAGTGTTTAGTACAGTGCTCTACATACAGTAAGTGCTTAATTTGAATGAATGAATGAATGAATTTTGTCATCCTGCTGCTGTGTTCATCAGTCCCTTAAGAACACATCTAGATTCAGCTGTTTGTACTCCCTGGGCTTTTGACATCAATCAATCAATCAATGGCATTTATTGAGTGTATAATACGTGCAGAACACTGTGCTAAGTGCTTGAGAGTACAATCCAATAATAATACTAATACTAATAATACTAATAATAATACTAATACTAAGCTCTCATGCTATCCCATCTGGACTACTGTATCAGCCTCCTCTCCTATCTCCCATCCTCCTGTCTCTCCCCACTTCAATCCATACTTCACGCCACTTCCCAGATTGTCTTTGTCCAGAAACACTCTGGGCATGTTACTCCCCTCCTCAAAAATCTCCAGTGGCTACCAATCAACCTACGCATCAGGCAGAAACTCCTCACCCTCGGTTTCAAGGCTGTCCATCACCTCGCCCCCTCCTACCTCACCTCCCTTCTCTCCTTCTACAGCCCAGCCCGCACCTTCCGCTCCTCTGCTGCTAATCTCCTCACCGTGCCTCATTCTAACCTGTCCCGCCGTCGACCTCCGGCCCACATCATTCCCCTGGCCCGGAATGCCCTCCCTCCCCACATCCACCAAGCTAGCTCTCTTCCTCCCTTCAAGGCCCTACTGAGAGCTCACGTCCTCCAGGAGACCTTCCCAGACTGAGCCCCCTCCTTCCTCTCCCCCTCCTCTGCCTCTCCATCCCCCTCCTTACCTCCTTCCCTTCCCCACAGCACCTTTATATATGTATATATGTTTGTATGTATTTATTACTCTATTTATTTATTTTACTTGTACATATCTATTCTATTTATTTTATTTTGTTAATATGTTTTGTTTTGTTCTCTGTCTCCCCCTTCTAGACTGTGAGCCCACTGTTGGGTAGGGACCGTCTCTACATGTTGCCAACTTGTACTTCCCAAGCGCTTAGTACAGTGCTCTGCACACAGTAAGCACTCAATAAATATGATTGATTGATTGATTGAATAATACTAATGCTGGCATTTGTTAAGCACTTACTATGTGCCAAGCACTATTCTAAG
The DNA here is from genome assembly GCF_015852505.1 of Tachyglossus aculeatus. Lineage (NCBI taxonomy): Eukaryota > Metazoa > Chordata > Mammalia > Monotremata > Tachyglossidae > Tachyglossus > Tachyglossus aculeatus. The sequence goes on from NC_052067.1 coordinate 88,881,320, forward strand.
CACTGGGGGGGGATACAAGGTAATCAGGTTGTCCCACATGGTGCTCACAGTCTTCATCCCCATTTTATAGATGAGGTAGCTGAGGCACAGAGAAGTTAAGTGACTTGCCCAAAGTCACCTAGCTGACAAGTGGTGGAGCCAGGATTAGAACCTATGACCTCTGACTCCCAAGCCCATGCTCTTTCCACAGAACCATGCTGCTTCTCTATAATGATAAATAGTGCTTCTTAAGCACTTACTATGTAACATGTGGGTGATACACGATAATGAAGGAGGACCTGTCCACAGTCTAACAGAATTATCAGAAGGACCTCCAGGTCCTTTTTTGGTTTTCTAACATGGCAGCCTGATTCTTTCCCTTTGTGCCACTTCTTGTGGCAGTGTTCAGGCTGGTGACCTGGTCCAGCTCCCAATTTTCACAGTGCTGAATTCCTGCCTGGTACAAAAGAAGTGGGGATCCTGGGGCACATTCCAAGTCTGCTACAAGTCGGACCCTTTCCTCAACTCCACTGGGGTGATTGTTTTCCCAGATATTTCTTCCCACGCCTGAGGAGAATGTGGAAGATTGTGGAAAATTCAGAGCATGTTGATCCCCACAAACTTTGAGGCTTGAATGCACAAGATGACCTTTGCTCTGACTGCATTCCTTTCCCGAGAGTGAGCTACAAACGAGGTGATTATGGACAACCTGCCCTCCATCCTCCTGATAGTGGGGAGCCTGTGCCTCTTTGTGAAGGCCTTCTGATCTTAGCCATTACCCTTCTATGCTGCTACAGAAATTTTCATTGCATTTCTAGCTAATGTCAGCTCTCCTGTGTCTAGAGGTCTTCTTTGGGTTCTGCCTCTGAAAGAGACTCTCCTGTTGCTAACCCTGCTGGGGTCACTGGTTATGCCACACTTAGCTCCTCTAATGGTTCTAGCAGGCAGCATAACAGGAGTGGGGATGACGTTTCCTTTTCTGTTGCTGTTCCTCCTAAAGCTAAAATGGCAAAAGTTGCCATTCCTAGAGAAATGGGAAGATCTGTCTGTTTTCCTAGTGGGTATCTTTTGCAGTTTTGGAGGCCTGATAAAAGGGCTATTCGAGGCCTTTCAAGGGAGGGAAAATTGTTGCTCAAAGCCTAAATTCATAAAACCATGTGAAGCTTATAAGTGCAAGCTAAAAAAAATGATGGACAAGAACCACAGATAGTTACTCATTTTCCTCCATGTTTTATGATCAGTCAGGATGGTCTCTTTTTTCATCCAGTGACCAAATAATTTAGTCCCAAGAAGGGCTACAAATCAATGTTTCTTATTATTTAATAAGCTATTAGACCTGACCACAATAGAGTCCTTGAGGAGAGGCCTCCTGTGGAGAAATGTCAATAAAATGGTGACATTCCCCAGGAGGCCATTCTGTAGGGCTGTAGAAGTTGTGTAAGAGTGATGGTTATTTCTAAGTTGCTTTTGAAACTTCAACCGTTTATGTATTTGTGTGCTCTGAGGCACTGGGGCTAGTTGTGGTCCATGCTTCACTGGACTTGTCATGAAATGATTAACTTCAAATCCTTCTCCACTTTTCATTGAGTTCTGCGGGGCATGGAACCAGACCAGAAACAAACTCTTATTTAGTAAACCTGTTTTTGAAGGTCTGAGGCTTTATAATTAATTACTGCAGAATCCCATTAAGGGTGTTCTGGGATGCATATGCCTCAGGAATGGAACAATCTGATGGACTTAGACACAAAAGGATTTTGTTAGATCACGGAATAGTTAACACTGTATAGAGTTTCTTTCTCCTGCGGTATAAGCTCTTTTCATCTTTTTGCATTTGTCTCAGATAAAATATAGTTCAATAAACCAACACCAAGAACATCCTTAGTTCATGCGACAGTCTTTAGTCTTAAAAGATATTACCTTAATAAAGAAATAAGCATCTCAATGTACTTCATGTTACTAAAAATTTATTATGATAGGAAGCAATCTAGTCAGAATACTCTAATGAATACATATCAGCCTATTAGATGAAATCTATGTTCGTTTAACCAATTAAGGTAATTATTTGCAAGGCAAAGGTTTAAATTTTCATAATGAGTAATTGCAGCTAACCTCTGCTGAGTGATATGAAGGAAAATTTACATGTTAATACAAGACTGGGTGGCTTCTTTTTTTTCTCCTGTATTAAGTTCAAACTTTATCTAATGGGAATACTTCACGCAAACCAACCTCTGAATCCTAAACTAGGAAAGAATGGCAAGGGATTTAAAACCTAATGGTACAACCAAGTGAAATGGTCTTTTATCTATTAAAATACATTTAACCTAGATAAATGACAATTCATGAGGTAGGTTGTCAGTTGCCAATAATTAAACTTTCCCCCAGAGTTGTGAAGATTGGAGTCTGTAGTCTATAGACGGTGAGCTCACTGTGGGCAGGGAAAGTGCCTAACAACTCTGTTATAATGTACTCACCCAAGCACTTAGTTCAGTGCTCTACATACAGTAAGCACTCAAAAAATGCAATTGATTGATTGATTGACCAGAGCCACAAATACTTCTATCTATAGGTTCCTGATTAGATTTCTGAAATGTCCTAGCTTCTGAGCCCCTATTTAAATAGTGAGTTTTTTTTATGGAACCTACCCCTTTTTTATTTTTGTGCAGAGCAACAGAAAGGAGTTCCGTGAAAGAATGTGGCTGAAAGGTTATTATTATGCCAATGACATAGACAAAAGATACTCACACAGATGATGCCAATGAAAGGGTATCATTACTTTTTTTACATGGTGAACATTCTGTTTAAATAAACACACAAGTGTGGTGTTTATTATATTTTTTTCCACATAACGTCTCCAGGGTAATCAGAAAGAAATGTAGTTAGTTGGTGAGGCAGAATAAAAATCCATTGACATAGTTTATTCAACAAATGGCTTCAAACCAATTATGCTCTCATAGTATTTATTTTTCCATGTTTTTTCAGCATCTTCTTTTTCCTTTGCTCTTTTATTCCTCACACATTTCTTATCATATTCCAGGTACTTTCACTGGAAACGAAATCCCTGTTAATAAAAATGCCGCCTAGATGACTATGTAAACAAATGCCCATCCATCCACGTTCTCCGAACTGGATCATATTCAATGAAGCCAAATCACAATATTCCTATCTGCATCAATTGCCTCTCTTCCGCTTTCCTACTCATAGCCAACTCCTCCTCTGATGGAATGACAGCTGAGTTTCAGCCTGAGAATTGAACCAATAAATCAAAAGTATTTATTGAGTGCCTAGTGTGTGTAGAGCACTGTACTAAGTGCTTGGAAGAGTACAACTGAGTACAACTGAGTGGGTAGGCACACTCCCTGTCACCTCCGCAACATTGCCAAGATCCGCCCTTTCCTCTCCATCCAAACTGCTACCCTGCTCGTTCAAGCTCTCATCTTATCCCATCTGGACTACTGTATCAGCCTTCTCTCTGATCTCCCATCCTCATGTCTCTCCCCACTTCAATCCATACTTCATGCCGCTGCCCGGATTGTCTTTGTCCAGAAACACTCTTGGCATGTTACTCCCCTCCTCAAAAATCTCCAGTGGCTACCAATCAATCTGCTCATCAGGCAGAAACTCCTCACCCTGGGCTTCAAGGCTCTCCATCACCTCACCCCCTCCTACCTCATCTCCCTTCGGTCCTTCTACAGCCCAGCCCACACCCTCTGCTCCTCTGCCACTAATCTCCTCACCGTGCTTCGTTCTCACCTGTCCCGCCGTCGACCTCCGGCCCACGTCATCCCCCTGGCCTGGAATGCCCTCCCTCCCCACATCCGCCAAGCTAGCTCTCTTCCTCCCTTCAAGGCCCTACTGCGAGCTCACCTCCTCCAGGAGGCCTTCCCAGACTGAGCCCCTCCTTCCTCTCCCCCCCTACTCCCTCTCCATCCCCCCTACCTTACCTCCTTCCCCTCCCCACAGCACCTGCATATATGTATATATGTTTGTATGTATTTATTACTCTATTTCACTTGTACATATTTATTCTATTTATTTTATTTAGTTAATATGTTTTGTTTTGTTCTCTGTCTCCCCCTTCTAGACTGTGAGCCCACTGTTGGGTAGGGACCGTCTCTATATGTTGCCAACTTGTACTTCCCAAGCACTTAGTACAGTGTTCTGCACACAGTAAGCGCTCAATAAATATGATTGAATGAATGAATGAACAAAGAACAAGGCAGTCAAGGCAAGAACCTGTTCAGAAGAATTGATTATTGCACCATCCACATACTCTTGTCCCTGACAGTTGTGTTCCTGGTGGGCGTGCAACAGGTGAGGAGAGGTGGAACACATTTGAAGTGAGGATTTCAACTTCACGCATGTAAGCCTACTACAAAAAGAATTGGGATGAGAACCAAGTCCTCCTGATTCCAGGAGTAGTCCTTTATCCACTTGTTCACCAACAGGATTAAGTCATTCTTTAAATGAGAGGGAAAATGTCTGCCAACATGGGCCAGCAACTGCTTGACCAGTCTCTCCAGCACTGGGGAAAATGAGGCATTGTTGTCCTCATCAGTGCATTTTGTGGAGAGGATAATTAATGTTATGGGCCCAAATAAGGAATTTAAGATGATTGGAAGAGGCCACAAGCATGGTGCTGACTATTTACCATGAGCCATAAAATGTTTACCTTTAATAATCAAACTTATAAAATGTTTTTCATCTTCCAAGTGCTTGACAAGCAATAATTAATCCTTGCAACACTACTAAGAAGTAGGTAATTAAGTATGATTAGTGCTCCCATTTTATTGTTGGGAAACCAAAACTCAGATGTGTAGTGACTTTCTTCAGCTGAAGACCGAATTTGGGGTAGTTGGTAGGTTTCAAACCAGGATGCCCTAAATGTTAAGCCATAGTTCAGGCTTCAAAAATGTTTCACCTCTTGATTTCATAAACATTTACAGAACTGATTTCTTCATACACACCCACCGAGAAAACAAATAACGATAAGGAACCAAAAATAAGGTCTAATAGTGCAACCTTCAATCACTAAACTATTTCCACTTAATATAAACTTAAATCTTCACTATTCCAGTGCATGAAGGATGAAACTTCAATTCATAGGGAAATGAAGTCCAAAATACTTTCTGGAGGGTGCTTGAAGATATACTGATCTATCAGTTCCTTGGGAAATCAAATGACAGAAAATTTTCTATTCTTGGTGGTATTTTATATTCAGAAATAAACTGTTGGGTAGGTTTTGCATATTTTTGTCAGTGTTTCAAGTATTTGTTGTTCCTTGTGAGTTATGGTGCATGGGCTCAGAATTATTAAAGTATGTTTGCTTTGTCCACTTTATTGTCTCCTCTCTATTTTTAACAAGAATGTGAGGTCAGTGGGAATTCCACCCACAGAACACACACTGCCCATTCTCAATTTTGCTCCTGCCCCAGACTACATCTCACTTTTCCTCATCGCCCACTCCCTTCTGCATCACCCTAACTTGCCCCTTTTGTGCTTCCCTCCTCTTCCCACCCCACAGCACTTGTGTATATATCTGTAATTTTATTTATTTATATTGTCTGCTTATTTTTATTGACATCTGTCTTGCCCCCTCTAGATTGTGAGCTCACTGTTGGCAGGAACAGTCACTCTTTATTGCTGCATTGTACTTTCCCAAGTGTTTAGTACAGTGCTCTACATACAGTAAGTGCTTAATTTCAATGAATGAATGAATGAATGAATGAATGAATTTTGTCATCCTACTGCTGTGTTCATCAGTCCCTTAAGAACACATCTAGATTCAGCTGTTTGTACTCCCTGGGCCTTTCCACATCAATCAATCAATCAATGGCATTTATTGAGTGTATAATCTGTGCAGAACACTGTGCTAAGTGCTTGAGAGAGTACAATCCAATAATAATACTAATACTAATAATAACACTAATACTAAGCTCTCATCCTATCCCATCTGGACTACTGTATCAGCCTCCTCTCCTGTCTCCCATCCTCCTGTCTCTCCCCACTTCAATCCATACTTCACGCCACTGCCCAGATTGTCTTTGTCCAGAAACGCTCTGGGCATGTTACTCCCCTCCTCAAAAATCTCCAGTGGCTACCAATCAACCTACGCATCAGGCAGAAACTCCTCATCCTCGGCTTCAAGGCTGTCCATCACCTCGCCCCCTCCTACCTCACCTCCCTTCTCTCCTTCTCCAGCCCAGCCCGCACCTTCCGCTCCTCTGCTGCTAATCTCCTCACCGTGCCTCATTCTTGCCTGTCCCGCCGTAGACCTCTGGCCCACATCATCCCCCTGGCCTGGAATGCCCTCCCTCCCCACATCCGCCAAGCTAGCTCTCTTCCTCCCTTCAAGGCCCTACTGAGAGCTCACCTCCTCCAGGAGGCCTTCCCAGACTGAGCCCCCCCGTCCTCTCCCCCTCCTCTCCCTCTCCACCCCCCCTCCTTACCTCCTTCCCTTCCCCACATCACCTTTATATATGTATATATGTTTGTATGTATTTATTACTCTATTTATTTTACTTGTACATATCTATTCTATTTATTTTATTTTGTTAATATGTTTTTCTTTGTTCTCTGTCTCCCCCTTCTAGACTGTGAGCCCACTGTTGGGTAGGGACCGTCTCTATATGTTGCCAACTTGTACTTCCCAAGCGCTTAGTACAGTGCTCTGTACACAATAAGCACTCAATAAATATGATTGATTGATTGATTGATTGAATAATACTAATACTAATACTGGCATTTGTTAAGCACTTACTATGTGCCAAGCACTGTTCTAAGCACTGGGCGGGGGGGGGATACAAGGTAATCAGGTTGTCCCACATGATGCTCACAGTCTTCATCCCCATTTTATAGATGAGGTATCTGAGGCACAGAGAAGTTAAGTGACTTGCCCAAAGTCACATAGCTGACAAGTGGTGGATACTAAATACAGTGGGAATTCCACCCACAGAACACACACTGCCCATTCTCAATTTTGCTCCTGCCCCAGTGGTGTTTCTCAACCATCCTTCCTTCATCAGCTGAAATTCAACTTGATTTACACCAAAATGAATTCTCACCAAGACTAATTGGAGTCACACAGTGAGGATCAGAGAGCAGTCCTGGTGTGGAAGGGGAAGGAAAAGGGTCAGGAATTTCAACTCTAAAGAATTCTGCTGAATGGAAAAACTTTAAAGTAAAACTATATCCTTTGATGGGAGGGGAAAGTGATGGTGTTATTTTTGTGGGCAAGCATGCATATTGTTAGACTTTTTCACTAGTAAATATTTACCATTTGTAAGAAATCTTTGCCTGTTATCTTTACCATTATATTGTAAGGTACTTGAGGACTGGGAATGTATGTTTGCAGCTGGTACATTGTTCCAAGTGCTTAATATGGTGATCAGCTCTCAGTATCGCTTTATTGATTGATTAGATGTTGCTGCTGATATGTTCAAGTGTGAGGTTTTCCTCACTGTGACTGAATTATGTTTTCTTTTTTTTTGAACCCAGAGAACATGATAGAGCTGGAGAAGGAAGAGAGAAGGACAACTGAGATAATAAATGGGATTAAGTAACTTCCATATGAGAATAGATTGAAAATATTAGGACTCTTTGATTTAAAAAAATGAAGTCTGAGAGGAAACATGGTTAAAGCTTATACAATCGTAAAGATATGAACAAGGTAAACCCAAAGATATTATTCAATAAAACTCATACCACCAAGGTGAGGGGGAACCCTCTGAATCTTCAAGTTCACACAGAAACGGATACTATCCTAACTATACTAACTATACTAACGGATACTAAATACTACAAGATGCCTGGCATATTCTGTAAAGTGGTAGCTCCAGAAAAGTGTGGATTAATTTGTGGACAAGAGAGAAGCATCATGGTCTAGAGTTAAAGAGCATAGGCCTTGGAGTCAAAGGACCTGGGATCTAATACTGGCTCTGCCACTTAATTTATCTGGGCCTCAGTTACCTCATCTATGAAATGGGGATTAAATCCTCTTCCCTTTGATTTAGACTGTGATCCCCAAGTGGGACAGGAACTGAATCTAATCTGATTATCTTATCTCTTACCACAGTGCTTAACACAGGGCTTGGCACATAGTAAGTGCTTAACAAGTATGATTAAAATAAAAGAAGTGGAAGGTTCCTCAAAGAGAGATTTGTGATGATAAGTGAAGTTGGAGCTGTTATGAGGTGCATTTCTAGTAATACAGATGGATATCAAGGAGGGACTCCTCACACTATTCCTCCAAGCTTCTGTCAGTGACACTGACTGTAAAACCCCCTGTACAATCAACACTAGATTGTCACTTGTCAGTTGTGTAACTTTGGGCAAGTCACTTAACTTCTCTGAGCCTCAGTTACCTCACCTGCAAAATGGGGATTAAGACTTTGAGCCCTATGCAGGACAACCTGATTACCTTGCACCTACCCCATTGCTTAAACAATGTGTGGCACATAGTAGGCACTTAACAAATACCATCATTATTATTACTGTACATTCCATGAAGGCAGGAAACATGCATTCAATCAATCAATGGAATTTATTGAGCACTTACTGTGTGCGAGCACCACATTAAATGCTTGGGAGAGTATACTACAACAGAGTTGGTAGACACATTCCCTGCATTGCATCGTTCTATTTTCCCAAGCACTTAGCACTTTTAGCATTCAGAAAATGCTTACTTTGTGCCCTTGATTGACTAGAAGAATGAAACCCTTCTCTGACTCAGTTAGAAATTGCTTAGGGCTGCATTTCTTATTCATTCATTCATTCATTCAATCATATTTATTGAGCGCTTACTGTGTGCAAAGCACTGTATTAAGACTTTGGGAAGTACAAGTTGGCAACATATAGAGACGGTCCCTATCCAACAGCGGGCTCACAGTCTAGAAGGGGGAGACAGACAACAAAACAAACCATATTAACAAAATAACATAAATAGAATAGTAAATATGTACAAGTAAAATAAGTAGAGTAATAAATATGTGCAAACGTATATACAGGTGCTGTGGGGAGGGGAAGGAGGTAGGGCCGGGGGAATGGGGAGGGGGAGAGGAAAGAAGGGGCTCAGTCTGGGAAGGCCTCCTGGAGGAGGTGAGCTCTCAGGAGGGCTTTGAAGGGAGGAAGAGAGCTAGCTTGGCGGATGTGCAGAGGGAGGGTATTCCAGGCCAGGGGGGGGATGTGGGCCGGGGGTCGACGGTGGGACAGGTGAGGATGAGGCACAGTGAGGAGGTTAGCAGCAGAGGAGCAGAGGGTGTGGGCTGGGCTGTAGAAGAAAAGAAGGGAGGTGAAGTAGGAGGGGACGAGGTGATGGACAGCCTTGAAGCCCAGGGTGAGGAGTTTTTGCCTGATGTGTAGGTTGATTTGTAGCCACCAGAGATTTTTGAGGAGGGAAGTAACATGCCCAGAGCATTTCTGCACAAAGATGATCCAAGCAGCAGCATGAAGTATAGACTGAAGTGGGGAGAGACAGGAGGATGGGAGATCAGAGAGGAGGCTGATGCAGTAATCCAGTTGGGATAGGATGAGAGATTGAACCAGCAGGGTAGCAGTTTGGATGGAGAGTAAAGGGCAGATCTTGGTGATGTTGCGGAGGTGAGACTGGCAGGTTTTGGTGACGGATTGGATGTGAGGGGTGAATGAGAGAGCAGAGTCGAGGATGACACCAAGTTTGCGGGCTTGTGAGATGGGAAGGATGGTAGTGCCGTCAACAGTGATGGGAAAGTCAGGGAGAGGGCAGGGTTTGGGAGGGAAGATAAGGAGTTCAGTCTTGGATATATTGAGTTTTAGATGGTGGGCAGACATCCAGATGGAGATGTCTTGAAGGCAGGAGGAGACATGAGCCTGAAGGGAGGGAAAGAGAGCAGGGGCAGAGATGTAGATTTCTTATGAAATGATAGGTATTCAAAATATTGGTTTGGTAGAAAATATAATTCATTTAATCAGTCAATCACATTTATTGAGCACTTACTATGTACAGAGCACTGTACTAAGCACTTGGGAGAGTATAATATAACAGAGTTGGTAGACACATTCCCTGCCCACAAAGAGCTCGCAAAATTGACACAAGTCCTGCTACTTCTATAATTTTATGTGTGGAACTTTGCCTATATAACCAGATATCTCCATCTCTTGTGAGCCCGC